>NC_132804.1:15092500-15750000 GCF_048594095.1 Paramormyrops kingsleyae
CTAGTGCCCGTGCTGAGCCTAAATTCCGGCCCGTGCATTGCATTCATACCAAAAATAACAGCGATGCGGGGCGATATATCCTGGAGCTCATTTTTCCGGCCCCACAAGACTGTCGGGCCAGAGTTGGGAGCGTGTGACATCAGGGGGCAGGATTACAAAGCAATGTAGAGTGAATTGGAGAAGGCAGCGGTTGTGGGAATACCATTGCAAGTATGAACAAGGTTTTTTCAAAATGAAAAAGTATACAATAAGTCGAAAAGAGCTAAATAAAAATGGTGCTGGCTGCCCTAAAAACAAATATCATGACCTGCTAACCAGGTAACTGGAGCATTGATCTCCACAACCGCTTTGTAGGAATTGGGTAAGTTGTTATTGTTGTGTTTCTTGTGTATCTTTCTTGAAATGTCAATGAATCCAGTGAAATTTACTTATCGTGTCTTTCGTGTTCGTGTATTAACACAGGTGAAGAGAATGCAGATGGATAGGAGCATCACTTCTCACATTTATTCCACGTGAAAGATTTACATATTTCTTGATTATTTATATATTTGTAAAATAAAAGTTTAGTTATTTTCTTGTCTTCACACTCCCTGTTAAAATAGTCCATTAATGCATATTGCGCAGTACTTCCTTTAGCGTGCCATACTTTTTTATGTGCATTTGCACTGATTTGACAAGAAAATACTATGCATTTTAACCTTTATATGGTAATTCGTACTTCATTTGCAGTATAAAGGTTAAACTGCACGGTAATTTCTTGTCAATAGTACAGCAGTTACCAGTCACATCAAATCTACCATTTACAACACAGCTTCTTATTTCCTAATATAATAAAGTTGTTCTAGCAATCTGTTGCAATTGATCACTATGAGCAGATGATCATTATAACCGATTTTTTTCTTCTTTATGCTTCAGGCAGATTACCATCTACCTGACATGTATTTTTCTTACATGAATATAAGGTAATAAAACGGACAGTGTCACTACTTAATTTTGAATTCAAAATACAGTTCAACCTTTTCAAACACATTTCAAATTACAGTACTGCACAAATTAAATTACTGAACTGTGTATGATTCAAATTGACTGTAAGACAGTACAGGGCAGGTTGGGAAGCATGCGCTAATGCAGCACGTTACTGCGCCTGCCGCATGGCGAAACTCCTCGGGATCCTGGCCGGCGATCCCCCAGGCAGATACACGGTCCAGTCCCACCCTCCGTAAAGTGCCATCCATCTGCCGCAGACAGGTGTTATGTGAGAGTCCCCTTGGCCTGGTCCAGCCATTTTGTTCCTCAGCAATGAGGATCCTGTGAGCTGGATCACCCTCAGGAAAACGTGCCATATGGCCGTAGTGCAGTAACTGATGCTCCCTCACAATGCAAGTAAAGTGCCTCATTCGGGACTCCTTTAGCAACCACTCATTCGACACAAAGTCATACCAGAGGTACCCAAGGATTCTCTGAAGAGACACAGTACCGACGGAGTCCAGTCTTTGTCTCAGCTCACTGGTTAGCGTCCATGTCTCACAAGACAGGGAGCACCAGGACTCTAAAGACTTGGACCTTTGTCCTCTTGCAAAGACATCAGGAGCGCCACACACCTCGTTCCAGTGACCTCATGACCCCCCATGCTCTTCCAATCCGTCTGTTGACTTCATAGGAAGAGTCACCAGAGACATGAATGTCGCTGCCGAGGAAAGTGAATCTCTCTACAAGGTCAATATTTTCCCCACAGACAGACACACTACTGATGGCTGTGCCTACGAAGTTATTAAAGGCCTGGATATTGGTCTTTATCCAGGACACCCGCAATCCCAGACACTCAGACTCCTCACTCTCGTTTCTCGAGAGCCCCAATCAAAGCCTCCATTGACTCTGCTAAGATCACCGCATTGTCGGCACAGTCAAGATCAGTCCCACAGCTGCTGGACCCCACGACCCTGCCCAAAACCCAGTCCATACAAGCATTTTACAGAGTAGGAGCAAGAACACACCCCTGGCGAACCCCAGAATCAACTGGGAAGAACGCAGAGGTTCTCCCCCCACTCTGTACAACACAGTATCAGTGTACAGGCCGGCCATGATGTCCAGCAACTTCGGGGGGATCCTGCAAAGTCTCAGGATGTCCCACAGGGCAGCTTTATCAACTGAGTTGAACGCTTTACAAAATTGACAAAGGCTGCAAAGAACCTCTTGCGCTCGATGAGAACCCTCAGTGCAAGGATATGGTCGATGGTACACTTCTTAGGCATAAGACCAGACTGCTCTGGTCGCTGACAGGCAAGCAAGTGATCACGGATCCTGTTAAGGATGACCCTAGCAAGGACCTTACCCGGCACTGAAAGCAGTGTTATTCCCTTGCAGTTGCCGCAATCCAGGTGATCACCCTTCCCTTACAAATATGAACTACAAGTCCCATTTTCCAGTCAGTTGGGATGACTACTGACTCCCAAATGGAAGCAAAGACAGTACTGTACATAAAGTATTATTGTATTATTATAATATATTTTTATATTACATAATATTATTATTATTATTGTTATTGTTATTATATTATTGTAGTTTCATTTTGGTTTTACCATAAGTTTTGATAAGTCTATATTTATCATTGAGAGAAAATGACTTTCTCCTTCCCGTCATGTTTTCTGTGCATGCCGCATTAGCCTCAGGTAGCTAGCCAGAAGCAGACTGGTTATCGCAAGACAAAGTAGGGTGATCAAAGTAAAGTAAAAGAAAAACACAAAACACTGTAGTTTTAATTTTTGCCATATGTTGTCATGTTTAAAAATAACAAAAATGAACGCTGTAAGCGGACTACTTGACTACTATAAGCAAATTATTTAAACAGTATTTGTCTGGGAATGATTCTGTCCCAAGCTTTTTGATCCATACAAATGGTTGATCGCTATAACCGTGATCAGTATAAATGGTCTCCACTGTAACTTTACTTTTCACCTGTAAATTATCACCGTTGGTTCCATTGAAAAGTATGGCCGAAAAATGTGTCCTCCGGAAACACTTCTGTTGTGTTGTGGCTATTTGCAGTGCGTTTCCGAAGTTGCAGTTGTTTTCTGTATTTGCACCACGTCTGTGAATGTGCAACGCATTTGTAAAATGTGGTTCGCATGTGTTGTCATTTTGATGAAAGTATTTTTTGAATTTGTGTAGCGTCTATGAATTTTCAATATGTTTGCACGTGCGTTAAGTATATGTGTATACATATTCAACAGATTCTTTACTGTTAAACAGGTACAACATGCAGTGAAATGTATCCTGAACCGCTATTTTGACTGTGCAACATTAGAATAATTTAGGAAGGAATAATTAAGCTAGAATACAATTACAAGAGATATAAAAAAATGAAATAAAATTTAAAAAATAGGACTTTGAATATAATACAGATTGAAACAGATTTACAGATGTGCAATATGTAGTTAAAGTTAAAGTGCATTGTGCAATGACAACATAACAGTGTAACAGTAAGAAACCTGAGTGACATTTTAGCAGCATGAACAGTGCAGTAATAATGATTGAGACAATATGGAGTTATGACAATGAGACCCTGAGAAGGTTGCTGTCCAGTGATCATTAACAAAATACTATACTATAATAATATACTATAATACTTTAATATATAAAGTACTATAATATAATTTTCCAGTCTTTGGTGGGGTTCCCCACCCCTGCATAAATTTTGCCAGCTAGGTAGACTTTGCATGATTGTAGGTTATTGAAAATGGCCACATTCAACCATTCTGGTACGTGCCTAAATAACAGAACTTACAGATATAGGATTTTTACTGCTTACTGGCTATATCTTCCATTCTTCACTATTCATCAAATAACACGATTAAAGTTCACAATAGACCATGCCAAACTAAAGTGCAGACGCTTTATATCTTTCTTCTTCTTCTTCTTCTTCTTCTTCTTATTATTATTATTAATAATAATAATAATTGTTGTTGTTGTTGTTGTTGTTGGCTTGGGAGTTCTGTTTCACGTATTACGAGTGATAAAGCTCCAGGCGCTCCTGCATCAGAAAACTCCACACCCCACAATCCCTAAATGACGGCGTACGGCGGCGGCGACCTCTGAGCCGGATCCTGAGGTTCCTTCGCGACGAGGACAGGGGATACAGGGGATCACGGACCGAAAATGCTTTGGCTTTTGGCTGGATGAGAGGTTTGTTAAGTCGGGCGTCTTCACCAAGAGACCACTGCCTGCAGCAAAAGGTTTCTGCGCTGAAGCCTTCTGAGTCGGGGAAGGACGGGCTAAGCTAATGTGGCAGCCAGAGAGCCGGAAAGTCGTGCTTTACGTGAATAAAGCGTATCACTCAGCGCAATCGGACTTGCAGTGATTTGCAGGGACACGATCATTTCCTCCTTAAAATGAAAAGCTGAGAGTAACTGCTCGGTGACCTTTCATTTTTATTGCTGTCTTGGTTACAAACTTTGTCTGAAATTCCGTACACATCACTGTGGTTCTTATTAGGAGGACGTGACTGAATGAAAGATACACGAATGAGCATCTATAAGGTCGTTAGTTATCGCAGTGCACCTACAACTGCGAAATAGATGTCTGTAAATAGAACTGTAGTTAATAGCTTAGATAGATTTATACGATATTATAGTAGTTAAAACTGTTGGTCTCTATTACACATAATTTATTTACTGCACAGAGGTGCCCCGTGTAATAGTAGGGACAGTAGGTAAACCACATAGGACTAAATAATATTTTTATAAAAGGTAATTCTTTAACTCTTTACTGGACTGAAGGTGGCCATGACACTGCTTGATGACCATTATCTCTTCTTGTGCAGGTACTTTAAGCTGCCAGCTGGAGGAATGGCGGCTGACGTCCACAATAAGGGTGTGCCCTGGGAGAGCCAGAATGGGGTCCTTGCCCCCGTGGATCGCCTTCGCCAAGATCGGTCTGACAGCCCCACTCCAGGCCTGGTTGAGGGGACAGAACCCGGTACAGCTTGATTTTCCTGATTTTATTTATTTGGTTGCTTGCAAAACTTGGCGGCATGGTGGTGCAGTGGTTAGCACTGTTGCCTCACACCTCTGGGACCTGGGTTCGAGTCTCTGTCACATGTGTGTGGAGTTTGCATGTTCTCCCCGTGTCGTCATGGGGTTTCCTCCGGTTACTCCGGTTTCCCCCCACAGTCCAAAGACATGCTGAGGCTGATTGGAGTTTCTAAATTGCCCGTAGGTGTGCTTGTGTGAGTGAATGGTGTATGATATATGGTGTGTGCCCTGTGATGGGCTGGCCCCCTGTCCCGGGTTGTTCCCTGCCTCGTGCCCATTGCTTCCGGGATAGGCTCCAGTCGGATAAGCGGGTTGGGAAATGGATGGATGGAAGTTCTGCAAAACCATTTATACTGTGTTTAGGTCAGGTGGACAAGTCATGTGATGTGATGTGATGTGATGTGACACTCTATCACTTGGCTTGGTGTGTTTGGTACTGTACTCCGAAGTAGGGTGTCTATGATAGTGTTTTTCAACCCAGTGCTCTGGGACCGCAGACAGTAAACATTTTTGCTACCAGCCAGCTCTCAACATACCTGTATCAGGTATTTGGTGTCCTTGATTGGCTGGGTGCTTGGAGGGAGCAAAAATGTGGACTGTTTGGGGGGCCCCCTGGGGACTAGGTGAAGAAACACAGGTCTATGGTATAATTGCACAAGAATATTGCTGATAAGGATTTGTTTTATTGTGCATGGGTAGGGTCATGTGTACTCACTGGTTTGCTATTACTAACAGGAGGCCTGGAGTGGGTTTAAAGAGAGACCTGTCATTGCTACTTGTCCCAGTGAGTCAGCAGGTAGAGCTGGGTGTGGCACTTCTATAGTCCTTTTTAAAAAAGCATTGCCACATGTAATCCTATTAATTTAGTCCTGAAATCACAAATGACAACATTAAGCTCTACCAAGGTATATTCAGTTTTAATGTGTGTGTGATTAGGATCTTTTGTATTCTGGTGTTTTAATGTGGTTCTAGAGCAAAGGTTATGGGTATATCCAGACATACTGCCCTTTGTGCTGTCATTAGTCACTCTGCGTGTCTGCACTGATAGGATATGATAAGATGAGAAGCAGGTACAGTCAGAGAGGCTTATTGCTTCTGTGCCAGATGATGTCTGCTTTCCAGTGTTTGGAGTGAGAACCATGTTCACTGTGACTGAGAGGCTTGTATTCAATGTGTGGGTTCCTTATAGCGTTCTACTTACCAAGCAGAACACACAGTTCTCCTGTAGGTTGTCAATCTAGATGGACTTTGTTTGTTTTTGAATCCCCATGAGTTGCTGTTTCGTCCTTCATCAGTTTCAGTAGGTAACAGGAATGCAGTACACAGTAGTAGCTAGTTGAATAGAAGTGCTAATTAGTTGGATGCTTTAATGAACTACCCAAATTGTGCTATCCAGCTCCTAAATAAACTCACGTAGCACCTCAATAATCCCATCACCCAGGTGTAATTCATTCACCCAGGGATGGTTCTCCTTTCCGTCTGTTGAAACTTAGGGTTGAGTATGGAAATCCGGTGTCAAGATGGCACTCACTGATTCCTATATGATTGATATGTACCAGACCGGACACATTTCAGTGCCTTATTTCAGTGCCACATAAATGCCTGAGCTGTTCATTGAAGTATTTGCCCTCTGATGCTCAGACAACAGAAGCTTTGCCGCACCTCATGTGCCATCGCTAGTTAACATTACACTTGCTCTGATGTTAGCAGATGCCTTAAACATGTTTATAATGCCTAAATATAGATAGTCTAAAGTTATTCAATCAAAAAGATTCCAACACCTGTGACCTGTACTAAACTGTGGTACCTTAAATCCGAAAAGTTACCCCGATAAGCCAATAACCCCGCTTCGTAATACAGGAGACGAGATGTTATGTAAATTTAAGTGTTTTGTGATTGTGTTTATAATTTAAACATTTTGTGTTTATATATTTAAGGTTTTAAGTTAATATAGGCTGCTTGTTCAGTTTTAAGTTCAAATGTGCCTGAGAAATAAAAAGAGTTCTTTAATGTCGCCAGCCTTCGTATTGTGCTTTTTTTCTTAAAAGTACCAGTTTAGGCACTGTTTTGATACTATCACTGTTATAAAAGTGTCATTTTAGCACCGGTATTGAAAACAACTGGAACGATATCCAACTCTATTGACATTTCTCCCCATTTGCACTATGTCCGCAAATTTGTACTACAGTAAGCAATTGTTTTTTCTTTTGCACTGGTTCAGGCTGTTGGTCTGTTCTGCATCTTTGCACAAATATGCACCATTGCTCTAAGCATATTGTTTCTCTTGTACTTTGCAGTCAGTCAGGTTGAAGAAGTCCTTAGTCATCTCACATTGTTCTCGTAATCATGTATTTGTTTTAAGACATTTTTGCACTGTTTTCCTGAATTTTTTATATTTGCAATATCCACTGTGTTCTTTCCTTTTGTGAATATTGTCAATCGCAGTGTTTCTACTAAGTGTCTTGTAATATTGTCCTGTACTTCATGTTTGGCACCGAACCACAACCAATTCTGGTATTTTTACATATCCTCCTGAGACCCAAGGAAAAAAGTGTCCTTCAAGTTTAGGTTATGTGTCTTTGGAGGAAATAAGACAACTTACAATTTAGATTTTTTCAAATTTATTTTTATTTTTAATTTCACAGCATGTCCAGGAACAAATTTGCTTCCTTACATCAGTGAAAAGATAGATGCAAAAACAAAATGTCCACTACAATGGACATAAATGTATGGGTGGGGTCTCAGGAGGATAAACCTGGAAATAAAGTTTGAATTCTGGTGTTGTACAGGTGAGCTTTGAGTAATTCCGGCATCTTTGGATTTAATACATGTTGCTGCTTCTTGCAATGACTGGCTTTATAAAGTGTAGAAATTACAAAACAAACCTTTAGTTCTTCAGATAAGCTGAACACAGCATTCAGACTGTAATGTGGTGTTTGATTTCATTTTGTAGGTGCTGGACAGGACAGTGCCATGTTCGTCCATGCACAGTCCTTCGAGGACCTGATGGCTGACGGCGAGGATGTTCAGGCCACGTCTGTGGGATCTGAAGGCGACCAGGAGCCAGAAGTGCTGGAGGAGCTGGGTGACCAAGGTCAGCAGACAAAGGAGGATCAGCAGGAGATACGGCCGGGAGTCAGGACCAAGGAGGAGGATGTGACCAGCGAATCGTGGCGGCAGCACAGGAAACACGTGTTTGTGCTGAGTGAGGCGGGGAAGCCCATCTATTCCCGCTATGGCACAGAGGAGGCGCTCTCGAGTACCATGGGGGTAATGATGGCGCTTGTCTCCTTTGTGGAGGCAGAGAAGGACATCATCAGGTCCATCCATGGAGGTGAGGATGGAAGCAGGTCCAGGTGTCACATGTACAAAGTCAATGAACTGTCCCAATTTATAATGAGAATCCAGATTGACCAGTGCTGTTGTTGCATATGTGATCGTTAAAGCAGTCAAGTTACATTTCAGTTTTTCCATATTCAGTACAGGCACATGATGAGTCAAAAGTACAAAATCATTCAGTACAAAAAACTGATTCTGAATGGGGATAAACAGGGTAAGAAGGTAAAGCACATTTACACATGCAAACTTTGGGAATTTTTGAAAGGCAGTGCAGCTTTTTAAAAATCAGCACCTATTCAATGAGTCATTGAAGTACAAGTCCTGAGCAGTTGTAGTTTGTGTGTATGTATGCATGTATCCGCAGGCCAGTGAGTGTGTCTCAGAATCCGTATTTGTTACACAACAGAGTGAATCAAACTGCAGACAGAAATGTGGGATAGGTAGCCAATGGCAATGGTAATTTTTTCCATCTGATAAAATGGTAATACGGAATTGGACTTCACCCAGAAGTTACTCTGAATATAAGGCCTAACCTGATTACTACACTGGTAATAAAATGAACTGCAGTATGTTGCAGCTGCAGACAAAAGGCCAGCTGTAGTCGGCTAATGATCACCTTTTGGTTTCCCACGTAATGCAGTCAAACAGATCTCATTATTAATGTTTCATAGGCCTACATTCTGTGTCCTCTAACATGTCAAGGAGCCTCCCAGCTGCCTTTGTTTCCTGTCTGTGCTGTTTCTTCAGATGGCTACAAAGTGGTGTTTCTGCGCAAGAGTCCCCTGGTCCTGGTGGGCGTGGCTCAAACCCGCCAGTCGGAGCGAGAGCTGTCTCGCGAGCTGCACTACATCTACTACCAGATAATCAGCCTGCTCACCCTGACTCAGCTCAACCACGTCTTCCGGCACAAGCAGAACTATGATCTGCGTCGTCTGCTGGCCGGCTCAGAGCACCTCACCGACAGCCTGCTCCGGCACCTGGACCGTGACCCGGGCTTCTTGCTGAGCGCCGTCACCTGCCTGCCCCTGACCAGTTCCACCCGGGATGTCATCTCCTCCAGCCTGCAGGCCTCCAGGGCCAAGAGCCTGGTCTTCTCCATCCTATTGGCGGGCAGTCGTTTGGTGACGCTGGTGCGCAAAAAGGACCAATTCCTGCACCACATGGACCTGCACCTTCTCTTCAACCTGGTGGGCTCCTCCTCCTCCTTCCGCGAGGGCGAAGGCTGGACACCCATCTGTTTGCCCAAGTTCAACACCGCTGGCTTTTTCCATGCTCACATCTCCTACCTGGAACCGGCCTCAGACCTCTGCCTCATCCTGGTCTCCACCGACCGCGAGGACTTCTTCAACCTGTCTGACTGCAAGCGCCGCTTTCTCGACCGCCTCCGCCGGCGCAGTGCCTACCAGGTCCTGCAGGAGGCGCTGAAGGCCCCTACCTATTCTGTGTCCCAGGTGGGGATCCCTGAGCTGCGACACTTTGTCTACAAGTCCAAGAGCTCTGGGCTCTACACCAGGTAAGCCAAAGAAGGACAGTTTATTTGGCCCATACTGCTGTCAGTACTTGATTTTTGCCATATTGTCTCCTCATTCCTTCATCTGGTTTGTTGTGTCCCTGCTTGTACACATCAGCCCCGAGTTCCCAGTGCCATACCAGTCTGAGGAGGAGCAGGAGAGGCTGATGGAGCTCTACCAGTACCTCCACAGCCGCATGCATCACCCTACACGCCCCCTGCGATCAATCTACAGCTGCGGCGAGTCGGAGAGTCTGCTGGCCTGGGTGAGCCACCTTATTTAGTACTCGGCTCGATCCCTTATTTTGTGAGGAAGTGTTTAATTTCATCTATGCATTTAGTTTTTCTACAGTTTTCTTAGTTTCTTAGTTTTTCCTGCCAGGCTGCCTTCTCCCCTCTGTTTCTTGGTGTAGGCCAGGGGTGGGCAATCTTATCAGCAAAGGACTGGTGTATATGCAGGTTTTTGGGATAACCTTTAGGTCAGCTGTTCAAACCTAGGAATGAAGAGTCTTCAGCCAATCAGTCCTTTAATTAGTTAATCTAATGAGGCAGTTTCAGTGAAAACTTGCAAACACCGCTGCCCTTTCTGGATGAGATTGGCCACCTCTGCTGTAATCTTTAGACTCACTGTCGCGTGGCGCTGGATAGCAAGCTATGGATGATGGATCTATGAGGAATGTGTTATTTACTCCCTAAGTATTACTTCTTAATCTTTTAATATTCAAATTGAAGTGTTTATCCTGTGCAGGAATCAGTCTGGAAGCATCATGGAGGCTAAGCCAGTCCGTCACTGGACACACACTCATGCACAGTCACACACTGTCCCCAGAATCCAGGACTGATCCATATTGTGCCCCCCATTTCTCCCTAGGTGACTAGTGGCTTCGAGCTCTACCTCTGTTTCAGTCCCCTGGCAACGAAGGCCCTGGCAACGGCCGCTATCAACAAGCTGCTGAAGTGGATCAGGAAGGAGGAGGAACGTCTCTTCATTCTCAATCCCCAGACATACTGATGGGGAGCTGCCCTGAGGAAAGGCCCAGGCTGTAAATGAGGCCTACCTCTGCCCGGTAGCCTTGATTATCCCCCCAGAGTACTGCTGAATGCTGGGATTGAAGTAAAACCAAAACTGACACCCTCCCCCGAATTAAACCACTGATACTGGCTTGACTTACATGTAGGGGACTTGAATTTTTGGTGTGGCACTCTAGGACCAGATGTACAGAACCTGAGCTTTGAAAGCTGTGAGGGTGAGATCTTTTTAAGGGTATAATTGTAAGCTGTGTGAGGAACAGGCTGTGTATGATTGTCAGTTTGCTGGAAACAGATTCTCTGTAGCAATATTTTTGTTGCAATTGTAGATAATTTGATGTTTCAGTGAATAAGCAAAAGAGAAAACGACTCGCTGTGCTGTTAGTAGAAACTAACTACCTTTTTTTGCATTAGACCTGTCACTGAGTTAACATCTTAACATATCAGAATGATTCTTATTGTTCAGCAGCAAAAGCCAAATCGCAGGATTGCTTCACTGTGACGAAGGGGACCACACAGCCCGTCCAAGTGGGTTTGGGACTCCCTCGCTATGCTGTCACTGTGTGGATACATACCTTAATCTCAAAGGTATACGCTTAGCTTTGATAATGTGAAAATCCAGCAGGATCCATGTAAAAATTACCATTTTGATTTTTTTTATTACCCAAGGATAAGCGGAAGTAAATGGATGGATGGATGGGTGGACCCAAGTCAATAAGTTGAAATGCAAAAAATTTGGAGAACTAGTTTTTGAGCAGTTCGCGTTTTCCAGTGTTTCAGTTTCTACATTACAGGCTGTAACACTTGTCGCCCTTGCAGGGTGTCATTGAACTAGTCTGGGGCTCGCAGTGCGAACACTGTACTCTGCCTACTGGTCACTGCAAGTTGGGATTCAGACAAAAGCAATAATTACATTTTTGCATTGACATTTCACTTGCACAGTAAAAATGTAACACTTCACTTGAGAGGGCACAAATAATTAGTAGCAACTCAACAAATATGGTAGCTACTTAAGGTAAAAGATACGTCATAATTCATTAATGATGAACAAACATGAGATCAGTATTTCACTTGTCTTATTCATTACTTGTTCCTTCAGTAGTTCCTTAGTAATTCACAGAGGATTACAGAATTAACTGAGAAAGTAACAGATGTCGCAGCTGCTTGGGATGAAAGATGCATCATGATTCATTAATGATGAACAAACATGAGATCAGTATTTAACTTGTGTTATTCGTGACTTTTTCCTTCAGCAGTTCCTTCAATAGTTCAGAAAGGTTTACAGAATTAACAGATTTAGCAACAAATATAGTAACTGCCTGGGATAAAAGATGCGTTGCGACTCATTAATGATGAACGAACATGAGATCAGTATGTAACTATGATTTAGTTTGTGGTTAATATATAAATAATAGCATAATACTACAATATTTGTGTCCCCTTAAAATGTTACTATAAAAACAAACATTTGACAATGAGCTCAAGGAAATTAACAACACTCTGAAAAATGTGTTCCATTGTCACTGGGGTTGTACCCTTGTAATCGTACCTTTTAAAGTGTTAAAATCATCCCAAATGTACAAAAAGTATTAATGCACCATCAATGGTACAGAAATGTTCCTCAGTGTCCATTTCTGTACCTTAAAAAGTACAATTACCTGCAGCTAGGGTACAATTTTCAGACACTTGCAGCCCCAGTGACAAGCAAAGGTACAAATTTGTACCCTTCTTACTGAGAGTGAAAGGGCCGACTTCTGTCGATCTTCAAGGTTAACGTTACCATAGGCCTAGCCTAACTGTCCTGTTTGTGCTAAGGTGCTAAGATTAATTGTGTTTATGCTAAGGTGCTAAGATTAATTGGCTAGATGTTAACTACAGTTACAGTTATAATCACAAAGAGTAATTACGTCTGCATAATCAACAAGAAGAGACATACTAATATCATGCAGTCCGAGAAATCATGCAGGCTAACTACAACAGACTCCTCCTACTAGATTTGCAAGCACCATGGACACCCCCATTCAGTGGTAGAATCCATAGCGTTGAAAGAGAAGAGTGAAAGAATGGTCACATCATCACTTTCCATTTTCTGGTTTCCACTGTGAAGGTTTAGGTTGGAAAGCAACAACTTGACTTCTATTTTTAACTTGTCAATTTGGGCAATAATAAAAAGAAATTCTAAATGATAAGCGTTACACAAACCCAGCAGGTATATTTCCCATGGCTTAGATGTTCATTTTGACTGTTTCTGTTTGTTCTGTGTTTTTTTATGATTATAATTTAAAGATATTGGGCTTCAATTTGCTCATCTGTATCTGAATGCCTTTTCTTCTGGTGAATGACATTAGTGTATTTACTTATTTGATTTTTAACCATCATAGTCAGTGAGAGCGGATTGGTATCTGCACTCATACGATTTATTTTAAACTAAAGTGCAAATCTGAGCTTTGTTTGGCTACCTAAATTATTCTTTCTGCTGGACTTAATTGGGATGCAACTGGAACTATTTTCTTTGGATGCTGTAAGTCCAACTCTGTGGAGATGAAGTAAGTGATACTTCTAAAGCTTCATCTGTGCATTGCGTGGAATCGAGGCTACAGTCTCCTGATCTTTGAGATGTAGAAAGTGGAGGATTTTAATGCGTGGCGTCTGCTTAGATTTTAATGGCAGCAAATCTCCCTAATGGAAAAATGTATAAAAATATTAACCGTGTTACATTCATTATCTTAATAAATGCGGAAAAAGGTTAATTTCTTTTCACTGTGTGTTTTTCACATCAATTTATATTTCATTTGCTTATTTTACTTCAGTCTTTATCAAAATGAAACGTAAAAATATTTTAGTTAATGTAGTTGATCCATAGTATTAGGATGATGTTATAACCCTCCAACTGCAAAACTGCTGAAGAGGGTATACCATTCTTCTACACAAGAAAATTTGTGCCATTCAGTGTTGATTCATTCTTTTTGAACAAAACAATCTTGGTCACTTCCATGCCACGATTCCTTTTATTCATTATATTTCCTTACTTGTTAAAAGTTCATCACAGAATCATACTGCTTCTGGTATGAGAAATCAGTCTCAAAGATGGACAGTTTGTATCAAAGGAGCATGCCATTGGTTGCATGATGCACTTGCATAATGCACTGCAGTGTAACTAAGCCCAAATCCAGACAAAAGGACATTCAGGACATACAACATAACATGATTCTCTTGACAATAGGTTTAATTTGCTTGAAATATGTTTCCAATGCTTTGCAAAAAAAAAAAGTGCAACCAAAAAAACCTGCATTTTGTTTAGGTGATGTGTTCATCCATCAGTGTTTTTAAATGTCTTTGATCGTGCAATTTGTGAGGACCAGCTAGCAAACAGGAGGCAGACCCAGTAAAGCTGGAGAACAGGTGTTTATTATAATTGTCAGGTGCCAACAAATGCAAGAGGGAAATACAAACGCGAGGTTGAGACGGGAGTGGGAGGTCGGTAGCTGGTGAAGTCAGTCCTATGAACAGGTACGGGAGGAGGCGACGAAGGGGAAGGAGGAACGAGGGTGATGGGTCAGGAGCGCAGGGCAGGCAGGCAGGAGCAGGCAGATAGGCAGGGCAAGACAAAAGACAGAAGAACGCTTGGTAATGTTCCTGATCATGGCAACAATACTTTGCAATGCTTGCGGAGGTTCATCCGCTTTAAGTAGCAGAGTAATCATTGAGGGATTGTCTGCAGCTGTTTCGTCCCGCCTGCGTGGGCGTGAAAGAATTCATATTTGCAATTCTTTATTATCGCCCTTTTATTGTATTGTGCTGGATGTTTACATTCATGAATGAGTCTCATTCTGTGAGTGAACGATAACTTATCTTACATTTCAAGGACATTACCTGGCAATCTCTTTTACCGCGATCTGTTATAATGATGTATAGATAAATCGTTCAGCTGAGGTAATATGGGACAGCAAGATGTTTTTTTTTTTCCTTTACCGGTGGAATACGTAGATTTTATGATGTAAGTGAATGTCAGTGTAAAAGTGTTATTCAACAAAGGTTTTGTAGATTTTTTTAGACATGAGTGTAAGAGCATAGGCCAGTTTCTGACGGAACCAGCCCCATCAGCCATCGGGCCCAAACAGCATGAGGGAATACGAGGGGGGACCACCGCTGAAGAGGGCGACAGTGCCCAGTTAGGAGATACGGCAGGCCCTGCGATAGCCACCACCTACCTAGGTCCGAGCGGCAGGAGTGTCATGGCGCAGAGGTCAGGCCACCCAAGAGGCGATCCAGACTGCTGTTCCTGGAGGGGACTGGAGCAGAGAGAGGGAGAAGCTGTAGGAGCACCTCCAAGGCTAGGATGTGGAGACCACCTCTATCCTTGTGCGTCCCATTGCTTGCGGCTGGCAAAGCGACAAGTGGCCATCAGCCACCCCATGGGCCGCCCCTGCCATCCTGGTGAGGAAGAATGATGGCTGCTGGCATGTTGGTCCCCCTTCCCATCAGCCTGTGTGGCTGATTGTATAAAAATGGCCCCACCATGAGCAGGACTGTGCATGTGGATGGTGTGAAAGGCTCAGTCTGTTAATCAGTGAGGTGTGAAATCTCCATTGTCTCTTTGAAAGACATTGAGAGACCACTCTCTCCCTCTCCTCACCATGCCTGTGCCTCCATTTATTTCACCAGCTGCAATGCCACAGCACCATATCACCCCTTGACAGATCAGATTATTACGTGACACATATCATTCCCATTAATGATCCCTCAGCCCTCTACACATGCAAGGCCGCGCGCCTGATGTAATAGTCACCAACGTGTCACCTGTGAGCTATGACTAGACGAGCGCTGTGCTGTCATCATGGCTTGCTCTAGAATGAACATGAAAGGAGTATTTATCCGGTCAGCTAGTTTCATCATCGCCAGCCCCCCCCCCTCGCCAGTTGATGACCGTTACTATCGTACCAAATGCATAGCTCCCTATATTATTTTCTTTGTAAAAGCAGCTCTCACTGTAAGGAAGGTTGGAGATTCCTGGCCTGATAGAATTAGCTCCATGGTGCTCAAGACATGCACCAACCAACCTTGAGAGGTTCATCGGTGCCAATTCTCCATCTTTTTGAAGCTGAAGAAAGTGCTAAAGGTTTGGAGGACTTCATAAGTTACATCGGGATGGCATGGTACCCTTACAACCTCAAGGACTACCGACTTGTTGACATCACTTCATAGATCATTAAGATCTTTGAGAGACTGGTCACAGACTATGTGGACCCTCTGCAGTTTGCCTACTAGACACTTATAAGTGTGAATGACGTTCTTATTTACATGCTTAAAGGAGTCTACTCCCCCCTATAATCACCATAATCGGGATTACATTCTTCAGTCCCTGCCCAGTTCCATCATGTCTCCCTCACTTGGCAATGAGCTTAGGGTGGTGCAGGTGGACAGTCACATGGTGGATCATGGACTCTCCTACAGTCAGACGGCAGTTGGTGAAGCACCAAGACTGTAATGACACCACGGGTGCCCAGGGACCCGCCAAACCCCAGCGACTGGCATTCAGCACCACGCTGCCGGACAGCAACTGTGATCTCCGCATGGATGGCCGTGGTGCCGCCTGTGAGGATTGCAAACTGGATGCAGATGGCGGCCACTAATCACCGCAGAAAGGGAGCATGTCTGTCTCTCAGCATGACTTCAATCCTGTGTTGTGGGTAGCAAACTAAGAACCACCCGTTTGTTCATTCTCTTCATTCACTAGACAGTTTGGAGAACAACCGCACCTAGAATACTGCTCTCTTCCCATCCATACTGACCTGGAACCTAGGATCCACACCCATCCACTCAGGGGAAGAAATACCCCCTGACTTGGCCAACCGCAAACACCACGATGACTTCAATCTATGCCTGACTACCCTCTTCTTCTAGATCCACCCACCTTCTCACATTTGTTCCTAAATAAACACTCGATCCCTTCTTGTGGTTTTCCTCTGCAGCTCTGTCTCTCATGCCTCCTTACCCACCAAACTGGGGTCCTACAGAGAACTCTTCTGTTTCCCATTCTATTCTTCCTCAACATGAAAGACTTCAAGTAAGGCACTAGCTCAAGCCAGTTTTAGAGGTTCTCTGACAGCTCTTGATTTTCGTCCTCATCGACATTGAAGATTCTGAATACAGGAAGCTGATTCTGGATTTTGTCTTGTGAGGTTTGGTAAACTACCTGCAGCTCAACATCAGCAAGACAAAGAAGCTGCAAGCAGGACTGGAGGAAGCAGCAGAGAAGAGATTGTAGTCAGACCTTAGTCCATGTGCATCTGGACACTTATTCCCCATTGCTCCATCCTGAAGCCACCAACTCAATTCACCATAATGCTCATACAATGATCTACTGGGAATCTTTGTGCCTACTGCCATCATACGGTACAACACCTTCATTTAATGTGTCATTTAACATTGTGTGGTATTACCAAGTACATTCTCTTATGTTAATTGTACAGTATGTAGGGTCGCCATAAAGAACCAGTGATGCTGGTTTTATCTCATAATTGCAGTACCGCGTGTTGCATGTTGCTGGTGTGTGCACCTTAATTTTCCCTCGTGCATTAATAATTTAGAAATCTATCTGAAGTGTGCTTCTACCCAGACACCAGTAGCCCTCTAACAATACTAAATGAACTCCATTAATTTACAGAATAACATTACTCATTAGCCAGGGTTGTATTCACTTGAGTAAATATTTAACTAGTTTTACATCGGTGCGATATTATTTTCTGAGCGAGCAATGACTGGTTATTTACTTGACTATGCTGTTTCAACATCGTCCGAAGGCAGACTGTTCATTATGGACGTAGATTAAACATATTTGATTTCCACGTATTTCGTTATCCGTAATGCGGTGTTTGGGTTCTGATCCGCGATGGCCAGCTGCGATCAGTCTGACGGTAGTGTGATCGTTAAGGACTCGAACCCATAGCCTAAAAGGGTGCTACTTACCCACTAAACATTGGACGTCGGATAGGCGTGCAGATCATGTCTATATTAGGTCCGTCAGTCCATGACCAATTCTGGACATCTATACAACGTCCAAACTAGGTCCACAATTTGAACGTCCATCCATGACCCAACTTGCACGTCAATATGACATTCAACATTTGAACGTAATTTTTTTGACGTTATTTGGACGACTACGACAGGTGCAGGAAATATAGTTTTATTTACAAATATCAACATTGTTGTTATCAACATAATAAATGGAATACAGATGATTATTTCGAAACAAACATAATTTATTATGTTAATGCGTACGTATTTTATGTGCATTTGCGCTGATATGACAATAAATTATATCGTGCATTGTTTTTTATGTTCGTTCTGAAAACCATGTGAAAACTGAGTAGTGCAGAGCAGCTGTAACAGTTTTATCCACGTCCCTCGCGGACACTTTTGTGCACGTGCAGAACGCGGGATTTCAAAATCTGGCAGCAGCTTGATGCCCGGTCGAACAAATTAACATCCAGCTTGCTAAACCAGGTTAATGCTAAATTATGTTTTTTACTTTAGCTCTGTACTGCTCTGTTGTATACACTGTAGCACCGGCGGGGCTCATGTCCCAGCATGCCCCGCGTGCAGTTGTAAATAGCCATTGTTGTGTTGTTGCTGTTATTGTTAATTAATAGGTAATTCCTTATTGTTGCGCATGTGTTTACATGTGTCTTGTGTGTACCCGGTCTGATCCTCGTGTGTAATTAGCTTACATAAATGTCCCACCGTGGATGCGTCTTACAGTTCGTCGTCTGACTACTTTGTGTTTCTTACATATAATTATCTTTGGTGCTTTTTGGGTGCCTGATGTAATCCTTGTACGGATTATTAATTGAGTGGATGATCCCCGACAGAGTAATCTCCGTGTTTCTCTGCTCGCGATACCTCCATCTGCCCGTCGCAGCAATACGTTATTTAAATTTAAGTTTTAATTGAAAGCATGGTGAAATTGTTCATTTATATATGAATTTAGTTGAGACACGACATATACAATGTCTAAAATTAGTCTGCTTTTGGTATTATAAGACGTCCACAACGACCACATTTGGACTATAAATAGCCCATACATGGAGGTCCCACGGCCGTCAATACTAGACGTTCATTAGACGTCAAAAAAAGACGTCGCCTGGCGTTACAAAACAACCCCTTCAGTGGACCAAAATTGGACGTCCAAAAACGACATATTAAAGATGTCATTCCGACGTCACTATGCGCAGTGGGTACACTCGGACACGGAAATGGTGAAAAATCTGCACATTATAATACATGCCTTTGTGTGCATAAACCGGTACACGTATTACCGTTTTCTAACAGACAGCAATTTTTAACAAAAGTTTTCGGTTGTTCAATGGCTTTTTAAACAACTAATTAATGCTGAGATGTGTCTATACGGATCGAAATCACTCTGCGGTACAACAGAAACTAAAGCGACTCTGATAGAAATAAAATGGAAATTTCCGGTTCGTTTTGATCATTCTATGAGTTTTGAGTGTATATGGGACAGATGTTGATTTTAAAGAATATGTTATGATATTTGAGATAGGCTACTACAAATGTTTTACAGTAGCCTCTTGCTCCTGCAAAAATGTTTAATTACGATTACTGTCCGCATTATAGTTTATTATCGGTGAGATAAAAGTTTTGGCAAAGTTTCAGATACAGTGAGTAAAGTGAGTAAAGTGGGAAGTGTTGGGTGCGGGCGCTCGGCGCGCGGAAGGGTGGGGCATTTTGTCAACGAGGGGGGCAGCTGAAAGCTGCGGGCAGACAGTCCCAGCGGAGGGGCGCTTTTCAAATTTGGGAAACGGAGTAACATATGGACTTTACATATTTTTAAAATATTGAACGGCGTTTGTCCGTAAGAGGACAGTTGGATGAAGTGCGGGGGCTACGTCAGGTAGGCTCTGTGTATCTTTATTTGTAACTAGTATTAACTTAATACCTGTGTAAGCATAGAAAAATATCGCTGTACGATCAACTGATATCTAACTACATCTAAAGCACAAAAATTATATCGAATACGTAGAAGATGCACAAGTAATTCTTTCAAGTGTTTGTTTAGCGCAGCAGCAAAATTTGTCCAAAGTTTTCCAGACTGTTCTGTGAGTAATTCTCTGATTTTCACTATTTGCTGTGTTTATTTTCCCTCTTGTAACTTTCAGATTGTTATTTAATCCGTCCTTCATCTTGTACAATGAATATGGTGTGGGGTTGCTTTTAAAAATCACCCAGGTGGTGGAAATCAGACGGTCACCTAGATGTAGAATGAGGAGCTTGATCTCCCGAAAAGGTGACCTTAATGTCTCTGTACTTTAACATTATTCGGAACATAATAAGAAACTGTAGATTTGTCCATATTTCTTTTCCGAGAAGTACTGTAGAATAGCCTAGTAGAGATTAGTTTCATATCACCTGGAGTAGGGGAGCGAGTAATCGAGAAAGAGAAAAAGTATTCATTGGTTTGTTTTAAGTGGTGAAGTAACGACCAAGCACAGAGCCTTATTAGATTGAAACTAGTTACTATATGAAGTTGCATATATTTTTCTTTGTGGCAGAGTGGTGACATATGTGGGTTTATCTATCTATCTATCTATCTATCTATCTATCTATCTATCTATCTATCTAAAGATCAGTATTTTCATTTAGTATCTTGTCCAGTTAGCCTAGCTGTAGGCATCATTAATTAATGGAAACTTTTTTTTTTTTACCTTCGGGTTATGAACCAAGAACATGAAAAATAGCCCGTCTGCCCTGGCTATAAATATGTATACTCATGTTCTAGCTATTTCTCAGGCTTTACCCTCAGCCAAACCTCATCCTAAATAGTACAGAAGTATGTTGACACATTACAACAACAGCGTGACTGAACATATGTTTATGCGGTTCATTCAATCATTTCCCTAGAATTCTGGTAAATTCATAGCTTGTTGTTAATTACTTTAGACTTCAACATGCAGTCTTTAATATCAGCCTTAGTGATCATTTTTTTGTGGAGCAGATGCTCTCATCCACATACGCACACATTTTCCTCGTTTAGCCGTCAGAATTCTGTGTCACGCGTCAGAATGATACACCGGTGAGTGCTACAGGCAGCTGGTTTGTGACCAGCAGTCCGTGCGGATCTTTTGCTGTTAATGGCACGGAGGACTGTGACAAGAATGCAAAGTGAAAATGCACAGGGCCTCCCGGGCAGCCTGCTGCTGCTGTGTCCCGTTAATTAATGTCCTCCCAGACGCTTACTTTTTAAATGTAGTGGACCTGGACAAAGAGGTCTTTTGTCTCTTATGGTGAATAATCATGCCGATGATAAATGTTACCAACCAGGGGTGATGGCAACAATAAAAGTAATTATAATATTTGTGTCAAATATACATTTATATGTGACAGACAAAGAAATTCTAATCAGCGTTCTGCTCATTGGCTCCTTGCAGGCTATTAGTAGCTTAAAGCTGACACATCGGGGAGAGACATAATTAATAGAACAGAAATTCTAATAAATATCTAATAAATAGCTCCTTGGAAAGGAAATGATGTTGTTTTCAAGGCTGCATGTCATTAGTAATATACAACTCTGGTCAAAATTAAGAGACTGTTCTATATTTAAAAAAATATCTACATTTTTAAATCCTGGTTTAATCCTGGTTTAATCCTGGTTTAATCCTGGTTTAATCCTGGTTCTGCTGGTGGAAGGTTACACTGCGAGGCAGGCTGCTTCCAGGCTTAAGACAGCAGTACAGGAGAACAAGGTGAAGCAGGAGACACTGGCAATAACCAAAAACCAGCCAGGTAGAGGGCAGAAGCAACTTTCTAATGCCAGAGATGACCGTCAACTTATCCGGCAGTGCCTCATAAATCGGAGGATGACCTCAAGTGACCTTCAAAAGCAATGGGAAACAGTGCAGATGTAAAGTGCACTGCTAGGACAGTTCATATCAGGCTCCTAGAAGCAGGACTGTAGACCCTTAAACCAAGGAAGAAGCCCTTCATTACAGAGAAGAACTAGGCTGCAGTTTGCAAAAAATGCATTTTTTTCCCCACAGATTTCCATATATTCCCATAATTTGAGGGATTTGTGAAAGTAAACATGTTTCTGCGGTCTCTTAATTTTTTCCAGAGCTGTATATGTGGAGTATATATTTTGTACTGCTTTCTCTGGACACAAATGTGGTTTTTTAGTACAAGGACTCGTAAGGTTAAAATCCTGAGAAGTGTTTGGGTACAGTATACTCAGGCGGGGGCTTGTCCCATGTTAGTCCAGCACTATATCCTCCTCATGAATGCATGGGTGGAAATCGAGTAAAACTCTAAGCTAAGTGAATGAGAAGTAAAGGGGAGACAGTGTTACTTATTCTGTGTGTAGTTAATGAGTCATGAAGGATTTCATCATTTCCGCTGTGTATGTACCTTTGCATCATACTGTTATCATTTGGCCCAGTTTCTGTTGTGTTACACTCACGCAAAACATATTCAACTTATAGTGATTAAATTCATGTAGTGTTTCAGCCTGAGGAAAAATTGTTTGTCTGTCTGTCTATCTATCTATCTATCTGAATTAATGTCCTGGCTGGATGTTATTTTCTGGTTTGTGTTTCGTTCATCCTTATACTGATAGGCATTAAACTCTAAGACTGTCAATTCTAGTCTTCATGGTCACTAGTTAGACATTTTACAATTAGCATAACCTCTTAACTATTTAACCAAATAAAATTATATTGATTGAGTTATTGGAATTTTCTGCTCCTTAAAATGTGTATTGTATTAGAGTTGAAGCTTTCACATCACTCAGGCCCAGTGTACAGTATGGAAAAAACTTCTTGATAATGGAAGAGGGGATGTGGAAGACAGTAATCGGGTTCTGCTAATCCAGCTGTTGGAGGCGGGGGCTCATCCAGCACGTGTTTCCTGTGCTTCAACAGCTGTCAGGGTCCTGTTGACGGTCTGTTAGCATGGGGCTAAGATGGAAGTAGATGGGAGCCAAAAACTGTGCTGAGTATTGCGTTGATAATTTTTTATATCATACAGAAGTGGTGTTAACCAGGTACGAACAGCCAGAACTATTCAGGCTGAGGACAGATCGGAGGCAGAGTATATAGCCGCCATGAGGGAGGTGTGAGTCCTGACTGCTCAGCAGTTCTTTCTTTATTTAGACAAACAAAAGAAGCCCAAAGCGGCACTTAGGTCCTGAAACACAAGAGCAAAGGAGAACATTTAGAGTAATGAAGTAACTCGTTGAGTAATCCCTCAAGTGTCGTTTTGGTACTCTAAGCCCAAATGGAAACTTGTACCGCATATGAACTCATTGTAAGAACAACACATCTCGTATAATAGAAGGTCAAGATAATTCTGTAGCTAGTTACATCATCACTATTCAGGTCAATCTTTTTGAGTATGTACAGCTGTTTAAAGGAACTCACTTAGCATGTGGTTTAGTGGGCCAAGCCGCTGTGAATGTGATTGGAAGGTCGGCAGTTTCAGCCCAGCCTCTGCACATCTGTGGGTCTTTCAGCAAGGCCCTTAAGCTCCAGCTCCCTACGTGCTGCTATGGGTGGCTGGAGAATTTCCCCTCAGGGATCAATAAAGTATGATCACTTCATTTCATTTCAAACCTGGGAACACAGACACAGAAGATATTGATTTGTCTATAATATCCAACATCGCCTTTGCAATAACAGACCGAAATTCCTGCATTAATTATCTTTGTAGGTATGAGATCCAATGAACAAACTTATAATTAATGTAACCAATTCACTAAAGTGACTAAAATGTACAAAAGTGACCCAAATCTGCTGATTGCTGCAAGAACCTGGCACTGTACCTTGGATTGTGGGTGTATTTTGCATGCTGTATAATTCTTAGTTTGGAAAATATATTAATCACAGGCAAGATTTATCCTTACTACTCTCAGTTGGGTTGGAGAACTGTGTTGACCCAGCTATAAAGAATACTTCGGCAGACTGGGTTGCAGTTTTGGAGAAACTTACTCAGTCTTGGATTGTGTGCATTATGCTGGGGCTGCTGTTATACTAAATGGTTTTCTGTTTTAGGAGAGCTGGAATATTCACTGTGGTGCTTGTAGGCATCTGAAATTCCAAGGTGAAGAAGATTTTGGGGTAATTTTTTTTTCTGTCCCTCGTGAAGTTCTGTTGTAGCAAGACCATTATCCAAAAGAATAATATTGTGCAGGAGTATATAAATATTGTGAACAGGAACATTTGACTCAGTAGTTCTCTGTCCTATTTCTGCTGCCCTCTCCCCCTCACCAGAATGTTTTCATTCCAACCCACTCTGCTTTCAACCTGCCACATTCATTATTAGCCTATTAAGGACAATATAAGCCTGATTAACTTAGGGTTGGAAAGAAAATATTCTGGCAGGGGGGGCAGGGGGGCACCAGGAACAGGACTGAGAACCACTGTTTGAACGGGTAGGTTCCGAGCTTGTCATAACCCTGCACTGGGTAAATGGTTATGGATGGATGGATTTGCTGCTCATAAAACCTGCGTGACAACAAGACTGGAGCAGGTACAACAGCAGCGTGGTTTTAATGGCCTAGTAATACTTTGACAAGGAACAAGTACAGTCTATAGAATTAAAACCCACTCGATAATTCATGTAGGCTTCCAGCCATTTGTTGAAGGAGTCTATTGACTATACTTATCCTTGAGTCATGGTTGACAATTTATTAATTACATAGAAGCTAAATATTATGAAGAAAATTGTAAAAAGCCACTTTTCTTTTGAAGGCATTCCAGCTACAGTCAGTCCTGCTACAGTTTGGCTAATGTGGTCCTGAAAAACCTTGCGTTCACTAAAATTGCTTAATAAAATACACATATCCAATGGGAAAAATAGGATTGGGGAATGCAACTCCAAAGCTTAGTAACTTGAATAACAAAGATAGTGATTCCAGTGGGCAATAATGTAATTATATGCATTTCATATAAGAAATAATAATAATACATAAATAAATGATATCATAAACATCTTCTAGGGATCAGATGAGTCTCATGAGAATTGCTTAGTAACTGCTTCAACCAAATTTGCTAACTTGTCAATTACCGAGTGTCGGGAGTAGCGATGGCCAAAAGGACACTTCATGAACCATTTGCTGTATTTCCTGACCCCACTAGATGGTGCTCTTGCTTTGCTTTGAGGCATGGTTTGAACCCTTTTTTCGAACAGAGAGCACCATCTAGTGGGGTCAGGAAATACAGCAATTTTTTTTTTTTCATTTTTGCAATTACTAGTTGAACTACAACCACCATTCCGCTGGGTATGCACACAGCACAAGCACAACAGATTACAGTATGCGGAAGGACACTGAAGGCAACATGGCTACAAACAGTCTGGTAAAAGCATATGTAAGTGAATTAAAAATGTTGCTGTGTTTTTATATGATAATTTCTCATATATTTTTAGATTTTTAGAATTTAAGACTTTGACCTGTGCAATGCATGAACGTACAAAAGGTTAGATTCTTCTAGATTTGAAAACTGGTTTGTCCCATTCACTGGCAAGAACCATTTCAAGGCCCTGTTCAAGAGAACGATTCATTCATGAATCAGACATCAGCGTCTTTCATTTGGATAGCTGTTTTTGCGTATAAGTAGTGTTTCTCACTAAGACCATGTCGCTTTGTAGTTCGCGTAGTGATTTTCTCCTTCACAAATACAAATGCTATTCTCCATTGTATCAGACTTGGGTACTAATATATCAATTGCGCTAGTTTCATGGATATGGGCTGACTGTATTTATAAAACTTACATTATGATCGATTGATGTGCACCATTTAAACAATCAGTGGTTCAGTGATGCTATTCTAATGTAGATGTGTTTTTTAAAAAACCTTTTAAAATTGTTTAAACAAAACTAATATCTCCATGACTAACATATCCAGTGATCCCAACTGGCTGTCAAAAATTCAACTTTTAGGCAGTGCCTTAAAAATTTAATTTGTCTGTCTTTGCAATGGACCCAGATCACGAATCAGCCAGCATTGTGCATTTTAGACCAAGTGTCATGGTGCCCCTTTAAGCTTAGAGGTTTGATGCTTTCTGTTGTTGGGGAAAACTTGTCATTCTTTGATGGAGTCTTGATGAATCTTGATGGTACAAATGCTGAGCTAAAGCCTTATTCAAGCTGCTGGGCAAATTTTACTATTGCAACTATAAAACTGATCTACAACAAACTAAAAAGAGAAAAAAATCGGATCAGGCCAGGTTCACCCATCTTCCCTCACACAAAGCTCATTTGCCATAGGTGATAATGATGATTCTTTCCTACAGGGATCCTTCAAATCATCAGAATGACCAGGGGAACACTGCCATTCCTGGAGGCGAATCTCTTGTGTGTTTCTCCTGCTTCCTGAGTGGAGATGGTTTACAGGGCTTTGCTTTGGGTGATGTGTATTCACACTTTTGTGGCCTCTGGTCCACCGAGATGTCCCTCCACGTCCCCCCAGGTCGTGGACTTCTCCATCAGGTATGTCCTGCCCCATTTCCAGGCAGAGGGCTCCATACAGAACATCGTGATTAATTCCCAGTTCCATGAGATTTATGTTGCCTCTCGGAATGTGATCGAGGCCGTAAATGTGAGCCTGGGTAAATTATGGGAGCTTCCAACTGGTCCCGTGGGAAGCCCACAGTGCAGAGTTTGCTCCCTGTGCGACATGGAGCGAGATCCGAGTCAGCTGGAGGATACGGACAATCAGGTCTTGCTGTTGGACATGTTTTACATGATTTTGTATACGTGTGGGAGCTCTCAGTACGGCGTCTGCTATTTACATGAACTTATCAAGAACAAGCGCCCTGCTATTTCCAAGTGTATGTTTAAGAAAGAGTCCAACTCCCCCTCCCACTGTCCAGACTGTGTTGCCAGTCCCCTCGGCACAAAAGTCACCATGGTGGAGGAGGGACAGACGGTGTATTTCTTTGTGGCTGCGACCGTCGACCGCAATGTGACACAGAGTTATGGCAAACAGTCCATATCTGTACGCCGGCCACTAGCGACAGAGGATGGCTTCTACAGTGACATGCAGGGGCTGACGGTTCTGCCAGATCTTCGCTCCACCTATCCCATTCGATACGTCTACAGCTTCTTCACGCAGGAGTTTGTGTACTTCCTATCCGTGCAGCGTGAGAGTCCCTTCCAGGAGGGCTCGCCGCTGCAGACCCGGCTGGCGCGGCTGCCTCGTACCGAGTGGGAGGTGAAGCGTTACCGCGAGCTCGTGCTGGAATGCCGCTTCGAGCCCAAGCGGCGGCGCAAACGAGGCAGCGACGAGGTCTTCCGGGACGTGGTGTACAACGTGTTGCTGGCGGCCCACTTCGGAAAGGCCGGCAAAGAGCTGGCTGACGAACTCGGCACCGAGGAGGAGGACGACATCTTGTATGGGGTGTTTGCCGTGACCAGTGAGTCCGGGGAGTCTGAGCATGACTCCGCCCTCTGCGCCTTCCCTATGGATAACGTCAACATCGCCATCGACAAGGGAGTGGACGCATGCTGCACGTCCGGCCCCGAGCAGCTGTCCAGGGGCCTCTGCTACTTCCAGTCCTGTGAGAACTGCCCACACGAGGTGAGTCATCATGGCCTACTCCTCCCAAGGCTGCAGGAATCCACTTTTTCTCCAGTTGGTCGATGTCCTCCATAAACACTGAACACTATTCTTGTGTTTCTATTCTGGGATTCTGGCCATAATGTGCAATGCAAAATCACTGAAGTGAAATGTGCATGATAACTATAGTATGCTATATATACACTGTAATACCTAAATTCACTTACACAGCTTTTACACACAGTAAAGGCACACAACAAAGAGGAAGAGTATAGGGACACATATCTCCTATACCTTGAACCTGCTGAGCCATTCTAAGGTAATGACATCCGATCTAATGAGACAAGAAAAAATGTTGTAGCTCCCACACTAGTGGTCAAAATTGTGGAAACACTTCCACTTTTTAGAGATTGCAGAACTTTCTTAACCTGTTGCTCCAGTTAATCCTTCCATGTATACTATTTGTAACATTCTTTGATTGTTTATAAACATTACCGCCAGTATTTGTGTAGTAAGTTTTAAAGCGCAATGCCAAAAACGCTAGCTTTTTCCATAATTTTGGCCACTAGTGTACCTGCAGTAAACAGAATTAACTCATCCTGAAGAGTTAATAAAAAAGAGATCCAAACACTAGGAAGTTCTACATGCAAACTAGGCTGCAAGTGAAAATTCTGGAACAGTCTGGAACAGCTGATTGCTGCGGAGTTTAGTTACACAAAAGAGTATGAGTAGCAGCATTCCAGAGGAAGGTAGAGGCAGGATATAACGTCGAAGGGATCTGATTCAAAGTCTTGTTTACTGTTTCTTGGTCTAAAGTCCATGTTGTCATGGAATCCACTTTTGTTATTGCTCTGTGTGTGGAGTTTGCATGTTCTCTGCATGCATAACTGTTTGTCTTCTGCGTACTCCGCAGTCCAAAAGCTTGTGGTTAAGTAATTGGCTCTGAATTGCCAGTAGAGTGTGAATGTGTTCCGTGCGATGGACTGGCATCCCGTCCAAGGTGTACCACTGCCTTGTGAGCTACGGGGCCTGGGATAGGTTTAGGGTTGGGCCGATCCCCATTTTTTTTTTATTCCGATCCAATTCTGATACACAACTGCCGTTATCGATACAGATTCCGATACAAGAGCTCTTTTTACTTTTAATATTTTAATATAATAAATGTATATATAATATAAATATTTATACTTTATATATAATTTATAGCTTTAAAAACTAGTAAATATAAATAAATGTACAGTCATGCCCAAAAGTTTACATTCACCTGAGTGAATACATTCAACTTCCATTTATGTATCATTTATTGTTTAATATTCAACATTCAATGCATTCCTAAATAATGTCAACCAATCTCTTTTATTTCCATGACTGATTTCAACAGCTCTTTCATTTTCAATGGTTTTATTCAAAGTTCAGTTAATGAAGCTACAAAACTAATAGGTCAAAAGTTTACATACACCAGGGTGATCTGGTGCTTTTTTCTGTTTGCAACAGTGTGGATTATCCCCAAATGGTTTTCATGTGTGTCCTATTGGTTCTTGATTGCAATTAATTTGTAATGGTTCAGGTGGTGCAACCAGGGCTGTATAAAGGACCAGAGTTACCTGCTAATGCCCCATTTCTACTTGATCCAACATGGGGATAGGAAAAGAACACTCTGAAGACCTAAGAACAACAATAATACGATTGCAGAAGTCGGGAAACTCCCTAGGTGCCATAGCCAGACAACTAGGAGTACCTAGGTCATCCGTCCAGACAACTGTACAGAGATATCGAAAGTTTGGGACAGTTAAGACCCTTAAAAGATCAGGCTGGAAGTCTAAATTGACGCCAACCAATGAGAGGGCATTGGTTCGAAAGGTCTGCTTCAATCCCAAGATGACAAAGAAACAAGTATGCCAAGACTGAAGGATTCAGGAATCAGTGTCTCACTGTCCACAGTCCAGAGGGTCCTACATCGTAATGGGCTAAGGGGCTGCAGGGCACGAAGAAAGCCCCTTCTTCAAGAACGCCACCTTAAGGCGAGGCTGGAATATGCAAGAAAGCACAAGGATAAAGATAAAGGTTTCTGGGCACGTGTTCTCTGATCTGATGAAAAGAAGATGGAACTTTTTGGCTCTAATGACCAACAGTATGTTTGGTGACAAAAAGGAGAGGCTCTCAACCCAAAGAACATAGTGCCCACTGTGAAGCATAATGGTGGCAGCATCATGCTATGGGGCTGTTTTGCTGCTAGTGGTCCAGGGGCACTATGTAAGACAGATGGCACCATGAAGAAGGAGGATTACCTGAACATACTTCAGGGGAACCTGAAGCAGTCTGCTCGAAAGTTGGGCCTTGGACCTCGTTGGACCTTTCAACAAGACAAGGACCCAAAGCATACATCCAAGTTGGTCACAGGATGGCTTCAGCAGACCAAAGTCGATGTTTTGGAACGGCCAGCTCAAAGCCCGGATTTAAATCCTATAGAGAATTTGTGGAATGAACTTAAGAAAAAAGTTCACAAAAGGAAACCCACCAATTTGAATGTACAACTTCTGTCAAGAGGAATGGGTAAGAATCCCATCTGAGTAGGTAACCGATGGTTATCCTGCTAGACTGACTGCAGTTCTAAAAGCTAATGTAATGTGGCAATGTAACAAAGTATTAGACAATATGAGGTTGGGGTGTACTGTATGTAAACTGTAGACCTACTAGTTCTGTAACTTCAATATTTGCATTGTAAATAAAACCATTGAATGTGGAAAAAGTTGCTGTAATCATTCATGGAAATAAAGAAGATTGGTTGAAATTATTGTAGGAATGCACTGAATGATGAATATTAAACAGGAGATTATATTGAAATGGAAGTTGAGTGTATTATGCTGCAGTGTATATAAACTTTTGGGTATGACTGTATGCCTAAACATTTTAAATTAGACTACTGGTAACATGCATCACACACTGTTCCACCTCGTTTGTACATCTTATTTTATTTGAGGCATTTTGAAGTTCAATTGAAATATCTTCCAAGCGAGGATACTGCAAGTGGCCAATCGGTTGAACTAAGATCCTCAGAGAAAAGCAATGTGGCTGTTTTAGCTGTACTCTGCAGTAGAAGGTCTTGTCACTAACTTCAGAAATGAGCAGATAACCGATTCCTGTGACCAAGCCATTTTATCATTATTCAGTCTCTTAACTTTCCTCGTAATGTGAATATGTAGGAGAAAAGCTATTTTGTCTCTCCATTTTATAGGATGTGTGTAACTATATCACAGTTGTGCTATTATTTGATAGTTCTACATATTGTTATTTTAAATTTGTATTATTGATAGCCACATTGGCATTAAAGTTGTCTTTGCTAGCAGAGAGTGAAGCAGCCTGAGTTTAAAGTAACATTCCAAATGTAGTTGATGCAAATTCAGCCAGATGGCAGAAGAGCACAACATGCCGGATCTGTTTTACAATTCCTGAAACCCTGAGTTTCTGTCTCCTATATCTCTCATATTCTTATATTTCAGAAGTGACTTTTTGCCACTTTCGCTGACGGTAGTTCATTTGGTTTTTGGTCTCATGTTCCTTGCTTTTCATACTATACCTTTTCCTTTATCTATTCAAATTGTAAATAGTTTCACTGTCTGTTTCTGAGATGTGTGGTTCGGTGCAGTGAAAATTTGAGCTTGGTTCAAAATATTGTTTTGTTTGATTTTTTTTGTGATAAGAGTATGGAGAACAGCGCCTTCTGCAGGGACCAGCCCACCATGGTGTCCAAGCCCTACTACAGGGTGGACCTCTTCAACAGACAGATGCGGAGTGTCCTGCTCACCTCCCTGCTGGTGACCACTATAGAGGACCAAACGGTGGCTCACATCGGGACGTCGGAGGGGCGACTCCTGCAGGTTTCATGCTTATGTTTATGCGTTTTCTTACAAGGCTGAATAAGGGTCAATTTCTCCACGGGCCACAGAGCTCTAACTCCCACTTTTATAACTTGCACTCACTGACACAGGTGTTTTTAAGTTTAATGCAGTTTTAGTTTGGCAGCTTGATTTAGATTTGGATGCTCACCTATCAGGTCAGATTTCACATGGAAAAGGAGGAGATAGATTATGCATGTTTCATACAGATGTGTATGTGACTACATCGGCAGCTTATCCAGCTTACCCAAACAAAGCATTGGGTACAAGAAAGGGCTGTTTGAGGCTGCACCTGCTCAACTACATAACACAACTCTACCAATCAGCTCTACTGCAGAACCATTTTGCACAACTCTAGCACAGAACAATACCACACAGCTCTACCACATAATCGATTACTGAAATGTTTTGCAGGTCATCTTGAGACGATCCAGTCCTGTCATCTTCGCTAATTACTCCCTAGTGGAAAACCAAAGTGTTTCCCCGATTGCTGCTGTCTATTCTTCTGAAGATCTGCTCTTTGTGGTTGGAAACAAGGTATAAATCTTTCAGTAAATAAGTTGATTGGTGAGAGCATAATGACAAACATCCCTCATCATTTGTGCTGATATTTCTTTTCAGATTAGTAACTATGTTCTCTTTTCCCCACAATGAACATTTTTTCTCCTGGGATGCTTCCTGTCCTGAAGATGATCCGAGTACCCCAGAGAGGACCAGGCTGTCGCCATTTCTTGACCTGCAGCATGTGCCTGAAAGCTCCGGGCTTTATGGGGTGTGGCTGGTGTTCGGGACAGTGCTCCTGGGAGGCTGAGTGCACCGCCACCTGGAGGAAGGAGTCCTGTCCTCCTGTCATCAGCGAGGTGAGTCATCGGCTTGGGAAGCCCTGTCCTTATTTACTGCTCTTCCAAGGCCTCGTTCATCAGCAGCCTTCTGCAAACTTCAGCACCAACCATTAATTCATCCTTCAGATAGGTTCTTATTTCACAGTGCCCTACAAGTTGCTTTTGCAAATGGCTGCTGATGTGAAAATAAATAAAAAACAAAACAAAGAGAACTTGTCCTCCACACTTTCCTGCTTGTCTCATGCTATTTTCATCAAGCCTCCCTTTCATTCTCCTTCAGAAGCAGTTCACTTAACTGTCCTGTATTGGTTTATGTCATTCTCATCGCTCTACTAAATGGATTAATGAGTAGTAGTAGTAGTAGTAGTAGTAGTGGTTTTGGATGAATGCCTTGTATGATTTTTGCTAAACTTGAAGGATCTAAGTCATCTTCTTAGTTTTCTTAAGTACAGATTGATGAATGGTGTGTTTTGCACAGGTAGATGTTACATAGTAAAACCTAGTGTGTCTTCTCCGTCTTTGGTGCAGTTCTTCCCAAAGTCAGCACCCCCTGATGGCAATACAGAGCTCACTCTGTGTGGCTGGGAGTTCCAGTCTCCTCTGCGACCCCCCATTAATCGAAGGACTCACATGGTTAAAGTGGGACAGAATAACTGTGCTGTCCAGCCAGAGAAAAGCAACAGCAGACGGTGAGTACAGCAGCTGTTCAATGAGAGTTAGGAGCTACTGGCAGGGCAACTTCCAGATTACAAGTATTGGCGGAAGTAACACTGCCACACTCTGGTGGGCAGAGGAAATTACACCCCCACACAACAAATAACACTCAGAAGATGTACACTTGGACTCCGAAGATGTTACACACACTGTGAGGTTATAAGTTGTATTGGATATGTGTTTTTTGGTGATGCATTTTTGGGGTGTTTTTATGCTCTGTAGATTGGTGTGTAGGATTCAGTCTGGAGTTACTGAGCTGTTCCAGCCCGTTGCCATCACGGTTCAAGTATACGAAGGGAAGGTAGAAGGACTTTATTCCATCAACGGAGAAGCAGTGATGGAAGGATTCAGCTTTGTGGTAATGTTAGTTGTTGGCTTTGAGCTCAGTCTAGGCCATTTGTGACTCCAGCATGGTATGAACTGATATGCTTAAATGGCTGAAGTATACGCTAGTGACAGCCAAATGAAGCTTCATGAACCGTTTCCTGTATTTTTTGACACCACTAGATGGCACTCTTGATTTGCTTTGGGGCATGAATTGAGCCATTTTTTAAATAGAGAGCACCATCTAGTGGTGTCAGAAAATTCAGCAAATGGTTCATGAGGCTTCATTTGTCCATCACTAGTATACACTGTATTAACTACTCTGACCCTTCCCCATGCCAACTGACAGGTGCCTGAGATCACAAACATCCTGCCAGACTATGGTCCTCGCGATGGGGGTACCCCTGTCACGGTGACTGGGAATCACCTGTATACTGGAAGGACCAGAAGAGTCAGTCTGGGTGATGAAGACTGCCCATTAATAAAGTGAGGATTCATAGTCATGGCCTTCTGTCCTCCATTATTAATGACCCTTATCTACTCTGATTCTCAGTCATCTGTTGCCTATACCTCAGTGTTACTCATGGCATTCCATTCATCTCATTTTCTGTTACCCATAATCCCCTCTTATTTGTGACCTGAAGTGCAACATAGTAATACATGTGACTAAATAGCAGTGACATCTGCAACTGGCATGTGTTCAAGCTCAGAGTTTGTCATACAGTACCTCTTTATAATTCCTATCTGAACATCTTGTAAGGTCTCAAGGAGAAGCCAAGGGATCCGTGTCTACAATAGTCTGCCTCTCCAAGAGGGTGACACGGGTACAGGACACGATCCTGAGGGTATATATTGATGAATCGCCAGTACGCACAACCCGAGGTTTCCACTACAAAGAGACACCAGAGATCACAGAGGTACTTCCACTCTGCAGCTTTGACAGGTATGAATCGGTTTTTGGCATCCATCATGAATGTCCCTGTTCAGCCCCTGTCTCCACATCACGATGTCGTTGTGTGATTATTGTTCATGTATGTGTGCTTTGCATGTTCTGCACCATGCTCCTCAAAGGGGACTTGATATATGACTGCTGAAGATCCATTGGGTTGTTTTGGGAGTAAATGAGTTTACACCCCACACCTGTATGTTAATGTTTAATTCCAGAGGTTCTCAAATTACCATCAAGGGTCAGAATCTCGATTCTGTCTACAAGACTGTTATCTGGTTTAGACCCAGAGAGACCCACTTAAAGCCTGTCTTTAAGGTACGTTTGCATGCTTTTGTTTTCTGTAGTGCTAGTAAATCTGATCCTGAACCGACCCCTGACCTGCTGTCATGTGACTGGAATTCCTAGAGATTAACATTTTTGTATGCTTGACAATCATAAATGACTCATATATAGCAATAATTACTAATAATAGTTGAATAGATGTATCTTTTGTTTTTTGATATTGAGGTTAAATGTAATTTCTGTGAGGCAAGACAGATCATATCTTCAGGTTTTAAAGACCGTTTTCTGATCCTGGATCAGTGATTTGGGGGTGGGGAGCAGGAGACCCAGCTGACCAGGCTATTCCCTGATGCTCCAGGAGTGCATTAGCGGGGCAAACAAGACACTGATTGTCTGCCGGGCTCCTCCCTTCCACCGAGATGAGTCAGAAGAGGGAGTGATCTCCTTCGACATGGATGGTGCCTTGGGACTTTGGAACAAGGAGTTCTCGTACCACCCTTATGCAGAGCCCATCCCGTTTGAGAATGAAGGCAACATCCTGAGACTGGCCTCTGGCGAGGATGAGGTCTCACTGCATGTGGGTGAAAACCTTGGCCTTTTTTAGATAGAGGCTTCATGTACCTTTCGGGCTGAGCTGTATGAGCAAATGTGTGCTATTCTTACTGCTCTGGATGCTGTATCCTAACAGACGCACATCTATTATCTGTATTCATCCATCCATCCATCTCCTAACTACTTACCCTAATCATAGGGGATATTATCAGTTTGATTTGTTAATCTAATTTAAATCACCCGGATTTGCAGCACAAGCGGTTGAACCTGGTAAGCTCCTGCATGAAGATCACCATGTCTGTGGGAGGAGTCGATTGCAATGCCCAAGTGCTGGATAATGAAATCACCTGCAGGATCCCTAAAAACCTGACGTTCCCCAGCGAAGGGTTACCAGTACGGGTAAGGCACACGTGCTTTCTGGAGTCTTGGAGCTTCAGCCAAAGCTCAAAAACATTCTAATGTGTTCTACACACAATTCACTGATAATGAGTGACTCCAGATACTTACCAATTGGAATGAGTTATCGGGTGTCTCATTTGGCAGATTTCTGTGAATGGACAGGTCCTGGACATGGGCCGTGTGGTGAAGGTCAGTAACCACTCCATGGTGGGTGTCGTGCTGGGTATCCTCTGCGCGCTCGTCATTGGAGCTGTGCTGGCATTTCTCATCATGAAGCACCTGAGGAGGAAGAAGAAAAAAGGCAAGTCTTTCCACATGAGTCTGAGCCAGACTTCCACTCTTGAAATGAATTGCTGAAATGCGTATCCATTTTCCAGTCTCCACGCTGGAGAGCCACCTGTCCCATTACTCAAGTGGCCAGAACCAAATGGGCAGCAATGTGGACATGTCTACTGCGGGTGACTACAGACAAGGTGAGACCCGCTAGTTGCCAATCTGATAATTAATGACTCAGTTAATCACTCAATCATATCAGTTTAATAGTGACTTTACATTTCATTCTATTTAATTACTGTATATCCTTAGGCCAATTTTTTTTTCCTAAACATCAACTAAGAAGAATGAATATTTTATTTAATCAATAAGCTTCAGCTTATGGTTTTAAAGTTTGATTTTTAATGGAACTTGATGACTTCCCTTGGATTTAAACTCGCAAGTGCTACACGTACAGTTGTTTAATTGCTTCAAAACCACCACAGACCCTGAATGAAATGGGGTTTACTATAAAGCAAAACAAATGCAAAGATGCTGCCGTTTTAGCTTATGTTGGGGCCCTGATATGCTCTTCCTGGCTTTAGAGTGGTCCATCCCCGGCAGTCTGAGCTCAGGGTCAGCACTGGCGTTCCCTGCTTTGCCCTATGCTGCCAATATCGAGAGCCCACTGGCACCTCTCCTGCCCCCGGAGAAGATCTCCCTCTCCAGCTTCAGACCGAAGCTGCTGGAGGAGGTGAAGGACGTTCTCATCCCTGCCGAGATGCTCAATGTCCATCTTCATCGGATCATCGGAAAAGGTGAGATTCAACCGCCTACATGGAGACTTGGCTCTGTCCTAGGACATCAACGGATCCTTCACAGATGTCTTCCATTTATTTGAAATAAATGGATCATCTAAGAGGGTTCTTTTAATTGAGGCACAATAATGGACACATAGGCCTGTAAATGTTCTATTTCAGGTCACTTTGGAACAGTATACCACGGCTATCTCACTGACCAGAGCAATAGAGAGATCCACTGTGCAGTGAAGTCGTTAAACAGTGAGTAATAGTAGGACTCTTGTCTCGAGTTTTTAGTAAATGGCTATTTTGGGCTTGGTTTCTCATGTGAACTGTCTTATTACAATGGGTTAATGCACTTTAATAATGCAAGTTTCTAGAGTAAATAGAGTAATAAGGCAAATTAAAATAATATAATTATATAGTATATTTTTTCCATTTTATTAGACTATGCTTTGCTTTGGCTTTTATGCGACCAGTTTGTTGTAGTGTTGTAAAGAGGTTCAAAGATGCTGAAATTTAATATATATTAGGTCCCTCCCAGCTCACCCAGTACCAGCTATTTGTTTGTCTTAATTGTTTGGTTCAAGTGCAATGGAAGTTGGGACAGAGCAAAAATGTAGACTGTCTGGGGGTCCTCTAGGACTGAAAAACACCTTAGTGTATACTCTGCCATGTAGTAATGTTGTAAAGGTGTTGAATTTATGTTGTGTCGGTGTTTGCCCAACATTGTGCTAGAGACATGCTAATGTTGAACCAGCGCGGTCCCCTTATTGATGGAACGCTTCTTCATGGTGTATCCGTGGCCTTGGGTGCTTCAGGGATCACTGACGTGGAAGAGGTAGAGCAGTTCCTGCGAGAAGGCATCCTAATGAAGGAGTTCCACCACAGCAACGTGCTGTCGCTCCTGGGCATCCTGCTCCCTCCGGGTGGCTTACCTCTGGTGGTGCTGCCTTACATGAAGCACGGCGACCTGCGTCACTTCATCCGCTGCGAAAACAGGGTGAGCCCCCCAGTACCGAGACCAGCCCCTGCAGCCCTGAGCCGTTCGTGGTAATATCTCTGCTTCAGCGACGAGTAATACAAGAAATGTGTGGAATTATCAATATTATTGCTGCTATTTATTCAGCACCGCTACCCTTAGCAAACACAGCAGCATAACTGGGTTTCTCAGAACATTGTGTTTGTTTTTTATCAGTCTTCCTGGCTGAACAAAGTGGACCAGCAATGCTGGCAGAGGACTTGCTGAGGTTTCATATTGAATGTGGATTATTTTTCTTAATAACTCAGTAGATGAAGAGCTATTTTTGGTTCCTGACTAATCAGATACTGCTGAATTACTTTATCTACCCATCTTGCATGACCACTTATCCAGTCAAGCAGTGATTCCAAATCCGGTCCACAAAGCTCCCTGTCAATTCACATTTTTGCAAAAAATGTGGACTTTCTGTGGGTCCCCAAGGACCAGATGGTAGTAAAGGGTCACAGTGAGTCTGCAGCCAATCCCAACGACACCAGTTCAGCTTAACTCATGGTTTTTGACTGTGGGAAGAAACACTTTGAATAGTCAGTATCTCTACACACAGAGCCAGGGGCAGGATTTGACCCCACAACCTTGGAAGTATACAGTCAGTGCTACTCATAAAGCTGCTTGGAATTGTACCCCTTTATTTACCTTAAAGATGGTATTGTCACTCTGATTTTCATGTATAGATCAGTATGTTTTTTTTTACACTGAAGAATAAATGGTAGCTGACTGCATTTGCAGAATAGCTGTGCATTTTGCTGTCCATCATTAAGATTTTTCCATGATCTTTAATTTTTAATTATAGTAATCATACACTCAAAGCTCTATTGTACTTGTTAATTTAAAGCCCAGAATATGATTATGAGCAACTTTCATTCTTTTTTGTGGTTGTGAAACTTTTGAAGCTTTTCCTTATTCATTCCCCTCATAAAGGAATTTGTTTTTTGGGGGGTGCATCCCTTCATTCTTGGGCTTGGTTGGGGGTTTGGTTCTGGCCCCTAGCTCTGTGTGTATAACATTTGTGAGTTCTCCTTGTGCATGCCTACAGGTGAATTAGTGCCCCTAAAATTTCCCGTAGTGTGTGAGCGGCTTAGCATCCCATGCTTGGTATCTCCTGCCATGCCTGGTATCTCCTGCCATGCTTGGTATCTCCTGCCATGTGCTTCCTAGCAGAGCCTCTAGATTCAGCAAAACCCTGCACCAGATGAGTGATTATGGGAGATCAGTGGATGAACTGTAAAGGCATGATAAACATGGAGAATTTCGCTTGTCACATAGTCTGACCTTATTATTACCTCCTGCTATTAGTCTTTTGTTCTGTTTGATCTTTGCTCGCTTTTTGCAGTCAGAAACTTTACACGTTGCAGTTCCCATTAGTGGTTTTTAAAAGAGTGTGTTCAGCACGTGTTTTGTGATATTGCAGACTGGTTCCATCAGCAGGTTCTTCAAATTCAATTCACTCAAACGTTGCTCTTCTCTACTCCTCTCAGAATCCCACAGTGAAAGATCTAATTGGCTTCGGGGTCCAGGTTGCCAAGGGGATGGAGTACTTGGCTCAGAAGAAATTTGTGCACAGGGACCTGGCAGCTCGCAATTGCATGTGAGTCACAGTGTATATCACAGTCCGTTACCAAGGCCTCGCTTCACAGCCAGAATACCGGGAACAGCAGAACGATCGAAGCCAAGGTCCAACTTGTAGTGGCCGTTCAATACATATACAAACAGACGGCTTCATCACTGTTGGGCTGGTCTATTTGGCAGGTTGGATGAGTCGTACACTGTGAAGGTGGCCGACTTTGGCATGGCACGGGATGTCTTTGATAAGGAGTATTACAGTATCCAGGACCACCGGAAAGCAAAGCTGCCTGTCAAGTGGATGGCCATCGAAAGCCTGCAGACACAGAAGTTCACCACCAAGTCAGACGTGGTCAGTTCAACACACATATTCTCTGAATGAATTCCTTTTTAATGCTTTACATTTATGCATGTTTTGCACATTTATCCCTAACCTAATTTCCCCAACATGGTTAAAATTAAACTCTGTATGTGTGTATGTGGATTAGGTTATGGCCAAATGTTCCCCACAATGTAATAAAAACCTGTTATTTTAACCACAAAGGTCTGTGAATGCAATCAAAAAGCTCAAAATGCTCTTGTATTTAGTTTGGTTACTTCAATGTTATGGCTGGGTAGGGGTTATCACATTGGGATTAGAGTTTTCCCCATAATTTTATATATATAAAAAAGAGGTTGATGGTATACACTGACATCATTTCCTCTAGTTTCAGTGCTGTTTTTGCCCCACAGTGGTCCTTTGGAGTCTTAATGTGGGAGATGCTGACCAGAGGAGCAAGTCCTTATCCAGAGGTAGATCCCTATGACATCACACATTACCTGCTGAAGGGGAGGAGACTACCCCAGCCACAATACTGTCCCGATCCCTTGTAAGTCATCCATTCTTCCTTCTCGTTACCCAGATCCAGTCATTCATGCTTGCCTCTTCAGCTACCTGAAATAAGATTTTAAAAAATCAGTGCAGTAAGATTTCGTACATTTAGAGTCTCCATGGATACGGTGGTGATGCTGTCACTGGTGGAACACAAAGGCTGTATGTTTCTGGATATGCAGGTTTACCATCATGCTGCAGTGCTGGGACCCTGATCCAGACCTCAGACCCACCTTTGCCTGCCTTGTCTCAGAGATACTGGACATCCTTTCTAACCTGGAGGGTGAGCACTACATCAGCCTTAACGTGACCTATGTTAATCTGGACCAACCACGCCCCTACCCGGCACTCACCGAGTCCGCTGATGAGTCTGATCCTTCTGACCCGGAGCACGCAGATGCAAACTGCCTTTAATGGCACGGGATAGGAGGTGGGGGGGGTCAGATGGCAGTTTTCAGCGGATATGAGTTGCTGTTGCCCGGTGTGGTGGGACAGTCATGAAGACGACTGAAAGCTCCGCGTCACACACTGTCTCCGGGGAGATTTCTCTGTCTAACGAGAGGACAATCTGCAGTCTTTATAACCAGCCTTCAGCACGGAAGGAAATGCACTGCATATGTCTGAGGCCTTGTGACAGTTTTGTCGAGGCGGCTGTCTGCAAGCCTCTCAGCTACATTGTTTGGAGAAGCTCCATTAAGACGCACACGGCCTGGGTGTTTTCCTCTTTGTGAGAAAGACAAACCGGAAGGCAAGCAACACATTTCTTAGTACAGTCAGAATAATGTCTTATCTGGATATCTATATATACACAGTAGACAGAGGCAGCCATGCATAACTATAATCATATATGTTACCTTAATGATAAATGTACAGTAGACAGCCATAGAGATGTAAGTACAATCAGATGAATACCTCACTTTAAAATATATATATATATATACTTGCCTATTCAGATTGTATATTTTGGATCGTAAATTTGAGAATAATTGAGTTTTATATTTTAAAAATACAAAGTTATATTTGTCTACTGTGTTTGTCACTTATTTTAATAATAGATATGACTGAATTTATTACTTGTTTTTATGGCCTATTATTAATAAAATGCTGCTGTTTTCTGATTTATGCTAGCTAGCTATAAGCAGTAGACACAGGCAAACCTCACTGCAGCCATATGGTGTCATGCGATGTCAGCGATCAGCTGGAAGAGGAACACTTCAGTTCACTTATGATCTCATCGGCTCAGTCGTCTCATACGCTCATGCTCAAGCAGGTCACATTCCTTGCTAGTGTGCCGATGAAGGGCATGTGACACTCGTTTCCTCCACCAGGTGTCAGAATAACATGAGATTACACCTTCACTAGTAGTGCATTAAATCACGAAAAATGGACCCAGTCCCTACAGTAAATGTACAGCTGCTTCCTCAGACGCTAAAATACCAAGCTAATCCCCATTGCAATGTATTTCCACTTCATTAGAAAGAGAAAGTGGGGCAGATTTGGATGGAGGGGACACTTCTTCTTGGAGCCTTGCCATTATGAAGCAGGTCTAAGTTGTATTAATGACGTTAGACGGGTTCTAATCTTTCAAATTCCACTAATTAAGACCTGGCTCCAATCTCTGGATCTGTCACCTGTTCCTGAAAGCAAAAGGCCTCATAGGACTTGGCATGGTGCACGTTGCTGAAGAGTCATTTAAAAGGCCAACCCAGCATCTGTCACCGGGAGTGTTTTGTTTAAGGGCAACCAGAAGGGGGCTCTCTTCACAGTGCTAGTTTACCTTTTTCACATTTTCCCTGCTTCAGCTATTCACTGATCAGAAACTACAGTCTGAAATAATAATAAAAAAAAACAATAATCTCTTTACAATTCAGGCATTGAGGAAATCATGTTGATCACTGGCATTCAAAGATCTTTGTTTAAATGGTTTTCATTTAAAGAGAAATTTCATTCATAATTATCACTAGGTTTTATTAATCAACTAATGGTGTCCCCTGTGACTCTGAGCGCATCCGGGAGCAGACATGTAACCCATCCATCTACTGTAAGTCGCTTTGGCGATTAGCATCACACAAGTGAATGTAATGTAATGTAAATGTTGAGCAGTTGGAAGTTAGGTGGACAATCATCATTATATTAGAGAAAAATTAGACGCATGCATTAAAAGGTTTTTTTATTTCAATTTCAGCGCTCACATTTCTTATGGATCTCTGCCACAGAGAGTGTGGTAATTACTGTCCAGCTATACCTTTTGGTTTGTTTTTTCATCAACAGACAACCTAACTAGTGCAGACACATCTACATACAAGCACACACATATTAAGCTGCAGAACCGTTGTGTATTTCTATGAAGTGTCGATCGTTTGTCTCGTCTCATTTTCCTGTCGCTTTTCCTGGTGGAGAACGCAGTACCAGCATCCCGAACAGGTCAGGAAATGCTTCTTTCTCATTGGCCATTGACTTTAGCTCATTATGGGGTGTGCTTATACATTCCCAGGCCAGCTGGGAGATATAATCCCCCCCAGCTTGCCTGGGGTGTACCCCGGGGCTTCTGCCCTGCAGGACAAGCCTGGAACAGCACCCACGGGATTCGACCAGGTGACATCCTTATTAGATGCTTGGACCACCTCAGCAGATTCTTCTCAATCTGAAGCAGCTCTGTTTCAAGTTTCCACCCCCAAGCCCTGGATCTCCAAGCTCCTTACCCTGCCAGAGAGAGAGTCCTGCAACCTGTATGTATTTTGCATTTAATGCAATTCTGCGTCATTTAGTCAGTGTCAATGTAGTAAGTGGCAAATGAGTTGTTTTATAATTGTGTGTAATTCCTTTGCTATATAAATGAGAATGACAGACAACAACCTGCAAAAAGGGTCTTAATACTTTTGTACTAATTTTCTGAATTTCCTCATTGGGATCAATAAATATATATCTATTAAATGTAATCCACCAGAAACAAATGATTTACCAACAAGGGATGAAGATGCACGCTGCCAAAGTTCCTCACAAATTGTGATGTTAAGAAGTATTAATTCTTTTGTGTTGTCTTCCACTCTTAAATGTTCTGCTGTGTTTTCATGTGCCTTTCTGTACTAGAGGTACTGGAAATTTGTCATACAGGGCACTGGTGAACTCCAGGTTACATGCCTTGGGGTGAAGATGATCACACACATTTATGGATCTAGTGATTTTCAAGATTTTAAATAACATGTTGTCAATATATAGTTTTTAATGGATTTTGTCACAAACATTTATTTGACCATAAATCTGATGCCAAATGTAAAGAAATTTAATACAACGCAATATAGAGACACTTAAAGCGATATATTGTATACAGGGAAGATAAGAGGGCATTCATTATGTGTATGTGATTTCATTCCCAATGAAGTTTCTGGGTGGAACATTTTAGCTTCCCCTAAGCTGCTAATCCATTAACTGGAGAGCATAAAAACAACCCTTAAACTCTTTTTTCCCCCCATGAGCTGTTTACAGCCTTTCACCTTCACCTCTGTTTCCCAGCTGCTGCTTTCTTAATGAGGGACTAACAGCTTCCCCACATCCACATGCATCTAACAACTTAGTGTGAGTCTTGACTGGAGAATGTACAACATTGCTGTACGTTTCAGCTCTGAATTTCAGTTTTAGGTCTGAACTTTCCTAAATTGTGCTCAAAACTGACACAGCTTTCTCAAAAAATGTACATCACTTTGGATAAAGGCATCTGCTGAGTAATTAAAATGTAAATGTCAATCTGTAACCACCGCAGCAATTATACCGTTGGTCAGGTGTAGTACCTCATGTTACTCTAAAACAAGCAAGACAAACACGTTTCTGAGCTTATTAGCTTCTGAGTCAGGAGTAAAGGAATCTAAGAAATGTGTGCCGTCTGTGACAGAAATGGGATTCGTTTCTCTGTCTGCTACGTATGCTGGAAATGCACTTGGAATCTCTGTATGATGTGCGCTGGATACTGTACTTGGGTATTTCAAACTGAGTTACAGTTTATGCCTTCAGATGTTTCATCAGTGGGATAATGAACATACAAAATAGGTAATAGAAATAATTTCCTTACTGTGTAGTTCAGTCTGTTTCACATACGCTATTATGTGTCTATTGTATGTCTTTGCATAAATGTTGTGTGTCTGAAGTTCTTAAGAGATTTTATGAGACATTTTTATGAGGCCTCTGTGAATTCTGTAGTGTCTTTTTGCTTCAGCAATCTGTTATTCTCTTTATTAAGTTTTTGTAAGAGGGGTCTTTAATGTTCCTTTGAATATTACATGAACTCATTAATGTATGGGATGCTAATTACCAGAAACAATCTCAATGAATATTTAGGGATTAGCATTAAAATATTGAATAAAGTCTGTTTAATTTCTCACGCTGGAAGCCATTCATGCAATGCAGATAAAGATTGTTGTTTGCCCCAAAGGCTATTAAAACGTTTTTATTATAGGTTTTGTTCTAGCATATGCATGGTTTTTACCTATAAGGAGTTCAATAAGGGAGAGCGCAGAGAAATTCTGTCAGGTATATCGGAAGTAAAAGAGCACATTATATATTAACATAAGATTCAACCATTCCAATGGTGCTGTCATTTTTTAATTATCACAAAGCAGTATTTACCTCACATGGTTCATTGCAATTTTGTGTTTGTAAACTTATTACATAACTGCAGTATGCAATGGTTTCACTGCATCACCTTTCATGCTCAAACGAGGAAATTACAGCTGTTGTACATTGGACATATGAGAAGAAACAGTGTATGAGAAAAGACCAGAATGCTTGGGAAAGTTGAAGGTGAAACAGGTGAAACAGAAAGACAGCAAGAATCAAGGTGGGTGGATATGGCATTGGGAAGCATACAGATCCATACGGACGATGGACAGCCTAGAGGAATTCCGTCCCTATGGACTCGCCATGAGTTTACATTGACATTTAGGTAGGAGACCAGTGTCATATGTCTTTAATGTGGACTGGCAGCAAGTGGCAGTGTGGGATGTGGAGGAGAATGTAGGGAAACGTAATGGCACCGGAAAAGCAAGACGTGGGGCGGGACTCTCGCCAGATCACTCTTCAAGCACACAAATAAAGATTCGATAAATACTGTTCTCACAACTTCTCAGTATTCCTGACACATTTTCTTGGCTTTCCACTATTAATCTTTGATTTAATTGCAGCATGTACATCATATTATGGTAACTGAATATTCTGAGAACTCGATTCCACCCCACCTCCCCCCCCCCAAAAAAAAAACCCCAGAAAAAGTAGGAATGGATTCCACAGGCTATTTGTATTTCAAAAGATAAATATAAAAATAAATATATTACTAATCTCTCATGTAAAGATTGCACAAAAAAACACTATTTTCTCATTATAAATAATATCACATTTATTTTTGAAATTGATTCCTGGCATGCACAGCAACAGGAGTATAGATAAAATACACAAAATATATGAAGTTAAACAGTTCCAGTGTAGATGGGTGTGGGGGGTGGGTGTAATGTTTGGAGGGGCTGTTAGCGTGTGCAGCTTGGAGCCTAATTCCCTTTAAATAGGTTGCGCTAGGAATTAACACCAACCACACGAGAAACGAGTGGTAAGTCAGATTCTGAGCTTCATCTGACCAAGAATAGACAGACATACCTGAGGAGCACAGAAATGACTCACACATCCGCACACAGATGGAGAGAAGACTGAAGAATCACATCTCACAGCACACATACACAAGGATAACCAAAGCCTAGTTTATGTATTAATAATACTTCACAAACGTCAAAAATCCAGGTCCAATCTGACAGCATGGTCACGCGTCTTTTCTTAGCGTTTCACACTTTTCATGATCTTTAATGGAGACAGAACCAGTCTTTGTTTCACCAAGGTGACAGGGTGGGTGGACTGTCTTGTGGATTTAATGTAAACATAACAATGAAGCCAGACAGCTGTGCATTCCTATTGTTTATTCCTAATATTCTAACTTGAACTTATGGAGAAAAATTATGCAGAGGTAACTGTCCTTATCAGACTATTAACAAAAAAGTATCACGTAATCTCAGGTAATCTCTCATGTGCCAGAATTACTCAGCCCTATAACAATACGGTCAAATTCAGGGAAGCAACATAATTTGCATTTTAGCTACAATTCTGTTAGTTATTCTTACACATTATTATAAATAACAGACAGCACTTTTTCTGTAAAGTATTGGGAACATTTCTGTTTTCATGGAGTACATTAGGATTATGGTGCACAAACGGCAGCTAGTTTTTTAACAAAATGAATTTCCAAGCTCTTGGAGAAGGTTACAGGACAAAAGGAATTTTATGATTATATTTAACAATCCAATGTTGGTTTTGTACAACTATTTTTAAACTTTATATGGTGGTCATGAGCTATGTGATTTTAATGGTACACATTTAAGCAGAGGACTAATTAATGTTGTAGACGATGTTTCTTTTCATAAACCTATCAGTATTTCATTAAGTCTTCTGATTTATATTCATTCATGGGATTTTAGTTGTGTAAATTTTTTCAGTGAAGGCTTGTTGGCAAGGATTCCCCGACCCCGGTCCTGGAGAGCCAGTTTGCAACACAGTTTACAAATGTCCCAGAGGCTACAGGGGCATGCCAGGGAAGAACCCAGGATGGGGCACCAACCCATCACAGGGCACACTTATACACCACTCTGTTTCACAAGATAATTAATGAAATATTAAAACAAGAGTAAATAATTGTACTGTCATGGAATGCATCCAGAGGTATTTTTGCTTTCTTTCACTCACTCTTTTGCTTCCCCTAATCAAATGGCAACCGAGGCCATCGCCTATGTCAACGATAGGACCGGCTGGCCCTGCTCTTCTGTCACAAATACCACAGAACAGGAACAGATCACTGCGGCATCATCAGTTCCCCTAGAGATAACATCATGACAGCTCCAGCTATTAGAGCAGATGACTGGTGTGTCAGCTTCAGCTATTAGAGCAGATCACTGGTGTGTCAGCTCCAGCTATTAGAGCAGATGACTGTGGTGTCAGCTTCAGTTGTTAGAGCAGATGGCTGTGGTGTCAGCTTCAGTTGTTAGAGCAGATGGCTGTGGTGTCAGCTCCAGCTATTAGAGCAGATGACTGATGTGTCAGCTTCAGCTATTAGAGCAGATGACTGGTGTGTCAGCTCCAGCTATTAGAGCAGATCACTGGTGTGTCAGCTCCAGCTATTAGAGCAGATGACTGTGGTGTCAGCTTCAGTTGTTAGAGCAGATGGCTGTGGTGTCAGCTCCAGCTATTAGAGCAGATGACTGATGTGTCAGCTTCAGCTATTAGAGCAGATGACTGGTGTGTCAGCTCCAGCTATTAGAGCAGATGACTGCTGTGTCAGCTCCAGCTATTAGAGCAGATGACTTGGTGTCAGCTTCAGCTATTAGAGCAGATGACTATGGTGTCAGCTTCAGTTATTAGAGCAGATGACTGTGGTGTCAGCTTCAGTTATTAGAGTAGATAACTGGTGTGTCAGCTTCAGCTATTAGAGCAGATGACTGGTGTGTCAGCTCCAGCTATTAGAGCAGATGACTGTGGTGTCAGCTTCAGTTATTAGAGCAGATGACTGGTGTGTCAGCTCCAGCTACTAGAGCAGATGACTGTGGTGTCAGCTTCAGCTATTAGAGCAGATGACTGGTGTGTCAGCTCCAGCTATTAGAGCAGATGACTGTGGTGTCAGCTTCAGTTATTAGAGCAGATGACTGGTGTGTCAGCTCCAGCTACTAAAGCAGATGACTGTGGTGTCAGCTTCAGCTATTAGAGCAGATCACTGGTGTGTCAGCTCCAGCTATTAGAGCAGATGACTGTGGTGTCAGCTTCAGTTGTTAGAGCAGATGGCTGTGGTGTCAGCTCCAGCTATTAGAGCAGATGACTGATGTGTCAGCTTCAGCTATTAGAGCAGATGACTGGTGTGTCAGCTCCAGCTATTAGAGCAGATGACTGCTGTGTCAGCTCCAGCTATTAGAGCAGATGACTTGGTGTCAGCTTCAGCTATTAGAGCAGATGACTGTGGTGTCAGCTTCAGTTATTAGAGCAGATGACTGTGGTGTCAGCTTCAGTTATTAGAGTAGATAACTGGTGTGTCAGCTTCAGCTATTAGAGCAGATGACTGGTGTGTCAGCTCCAGCTATTAGAGCAGATGACTGTGGTGTCAGCTTCAGTTATTAGAGCAGATGACTGTGGTGTCAGCTTCAGTTATTAGAGTAGATAACTGGTGTGTCAGCTTCAGCTATTAGAGCAGATGACTGGTGTGTCAGCTCCAGCTATTAGAGCAGATGACTGTGGTGTCAGCTTCAGTTATTAGAGCAGATGACTGGTGTGTCAGCTCCAGCTACTAGAGCAGATGACTGTGGTGTCAGCTTCAGCTATTAGAGCAGATGACTGTGGTGTCAGCTTCAGTTATTAGAGTAGATAACTGGTGTGTCAGCTTCAGCTATTAGAGCAGATGACTGGTGTGTCAGCTCCAGCTACTAGAGCAGATGACTGTGGTGTCAGCTTCAGCTATTAGAGCAGATGACTGGTGTGTCAGCTTCAGCTATTAGAGCAGATGACTGGTGTGTCAGCTCCAGCTATTAGAGCAGATGACTGTGGTGTCAGCTTCAGTTATTAGAGCAGATGACTGGTGTGTCAGCTCCAGCTACTAGAGCAGATGACTGTGGTGTCAGCTTCAGCTATTAGAGCAGATGACTGGTGTGTCAGCTCCAGCTATTAGAGCAGATGACTGTGGTGTCAGCTTCAGTTATTAGAGCAGATGACTGGTGTGTCAGCTCCAGCTACTAAAGCAGATGACTGTGGTGTCAGCTTCAGCTATTAGAGCAGATGACTGTGGTGTCAGCATCAGTTATTAGAGTAGATGACTGGTGTGTCAGCTCCAGCTATTAGAGCAGATGACTGTGGTGTCAGCTTCAGCTATTAGAGCAGATGACTGTGGTGTCAGCTTCAGTTATTAGAGCAGATGACTGGTGTGTCAGCTCCAGCTATTAGAGCAGATGACTGTGGTGTCAGCTTCAGTTATTAGAGCAGATGACTGGTGTGTCAACTCCAGCTATTAAAGCAGATGACTGTGGTGTCAGCTTCAGTTATTAGAGCAGATGACTGGTGTGTCAGCTTCAGTTATTAGAGTAGATGACTGGTGTGTCAGCTTCAGTTATTAGAGCAGATGACTGGTGTGTCAGCTTCAGTTATTAGAGCAGATGACTGTGGTGTCAGCTTCAGTTATTAGAGTAGATAACTGGTGTGTCAGCTTCAGCTATTAGAGCAGATGACTGGTGTGTCAGCTTCAGTTATTAGAGCAGATGACTGGTGTGTCAGCTTCAGTTATTAGAGCAGATGACTGTGGTGTCAGCTTCAGTTATTAGAGTAGATAACTGGTGTGTCAGCTTCAGCTATTAGAGCAGATGACTGGTGTGTCAGCTCCAGCTATTAGAGCAGATGACTGTGGTGTCAGCTTCAGTTATTAGAGCAGATGACTGGTGTGTCAGCTCCAGCTACTAGAGCAGATGACTGTGGTGTCAGCTTCAGCTATTAGAGCAGATGACTGGTGTGTCAGCTCCAGCTATTAGAGCAGATGACTGTGGTGTCAGCTTCAGTTATTAGAGCAGATGACTGGTGTGTCAGCTCCAGCTACTAAAGCAGATGACTGTGGTGTCAGCTTCAGCTATTAGAGCAGATGACTGTGGTGTCAGCATCAGTTATTAGAGTAGATGACTGGTGTGTCAGCTCCAGCTATTAGAGCAGATGACTGTGGTGTCAGCTTCAGCTATTAGAGCAGATGACTGTGGTGTCAGCTTTAGTTATTAGAGCAGATGACTGGTGTGTCAGCTCCAGCTATTAGAGCAGATGACTGTGGTGTCAGCTTCAGTTATTAGAGCAGATGACTGGTGTGTCAACTCCAGCTATTAAAGCAGATGACTGTGGTGTCAGCTTCAGTTATTAGAGCAGATGACTGGTGTGTCAGCTTCAGTTATTAGAGCAGATGACTGGTGTGTCAACTCCAGCTATTAAAGCAGATGACTGTGGTGTCAGCTTCAGTTATTAGAGCAGATGACTGGTGTGTCAGCTTCAGTTATTAGAGCAGATGACTGGTGTGTCAGCTCCAGCTACTAGAGCAGATGACTGTGGTGTCAGCTCCAGCTATTAGAGCAGATGACTGTGGTGTCAGCTTCAGTTGTTAGAGCAGATGATTGTGGTGTCAGCATCAGTTATTAGAGTAGATGACTGGTGTGTCAGCTCCAGCTATTAAAGCAGATGACTGTGGTGTCAGCTTCAGTTGTTAGAGCAGATGACTGGTGTGTCAGCTCCAGCTATTAGAGCAGATGACTGTGGTTTCAGCTTCAGCTATTAGAGCAGATGACTGTGGTGTCAGCTTCAGTTATTAGAGTAGATGACTGGTGTGTCAGCTCCAGCTATTAGAGCAGATGACTGTGGTGTCAGCTTCAGTTATTAGAGCAGATGACTGGTGTGTCAACTCCAGCTATTAAAGCAGATGACTGTGGTGTCAGCTTCAGTTATTAGAGCAGATGACTGGTGTGTCAGCTTCAGTTATTAGAGCAGATGACTGGTGTGTCAACTCCAGCTATTAAAGCAGATGACTGTGGTGTCAGCTTCAGTTATTAGAGCAGATGACTGGTGTGTCAGCTTCAGTTATTAGAGCAGATGACTGGTGTGTCAGCTCCAGCTACTAGAGCAGATGACTGTGGTGTCAGCTCCAGCTATTAGAGCAGATGACTGTGGTGTCAGCTTCAGTTGTTAGAGCAGATGACTGTGGTGTCAGCATCAGTTATTAGAGTAGATGACTGGTGTGTCAGCTCCAGCTATTAAAGCAGATGACTGTGGTGTCAGCTTCAGTTGTTAGAGCAGATGACTGGTGTGTCAGCTCCAGCTATTAGAGCAGATGACTGTGGTGTCAGCTTCAGCTATTAGAGCAGACGATTGTGGTGTCAACTTCAGCTATTTGAGCAGATCACTGTGGTGTCAGCTTCTGCTATTAGAGCAGATCACTATGGTGTCAGCTTCAGCTATTAGAACAGATGACTGTGATGGCAGCTACAGCTCCTCTAGTATTCTGGAGATCTGATATTTTTGTTTCATATTTGTTTTTCTGCTCTCACTGGTTGGCTTGTTCTTGTTCTCAGTGTCCATGACTGCGGTCTTTGAAGATCTGTAACACTGCTGTGCAGGTAGAACAGAAGGTGACAGGGAGTGTGCACAGGCTGAACCCACAATCCTACTTTATTACTATTTCGATTGAGTACCTTATTACTATTTTGACTGAGTGTTCCATCATGATAAGGTTACTGGTGAAAATGTCAGATATATGCACAGTCTAAAGCTGCCTAAATTCCCGTAACCTAGAATAAAATATATGATTGATTTGTGTTTTTCATTGAGTTTTCAAAGCATGTGGGGCACAGTCATCTGACATTTTAAAATTCCAGCAGGTTTTATCATCCTTAATTACATTTGAATGAAATACAGCCACCGAGATACCAGCCAATAAAAGCATACATAATAAAAGCTTACCTGAATATGATCTGAAGCTGTAATGCACACAAGATATAAATTACATTAAGGTAGACACCTTTGTTTGTGACCTCAAGAATGACAGACCAGCACACACCATCATGGTACACAGAAATGAGGGACTGATGAAATGTCACTGACTACGCACTGGAACACAAACAGACTCAACATAACATAGGCAAAGATGCAAAATGAAAGCAACTATTAAAAGAAACAAAACAAAAGGATCTCTACAGTTATTCAAAATGAAATCATATCAAAAATTAAAAATAAATTGGGTCAAGTTATTATGTTATGCAGTTTTATTTATTATTCAACTATTTAATTTGATCAAAGGCCTACTTTATGCATACACATGCTATATAACCAGTCATAAGCTCAACTGCTTGTTTTCAGGTGGCGTTTGAGTTACCCCGATATATATTTTTTTAACACTTGGATTCTAGAAATCATTCCACATTATTGTGGAGCAGCTGCTGAACCCAAATACATTTACACAAATGTCACATAAAACAGGCACAGTGGTGGCTACCTATGCTGTCTGGTGCTGAACTCACTTCACTTTCGGTTTGAACGTTTGCAAAAAAAAACAAAAACTTTGTCATGTTTCGTTTACCGAATTACAGAGTTATACACATTTCAACTTGTCACACTGATTATTTATAAAGTCCTGTTTCAATTCCTTTCCCTTTTTATAAAAGAAATGACTCATGTTAACACCTTTAAAAGGGAAAAAGCAAACACTTTTCTACCCAATTTTCCTGGTGCTGCAGAACATCTAGGAGCTGATGGAGAGGCTTTAGCCCTTCAAACCGAGCCGCCCCTGTATTTTAAACACTGCAGAGCAGCCTAATCCTCATGCGCACACAGTTCACACATTAGCATGGAGACCAAACCTCATTTTCAGAGGTAAAGGTTTAGCTGCATTCTGTAATTCTGCTGAGGTATGTAAAGAGCAGAGATGAATGTATTGCACCCCTTCTTCTGGCACGAATGTGTCTATGTTTGCAGGTAAAAACAGATAAGGTCTGCTGAAAGATTAATGCATAAATTCCAAGTATTATGAGACACTTTTAAACTGCACACACTATGGTAAAAGTGAAATGCCTCTGAGGTACCAACATGCTGCATCTAAATCTATCCCATAATACAGAAATATTATTATTTTTGTTTATATAAATAACAAAAAATTTACACACAATTATGCATATATAAAGGAAGTGTAGGAATTATTACTGAACAGTAGTAATGGTTTTTGCTATGTTTAAATCTGCAGGTGCATGATATGACGTATTTGTATTTAGGAATAATTATTCATACTTAGCAGGAGTGTCAACAACTTTTGGCAACAGAAAGTCCACCAATGGAATGCCGAAGTTCAGAGATATTCATATTCATGGGAAATATGCTTCTCCTTTCTCCCTTTATTTAATGATGCAGCGGTAATGAAGGTCAATTCTGATTTCTCCTGGTTTTCGCATAATTATGCGGTATGATTTAAGGACCTTTTTGTGGGACAGCCGAGAGGTGGTGGAAAAACTGACTTTTGACAGGGACAAGGTGATGCAGATGGTAAATTACGTCCCCCAAGTGTCGCTACAGATGAACAGTGCCAAAAAGTAATTAATTCAAGGAAAAAGAAAAGTGAACAGAAAAGAAAATAGTTGAGCCAAAAAGAAAGTTACCACAAATAGGCAAGCACAATCAAGACCAGGCTTGAACAAATAGTGCCCTCAATTACAGCTTTGGGATTCTATCTGAATCCCTGGATAACATACGCCTCAAATGACTCAACCCTTAAACAGAAAGCTGCTCTGTCAGACTAGCAGACCCTTTGTCTAAAGTGATGTACCATTAAGGAAGCCTTGGGTTCTGAGAGCATCCCTAAAGCAGTTATGGGTCTTGAACTTGAGCCTAATGATAATTGTCAGGGTCAGTGCCTGTGTGGCCCTGCCCTATGTGTCTTGTCCCCATCTGGCCAGCAGATGTCGCTGACCGTCCTGCTTCCCCCTCTATCTTGTAGCCCCTCAATCCCTAGCGTGTTTCCCTGCTGCCTGGGCCACCACATAGCTCAATGGGTTGAGCTTGTGGCTCAGTGACTGAACCCCTCCAGGGTTTGAGGCAATGTATACTGGTTATTTATCCTTTGTGTTTGGTATTGTTTTTCTGTATCTTTGCTTAGTGTCCTTGTTTTTTAGTCTACCCTGCTTGTGCCTTGTTTAATTATATTCCGCTTGTACTTTTGTTGGTAGTCTCTCCTAGTGTTGTTAGCCCTCAGTGTTTGTTAATGTCTCCTAGTTCCAGTGCTTGTTAATTGTAATAGTGATTGGTTGTTTTGGTTATGTTCCACACTTGCCCCTTGATAGCCCTTCTTATCTGTGTAGATTTAAGTGCCTGCCCTCATTCTGTTCTTTAGTCTGTCATTATAGTTGTTGCTGTGTGTTAGTAGCTGTGGTTGTTTTCTAGACCTGCTGCCTGTTATGCTGTGTTTCATAGTTGTATTTACTTTGTGGTTTCTTTAGTTTGTTTAATTTCCCTGTTTTGTTATGACCCCTTGTGGTCCCTTCATTTAATGTTTCCCTCTTTTTTTCAGTTTTGTTAATAAAGTTCTCAGCTTGCTGTGAGCCGCTCTGTGAATTGTCCCTCTTTTCCCTCATCCATATAAAAGAGAAACAACAAATTCAAACAACCCACAGTCATCTGGTCCACAGTGACCCACAGATACCCTGCTTGTGCACTGGATGAAACAAGTAGGTAAACAAACAAACCAAACACTTATTTTCATAATTTCCAACAGTGAACACAAGCCTTCAAAATTACCTGAACATTCTGAGATGATAAACCAGCTTGTATTCAATTGCATCTGAGATTACCTTGAGGGTTTATGCTTGTGTTAGGAGAAAAAAAAAACTTTATGCATAAGCTATATACAGTTACATGGACATATGTGTTGTTACAGACCTTTGTATTTGACATTCAGTGGAATCATGATAAGAAAGTTCCCAGGCAGTACAGATGGCGTGAACAAGGCAGGGGGCTACAGGAGGGATAACTGAAAGGCTGAGGGGAGTGAACTGATTGTTACCTGCCAGAGAGCCTGAACCATCAGTGATTCCTGAAGGGCTTCACATGCTGGTGTTCTGTGAATCAAAGAATGGTAGAACCTGACTCTTATGCTCTCTCTATAGTCAGATCCAGACCGAACTCAATTCCACATGTTTCTCTCACACTCAAGTCACCTATGAAATTTGGTCCCTGTGTCACCACAGAGACTGGATCTTCTAGGATTCTTTTGTTTTTTTTTGCATTTGAACTGGGAAGTCAGAATCTCTGAGGTCCTAGTCATGAAATTTCAATTGGAACGCCCCTTTAAATCGAAGTTCCGATTTTGAAACTTGGAGGAACCTCTGCAACCCTGACCTCAGAATTTAAGATGACTGTGCTCTTCATCAACAGAAGTGAAAGCTGTAGGTATATACTGTTTAACACTTATGTCTTATTTGTGTCTCATTAAACAGGACATCTCAGCTAAAGTCCACATCACAGAGAGAAACTTGGGTCACAGAGAGCTATTCAGTTAGTCACAGAACTGTCCAACCGCTATCTGTGGACATGATGCTGTGTTTGTATTTGCAAAATACTGTATACGGTATCCCGGACTATTCACTATTTTTCATACCCTGGCTACGGCCCTGACTGTGTAATGCATTATCAGCTGGTATTGCTAACAATGGCTAACAATGAACCCGTCTACACCTGGTATTGCTGAAGGCTTTCTGTCTTTTGCTGGAACGCGGTTAACTTGGGTGTAATGTCATTCCAACCTCCAAGGTAAAAAGGAATGCGGCATTTTTACAGCTTTGCTTGTGAAATTTTACTTTCTCCTGCTCTTTAAATCCCTTTGATGAAACCAAGTCGCATTTGTTTAAGGAGCAAAGCCTCCCACAGCTTTTCCGGGGCTCAATGCAGAAACTGCTGACTGTGTCAGAATGCTTTCCACAGCCACAGATATACCTATTTGTAACGCTGACTAACTGAATAGCTCTCTGTGACCCAAGTTTCTCTCTGTGATGTAGACTTTAGCTGAGATGTTTTGCTACCTAAATGGAATGTTTGCATAGGAAAGGATCCTTCGCAGGTATGGCGGCGCACCCAAGTGCCAGATATCTGTTTATGTGTTTTTCTGCAAACATTTGAAATGCCTTTAAGTTTGGCTTTCTACTGAATATTTGCTGCCCTTTAACCAGGTCTCTCTCTGCATTAAAGGCAAAATATGTTTACTTAAAGGTTTTTTTTTGCAAAAATTTGTCTGAAATTAACAACTGATTAAACAAACATGGTCATGTAATCCCTCGTAGTTCAGAATTAACTGGCATTGCAATCTCTCTGCTTTAACTGGCATCCCAAACTTGTTTAATTTTAGAATACCTAAATCTATCCAGGGATAATGGGGTAAAGCTGTCATCTATAATGCATTATAATGGAAAGTATAAGTATAATTGACAGTAAAGTAATATAGTGTTGATTAAAATACTTCATTAGCTCCAATGAAGCTCTTGCCTACAATGCACTATAGATGCCTTCATAATGCAATATAATGGTTGGTATAAGAACTAAACATGATATGTACTATATTGTGAAGGCATCTGTAGTGCATTTTAGATGAGAGCTTTATAAAGCATTCATAATGCATAATACACATGGTTATAATATGTTATAGCTTTTTATAAATATTTATAGCCACATGTTTAATGCTTTATGGATGCATTATAATGTGTTATGAAAGTATGCATAGATTCTTATAGACATGACATTCATAGAAGGTGTTACTGTTAATGGTTACTTAAGGCTGAAGAGTTTTGTTGTGATGTTGCAGAGTTCAACTGACATAATGTTCTGCCATTTTATTGTGTGCTGTCCTACCACTGTAATATTACCATTTTATCTTCTCCATATCTCACTGTCAAGCCTCAATGTTGTAAAGCCCATTGATTCAGGAATAGATAAGATGTATTAGAGTATTAATGTGTTCCTGAACCTGACCCATGCAGGGGTGACCTGGCTTTCCATCATTAATGACACTCATCTGGAAGAAATGGCCCTTGTATGGATGCACACACGCTCTCAGGCATGTGCCTATGTGCAGTTTTTAACAGCAGTAAGATTCGAAAATTACAGCTAAATGTGAAAGTAAGGCTGCCTATATTACGTTCATGGTTTCGGTCTCCAAGGCAACAGATCAGTTGCACACCATCACTGTGCAAAAACACTGTTAAATTAACATCATTATCACTTTTTATTGATTTGGAAGTCGTTAATTGCCTACTTTATGTCATCTCCTGCAGACTTCCCATAATGCCTTTTGAGAGAGATGTAGTACTCTCTATAAAGCCTCTCTGCTCTGTATGTGATTTACAAATTCTCATCACCAGGCTATTTTTTTACCCAGATTCCATGTGTTCAAGTCTTTGCCTGCATGTTTAATCACCCAGTCATTGCAGATCATTTGCCTCCTCTTCAACATTTGTGCCCATTCATTGTTTCCTTGTTGTTTGTGAAACTTTATTTACAAACACAGTTGAACCAGCACTAGACAAACGGACTGTTCCCTGCTTTTAACTAAACTCTATCTAAAAGAGTTTTTGAATGACAGTTTTACCTGTAGACTGAGAAGGTTTTAGGGGCTGTTAGCCAGCCAGGGGGTGAATTATTCATTCATCCAGTATGAAAAAAGTGGTTTTTAAAATAACAGTAATAATGAATTCTGACAGTGTGTTCTAGTTGAATAATGAAGGTACCAGAGGGCGGTCAGATGTTATGGGACTCAAATGTGTTGGAAATGTTTTAGTAAAAAAAAATAAAAAAAATAAAAAGGACTCTTTCAAAAAGGGTTTGCTCAGAAAACATTTCTGTTGAAATCACGTGCAGGATAGATGGTGTTATACTGAATATACCATTAGTTCCTCATTTTCAATGACTTCGCTACATTTTAGTCAGACGCTGTTCCCTAGCAACAGTCTGTGTCAGTGTGTTGGATTTAATATTTTCAGTTTGCTATAACACACTTTCAATGTGTTTTCAATACAGCGATACAGGGTATCGTTATATTCACTAAAGGTGAAATTTCTACAGAGTGTGTTGTGATATCTAAGATAGCAATGATATTTTTATTTTCTTTGTTCATCACTGTCCTGTCGCTAGAAAGTGAATATGAATAATATCTGTAATAATCATAACATCTTCATCTCCATTCACTTCTGTACCCACTTAATAAAAGTGAATATAAATAATGACATTTATAACAGTCAAGGTATATTTTAATCTGTTCACCCCTTATAATTGCATTCATGAGCAAGCTTGGCACAATGTATTTTAACATGTCTTAAAGCATTGCATTCATAACACTTTCAGTGAATAAGACACCACAGCTTTAATACACATTAATATTAAACATTATATGATTAAACAATTTTAATGTATGTTATTAATGTACACTATATTGTCAGAAGTATTGGGACACCTGGTCTTTATACCTATAGGAACTTTTCTGACATCCCAAACTAAATCCATAGGCATCCATGTGGATTTGGTCCCCCTGTTGCAACTATAACAGCTGCCACAATTCTGGGAAGGCTTAACACAATATTTTGGAGGGTGTCTGTGGGAATTTTTACCCTGATGTTGGACTTGAAAGCCAAGCCTGCAATCTCCATTCTAGTTCATCTCAAAGGTGTTTGATCGAGTTGAGGTCAGGGCTCTGTGTGGGCCAGTCATATTCTTCCACACCAAACTCAGCCAACTACATCTTTATGGACCTTCCTTACTGTGTGTAGAATTGTCCAATATGTCTTGGTATGCTAATGCATTAAGAGTTCCCTTCACTAGACATAAGAAACCTAGCCTAGCCCCTGAAAGACAACCCCATACCATTATCCCTCCTCCACCAAACAGTTGGCATAACACAGTCAGGCAGGTAATGTTCTTCTGGCATCTGCCAGACACAGACTCATCCATCAGACTGCCAGACAGAGAAGTGTGATTTGTCACTCCACAGAACACATTTCCACTGCTTCAGAGTCCAGTGGCAGCGTGCTCTACACCTCTCCATCCAATGCATTGTGCTTAGTTATATGAGGCTTGCATGGAGCTGCTTGGCCATGGAAGCCCATTCCATGAAGCTCCAGGCTCACAGTTTTTGTGCTGGAGTTAATGCCAGAGGAAGTTTGGAATTCTGCAGTTACTGAGTCAACAGAGTGTTGGCGACTTTTACACACTATGCGGCTCAGCATTCGAAGACCTCTCTCTGTTACTTTACGTGGTCTCCCACTTCACGGCTGAGTTTCTCCTGTTCCTAAACACTTCCACTTACAGTTCATCGTGGACTATCTAGTAAGAAAGAAATTTCATGATTTGACATATTATAAAGGTGGCATCCTATGACAGCACCACGCTTGAATTCACTGAGCTCTTCGGAACAACCGATTCTTTCACAAATGTTTGTAAATCTGATTGCACGGCTAGGTGCTTGATTTTATACACCTGTGACAATGGGTCTAAATGAAACACCAGAATTCAATGATTGAGAGGTGCGTCCCCAATACTTTTGTTCATTTAAAGTTTGCTTTTTCCTTTTTACTTGGGATTCATTTTTTCTTTTTTTTCATGATTTTGGCATTAAGTAAAGTGGGTTTGAATGGGCTACAAAAATACAAATTGTAGCCTATTTTTATGTCTGGTGAGGGTTGGGGTTTAGATCTGTAGGTGTTTACTAGCCTCCGCCACTAAAATATTGACGTTTATTTAACTGTGTTAAGGACTATATTCCCGGTATTGTTTAATTTTCATTTATCTGACACATGCGCTGGGTTTATTTTTTCTCCTATTTAAAGTGCTTAATGTATGTCATAAGCCATGCAAACTGTCAAATCTGTTCTGATTAAAAATGTGTATTTTATCTCCAAGGCAAAATATTCATTAAACAAATGTCTGCAATGAAAACTGTTTAGTAATGAAACATAGTAATGAAAACAATTTTTTTTGTATGTTTTTGTTGTGCATTTTTGAGGATTCCAGTAACTGGGGTAGAGGAGGTAGAAGGAATGCAGTTCATCCAGTTTGAAAGTGGCTCTGCCATAGTCATATCAAATATTAATGATGTGTCTTCTTGTATCTTAAAGGATATGAAACTGATGAATACACAAAACCACAGGCCAAATTGTTTTTGTAAGTACTATGTACAAAATGAATCCTAAATTTATTAGTTGAAATTGCTATAAAAGATCTATATCAAAACTATATTTGATTTCTGTGATTTTCTACACAGTGCCTGTAACATTTTCTGCTGTCAAAAATTGTTTTGCTTAATAATCCCAAGATTGGGCTGAAGTGACAGATTTTTTTGTCTTTAAGTATCCTGGATTGATAAAGATTCTCTACTAACCATCCAGCTAATTTCTTGGTTTGCTTTATGTCACTTTGGACTGTATAGTAAAAATGCGGCTCTGCTCTGAGGTGTCTCTCGATAATCCCGCTTTGCTGTCAGTGAATACCACACTGTCCACAGCTTGACACTGAGCTTCTGTGTATTGGGTGAAATAGTCAGAAAAACATAGACCTACCCTGGTTCTGTGTTGGTGGGGAAATTCAGCACATAGTGAGGAATGTGTTCAGTTATGTAACTATTCCTAATAAACAGCACTGCAGATTATAAACCATACATATGTGTGTGTAAAAACAGCAAACTCTTCTAGAGGCTTCTGTCCTCCAGTCTCTTTCCAGAAGAGCACTAAACCCATAAAAAGCAAGCAAAGTCAAGCTGTTATAAACACCAACCCTGATCTGCATTTGATGTCAGAATGGGGGGGGGGGGTGTCTACCTGACAAGATAGTGGGGGTGGTTTTGAAGCCCCATTCTCAGGGACATCATAAGTGCTCTTTCTCGCCCATTCCCAAACATTGCCAAACTCCTAAAAACCTGTTGTCACATTAACCTCGGCCCACGCAGGAAGCTCCTGCTTTGTTGTGTGCTTAATAAAGGAGAGCTCTTGTCTGAATACTGGTGCCTAAAACACCCCACAGTCCCTCGCTGCGCCCCATGGAAATTAACAGAACACTTAATTACACCAGAGACCAATCAGAGGACAACCAAAGATGCTCCCCAGTAATACACTGGCTGACTCACTGGAACGGCAACTGCTTCATGGTATTATTGATGGTATACTGGTAATGATGTTAGTGCTGATCTGGGTACCCGGACCTAACCAATCTCCCTTGGTTGTTGTCCACTCCTGGAAGTTTAACCCTAACTTCCAGAGCTGAGTTGGTAGCAAGGAAAGGAGCACAGTCATTAAGGAAGTGGACTTACAAACTGAAGCCAGTTGGCTTGAGTCTTGAGAGGAGCCCTTACTTGGACCCATAAATGAAGCAACTGTGTCCAGTTAAATATCTGTATGACTACTGTATATGTAAACCTAAAAATTTATGTGCTTCTGACCCCACGACCACCTGAAACCTGTTCATGCATCTTATCCAGATGTGTGCCATCCAGGGCTTTCAAAAAACATGAGCCGTCTCTGAGGACTCTTCACAGTAAGTGAAGGATCTTGGTGATTCTGGTGTGAATGTGCTGAAGAGCATGTAAGTCCTTCAGAACTTCTTGAAGACTATCAGTGGAGTCTTAAAGGACCGAGTTTGTAATTGAAACCTCTATGAAAGAAAGGAGCTGATTAGGGATGTGCAGAAAGCCCAGTATTTTTGTTAAGGCAGAAAAATTATCTGCATTTGTATTCAAATAAAAGTGGAAATACGTGTAACAATCCAGTTCTTCAATAAACTATTTCTGGGTTTATGAAAACCATAAAACAATATTAGATTTTAGTGTTCATAATTATTATAATGGACATATATAAACATAAACATCATTGAAAAGAAATTTGAACATAACATTCAGTTCCTAATCCACACTCAAACCAATAAACTAAATTCTAATCTAATAAATGCCCATATGTGACAATGTGACCCCCGGCACAATAGACAGAATATAAGCAAACAAATAAATCATTACAAATAAAAACTCTTTTCTTTTACGTACCGAATGCCAAGATCTAAACCTTAATTAAGCCCCAACTAGAGACCTTGTGGAACTCAGGTTTTATTCTAAACATGTCTGGGTGACTTGGACGCTATGCGGTCATCACATACACTGCATCTACACTGTAACTGCACTGCACTACACTGTATCTTAAAAAGCCAAGATACCTTATACAAGACAATACACATTAAAATAACTACTAAATAATTACAGTAAAGTAAATATTAAATGCGTAATGATCACTATCAAGTACTCTATCTACTGGTGTGGTACATTCTGATTGGAAGCATGCTAATATAACACCCATATTCAAAAAGTGGATAGAAGTAATTCAGCAAACTATAGGCCAATCAGTTTAACTTGCATAACTGGAAAGGTAATGGAAGCTATAATCAAGTGAAAATGGTAGATTACCTGGATTCAAATAACATTCTGAGGGATAGCCAGCATGAATTTAGGAGAGGTAGGTCCTGTTTAGCTAATCTACTTGAGTTCTTTGAGGAAGCTACAAGAGAAATTGATCACAAAAAAGCCTACGACGTGATCTACTTAGATTTCCAGAAGGCCTTTGATGTTGTCCCCCTTAAGCTCCAAGCTGCAGGGATTTTAGGAACCTGTAGCAGCTTGGATCGAAAACTGGTTAACAGACAGGAAGCAGCGGGTAGTTATTAGAGGTACAATGTCTCAGTGGGCCTGCGTTCATAGTGGGGTACCGCAGGGTTCAATTTTAGGACCATTATGGTTCCTAATTTAAATTAATGATATTGACACCAATACATACAGTAAACTGGTTAAATTTGCAGACTACACTAAAGTGGGTGGTGTAGCAGATACTAAATTAGCAGCACAGAGGCTACAACGGGATCTTGATTTAATTAGCGACTGGGCTGATACCCGGCAGATGAAATTTAACATACTGTAGGAAAATGTAAGGTAATCCATGCAGGGAGCAGAAATATAAAGTACAGATATTTTATGGGTTCCACTGAAATAAAATTAGCTGATTATGAGAAAGACCTCAGTGTGTACTGTATGTTGATTCTTCCATGTCCCACTCTTGCCAGTGTGGGGAAGCAATAAGAAAGGCCAATAGGATGTTACATCCCTAGGTGTGTCATGCTCTGCTCGTCTGATCCTCCCGTATGCCACGCCCCCTCATCTACCCCGTGAGGATTCTCCATGTTCACCAGCTGTTTCTTGTTGTTGTCATTAGTCCAGTGTATTTAAGTCCACATTTAAGTATGTTTCCCCAGTCCGGTCATTAAAATTACATTTTTCTGTGTCCTGCTTTGGATAGATTCCAAATAAACCCTGCATTCCCTGATCTCTCGTCTCCCTGGTCCTGCTTCCACGTTTCCCGTCGTGACAAGGTGTGCGGAGTTTAAGTCAAGGGAGGTGATGCTATGATTATACAATTCCTTGGTAAGACCCCACCTAGAATATTGTATGCAGGTTTGGTCATCATACCTTAAGAAGGACATTGCTGCCTTAGAAAAGGTTCAACGTAGGGCTACGAGAATGATTCCTGGTCTTAGAGGAATGTCTTATGATGAGAGGTTAGCTGAGCTGAATCTGTTCAGCCTCGTGCAAAGGAGACTAAGGGGGGACATGATCCAGGTCTATAAGATTCTAACAGGTTTGGATGCTGTTCAGCCAAATGGCTACTTTCATATTAGTTTAAATAATAGAACTCTTGGCCATAGGTGGAAAGTAGCAGGAGAACATTTTAAACTGAATTTGAGAAAGCACTTCTTTACACAGCGTGTAGTTAGAGTATGGAATAGTCTTCCTGCTAGTGTAGTGCAAGCTAAAACCCTGGGTTTCTTTAAATCAGAGCTAGATAAGATTTTAACAACTCTGAGCTATTAGTTAAGTTCTCCCCAAACGAGCTTGATGGCCGAATGGCCTCCTCTCGTTTGTAAATTTCTTATGTTCTTATGTTCTAAAAACTCATTATTTATGCTTTGCCAAACACTGTATTCAACTCCACCTCTAGTGTTGTTGATACACCCATACATTCATTGGCAGTATTGACTAGGATGTATAGGGAATGCTAGGAACGTTTGGAACACCTGGAACACCTTTGTTGGAATCTTTGAAACATCAGGGTGCCTTCTCTTAATTTCTCAGTTATCAAAGTTAAAGACCTATAAACATTTAACCAAAAAACTCTATGTAGTGCAGAAGCTCAGATCAGATATGTCCCAGCATGCATTGCAGCCCCTCAGGGAACAGTGTCCTCACGTGTTTGACACCCACTCACCCACCCAGCCTTCGGAAACAGCAGGGCTGTTAGACTTGCTGTGCTCCTTCATGCCCTGGGGGACAGAGCATTGCTTTATGCCCCCATTTACATGCAGCCTCTTATGGAGGCGGCTATTTGTCCACTGACGGCTGAGTCAACATCAATTTCCCACCGCTGTACATCAAGAACTTGACAATGAGGTGGAAAAGGGAGATAAAATGAGATGGAGGGAGGGGTTAGCGGACTGCTCCATTCTGCCAGAAATGATCTGCAATATTCTCTTTTTCAGTAAATGCATATGAGATACCAAAAAACCATTAAACAGCATACACATATATTTCGGTGGGACGCTTATTTTTCTAGTTGTTTCATTCAGTCTTGTTTGATTGCATTATATTTAGTTTAGTTTTTCACCCCCAACACCACGTTTTACTCCTCAGATTGACTGCTGGCCCCAAGCAGAGTGGTATCTCACCAGACTATAAGGTACTGCACTAGCAAGGGTGGGGTACTGCTAAGGTACGAGAGATGAGAAACAGCTGGGCGTCTTACCTCTATACAATAATTATTGTAGGTGTGAGATCAATTCCAAATGAGCTCTCAGCTTTGGGAAGGAGCCAATGGGAACACCAGGGGTGCAGCTTAATGTGCTGCCACAATCCGGGCTGCATAGGGACCTGCCACACTCTGCCATCACACTAGTTGGCTTCCTGCTCTGCACGCCGACAGGAGGGAAGAAAGCGGAAAGACCTTCTGTGAAAGTGTGGTCGCAAGAAACAACAGCGGCTCTGCAGAGCTACTTGGAGGTGACAGACTGGGTCTTGTTTGATGGCTTGTATAGGCATAACATCGATGGACTCTCTTGCTGCATCATTGACTACATCAGTTTCTGCACAAACATAATTATTCCCTAGATAGCAGTTTGCCATTTTCCAAATAACAAGCCCTGGGTCACATCGCTCCTCAATACAGTCGATAGAGATGAGTCTGAAAAGGGAGATGAAAAGAAGAAGGTAGAAGAAATGTAAGCTGGAGAATAACCTGGTTTATAGAAACGAGAGAGGAACATCACTGGCCACAGCAAAGTGGATGGACCTGGAACCAGAAGAGTGCAGACAAATCCTCAGTCCACCAAGAAGATCTCCCAGAGTCACAGCTGTCCTGGTTGACATTCCGACATGAAGAGCCTCTCCCATCTGCTTCCACTTCTATTACACATCTGTCTGTCCCTTCCTATCTCAGTAGAAGACAGCTAGAATGATTGCACATGGGCAAGGCAGAAGACCCTGAATAGCATGAATACTGGAGAATTGCAAAGTTCCTATGACTGCACATGGTTTCCCCCTAAAAACAACATGTGGTGCCCAAAGGAGATATTCCAGTGCCTCAAATTACTACAAAGCAGTGGCACTGATATCTAATATAATGAGGAGGCATCATCTCATACCACTCCTGAAGGACTTTCTAGACCCAATACAGTTAGCCTTCCAGGCACACATTAATCCTGTGCTTGCTCCATAGAGCCTACTTGGACTTGAACAACTTTAGCAACATACTGTAATAAGGATGTGTCAGGATTTCATGGCTTATCTCCCAAGCAAACACGGCAGCTGCATATATATGTGCTGTGGTTCAGAGCAACATAGGGATGCTACAAGGCACAATATTGTCACTACTCCTAACAAAGAAGCTGACCAGAGCAGAACTACTGGCCACTGTCATCACCCACCGGGACACTGTCGAAATGGTGCAGTGCTATAAGTACCTTGGTGTCTGCATCAATGACAGACTGGAATAGCATAACGGCATGGGAGGGAGCCTACAGAAAAGTGCAAAGGCTGCTTCCTCCTTTCTTTCTTTCTTTCTTTCTTGAGGAGACTAAAGTGCTTAGGTATGTGCGGCAAAGTGCTACACGTTTTACCACACAGTCTACTGTAGAATACTTCATGTTCCTCACTGCAGTCTCTTGGTTAGTGGTGGTGGGGGGGAAATCAAGGTAAAGGCTGCTAAGCTCAGCAAAGCTAGCTTTGTCATAGGACTTATTTCATCTTTTTTTATTTTTTATTCAATTTACTTAATTTTTATTTGTATTAGTGCACTTTCACAACGTAACATTGTCTCTACATTACATACATACAACACGTCTGTTGCGTTATGTTATCTGCTTGTTTAGTTTTTAATGTGGTTGAAATTCTGATTATTGGAGTTCATGTACCAGCTTGCCTAGTGCAGAATGTTGATTGGATAGAAGAAAAGGGCAAAACAGGAAGTAGGAGGAAAGAAGTCAAGGTACTGTCACAATGTAACAGTAGTGATGTAAATGCAAGAGAGTCAGGAAATAGCAGCACTTAAAGATACTAATCAGATTTGTTTCAGATCCTTTTTGTGTTTGTGTCTCTGCTCTTGCTAGCTGCTTTGATTGGTGAGTCTATCTATTGATTGAGAACAAAGCTGAATGATGCCCGGTTTGTGACACAGAGGAAGGACTGATCATCGGGTGGGGGGGACTGGGGACTGTGTCAGGCAACTGTGTGCTGTGCTGATTAAGAACTTGGGGGGGGGGGGAGAGATGTCAGGCAACTGTGTGCTGTGCTGATTAAGATCTTGCAGTTATAACTACTGTAAATGTGTCAGGTTTTAGTTTTATTTTCCTCTGAATGCACTATTACCTGCTCGCTTTACACGAGGCTTTCCCCAGTCACACTGGCCTCATGATGAAATGGCTTTTTTGATTGTTTTGTTTTTCCTGATGCATCACAGGGACCTTTTGCTCACTCGGCTTATAGCTTTCTATGTCATTAACATCTTATTTGGTCCATTCATGAATTCATCCTTGCAGAGTAATACATATTTCGCTCGGCTACATATTCTCATGGAGCCATTTATTGCAATGGTCCACGACCTGGTTGGTGCATTGATGCTGCATCCCTTTGTCTTAGCAGGATAGCTGCCTCAGCAATCTGTCAAGCATTCAGTGCAGTGGAAAAACCACTATCTCTGGCAGTATTTACTATTCCGACTGGGCTGAGGCACAATTCACTCTCCTCTATAATGAACCACGGGCTAGCTCCTCAGCATTATGAGTAAAATATTGCTAAGTTTGTCTGAGCTTTTGATAGTGTCTTTCATATTACTAAATGTCGTTTTTATTTACTTTGATTTCCTATACTGAGTAGACATGATTTGGTTTTCTGTGTAATATATGTTTTCCAAGTGACTGCATGGCACTTTCATAAAAGAAAATTATATAATTTATATAAATATATACACACACGCACACGCTATATGGCCAAGAGTATGTGGAGTCCAACATCTCACTCTGAAACACAAGCTATTAATTATGCCTGTAAATTGGTTAGAAAAAATATTTAATTGCACTGTTGTCTGTGATTAATCCCAATTAGCATTAAAATTTATATATATTTACACATTGAATCCCTCAAGTAATGTAGATTTAACACAAGGAGGAGTACATGGGTCATTCTTACAAATATTTGTGAAAAGACGTACAAACATATGTGAAAGAATGAGCTGTTCTGAAGAGCTCAGTGAATTCAAACATGATACTGTCATAGAGCATGAGGTTGTTTTTCAGGGGTTGGGCTTGGTCAATTAATTCCAGTGAAGATAACGCTTGACAATTCTATGCTTCCAACTTTGTGGCAACAGTTTGGGGAAGTTTGTGTTCCAGCATGACTGTGCTGAGGTGCACAAATCAAGGTCCATAAAAACATGACTGGGTGAGTTTGGTGTGGAAGAACTTGACTGGCCCGCACAGAGCCCCGACCTCTACCCCAGCGAACACCTCTGGGGTGAACTAGAATGGGGATTGCAAGCCAGACCTTCACGTCCAACATCAGTGAAAAATAAGCTAAACTAATCAAAAATTGAGCAAAAATATAAATCTTATCATTGAAATTGATTGTTTATTGTGGGGCACATGCAAGAAAATTGAAAAATTATTATTTTGTTTTGTGTTCTTTGATTTTTGGCTACCTATTCTGGGGAATGGTTAAAAAAATCATCAGAGCAACAAATTACATATTTTTAATATAAATAAAAATATGAATATAAAAATATATTAAAAATATAAAACAATTTTATTAAACCACACATTTGCGTTAATTGCATATGCCACATGTACATATGATCGCATGCACTCAACAGGCCCGTCAATGTACGATTTAATTCGAACCACGTGATTGATCTAAAACCAATTTGGCAAATAGCTCTAAAACGAAATCATGGCAACCACTGAAAGCACACTTAATAACATGAAAAATCATAAGATTTTAAGGCATAAACCTTGAGTGAAATAAAACGTATCTATGTCCTATGTATGCCGATGAAAACCAGGTAACATCGGCTTCCCAGTAAGACGCTAACGCTTCATATTCGGTCTGAATTCTGGAATTCTGTACAACATCACGACCTACGAACTCTCACATTATTTACAACCAGAAAGGAATATTATAGGGTACAATTATAATCTATGTTTGTACTATTCTCCCATATCGATAACAAAATACAGCATGTGTTTAACGTAATCAAAGAAATTATAACACGTTGCAATATAAAAATGAATAGATAATTTCTCTAATTGTATAACTAAGAGCTGGTGGCAGAAGCATCTCCCTTAAACCTTTTTTGTTAAAGTTTAGTTTATTTTTCCTGCTCAGATGACCTTCGGGCAGACACAGCCACGAAATCTGGTAGCAATAAATTAAAACTAAACTCGAAATACACTAAGTACGGTCAGATCAACTGTCTTATCTTACCCATTCCATTAAAAAGCTAACGTTTTTTGAAAGTTATCAGAAATGCATGGAAGATTTGAATTAACCTGCCAGCCGTCAATAAACCACAAAATAAGCCCCTTTATAATTGGGTTCTTTTATAATTAGGCCCTGGAGTGGGTGCCCCCCCCACATTCACTCCTGATCAAAGGTCATGCAGTGGATAAATGTCTAGCTTTATCACACACTTATAAATGGCTGCTTTGTGTGTGTCCCGCAGTCCAAAGGCACACAGTTAGGCTAACTGGCTAATTGTCTATAGTGTGTAAGTGTGTGTCCTGCTATGGACCAGCATCCCATCTCTGCTGTGCCTGTGAAGCTGATCGGCTGTGACGGCCTCCCCCAGGGGAGCTTTGCTGGCCCCCATTTCTTCGTTTTGTGTCGGTGCAGCTGCCTTCCCCTGTCTTAGGCCCAGCAAAGAGGCCCCTCAGGGCTTCCACTTAGTCCACAGCCCCGTCTCCAGCTCTCCGCCCGTCACAGTGCCTGGGCGGGTAAATGTAGCCAATAACATCTTGCTGTGTTATGCTGGCGAAATGTCTGAGCAGATTAATGCAGGGCAACTAAACTAAATAAAACTTTTTGGCTTTCACAATATACATAACGTTGTAACCAAGTTTAATAATAACAAATAGAAGGAAGCACATGAGACCAAAACACGGCAGGGCATCCTACACTGGTTAAAAAAAAAAACAAATATATATGCACACACACACACACACACACACACACACACAGTATGTTCAGTATTTGAGATCCCCAGAGAGAAAGCCTGACAAGACCGAGAGAAAAAACGTGGGAGGAAGCAGACTCTGGATTAAAGGCCATCTTCCTCTGTCTGGCCCCAGGCAGTACACATCTGCATGACTTGGTGCAAAGTAAATTCAGGCAGATGGCAGGACAGCAAAGGCAGGCTGATGCATTACTGCAAGGTAAATTCAGGCAGATGGCAGGACAGCACGGGCAGGCCGATGCATTACTGCAAGGTAAATTCAGGCAGAGGGCAGGACAGCACAGGCAGGCCGATGCATTACTGCAAGGTAAATTCAGGCAGACGGCAGGACAGCACGGGCAGGCCGATGCATTACTGCAAGGTAAATTCAGGCAGACGGCAGGACAGCACGGGCAGGCCGATGCATTACTGCAAGGTAAATTCAGGCAGACGGCAGGACAGCACGGGCAGGCCGATGCATTACTGCAAGGTAAATTCAGGCAGACGGCAGGACAGCACGGGCAGGCCGATGCATTACTGCAAGGTAAATTCAGGCAGACGGCAGGACAGCACGGGCAGGCCGATGCATTACTGCAAGGTAAATTCAGGCAGACGGCAGGACAGCACGGGCAGGCTGATGCATTACTGCAAGGTAAATTCAGGCAGACGGCAGGACAGCACGGGCAGGCTGATGTATTACTGCAAGGTAAATTCAGGCAGACGGCAGGACAGCACGGGCAGGCTGATGCATTACTGCAAGGTAAATTCAGGCAGACGGCAAGACAGCACGGGCAGGCCGATGCATTACTGCAAGGTAAATTCAGGCAGACGGCAGGACAGCACGGGCAGGCCGATGCATTACTGCAAGGTAAATTCAGGCAGACGGCAAGACAGCACGGGCAGGCCGATGCATTACTGCAAGGTAAATTCAGGCAGACGGCAAGACAGCACGGGCAGGCCGATGCATTACTGCAAGGTAAATTCAGGCAGAGGGCAGGACAGCACGGGCAGGCCGATGCATTACTGCAAGGTAAATTCAGGCAGACGGCAGGACAGCACGGGCAGGCTGATGCATTACTGCAAGGTAAATTCAGGCAGACGGCAAGACAGCACGGGCGGGCTGATGCATTACTGCAAGGTAAATTCAGGCAGAAGGCAGGACAGCACGGGCAGGCCGATGCATTACTGCAAGGTAAATTCAGGCAGACGGCAGGACAGCACGTGCGGGCTGATGCATTACTGCAAGGTAAATTCAGGCAGACGGCAGGACAGCATGGGCTGGCTGATGCATTACTGCAAGGTAAATTCAGGCCACGTGGCACAGGCAGGGGGGGGGGGGGGTTCCTTGTATCCGCACCTCTCAGTGGTTCTGCTTGAAAGGGGGGAGAAGAGAAAGCAAGTGCAGAGCAAAAAAGTTCCAGCAAGCCTAGTTGTGGTGGGATGACAAGGTGGGAGAGACCGGAGGGACACAGGCATGAGAAATAGCTGACAGCCAGCAGAGTGACAGCACCGACACAGGCGTGAGAAATAGCTGACAGCCAGCAGAGTGACAGCACTGACACAGGCATGAGAAATAGCTGACAGCCAGCAGAGTGACAGCACTGACACAGGCATGAGAAATAGCTGACAGCCAGCAGAGTGACAGCACTGACACAGGCGTGAGAAATATCTGACAGCCAGCAGAGTGACAGCACTGACACAGGCGTGAGAAATAGCTGACAGCCAGCAGAGTGACAGCACTGACACAGGCGTGAGAAATAGCTGACAGCCAGCAGAGTGACAGCACTGACACAGGCGTGAGAAATAGCTGACAGCCAGCAGAGTGACAGCACTGACACAGGCGTGAGAAATAGCTGACAGCCAGCAGAGTGACAGCACCGACACAGGCGTGAGAAATATCTGACAGCCAGCAGAGTGATAGCACTGACACAGGCGTGAGAAATAGCTGACAGCCAGCAGAGCGACAGCACCGACACAGGCGTGAGAAATATCTGACAGCCAGCAGAGCGACAGCACTGACACAGGCGTGAGAAATAGCTGACAGCCAGCAGGGCGACAGCACCGACACAGGCGTGAGAAATAGCTGACAGCCAGCAGAGTGACAGCACTGACACAGGCGTGAGAAATAGCTGACAGCCAGCAGAGTGACAGCACTGACACAGGCGTGAGAAATATCTGACAGCCAGCAGAGTGACAGCACTGACACAGGCGTGAGAAATATCTGACAGCCAGCAGTGACAGCACTGACACAGGCGTGAGAAATATCTGACAGCCAGCAGAGTGACAGCACCGACACAGGCGTGCCAACTTTCGTCAGTTGGCTGGCATGAGATTTTTAGTTTGAGAAAAGTCTGCACACACATGTACATGTATGTACATCCAGCAGTTTTATTAGCTTGTAAACAGTCTATAGGGTTTACAAACTACCCGTAAGACTTTTGATGTAGCTAATTTTAGGTTTCTAATGTTGTAATATCGATTTCCCATAAGATTTTTTGCGTGAGTGCGAGAGTCATAAAGTATGTATGTCACAGCAGATGAATGAGAGCTGTCAACCCTGCTAACTGTGTCCTTCATCAATCAATCAGTGATGCTGATCCCCATCCAGGCAAGCTGTGTCCCTCACATTATTACCCGAACTGGGGTTGAGCAACTGTCCGTGGCTACTGTTTTTGTAAGCTAAAATGATCAAGTGTGTTTTTAGCCATAGAATTACAATTCAGAATGAGCCTATTCTGGAAGATTATTCCACAGCTGTGGAGCTCTGTAGGAGAATGTCTTTCTCATTCTGGGAACAAACGATGATCCACTCCTGCAGAGAAAAGCAGGGAATGTGGGGAATTAAAAGATCACACAGGGCCTGCAGGGAAGGCCATTCAGAGACTTGCAAGATTAATATAAATTCTAGTTCTAATAAGAATACTGCCTGTAGCATGCAAGACTCAGAGGTACAACGGGAAAGCAAGGCATTATGGTTGTCTAATCAGGAGCTTCTGCAGTCATAGGCTCACTTTTCTGCATTGTGGATTAACAGCATCTGGAGGAATGTTGTTTCAGTCATGTTCAGAATGTGAACATCAAAAGAGGCATTCCAGTCAACTAGGACACTAAGATCTTTAACAGCATGTGATGATGTGATTCCTCTGTTATGGTTCAGACTAATTATGCAAGCCAGCATTATTGTACACATTGCCTATGGACATTCCCTCACGCAAAGTAATCATGCATTTAGTAAATTCAGTAACGTCGTATTTTCATATTTGTTCATGTTGTGCCGTTCTCTGGGATGTATTTAGATTCAAGTCATGCCTGTAAACACAAAATAAAGTTGCATTTATATAGCGCTTTTCAAGACACCCAAAGCACTTTTATAGAGGCAATGACTTCAACCGCCCCCACTGCATAGCCCCCACCTGGATGATGCAACAGCAGCCATTCTACACCAGTACACTCACCACACAGTAGCTAAGGTGGTGAAGGGGCAGGAGAGAGTTTACCAGTTAGATACAGGGGAGATAGGGCCACAGTGGGCAATTTTAGCCTGGACATCAGCGTACCACCCTTACTCTTTCGAAAGAAGTCCAGGGATCTTTTAGAACGTCAGAGACTCAGGGCCTGAGATTTACTTCTCATCCACAGGACAGTACCAGTTTAACGGCACAGTGTCCCCATCACTGCACTGGGATCCACACAGATCACAGGATGGGCTAACTTGTTGGCCACACCAACACCTCTTCCAGCAGCAACCCAGCTTTCCTAACTTTCCTAGTTGGTTTCCCATCCAAGAACTGGCCAGGCCCAAAACTTCAGATGGATTAACAGTTCTGAACCACAGGTGGTTTGGCTGCTGAGAAGGTAGGACTATTGCAGGGGATCAACATTTTTTTAACATGAGTGATCAAATTGGTTTGGGCTGGGAGGCCAATATGATATGCTTTCATGGGCCCCAAAACTATAGCACCACCCCTGCATATAGCATAGCATAGTATAGTATAGTATAGTATAGTATACAAAATGATGCATAACTTTTCATATATCTCACGCTAGTGGATGAGTTGTTCATACAAACGACCAGGTAGTGGCCAGATAAATGAGATCGAAACCAGGCCAGGACCTAACTGGTCCAAAAGAATATAATGATCTAAAGTAAGATCCCCCATTAGGCAAAATGTGTCATTGCCCCCCTCTCCCCCGGCTGGCAAAATTGATTGTGGGCTGTGGCCCTTGGCTTTGTGTTCCTGATGGAACCCTGGTCACAGCATCAAATGCTGCCCTTCGATGTACTAAGACCTCCATGGTCAGAGGCTGTAAGTCATTCATTGCTTTCACTAATGCAGTTTCCACATTACAATGTGGTCTAAACCCAGGCTGAAATAATTAATTAATATAGTTTATATGTAGAATGAAAGACACTTTAATCGTAACCGATTTTTGTTAAGTTAACTGGTAAGAAATAGGTCTGTAATTTGCTCACTAGTCTTTCTGAATATCACCAACTTGAAGAGGTTTCAGGATATATCCAAGACTTAGAGATGAGTTTATCATATTACTGATGGTGCAATCTCTTTAAGGGGGTTTTCAGAAATACTGTTATTTGTTGGTATTTGCAATTTTTCCATTGATACAGGGAGCATGGTTTTCAAGGACAGTTTCTTCCCTGAACATGCCGTTAATTCCAAGATGAAGGGCGAATAACACAAGATAATGCAATGAAGTATGGCACATTTGCTATGGAATCCAGAGGGATTCTTTATATGAATCCCTGCACTGATGTTAAAATGCTACAATATCAGCATTCTCCATGACTGACAATTTCACAATGCCTGTGAACTAAGCAGCAGCCCGTATCCAGGCAGCCCCAGCCTATCCCTCACAAAGTGTGGTTTTAATATCCACAGCATGCATAGAAAATGACTCTTACCGAAAGTCAACTAGTGATCTGATATATAATTCAAGCTCATTTTTAAAAACTTTATTGCATGATCAATCCATCTATCTTCTAACCACTTATCCTGGTTAGGGTCACAAGGGGGCAGGGGTCTGGGAGCCAATCCTAGGCCGCACAGGGCACAAGGCTGGGGTACACCCTGGATGGGATGCCAACTGCAAAATGAAATAAAACAATCATGTTAAAAAAACACACTATTATCTAGTAAAAGATAATTTGAGCTCATTTGATATGTTTAAGATCTATGTAATCTCTGTAAATTATCATTATAATTGTAGCACTGGTGAGATCGCTCCGCTGAGCATGGTGGGAGATGTAAATAGCCCCTGTATTGTTGTTAGTGTAAATATTTGTGTTGTATTTCACTAGTGTTGCATGTTCCCTTACCTGTGTTGTATGTGTGATCCTGACGTGTCCCTAGCAACTGTGTAATTACCCACCGCGTGCAAGCCTTCCCATCTAGTGTGTGACCTCCCAATGTCTACTGTATTTGCCTCCATGTTATCCTTGTTGTCCCTGCTATCCGGTGTGGTCCATTCAGGGACTAACAAAACCAGCAGCTTCGTGTCAGTCCGTCTCTCCTCATCTTTATTCGCCTCCACTACGATGCCTCGGTCTACCTGGCGCCACATGATTATTTAGTATTGAAGTGCTGAGAGCAGTAAAGCTGTAGCTAAATAAAAGGGTTTACAGCTTAAATCTTACTGTTTATCATTGCATGATGGCAGTAGAGTGTCTCCACCATCTTCATATACAGCAATTCTAGGACAATAGAAATATTTGATGTTGCATGGCTTTCTACATGAGCATGCAATAGTTTTCTTCAACATGAACTCAGTGTGTGCTGAATAATACATTCGATATTTAAATATTTATGGGACTCACTAAAGCCTTCCACCCCTCATATTGTGGTGTGAAAGGAGCTCTCCTAGTGGCACTTCCAATCAAAAGCCGCAGCAAGTTCTCAGATAGTGCAAAAGCACCAAGTGCACCCCTGCAAACAGCCAACAGGTAAAAGGCATCCTAGGAAATAGCTGCTCAGATTGAGAAGAAAAAAGCAGCTTCATAAAGATTTACCTGAAACTTCTGAAGACTAAGTGGGCTAAAAGTACACAAATGCTAAAAGTGCTAATACCTGCATTTCTCTCCAGAAATGATGCATATTGATTCATCAATATTCCATAAGCACTCGTCCAGTAGAAGGTTGCGACAAGCCTGCCGACTGTCTCAGGAAACATGGGGCAGGAGACATGGGGCACCATACAGGTTTCAGCTAAATATCTTTAAATATTCTTTTACTCTTTTACTTAAACCAGTGTTTCCCAATCCAGTCCTCGGGGACCCAGAGGCAGTCCATGTTTTTACTCCATCCCAGCTCCTTACTTTTGGAGCCCAGGGAGCTGTGAGAGAGCAAAAACGTGGGCTGTCTGTGGATCCCTGAGGACCGGATTAGGAATCACTGGTTTAAACAATAGCTAAGCACCACTTTCCAGTATCAAAGGAATTTTTTAAGCTTTAGTCAGCAGACATGATGTGTATGTGAAGGTGATTCCTTCTCCCTCTTGTGTCTGGGTTAAGACCTTCAACCTGCTTTACTGGTATCAGTGTGAGTTGAAACAGTCTTGTCTGGATGTCTTGGTACAGGAGTTTGGGTTACACATAGTTTTAAGTTAGTGACACCTTCCTGGAGTAGGCTGTCAAAAGCAGAAGGGGTTTGTTACTTTACTGACTAACATTTGCTGCACATGGTGAGACATGGTGTCCGTCTTCTGCTGGGAGACCTGAAAAGGCTCTGAACTGGTCTACAATCCATGAAGTGTGGGTGGTGTTTGGCTCAGCAGAAGGTAAAAATGCGCCCAGGGTCCTGCTGGCTTCTCTCTGTATATCCTGGGGTATGCTTTGCTTACTAATATGATTTTTAACAATAGTGTGTCAACTAACTGTCTGGTCTGACAAAACCACCCAAGACAAGGCCAACTGGACCATCTAAAATACCATTCCTTCCATAGTTCAAGCACTTGTCTTACATAAGAACATAAGAGAGTTACAAACAAGAGGAGGCCATTCGGACCATCAAGCTCGCTTGGGGAAAATTCAACGAATAATTTAAAGTTAGCAGTAAATTGTTAAAAAGTTCAGATTTGAAGGAATCTAGGGTCTTAGCTTGCACTACCCCTTTGAGCAGACTATCCCATACTCCAATTATACATTACGTGAAGAAATTCTTTGCCAGATCCAGACAAAAGTGTTCCCCCACTAGTTTCCAAATGTGGCTACGGATTCTTGAATTAGAACTTATTTTGAAGTAACAATTTGGATGAACCGTATCTAGACCTGTTAGAATCTCATACACCTGGATTATATACCTGGATTATATACCTTACACTCCCATGCTACCTGCTTATATTGTGGGTAACAGCCTGTAGGCCGCTTGCTGTTTCAATGTACCTTCACCTCATCACATACTGAGAAGATAAGCAGGCTCTCTTTGACCCTCTCCACCAAAAGCTGTTTGGTGAACCCTGTCCGGGAATGAAATTGGCTCAATAGCTGAGACATGTCACAAAGTCATAGCATATCATTACGGTACTCAGATTAGTACTAATAAACAAATAAATAAAATGAACCACCTGTGCTGAGGTAAAGGTGTGAACAGTACAACCATGCATAGCTACATTTGCAAACATCAACCGCACGGAAATCACAGAAAAGCTGTTTTCCTCAAACAACATATGGTGATGGACACCATGACATATGTGTGAAGTCTAAAAGGTATTGGAATGAATATTAAAAACTGCCAATTCCATTTTTAAGTTGATTTTATTGTTTGATTCTCTTCATGCAGTCATACACTACAGGGACCCTGATCTTGTCTTTGGACTTCACCCTTACACTTGCAGGTACTGCTTCTTAACTACATGCCCCATCTACTGTGTTTTTCTGGAGCTAATTTCTAACCATAACACCTGTCTCCTGTGCATTTTTATCTGGACCCGAATCTTAACCGTAAAATCCATCTGCTGGGTGTTTTTCTGGAGCTTAATCCTAACCGTGACAACTGTCACCTGTGTGTGTTTTATTGGGACCAGAATGGTTACCTTAAAGCCCATCTGCTTGGTGTTTTTTAGGACCTGGTACTGATGCATTTGTACACAGTTAAAGTGGTGCTTTAGAATGAACGGTCCGGGTGCACTGCCAGGGATTAAGTAAGATGGACGTAAGTCAACGCATTTCTATATTTTAGCTATCATAAAAACATGAAAAAAATGAAGTCAAATTATTCAGATCAATTGCTTTCTGTCCATTTCAACTGATTCCTGAGTCCCACACACGTTTGATTAGTTTCTGCTGCCTTAGGTTTTGCTGGTTGTGCTCATCTTATCTAACCTCATCTTCAGTCGGTAGCGTTGTTGCCTCACACCTCCCAGGTGGGGGATTTGATTCCTGCCCCACCAATGAGTGTAGACTTCCCTGTGTTTTCCTCAGTCCATAGTCATACATTCAGTTGAAGTGGCCTGATTGTTTGTGTGCGAGTGTGTATACTCTGTGAAAGGTTAGTATTGTGTCTAGTGCATATACCCCTGTCTTGTACTTGATGCTCCCACCTCCACAATCCTGTAGTGGACATTTGTTTGAAGATGTAAGGAGTTTACCTCTTGACCCCTGAGCACTGACAAAGTATCATGGTCTGATTGAGTCATTTTTTGCAGTTCCTATGGGCAGAGGTGGGTAATTTAGGTCCAGACAGTAAAAGTCCTGACCAAGATTTTGTTTCAACCAACCAGATGAGCATAAACAGTCACAGTCAAAGAGTACTCAGCTGGTTGGTCGAAACAAAGTCTGGACTTCTACTCTCTTGACCTGAACTATCCACACCTGTTTATGGGCATACATTTGGAGAAGCTGAAGGATGCCTTCAACTTGCAATATCTGTTGCCAACTTTTGAACATGGTGCAGAATCCATGGGGGTCATTAGGTCTAACGATTTCTCTGCATGTTTATAGGAATATGAACCCATTTTATAAGCCTAGATGCACCCTTTGATGCAAAAAGAAGTTCCCTCGTGGTGTTTGCATATACCACAATGATAATGCCCCCTTTGGTAATGATAAACAAGTTTGAGCTGTTAAACACCTTCCACGACCTCCGCAATCACCTCACCACTGAAGCTTTAGAAGAAATACTAGAAGGCAAAATGTAGTAGATTATTGCCTCCATCATCACTTAAAGAACTGGAGTTTTTTCTTCTTGAATTATGGTTCAGTATTCCACTATGCACAGTTCAGGATTTCTTTCGAAGAAGGACTGAACTTGTTCTGGAGGCAATAGGTAGCTGTACTCCTTATAAGGTCCTTGCTGTTGGTATTTTGTCAGGTGTTTTAATTATTTTGTCCATTCCCTAATGTATGTGATTGTATAATAAAGTACAGGTAGTTCTTTAAATATTCTACCACGGGTCCTGTCAGATTTATAGATGTTTGCTGAGAAGGATTTTAATGTTAAAATATGTATGTGTGTTTAATGCCAGAGGTTTATTCCTCTATGATGGGCAAAATATATATTTCCCATAGTTTGTGCTGACTGACTTTGGGTTGAAGGTAACTTTTTAGCCTTCAGAAAATGTAAATTAGTGTTTAGGTGTCTCTTTTAGGTTGATACCACAGTTAATAGGAATTAATGTGTAGTCCGGTTCTACCTATTACACATAGGATCTCTATTTTCATGCCTGTCACATGTTTCCGCACTTGCTTTCATCTCTGGCGGCTTGGTGGACCAGCCGTCCTGAAATTCACAGCCTGAAGACATGTGTATGTTAAGCTGTGCTAAAGTCAGCGAAGTTGAGTTGTTTCCTTACATGATATGTCAAAATACTGATTAGCCCAGCTGAGCTAAAGAAATATTCCGCAACCTCAGCATACATATGTTTTGATCTCCCTTAATTCCCCCAGATACATCAGGCACAGAGTGTGAAGCCATTACTTAATTATGGGTTTGGTGGGGTGAAGGGGGAGTTGTTAGCCATTTACTAGGGGAGTGTATGAAATGGTTATCCTGCCGTCTTTGCAAGTTGTTGTCCTACCTCTGTCTCAACCAACACATATTCCCACTGCTCACACAAAGCCTGCCCTACAGGTTGTGGGTGCGAAGCTGAGGTCTTCTGAGCATCTGGCCTTATTGGGAAACACCAGTGGCCTCCTCTCTGCCTGTCATATGCTGTTCTCTCCTTTCTTGCTCCTGCTTTTAATGCGTACACCACATTGTGGCCATTTGACGGGTCAGCATTGCTCATATCATCGCTCCGGACAATATATCTGTTGCGTCTACAGCTGTGCCTTCAACGGTATGCAAGCAGAAGACCATGAACATGTGATCAGATGCCACTGAGGTGACGGTGCAACACATGACATTGACTATGGTAACGCCACTACGTACTTTGGGGCTGGTCCGCACGGCGTACGTTGCTACTTTCAGATCAGGGTCCTGCTGGGCAATGCCTGTTGCCAAGGTAACTGCGGTTTGACACTGAAGATGTGTAGGTAGCCAGAAGCAATGCCAAGCAATGGGATTTAATCAAGACAAATGGGTCATATCTCTGTATTTGAGCAATATTTTGTTAAGAAGAAAAATAGTAGTAGGCAGCACATGCTGTTTGTCTTTTGTGATGGCAAGGTTTTAAAAACAAATCCAAATCAGCATTGTCCTTTTTTTTTTTTTGCAGCAATAAATGCTGCGAATAAAAGATTAGGATTAGCATGACAGAAGATACGTGTGTGTGCTTGGACAAGCTGAACTCCAGGCAAAATCACACCTTTTCAAATGTCTGTTATGTAATCGTTACTGGGTCAGGAGGTGTGTTTTTCCCAAGCACACAAGTGGAAAAAAATGAAAATAGACACCATGCTTTTTTAATATGTATTTTCTTTCACTGTGAATAGTCAAGGCTGAAATGATAGAAATAAGATTCGTGATAAACAGCATGAAGCAAAGAGAGAATTCGAGAGTTTACAAGGTTTTCTGTCTTATATTGCGCTCTTTTAAACCCATTGCTTGAATGTGGCCAGCTGATTGTGTAGCGGTTAATGAAGGCTGGCTCGGCACATTCTGTCCACAGTGTTTTCCGGGCCTCTTTCCTCACGAGCTGCCGCACTGTAACCCGTTAAAGACTCTAGAGTCCGCAGAGCACCAGCCCTTACTGTCCTCCAGAGTCCGCAGAGCACCAGCCCTTACTGTCCCCCTGAGTCCACAGAGCACCAGCTCTTACTGTCCTCCAGAGTCCACAGAGCACCAGCCCTTACTGTCCTCCAGAGTCCGCAGAGCACCAGCCCTTACTGTCCTCCAGAGTCCGCAGAGCACCAGCCCTTACTGTCCTCCAGAGTCCACAGAGCACCAGCCCTTACTGTCCTCCAGAGTCCACAGAGCACCAGCCCTTACTGTCCTCCAGAGTCCACAGAGCACCAGCCTTACTGTCCCCCTGGGTCCACAGAGCACCAGCCCTTACTGTCCTCCAGAGTCCACAGAGCACCAGCCCTTACTGTCCTCCAGAGTCCACAGAGCACCAGCCCTTACTGTCCTCCAGAGTCCACAGAGCACCAGCCCTTACTGTCCTCCAGAGTCCGCAGAGCACCAGCCTTACTGTCCTCCAGAGTCCACAGAGCACCAGCCCTTACTGTCCTCCAGAGTCCACAGAGCACCAGCCTTACTGTCCTCCAGAGTCCACAGAGCACCAGCCCTTACTGTCCTCCAGAGTCCACAGAGCACCAGCCCTTACTGTCCTCCAGAGTCCGCAGAGCACCAGCCCTTACTGTCCTCCAGAGTCCGCAGAGCACCAGCCTTACTGTCCTCCAGAGTCCACAGAGCACCAGCCCTTACTGTCCTCCAGAGTCCGCAGAGCACCAGCCCTTACTGTCCTCCAGAGTCCACAGAGCACCAGCCTTACTGTCCTCCAGAGTCCAACCATCACTGCCCATTTCCTGCTTGACATGGCAGGCTTCTCCTGAGCAGTTTCCAAAATGACATAAGGCCATCATTTCCACCAGGCTGGTGCTGTATGGACTCTGGAGTGACCATCCTGTGGTTCTGACTGGACTGTGGTCATAAACTCCCGTCCAACATTTTCTGTGGAATCATGGGGACAGGAGTTGCCGTCTCTATCCAGACAGCTGCTGGTCTTAAGCCCTTAAAATTCTTTGAAATGTTGATTGAATTAATCACTTACATTTTCAGCATCACATATACTAACGGCAGCATGGTGGCCCAGCCAACAGTCCTCCTTACTTGGCAACCTCTAACTTGGCAGTCAGTTGGTAGATGTATGGATTGATGGATGGATGGATGAACCCAAAAAGCATTTGCAGGAGACCCCCTAGTTATGTCAAATAAATTTTTATAATAGATAGACATAATGGTGATGGAATGGCAGCTGTTTCAAAATATCAATGGTTTTCCACTTACAATTAATAATACTGCATGCATAATTCATTTTCAAATAATCAATGATTAACTAAAGGATTATATAGAGTATATACTCAACATTATTATTAATGTTACCGATTTCTCACTTGCCGTCACAATTTGTAGTTCATAGTTTATAGCATGCAATGAATTTTGTTATATGACCTAAATTATGCAAAGCATTTTGTTAAAATTCAAATTAATCCCAGGGAAACAAAGAACTTTGCGGCTTGGTATTGAACATCCTTTGGATGTATCTGGAATATTAATAATATGTTATACATTTGCAGGCTGTACATATGCTTTACATGCATGTATACAGTGTTGCCGTTTAACGCTGATGTACGAATATGCAAAATGGACCTAAATCACTTGGTACTCAGTCCCTTGCCACATTGTGCACAGCTGAACATTGCATTCTGTAGTGCAGAATTGTAAAGGGCTGTATTCCCTGCATTAATATGCAGCCTTGCATTATAAAATAGACACTCTTCAAGCATTCAGTTACTGTGGATGTCAGACAGATTGGGGGAACGTATTAAAAGTGTAAAAGGTCAACAAAGACGGTTTGTTTGATTTAGCTACTGTGGTGTTTATCAGCTTTTTGAAAAGGCTGGTGGGTAGAAGTTCATTATATCCAAAGGACTGCAGGCTCACAGTGTAGTTTGTACCAGGGAAGACTCTCTGCTGTCTGACCAAAGATAGGAGCTGTCTGTGTGCCTTGGACTTGCTGAACTGTTTTGGTAACATGATGCATGTATTCAGAGAGGCCACACGGTAAGTCCTAAACTCCTAAACTAAGACCTAAACTCCGCGACAGAGAAGCTTTCATTGGTGTGCTACTCTAGCTTAAAACATCATGGAGATCTCAATAGCCACTTGAGAAATGTAGGTAATTTGTTAAGTTATTTTTACACAAAGCTCGGGAGCTCTGAAAAGCTCCATAATTCCTGAATGTAGCAACAATACTCTCCTGCTAAAGGAGAATGGTCACTAAATGCATTAAAAAACAGAAATGGATGGATGAGTGGAAGAAAAATCTGCGTCTGCCAAGAACAGAACTGAAGCATGCAGGCCATTGTTGGCTGCAAAAGGCTCTGCTTGTTCCAGTATGAAAACGCGTCAAAGCAGGTCATCTTCATGGAGCTTACCAAGCATTCATTCCCATCATCTGAATTCAAGTTACTTGCATTTTGAAGCATTTATTTACGTTACAGCACTATATTCAGAATATGTGCAACAGCAGGGGGCAGTGGTCAGCTCAGTGGGTTATGGATCTTTATGTCTGCAAAGGTCGTTGGTTAAAATCCTATATCCAACAGATTAATGATATCCCAGTTGGGCCCTTAACTCCACCCGCTCTAGGGGCACTCGATGCTGCCTCAACCTGCTCTCTGACCCTAAGCTTTCCTCACCTGCACGTTGCATTGGACAAAAGTTTCTGCTAAATAAATAAATGTTTACCTACAGTATCTGGATGACCTGCTGAACACCTCTTCCAAAAAGCTTGTCAATGCCTTATATAAACTATAAAATAGATTCTAAAGACACTGTTGCCATATTTTTATCACTATAGTTTTCTGGCTTCTCTCTGTTATTGGAGTGTGTGTCCTGTAATCTACAGGCTTTCAAACAAATTTTGCACTGCAAAGTTTGTAGAATCACAGAGTGACTGAGTCAAACCTGTGAGGAGACAGGTATTGCTGCGGCAAGATGTGGCAATTTACACCAATTCAACAGCATTCTCTTTACAAATGACACTGACAACAGTGGGTCTATGGTACAACAAAACCAAACTAAATTATAAAATGTGTTAATCACTGAAACAGTAGTCATGAAATCTCCCCCTAGGATTAACAAACATCATCTTATTTTAATCTGCTAAATGGCAAATTCAAAATTTTTTAAAATGTTGTTATATCTTCATATATACACAGCATCTTTACATGTGTAAGATATTCATGTATCTTCTATCCGCTTATCCTGGTCAGGGTTAGGAGGGAGGGGTTTGGACCCTATCCCAGGAAGCATGGGCCACACCCCGGATGGGATGCCAGTCCATCGCAGGGTACATACACACACACTCAGGCACGGAGTCAGAGTCATGCACTATGGGCAGAAAAAGATGCCATTTGGCCTAACTGCATGTCTTCGGACTCCAGGAGGAAAGCGGAGTGGCAACAGGAAATCCGCACGACGCAGGGAGACCATGCAGACTCCACACTCAAATGCAGACCTGGAGGTGACGGGTAATGATGCTCCCAGCCGAGGCTGTGCGCCACCCATGGTCGTGCATGAGCGTGTTATATGGTGTGGTACTGATGTGGACATGAGTGAAAATATTTGCTTGTGGGGTTTTTAACAAACAAATAATCTGGCAAATTTAGGACGTGGCTGAAGATGCCACCATGAGACACGTTTTAGGTGCAAACGCCCTACTTGATAACCGATAAACAAAAAATGAATAATTAAAGGACAGTCACTCTGTGTAAATGAGGCAAGCCTGATGTATGGTAATATTCTAGTATCTTCTTTAATGCTGCCGCCCAGCTGGCTTATGCGCTAATGTCCCTGTTAAGTTAAGAGGACAGCTGGGTGCGATTTACTCACCACACGCCTCGATGAAAGTTCCTTCATGTACAAAGCATCCTAATGATCTAGTGCTTTACAGGCACATGGCGGCGATGATGGTGTGTGATATTTAGCCAGTGTATTATAGAAAATACTTTAATTATTAGCAAGATGGGCAGTGAGAGAGACCTGGAGACAACGTGGCATTTATGTCCACCTTGTTCATGTTCACATTGTTCACTTTCACCTTGTTCACTTTCACCTTGATCATGGTCACTTTGTTCACGTTCACTCTGGATCTCTTGTTATAGTACATCTTCCATGTCACAGCTCGGACAGATAGGACTTTAATCTGTAGGAGCACAGGAGTGACAACAGCCAAACCAGACTCTGGAAGCCAACAAAGAAGAAAAAAAACAAGAAAACAAAGAATGAATTCTCAGAGAGACATCTTGTCTGCCATCTGGACACATTTTGTCCTTTTATTTATCCATATAGTCCTTTCATTTATTTACTACTATTATTATCCAGTGTTGGCCAATATCTGATGCTTATGAATGTGATCGATGCACAAGATTCTCTTCGCTCACCCCACAGATTAAACCAAATGTTTCTCTGCTGTGTCCCTTGGAAATGTGAACTCGAAGTCATACACAAGACACATGTCTATGCTGAATTATGAATGTCTGCATAGCTGGTTAATGAATGTCTGCATAGCTGGTTAAACATTCATGGGATCAAGAAGTTACCTCCTGTCACGGGACTGACAGACGTGAGGAGGTACTTCAAGAAGTGCACAGTTATAGAGCAGATAAAGACAGAGAGATACTGGAGAAGGTGCCTGATCCTCGGGGGGAGATTAAGACTGCACAGAACAATCTGAGCAGGGCAAGCGAACCTCAGCCACTCTGAATGTACTGTGGGTTTTAGGCCCATTTCTTACATCTATCTGTGCATCACAAAACTTGTTGGAACATAAGTCTGGGCTTATTAATGGCTGTGTTTACCCAGCATTTGTGCCCAGACTCCTGCATTAAAACCAGCCTCTATCACCACCTTAACACACAAGCGGTCAGAGGTCAGAGCACTTTTGCACATCTAGGGGTGCCGATAATTTCGGCCATGACTGTATGTATGTATTTGTGCAAAACAGAAAAATTGTCGGCTTTGAGAATAATTTCTTAGAAAGGAACTGTTTCTGAATGTACTTTTTTTTTTTAATGGACAGGAACTTTGGACTGGAGATCTTGCAAGTTATGCATCGTGGCTCCATTAGTCTGCTTTGTAATGGAAATGCAAAAAGGGCCTGCAGGATTTGTGTCTCGTCAAGTCTTCAAACACATAGCCAGGTTGTACTTCTCCCTTCTAACCTGGTGCCTGTTTGCAATTGCTCAGCGATGGCTTTTTTCTGCACAAAACCGTCTCCTTCGGAAAGATCCTTTTTGCCGTGGTGAGGCTGGGGGTCTGGCAATAAGTACAGGAGTTCTCAAAGCTGAATGAAAAAGAGTGATGGAATGACAGATGAAGACAAATTAAATGCAAGAACAACATCAAAGCCCAAGGGGCCACAGTTCTTGTGACCTGTATGAGATGGTGATTTTTCATCACTTACCAGAAGGTCTGAAATCCCCAAAATAGCAAAAGAATTTTAAAAAGTTAGGGAATATATGAAATCACATCTTCGGAAGATCTGGGAAGCAGTGACCTGGGACTGCTGAACGCAGAGATACAGCAGATGTTTCACCATGTTTGTGTGGCTCCTAATGACCCCACAACAGTGTGCCACTGTACCTTTCCATTACTCACTCCATCTGTATTTAGATGCCTGATTCATTCTCGCCTATCAGGGTCATTTTGATTTGTCGTCCGCTGAATAAAAGGATGGATCCATGCATCGTACACCGCAATTATCTTAACTTATGTGAAGCGACGGCGCTTTAAGCCTGGATATGAGCCAGAGTGTCCGTTTATGTAATAGTGGTGTGTTTCCTTTTTTTCACGCTGAAGAGTCCTTCAGGTGCCATGAGAGAATAGCAAAGTACTCTTTACAGCTCCCTTTCACCCGTAGTCACCCCCTCCACCTACAGATGGGACACTAGCTCTCCACCCTGCAAATTTGTTCTCAGCTGACCCCGTGAACATCATGCTGGTTGCCATAGCAGCGTGCGGGGAGTGCCGGGCCCCATCACGTCCTCCCCTCACCCGCTTCCTGCGGCAGAGTGCGTTAATCGCACCTTGGCAAAGCCGTCCGCCCATCTCCAGCTACCCTCTCGGGCCTGCAGCCCCTGTTTCCCACCAGCATAACCACAGTTCTCTCCGGCTGCTTCATTCCACCTCATTGTTGTTGTCAGCCCACACCAACTGGTGTTTCTCTTTGCAAAAATAGCCCAAGCTCTGTTTTCACTGGTCAGTAGGGCTTCATAAAAATATGAATCCCTCTTGAAGAACAGAAAACACTTTTGCTCAGATTACACATAAAAATTGCACGATGAGTTATGCTGTGCGGCAATAGGTAAGCTTCAAGTGGTGCACACTGATATTTTTGTTTCCTCCTCTGCACACTTGGCTTTTATTAGCATCTAATTTAGTATACTATGATTTAGTCACTGGAGAATTTTAATCTGTAACTGACTACTTAAAATTCGTTGGTAAGCAATATGCTGCTGCGTGTACACAAAGAGGCCTTAAGTTTTAGCGCGCAGTGAAAAGAGTGAAACATCTGAAATGTGGCTGGAATGGTCATTTTCCCTGGGAAGGCAATAAACAAAGGGCTGCAAAGAGATTTATTCATGCTGCAAGCGTCGAGGGTTGATATTGAATTCTCTAAGAAGTATTGCACGGTTGTTAGGTGAGAGTCTTCTCCCCATATCCAGAGCATATAAGAAACTTCCAGCCAGTCAGACACCCAGCTTCCATGTGGAGCCTGTGTTGTTCTACATGCACATGCAGCCGAACATGTCAAGCTTTCACAGTGAACCCCCCTAAGGTTGGACTTCTCCACTGCCATCCGGCGTATTGACGGCCTTACGCTGTTCTCTTACTTTTTATATCCACGCTGGGGCTTTGTTCCTGCAGTCTATACATAGTTAGGGTTAGAATTCACGCTTCCCACCCTTCGTTAGCAGCAAGATCTTCAGCTGACCGTCGGATCCACAGATGTGGATTTTAAGAGGGGTTCATCGATGCTTCTTATCTTCTCACTCGGCAATCTGAGGAAAACGAGGCCTGGCTGTACGAGGAAACTTTATCAGTCTGAGGCACACACCTGACAGAAAAAACACGAGGACCGGGGAGCCATGATTGCTAATCACGGATTTGGAGCCTGCAAAGTCACATAGCTGAAATATTTCCACAAGGGAGATAATTGGTTCTCTTTTTTGCAGGCAAAACTCTTAGTCTCTTCAGCCCAAAAATATACATGCTAATTGTGCACAGAATAAACTGCATCCTGCAGATCCTCCGATGTGTTAAATGAAACCGCTGCATCTTATGAATACTGTGCTATTGTCTATAAGTAAAGCCCTCACTCATTAGCAGGCTGTGCCTCACCACTACCATCAGACATCCCTCTTATTTATTTCACTTTTACATTTTGTTGTATTTTTCCACTGCTGCACTATAACTATGGCAACCCAGTGTGCTTTCAGTAAATCTGGGTCTGTTATGAAAAGGGAATCAAATGGTTGTGGCAGCAGATGTTCGCAAATGACTTCTGTACTCTGCAAGGGCAACTCATCGCATGTCCTGAATGGAGAAGCTTCTTATCATCAACGGATGGCCCCCCTACCAGCAGACATCAATGGCACCGTGTTCCTCACCAGCCACTCACCCTGAAGATGTGTGCAGGGTGGAGGCTACAAGCTTTTGTGTTGAGATGCACTGATTTGGAACCAGGTACAAACCTAAATTGTTATGGACCTCACCAGTGACCATGGACTTCATCTGCACCAAGCTCATCTGACTATCAGATTCAAGTTTCCCGGATTTTCTGTTTATCGGCTTAAATCAAGGTTACAGGGCAGGAGAGAAAAGTTGCATGCTGGGACTTTTCGCTTCCATCTTTTGTTTCTCAATATGTCTTCCTTTGTCCTCATCAACCTTGCATTGTAACATTCAGGCAATGAAGCACATCTGTGACCCCAAAGCAAGAACGTTTCCATGGCACCCACTGATCTGGCCCTCAAGGGCATTTTAACATTGGTAGGACAGTTTTCAAGGAGAGTTGTCCCCATGACTGGGCCTTTCATGCTTTGTGAGAATCATTCAGAGCCTGAGAATACCTAAGAATCTTCTCTGACAGCGTGTATTAGAGTAACTGCTGGGAAATACGTCCCAGATGATTCCTGTTCCTGGAATGTCCATTTGAGGTGCTTCATACCAGAATAAAATAAGCAAGAGACACGAACGAAGAGTAATGAAACACCGTGCTGACCATCATTTACTTCAGGAGGACGGTAGAAGTAGTGGACATGTCTCATCGGTCTTCCCTCTATCTCCTTTTATGGTGTTTAGTTGAGTTTTAATAATTGTCCTAATCACAATCCTCTCAGGTATTACACCTAAATTCCCTTCAAATTTACAGGCTAGTTATATGTGCCTTATTAAAAATGTTGATGTCACTTTTAAATTGCCTGCTATGAAATGACAGTCGTCCAAATCCTTGTCCTCTGTCCTGCAGGGAAATGACATTAATAGTTTGCATTAGTCTCCCTGCATGCAGCTTTGTTTCATAATCTTTATTATCTGTGACCGTGCGCACGCCGTGTAATAAGATCTGAATGGATGATTGGACTGTTATAGAAGCATAGTTTATAGCACAATCAGGGTAACTTTGCAATCTTCAAGTTAGAATTTCCATAAAAAATAGGTTATTTCTGTATTGTATCTTGTTTAAAACACCCTTATATTACAATACATACAATGCCTTATGGTTATATGAGATACATTTATAGGAGATAACAGAAATCAGGATGTACATGACAGCACTAACACCATGACACAGGTTATTCCAAAGATGTGTGTAATGCGAAATGACAATACTATCAAACTTTACGTATAGTCTTATAAAAGCGCCGTAATGAACATTTTCATTTTCATCAAAGAAATACCTGTAGATTAAATATTGTGTGGAAAGCAATGTTCGTTTGGTCCTTGCGCTCTCAATGTGCAGCGAATTGTCCTCAGTAACGTGTCGATTCATAATAAAAGATAAGGAACATGCTGCTGATTATGTATATATTTACTAACTGGAAAGGAAGGGGGGGAGGGGTTCTGTCGATATTGTGGTGGACGCAACCACTTATGTCTGATGCCCCTGGAATGCACATACCTCTCTAAATGTGCCAAAGTATATCAAAACTTTAGTTCATGAGGTTCATAACAGTCAACACTGCAGGTTCATTTACATGCAAGTGTAATATATTTTCCCTTAAAAAGCACCCTGAAATAGTTGTCACTGTCTTGAGAGGTTCTGGCACTGGGGCGGGACATGATGCAGGCGGGGAAAGGAGGTGACGATCCACTGGCGACTCGCAGGAACACAGGGGTTTAACAACAGAACTGTGACTGGTACTACAAAACGGGGTTACTGGCTTATCAGGGTAACTTGTCGGATTACACAAGTTTAAATGTACCACAGTTTAAATGGACATCATATTTGTTCACTTACATTTTGCCTAGACTACCTTAAATCCAACAAGTTACCCCGATAAGCCAGTAACCCCGCTTTGTAGTACAGGCCCCTGAAAACATTGGGAACACTACAAAACACACAGACCACAATGGGTCAAAAACAAAGACTAACTACAAAAAGGTCAGGGCAACTACTGTAGGAGCAGGCGAGCAGGCAGGCAACACAATACAAATATAAAACACGGTCGTTTTAACATTCTGAAATACACAACTGAAATTAAATGACCCACTGAGGAACTTGAACCAAGGCAGGAACCTAAATACACAAACAGGGTAACGACAAAGGAGGAGTGAGACATGAAACAATTAACCTGTCAGGGAGGGTGCAGGACAACAAGCAATCAGATTGAACACACAAGGACTGGCACATTTACAGGCAACAGGTGAAACTTATAATTAACTCAAGGAACTGGAAGATCAAACAGGGAACTGACAGAGAAACAAGGAAAACAGAATCTAACATTGGGGGATAACAAAGACATAAACACAACCAAGGCACAAAGCAAAAATCAAAACAAACCACAAATTCACAAGAACTAGAAACTGAAAAATGAAACACTAGGGAAACAAAATCTACAAAATACAAAAACAGAGGAAGCAGGATCTGAACACACAACTAAGGGGATTGTAGGTAGTCACATGCTCGGTTCATTGAGCTATGCGACCATCTGGGGAGCAGGGGAAACACACTAAAGACTGACAACGATGGCCAGGACAGGATGGCCAGCGACACCTACTGGCCAAATGGGGAGATGACACAAAAGACTTGGACAGATGGGTACAGACCCTGACAATAGTCCTTAGTAGTACTGAAGCACTTGGGACATTCTCTTGTGTTAAGACAGTAACGAAACTTTTCTTTGGGCTGTTGTGCCACTGCTCATCCCAGTATCAATGACATGCACACATATGTGCATGCAGGTATTTTATCGAACAAATAAAAAAGAAATGGTGGGTTCTTGAACCGAGTCAGCGAAAAACATATTTATGGCTAGATGATCCAATTTATTAATTTTGTATTTTATTTTTAGGTTCTCGCCAGTTCTGATTAATGCAATATTTTGACGGACCCCTGCAGTGTTATATTTAAATAGAACACCACTTTCTCTCATGCGGCAGTCAAGAAGTTGCTGCATGGGGGGAATAATCAATTCTCAAGCAGTCAATGTCAACCAATCAGGTGTTCTGGCACCTTTTAAGGTTATTCTTAAGAAGCTCTCCCTTCAGCAACCTCTTAAGAGATTGGGAAACGGAGGAATGTAAACAAATACCTTTCGGAAGATATATATTTAGAGTCTTTGTAAGATGCTAAGAGTGACTTATCAGGAAACCTATCTCTGTGGAGGACCAGGATACGGAAATTGTCTTTTTTGTGCTGCAGTTACTTTATATGGCAGATGTTTTTGTCCAAAGCAAGGAATGGTAACTTGAATACAAAACAATTTAAAGTAATAAGGATTCTCGCCAGAAGAATATATTATGTCATTGTTTATCTGACTTTGGAAGTGTCAGGGATCCGGGCGGTTCAGGCACGAGAACGTGGCATGGTGCAGGCAGAAAAGGTGGACGACCCACTCAAAACCACCAAACAGGGTTTTATTAATTGAACTAAAAACACAGGAAAAGACTAAAAAAACAAAGGACCACAGGGGGTCAAAAGTAAACAAAGACTAACTGCAAAAACAGGGCAGGTAACATCTAACACCGGGAATAATAATCAAGCACAAACAACAGAATAATCATCAATCATCAATCATCAATCATCAAACAACAATGAACCACTGGGGAACTGAACAGAAGCAGGGACTAAAATACTAAGGGGTAACGAGACTAACACAGGACAGGTGAGGCTAATTATCAAAGACCATGAAAACGGGGCACAGATGAAACTAATAAACTCAAAGGAACTAAAACTAAGAACTAACCAAGGAAACAGAAACTAACACTGGGAATTACAGACAGGTAAAGACACAAGCAGTGGCACAAGGAACAAAACCAAAACTAAATACAAAATCACCAGATACAAGAAATAGAAAAACTCAAATGAAACACTAGGGAGCAGAATACAGAAATGGAGGAGGCGGGATTCAAACAGAAGACAAGGATCACAGGCAACCATATGCTTAACGCATTGAGCCATGTGGCCCAACAGGTAATAGGAGAGAACAAAGACTAACATGAAGGACGGGATGACCAGCGACACCTGCTGGCCAAACGGGGAAGGGACACAGAGTGACAACAGGGGCTGAGCCTGACAGGAAGAATATGATGTTAGTGAAGTTAAATAGCTGTACCATCTGAAGACAGGCAACACACAGTAACATCTGACAATTATTGAGCGTTAGAAATGACTCTGATCCTATGTGTTAGCTGAGGCTTTTCTGTACCACACATTCAAGTTCTTAGGAATGCTACAAGGTCCGTTCATTTTTAAATTGTATATTATGGTATTTAAATTCCCCCCCCCAGTGTTCTGAGGTACTTTAAATAGTATCAGATTTCTGAAACATTCAACGTTTAACATATAATTCTGGGCAGTCCTCTACATAGTGTGAGTGAATGGACAGTATGATCAGTAAAGTAAGGCTAGTTTATTCCTACAGATGACAACCATGGACTACAAAACGGTAGTGAAACAGGCGGAGATTTGATGTGTAGGGTTCACCTTATCAATTCCAGCATGATTGTCATGACTGTTCCCCGTGGGGGGGGGTTGTGGATTTGGCACTCTGCCTCACTGCCACAGACCCATGGAATAACAGACTCATCATTACCGTGGCATTTAGGACTCGGCCTCAGCCAGTCGACAAACTCGTTTCCAAGAATCCTGTCGGTCGACGTGGGGCTAAAATCAGCAGAAGGCAAAGAGACTGACACCAAACCAAAATACCCTGACAAAATGAGATCGGGCAGGTAGACACTGGGCCCAAGTAAGTGACGGAGAGCAAAAACGTGAGATGAAGCACTTATGGAGGGGCTCTGCAACTGCTTTGCACTGTGGCACATTGAACACGTCACCGCAACAAGACCTGGTCCTGGGGTGTATGTATACCTCAACATGTATAATATATTTATGCATGACAACACTCATCTAACTTCATATCCCCATCTTCACAAACATCGGATAAAAGTGCATCACATACTGTACCATCAGAGAAGCTTTAGAGCTTTTCTTATGATTGATGCAATTCATGGACTGATTGATGGGTTGATTATATTTTATTTCTATATTTCATATAACTTGACCAACTTGCATTTTGAAAAAAAAGATAGTATGTGTCCATACAAGCCTGTCTTTTCTCCATAATTGCCAGAGGTGCTTTGCTGTATGCTTTATGTTTCAAATTTAAATTAACATTTTTATGAGTATGTATCTTTAAGCTGGTTATGCATATGGGTTTGTATCCACCTCATTATGAGTGATGCTCTCTGACTTCTTCATGGTCACTCCTTGACCATCCTGGGCTTTCTGTATCCGTGCCAACCGTAAGCAAGCGCCATGGCGACCGACTGTTTCATCACTCCACATGCAAGCCAGCAGAACGCTTCTTTGCTCTGTGATACTAATGACCTCCCAACATAATGTTAGAAATATCAAGATCCCTTAAAGATAGACATCTTTATATAGATTGCTATATTTGCAAGAGTTTTATTTTTTCGCCTTTGTTGCTGTAATTGACAACATCCTGCTCGGAGAAGCATCGAGTTACTCAGCCGGGCCTTGGCGAGGGCTGGTTAGCTGCCAACGGAACCAAAACACGGTGGGCGGACGGAGCAGTGAGAGATTCTGTTCCCAGTGACGTGGACCTCACAGACGGTGCCTGAACGGTGATGCAAGCACAACGACTGCTTGCTGAAAATATCAGCCGTCCAGCTGTCATTCTACCCAGTTATAAATAAAGTAGGAAAACAAGGGATTAAGGAAAGAAGTGTAACTCTGTCTGTCGGTTTAAGCTAGATTTGTTTTGTATGGTGTCCAGTCTGCAACACGGCCAGAATGTCACTGTACTGAGATAAATTTATACAGGCAAATGTCTCTACACCAACATGCCATGTTGCCGTGTCTTACAGATGCAGGAGAGTTGTTTAATCATTGGGAGCAGATGTCATGGCTCAGCTGTATCTGAGATGAAAACACAAACTGCTGGCTTTGTTAGAATTCACGTGAGATAGGGAACCCGACGGCATCTAGTTATTTACTGAAGGTCTTTAAACCGCCTCGGCGAGTGCGTTTGAGCGCGTATGTACGCTAGGCGGTTGACTCATCGGGACCGTCGGGAGGGAGAGACGGAGAAGCTCCTGCTTTGAAGTGTGTTGAGAAGCAGCAGCCTGGCCACAGATGGTCCTACACGGGGCGAGAGCTCCGGGACAGAGAGGATCTCGGCCTGTCATGCTGGGTTGCTTCCCACTGGATCGTCATTAAGGAACCTTTCTGGAAAAACTTGAAGATGCTGAACATATTCTGTAATTGCATGTTACATAAATTCTGGAAATTCACTGCACTACTTTCTTGGGGGGTTGTGTCATTGTCAGTTTTACAGGAAGACCTAAAGATATTAGCAGATTCTGGTCTTCACCAGTCCGGCCCTTGGGGAGCCACAGACAGTTCATGTTTTTGCTCCCCGCCAGCTCCCGGCAGGACATGGACTGTCTGGTAGGGAGGGAGCGAAAATGTGGACCAACTGTGGGTCCCCGAGAACCGGTTTTGGAAATGCTGTTTTACAGTATAGCAGAATTCTCAAATTACTCACCACTCCTGAAGGCTCATTTGGCAGATCACGTGATTAGATGATCGTCAGGTTCTCTTCGATGGAGCACACTAACCACACAGAACATCACAGAATGTTGAGTCACATCTGTAAGTGTAAGAAAGACTTTCAAAATGATTTTTAAAAAGCTTTACTGTTTTTAACAACTGAGGTGGTCCATTGCATAGGTTCATTCAGAATCTCCACATGAGGATTGACCTTCCTGGACTTCCCAACCAGTAGTGTCCTGGTAAAAAAGTAGGTGGCTATATTGTGCATGTCCGTGGATACACCCTTATACGCTACAAAAAAAAGAGGCGGATGTCCTAGCTAACGTTCATTCATTCATCTATGCAGGACTTCACTACCCCTGAAACAAAATCATCATCATAATCATATTATTATTATTATTATTATTAGTCAAGTCAAGTCAAGTGGGACTTAATTGTGGTGCCAGTCACACACAAGTATACAGTGGTACAAAACGTCGTTCCCCCCGGACATAAGACACACAGGGGGGCTGTGTGTACACAAAGACAGGGATACAGTGCAGATTAACACATGGTGCACATGACACCATAGGGGGGCAGAGACACAGTATATACATGAATAGAGTGTACATGATATGGCAGCAGAAATGTAGCAGCAGAATATAGATGTGGTATATAAACATGAATAGAATGATGCGACTATCTGTACGTAACAATATTGGGCTAAATGCCACAACACAACCCATGAAGACACAGAATGCTGAGTCATGACACAGCAGACTCATGTGCAGCCATAAAGGTTAATATTTAAATAACAGCTAAAAATAACATTTAGAATACATTCATTTATTTGTCTACCCATGAATTATTCAAATAATCCCATAAATTTTGCCTTAGACGTGCGACAATATTACTGGAGAAATCTTTAATGATCCCAAAGATCAATCAATCTCGAGTTAAGTGCTGTCATAAAATAAAATGGACCAGTTCCTTAAGTGTGACAGGCTACAATCATTTTGCCAGAAGAAGTCCTCCTTAATGGACTTTTTTCAGAGGCGCCCAGGAAGCTTTGGGTGACTCCCCGCATGCAGAGATACGCATCTGAAGGATGAGTTTGGATGTGACTGTAAAAAGGAATCCAAACCGAGACAGTCATCTCAAGAGTGGCTCTCTAAACCTACAGACGCACACAAGGAAATGCATACTCACAAAGAAGCACACACACACATTCACTCACAGAAACACAGCCATATAAACATGCAAACACCCACAGGTACCCTGATGCTCTATAAACATAAAGTTTCACCTGACTGATAACTTTGTTTATGACTCTTCTTGTTAATATACTGTATGCTATATTTCTGCCTGATTTACATGCGCATTCAGCCATATTCTTTATTTATGCTGTTGCTTGACCATTCCCTTTAAGGAGCTTTGGTCCACTTTGGGCCTCCCTAAACAGTGATAAAACATCAGTATTTCTTAAAGGTGCACTACTGATAGGCAGCATTGTCTTCTCAGAGATTGCCGGAGAACGGGCTGTGCTTTAAGTTCTCTTGGATCGTTTGTTTTGCCTGGCTGCCGATGGATAGAATCCCGCATCTTTTGCTAGCATGATATTTCGTTTTCTGTAGAGGAAAACAAAGCCAATGGTTCTACGTTACCTGAAATGCTGAAGAACATACAACTGAAGGCTAAAGTAGAAGCATGTGGCTCTAGTGTCAACCTGGACCAAATGGTATTTTAATTACGTCGCATTGATGGCATTTTTTTTCTGCTGTTGAATCTGTACTTTTATTTCTCATTCAATATGTTTTTTTGACAAGGTCATGGTCCAGTGTAGCTTTCTTGCAGGTCCACCAGTGATTGCATTGACAATAAATACAGCAACAAAAAAAGCCTTTGAAACCTTTAGTTTGAGCTTGCAGATTCCCATTGATCTGTGGGTTTGAATGAAAGAACATGCTTTCACAGATCATTTCACTTTATGAACTTCACAACAGTGAAACAATGGTGCAGATAAGCGTCAGAAACACCAGAGTTCCGGAATTGGATTATAGAGCATAATTGCAATGAATACATCCATAGCTCTTACTGATTTAATAAATACTCCAGGGCAGGGGCTGCTTGCTCTCACTGAGCCGCATGATTTTCAACGTCTCTCGTTCTCACTATCATACTTTCACAAGATGTGCCAGCCTCGTTGTCAAGGAAACCAACAGTCTTGAGCGGCGCCTGTATGGCGAAACACAAGATTCGTCAATGACTGCCGTCAATGGTCCTTTAAAGTCATATCCAAACAGTTTGCGCTGATATTTTTAAGCCATTAAATTTGTTGCATTGCAGCACCAGCCCGAGTCAGAATTTCAGTTGTATATCATTCAGTCTAATTGCATTTGGCGTCAGAGTGTAAAAAGGTTCTCTGTGGAAGGGGTACCTTACACCTCCTGGGTTGGAGGTTCAAATTCCACCTCTGCATTGTGTGTATATGAGAGAGAAAGAGTTCTGGCTCATGCAAGCTTCCTCTGAGTACCTTTCTGGGTTTCTACTAACAGTCTAAAGCATTGTTTCCCAATCTAGTCCATGGGGACCCACCAGCAGTCCATGTTTTTGTTGACTCTGAGTTCCCTGTCAGACAGCAGCAAAAACATGGAACTGTCTGTGGGTCCCTGAGGACCAGATTGGGAATCACTGGTCTCTAAATTGCCCATTGTGTGTATGAGCCCTGTGACATGACAGCCTTGTGTCCACAGCTCCCTGAAATAAGGCATAGGCGACTCTGACCAGGACAAATGGTTAAAAGATTGATGATTTACGGTTCTCAGTGTAAGAATCTGCCATAAAAACACAGCTTTTTCAAGTGTGACCTGAAAATGACTTCAGTGTTTTTCAACAGAAAATTCTGTGATTTTGGCAGTCAAACCTGTCAAAAAATACATCTAGGATCCATGTTAAATAACATGTTAAACTTAAATGTGAACCAACAGGTCTGTGTTATCTTTCTGCTAATGCGGTGGTTCACAGCGACCTCTGAAAGCTGGACTTGTGTCACTCAGCTGGAGCATAGTGGGGAGGTGTCCACATTTGGGTTAAAAGTATGACACTATGTCCACAAGCAACAATGAAGCCCGTGCTGGAAGACGGGCCCACAGAGACAAAGCTGACGAGCTTCCGTGCATATTGATCATGCCATCTGGCCTCTGGCTGGTTCACAGCATGCTTTAGATGTTAGTTATGTCAGAAAGTTAAGTGAGTTTAAGGGTTTTGGGAATGGTGAGTCACAGATGGCTAGACTGGGCATTGGGACCAGAAAGTTACCTCACCAAGTGTATAAATGAATGTCCGAGTGATGTGAGTGAATGCTTATATACATTCAGCACTGTCTGTTATTCTGTGTGACATTTATTCTTTAGCAAGACAGAATGGAGCACACAATCAAAGCACTCGGTGATTCTCTGTACTCACTAATCAGCAGACACACTCATAAATCCAAACTTTAAGATGATCACACTTGATTAGACAATTGCAAAGTAAGAAAGTAAAGCAAATGATTATGATGATTTGAACACACTAACTATAAAGGCAATTGGAAATGTGCAAGACACTTGGCAGACCTGCCACTGAGGTATGTACTTGTTGGAGATATGAAATAATTGTGTGGCGTGATGCCAGATTATTTCCGCTCTGGAAGGAAAGATGCAGAAGTGTGGCTTGATCCTGCTCAGTGACTGTGCCGATCTGCAGGCATGACCCACGTGACCAGGCATACAGGCTCCACATCAGTCATCTTGCCTGACCTGCTCCTTTGGGCCGCGGTTTCTCCCTGTCAGACATGCGTTCTTGGACAAACCCTCGAGGAGGGACATGCCGGACTCCAGGCAGTCCTCATGTAGGGCTCCTGCAGTGTGGCAGTATGTGACCGTGACTACATGTCTGCCACACTCCTGTTTAAGGCCCCACACCTCCCACAATGCAGCTGGCCCTCTCTGCAGCCAGACTCTGTTGCCTAAGTAACCAGTACAAACAGACCAGCTGCATACTTTATGATAGATGTCAAAACTGGTGACAAATAGCACTTCTCTACTTTACATGTGAAGTGAATCTGATAGTGATTTTTTACTTTTCCTACGATCGTTATGTTAATGGTCTGTTGTCCTTCCTGTGTAAAATATTTTTACATTTATTATTACTATTATTACTTACAATCATTATTATACTCATAATGTACCATCTGCCTTGCTTGTATATGGCTTTGAACAAAAAACATCTGCTAAACAAATTAATGTAAATGTAATTATTATGCATTACTCAGACAATTACCTTCCCAGTTCCTTTTCCATTATAATCCTGTCATCTGTATTTACAGTTCATATACTAGCGTCTTCCTGCCAGTTGAATTTGAAATTCCTGTTCCTGTGTATTTTGATCAGCTACATTGCCAGTTCCTGTTCCAGTGGCTTCTTATCAGTTGCAATCTCTGTTCCCAGTCCACTGCCTTCCTGTCAGTTATATTTCCATTTGCTGTTGCTGGGTCTCCTTGTCATTTCCATCCTTACTTCCTATTGCATTATCTTGCAGTTCCCTGAGGCATAACCCTTTTAACCTAGTCATCTTCCACCTCTCCTTGCATGGTACTGACTGTATACTATGTTGGGATGTGCATCACTGAGGCCAATCTGATACACATCTTAGTGCATTCCCAACGATCCGATACATTAAAGATATACACTCACCTAAAGGATTATTAGGAACACCATACTAATATGGTGTTTGACCCCCTTTCGCCTTCAGAACTGCCTTAATTCTACGTGGCATTGATTCAACAAGGTGCTGAAAGCATTCTTTAGAAATGTTGGCCCATATTGATAGGATAGCATCTTGCAGTTGATGGAGATTTGTGGGATGCACATCCAGGGCACGAAGCTCCCGTTCCACCACATCCCAAAGATGCTCTATTGGGTTGAGATCTGGTGACTGTTGAGGCCATTGTAGTACAGTGAACTCATTGTCATGTTCAAGAAACCAATTTGAAATGATTCGAGCTTTGTGACATGGTGCATTATCCTGCTGGAAGTAGCCATCAGAGGATGGGTACATGGTGGTCATAAAGGGATGGACATGGTCAGAAACAATGCTCAGGTAGGCCATGGCATTTAAACGATGCCCAATTGGCACTAAGGGGCCTAAAGTGTGCCAAGAAAACATCCCCCACACCATTACACCACCACCAGCAGCCTGCACAGTGGTAACAAGGCATGATGGATCCATGTTCTCATTCTGTTTACGCCAAATTCTGACTCTACCATTTGAATGTCTCAACAGAAATCGAGACTCATCAGACCAGGCAACATTTTTCCAGTCTTCAACTGTCCAATTTTGGTGAGCTCGTGCAAATTGTAGCCTCTTTTTCCTATTTGTAGTGGAGATGAGTGGTACCCGGTGGGGTCTTCTGCTGTTGTAGCCCATCCGCCTCAAGGTTGTGCGTGTTGTGGCTTCACAAATGTTTTGCTGCATACCTCGGTTGTAACGAGTGGTTATTTCAGCCAAAGTTGCTCTTCTATCAGCTTGAATCAGTCGGCCCATTCTCCTCTGACCTCTAGCATCAACAAGGCATTTTCGCCCACAGGACTGCCGCATACTGGATGTTTTTCCCTTTGCACACCATTCTTTGTAAACCCTAGAAATGGTTGTGCGTGAAAATCCCAGTAACTGAGCAGATTGTGAAATACTCAGACCAGCCCGTCTGGCACCAATAGGGTGACCAGATAATCCATGTCAGGGAGGACACTTTGAGCTACTTCAGGTTTTACAAACTACTTTCAAATTGAAAGGCTCCTGTGCTCCGCTAAATAGTTCAGCTCTTCTTGTGCTTTGACTGGTTTGTTTCCTTGACTGAAAGACACATCCAGCTGTTTCACATTAACATTAGTGACACATGCATGATTATAGGAGAATGACCAATCAGCACACAGCAAGAGCTCAGTGCTGAAGTGAAATCCAGGTCCTTTTAATTGAAATGGTAAATTACAATTCCTGTCCTAGCTCAGAGTGTCCTCCCTGACATGGATTATCTGGTCACCCTAGGCACCAACAACCATGCCACGCTCAAAATTGCTTAAATCACCTTTCTTTCCCATTCTGACATTCAGTTTGGAGTTCAGGAGATTGTCTTGACCAGGACCACACCCCTAAATGCATTGAAGCAACTGCCATGTGATTGGTTGATTAGATAATTGCATTAATGAGAAATTGAACAGGTGTTCCTAATAATCCTTTAGGTGAGTGTATATGAGTCAACTACTAATGAGATACGATATAATTCACCCCTATTGCGATTCAGTGCGATACGATATAATGCAAAAGAATACGATGCTAGGCAATTCAACGTGGTACAGATACAGGAACTGTTTAGAGAGGGGGAATCAATCTAAATATAAAAATACTGGTGAAAAATTATTGGTCATATTTCTAAATAATAAAGGCACAGGGCCTCTACTAATAATGATCTATTAATAAATCAGATTTTAGTGATGCATAGATGTTAGAAATGATGCGTCCCGAGTTCATCCCAAATTGTATCTGGCGCACAAGTTTTTAATCGGGGCAATCGCACCGTGAATTTTTATGTCGGTGCACCAATGAGAATTGGTGAATGTTACCATCCCTAATAGGGTAGTATAATACCTGGATGTTTATGGTCAAAGAGTTGAAAGTATTTCAGCTCGAGGTGGCATAGATTCTTCAGTGAACCTCACTGCAAAATTATAGAGCAGTGCCCGCACTAACTACAGAAATATGAATGGTGTCATGCTTTTGTAGACAAATCTATACTACAAAGCCTAAAGCTTTTGATTAATCCTTTTCTTTCTTGAAGAACATTTATGATTTGCTGTTGTCTGTAGATTTAGTAACATAATAAAACTTCCAGTGTAATATGCACTGTCAAAGTCTTTCATTGTCTTTCCTTCCAGTAGATGTTCTGTTTAATCTTTACGCTTCCCTCCTCTTACCCATGGTATTGTTTCGGCTAGTCAGTTTAATCACAGTTCACAGGCCTAAATAAACACAGGCTACAATCACCCGCAGTTTTTTTTAGACCAAGCTAATTAGAAAGTATTTACAATTCTCTAGGGCACAGAGCACATATGACAAATTCAAGAAAGCTTGTGTTTCTAATGCAGAAAATCTGTTTTTTGGACATTTACCACATCTCACTGATTTCAGCTTCTACTGAATTACCAAATTACCAGCCCTAAAAATTACAATCATGTGAAAAAGAAACTACACCCTCTTTCAATTCTAAGGTTTTATGTATCAGGACATAATAAAAAATCAATCATCTGGTCCTTAGCAGGTCTTAAAATTAGATAAATACAACATCAGATGAACAACATCACATGACATATTACACCCTGTCATTATTTATTTAACAAAGACTAAGCCAAAATGCAGAAGCAGTATGTGAAAAATTTAATTTCTATACTGCTTCTATAAGAATTAAGTGGGTCAGTAGCAGCCAGGTGCTGTTAATCAAATGCACTTGATTAATTGATCATCATCAAGTGTGACCAAGTCTATAAAAGCAGAAGGCAGTTTGCTGGTCTGGAGCAGTCAGGTGTGTGTTAACGTGATACCAAGGAGGAAAGACATCAGCAATGATCTTAGAGAAGCAATTCCGTCATTCTACAGTGAGAAAGATTATTCACAAGTGGAAAATATTCAAGACAGTTGCCAATCTTCCCAGGAGTGGATGTCCCAGCAAATTCACCACAAGGGCAGACTGTGCGATGCTCAGGAAAAACTGCAAAAATCCCAAGAGCTACATCTCAGGCTCTACAGACCTCAGTTATGTTAAATGTTAAAGTTCATGACAGTACAATTAGAAAAAAGACGAACAAATATGGCTTGTCTGGAAGGGCTGCCTGGAGAAAGCCTCTTCTCTTTAAAATGAACGTGGCAGCACAGCTTAGGTTTGTAATGTTGTACTTTAACAAACCACAAGACTTCACATAGATGAGACCGAAGTGGAGATGTTTGGCACAGTGGTGGAGGGGTGATGGTTTGGGCTTGTTTTGCATCCACAGGACCTGGGCACCTTGCAGTCATTGAGTCGATCATAAACTCCTCTGTATACCAAAGTATTGTATCGAGGTATTGCAACGACACAGTCAAAGTCCTCAACCCCATTGAAACGCTGTGGTGGGACCTTAAGGGAGCTCTGCATATATGAATGTCTGCAAACCTCAATGAACTGAAGCAACGTTGTAAAGAAGAGTGGGCCAACATTCCTGCACAATAATGTGAGAGACTGAAAGTCATACAGAAAATTATTACCAAGTTATTGTTGTTAAAGGTGGTTCTACAAGCTATTCAATCATGGGGTGTATTTAATATTTCACACAAGGCATGTGTCTGAGACATGGTGGAATCTGTTGTGTGTTGTTTTACACCTGAGGTTAGATTAAAATAATTTTAGAACCTGGTAAGGACCCAATGATTTTTTTTTTTATGTCCTGATATGTAAAACCATCCACAATCCACACCGGAAAGAGGGTGTACTTTCTTTTTCACATGACTAAGTACTACACCTTTTCAAAGATTTATTAAAACAGTGTGACCACCGATGGACATTTTAATTATTCATACATAGTATTCATTGCACCTGTGTCATATGCGAGTGCAGTATTTTATCCAGCTGCACAAATGGGGACATGCATTATGTAACTGATATGTTCAATTATGTAATGTATTTTTTAATGATGAATTTGAGCTACACTATCTACTTAGAATGTCATTTCTAATTGTGGAAGAAATTCACATACGTACGTGTAATGGGTAATGTCACCTTCTATAAAACACAGCTGAGGCAGTGTTATCTGACGTTAGCTGGATAGCAGTATAGTGAAACTTTAGCTGTTTCTGGTACTTTGCTAATTCATAGGTGTCTCCAGAAACTTCTTTTGGGAAGCTAACCCTAATTGCTGCTAATAAATCAAAGAGGTGGATTAGTGGAATGAAAGCCTGACCCACCATCTCTCCGGATGGGCATGCTGACTCAGCTGGTGTCGGGTGAGATATAGAGCTGGGTTCTTGTCACTCTCATGATGCTACGGCATATAAAAATGCTCGGGAAGAGTACAGCTATATGATCAGTCAGCATGTGCATCATCAGCCACTTAAACTACAGCCTCAGTCAGGTTCCTTACCAGCTGCACCTGCTGTGTTCTCTGGCATACTGTAGCTACCCTGAGATGAAAAGCACTGGTGCTGCATTCTCACCAGTGAGGGTAACCTCCAGGAATGGAATGTAAATGCATGCACGTCACATGACTGCTTTACCAAAACAAACACCATGCCCGCAAAATTCTGAGTGCAATTCTGTTGTTTTTACACAGATTGCAATTTCCATACACTCTTCTAGAGGCAAACACAAACATGTGAAATGCTTATTTATTCATTCAGCAATCAGAGCATCAACATAATTAAAGACCACAGGTGAGATTTTCTTTCTCTCTCTTTTTGCACCAATAGCAGATTTACATCTTTTCTGTCAACTCCATCTCCCAGCCCTTTGGGAAGGTTTCACAAGGCACTGAAAGTCAGCTTGACCAATAACAGTGACTGTGGGCAGTGACACAGCTAACTGAGCCACATGAGACTGTGATTTTTTTCCTTTGCTAGCACTGAGCATTGAATGTCAGTCATGTGATTTAAACTTTTTTGCACTTGATATAAACAATCTGCTGTGTACCGTGTTCCACATTTTCTCTGTGCACCTTGGTTTGACATTTTCTTTGTGCACCCTGCATTCCATGTTTTCTCTGTGCATCCTGTGTTCCACATTCCACGTTTTCTCTGTGCACCCTCTGTTCCACATTCCACGTTTTCTCTGTGCACCCTGTGTTCCACATTTTCTCTGTGCACCCTGTGTTCCACGTTTTCCCTGTCTACTCTGATCCACATTGAACTACAGGGTCATCATTAAGATACTCTGCAGAGCCCACAGAGTCCTGCTCCTATTCCATCTCCAGTATCGACCCCCGCGATGTCTCACCCAGTGCTATGCTATTGTTTCAGCTAGTCAGTTTAATCACAGTTCACAGAGCTGAATTCACACAGGCTGCAATCAATGTCGGGCTGCAGAGAAATACATTTTGAATATGTGATTCGTGAGCTAACATGAGCCGGTACTCACCAGAGATGCAGAGAGAAAACCGAAAAAGTGAAGTATAGGAAGCCTAAACTGTGTCACTGCTGCCTGAGATGATGCCCTTCAGATGCCTGGGCAGTTCCTGGGCAGCGCACCACGGTGGCAGCAATGATCTGTCTTGGTGATTCCATTTTATATGAAATTGGTGCTCAGAGAGGGCAGTTTGAGTGGAGTTTCATAGGCTTCCGTAGTGATGCTGAAAAATGATCATTTGACACAATGACTCAGGCCCTGTTTGTACTTAGTATTAAAATGCAGCCTGGGTGATCAGATTGCAAGTACACAGCACTAATACAAGTGTAAATGACCGCCAAGACGCATTATGATCCGATCACTCAAACCACTTGCCAAGGTGGTCTGGGATGCATTTCACCACATAACTTTTGTAGTGTAAACACTAATGCATCCTGATGCATCCTCGAAAAGGACGTTACAGTAATTGTGGGTGCGGCCATTTGACCTTCTAGCAGAAGTGATGTAGGCAGCAAAGAAATCAGAGCACAGGTGTTTAGCTGGACACGTTATAGACGCATGATAGACACAGGTGTAAATGGTGACGTGTCTCAACTCAGCCAGCTCACTTGATCACCCAAGATGCATTTTAAAACCAAGTGTAAACAGGGTCTTAGAGTAAGACCCCAAGAGAGATACCAAGAACTGTTTTAATGTGATTACATGGACTCATTACATGAGTATTGGTTTGGGAACCCCCACCACCCTGCATAGGAGAGGCAGATATAGGAAATGGATGATGGCTTACATAAGCGTCGATGTATGAAAGGTTAAAGGTTAAAGGTTAAAGGCAGGTAACTGACAATCACTCACAAGATGTCAGTGAGTGCAAACATTAACTCAGCTGTATCTTCTTAGCGTTCCAAAGTTTTATGGTTACAGAGTCTTGTGCTGTTTCTGTAAACTGATCTAGGCTGGTCCGATAGTCCCGTTAGAAAAGCGGAGAGCAGAGCAGAGTCGAATCATTTCGAAAAATCTCCACCTGTCGTGGCTAAATACATATTTAAAACTTTGATCAGCTGCGGTGCATATCAGACAAGGACACATAAGAGAGAGGCAGTGTGCAGACAGAAAGGCCGACACTCCTTGTCAGAGAAGATTGACACCAAAAGCCAGAAATTTAGCAGAAACAAAGACCTCAAACTCACATGAGCTCGCAGTCTCATCTAGGTCCAAACTCTCCATAACTCAGTGTGGTCTTTGACTACAAAGCTTTTTCCTCATTCTCTGTTCAATACTAACACTTTTATCTAGGGATGTGAAATAAAGTTCACAGACTCAACACGCAGCCCCCGAGGGTGATGGGGTAGTGGGGCTGTCATTGCTCCTCAACTCCTAATAACTTCTTGGGATGACTTCATAAGCTGTGGCACCCATAAAATGTGATGTAACCAAATGACAACTTTATGGGCCTAAAGAAGATCCAACCCTTACTGAAAAAAGAATGAATGTCTTACACCCTGGGAAAGAGCAGAGCCCTTAAATCACATTACTAAGGACACTGAGCAAAGAAGTACACAGAATGGCATTAAGGCACATTGAGATAAAAAAGTAAAATGTTTACGCGGTTGCTTTAAATACTTTATTAGCCACATTAGGACCCTTGTGGCCCTAGTTTCCCAAAAAAGACTGAAAGCATCTTGAATTGTCAGAGAATGGAACCAAAAACTACCTCTAATACTCAGTTTAGCCAAGAAATATTGGGAATTAAGGCTTTAGCTCTGTGTTACATAACTGTGTCTGTGGATGTTTCGGTATTTTTGGAAGCGGCACTCGTAGCGAGCCTATGCTGCTGTTTGTCTTCATGACCTCTGAGTTCCTGACTACCTGTACGCAGGAACCTGTAAGCAAACCCACACTCACAGAAGCCCTACCTTCTGTTCATCTATCATTAGCTCTCTCTGCAACTTTCAAGCCGTTGAATAAAAGCAAATGCGCTGTAATGATATCTAGGGACACTGCATAATGAAATCTGGAGGTAGCCAATCATTTATAAAGCTATCGCGAGTCTTAGCCTCCTGTGACTGAATACATTACATCATTTATCTTTCCACTCAGTGTTTTAACAGTCTCTCTGCCAAAAGTGGTCTCTCTTTTGAAAGGACAAGTATTCTATTTAAATGTCAATGTCAGCAAGTTAACATTATTTGCACGGTGCTGCATGATTAGCTTGAGCACTTGCTGAGGGTTCTTTTTAAAATCAGATTCTTTTCAGTGCTGTTAACTCACATTGTACTTTGGGTTCATAACTCCATAATGCTTGTATTAGACCCTTAATGTTAAAATTTGTTGGCAAATCAGCCACTTTGCATAATACAAGGTTTATATTGGAGCCCCATCGGTGCAGGATTACATGCATCTGACATGTTCTGCCTTATGCAAAAAGGAGTGATGCGGATCCTGATGCAGAGGCGAGTACAATGCACACCATTTTGAGTTTCTTTCCTTTATCTGGCCCATCCTCAATATGCAAAGCACGGACGTCCCTTGCATGAGTAACAATACTATTTACAAAAATCAAACAGTATTGGTTTGTGAGCAGGTCACTATGAATGGGGCTTTGAAAGACATAATTTCCCTCTGACATTATAATCTACCAGCAGTGATTTGTGGATTTTCTGAAGGTATATAAAACCATATACAAGGCATAAAAGGCTTGTACAAGATACAGTGATGTATGGAACTGAACTCATATGAGACAAATACAAAATATTGTGTCACTCAACATCACACCTCTCACTAAGACTGAAAAACAATCATGAAAAATACAGGTATTTGAAGACTGTCGTAAGCAGTTCTATGGGCCAGAAACGGTGCATAAATTATGCAGTTTTCCTGAATAGGCAAAAACAAAAGATTCAGATTAAAACACACAACTCATCATTCTATTCGACTGGGGGCAGTGTTCTGAATTTTTGCCCAATGGCATGCGGTCAGAATGTCAGTGGCCAGTGAGGAAAGAACTACTGGTATCCCTGTAGACCAGTGGTTGTGACCTCAACGCTGTTGACCCTCATTGGTTAACGATAATGGGGATCAACATCTTACAAGGATAGGGGGAATTTCCTTGTCTGAGGAAAAGAGACGTTTATTCAGCTATGTTAGTGATTAGATAGATAGATAGATAGATAGATAGATAGATAGATAATCTTCTTGGGAAGTCCATAGGAATGTGAAGGCAACAATAAAGACACCAATGTGCCTTCTACCATCGATTATATCCCTATACCAGTAGTTCCGACCACCATAATCTTTGTCTCTCCACCATTACGCTGTTCCTATTTCCACCATCCATAAGGTCCCCAAATGGGTAATGAAGAGCCATGTGACCTGGTGCAATCCCTGCATGATGACATCACAGAAGGCTGAAAGCCAAGAAAAAGAAGGTTCAGAATCAGCAACTATCTAATTTAGGTCGGAATATGTGAAACACAAAGCAAAGGGAAAAGGACACGTTTGTATGTGTTTCCTCATGTTTTTTTTCCGCTGTGCCTTTCTGTCTGCATTAATAATGTGATATTACCCACAAAATGGCCAAGAAAGGCAGAAACCAGTTTCTGCAGCTGTATTGGATTTTAAAAAATTCATGACCATTTCTCCTGTAAACAGTGAAACACTGCAGTCAGCTCCATAATAAAAATGTGTTAATTCCAGGTATGTTATACATTTCTAGAACATTTTCCTCTCTAGATGGTGGAGGATATTTCTGGCAGTCTCCGGTCCTGAAGCACTACAGAACCCGATGCTCCGGCCTCATGAGATATGTATCTGAAAGACGTTCTTCACAAACTCAGACTACATGTCTGAACAAAATACTGCATGCTTGCTATACTCATGTTGTTTCAGGGTCATCAAATCCAGCTGCAGGTAACGGCAAGAAATAAAAAAATGCGACTATCGGAATCACACGACAAGTCTTGGTTTTCTGTACCTTCCATCTTTCGTGTCATTTCTGACAATAAATGTTCAAATGGTCCTAGTCGCAGTGTTTGGACTACAGATGATGTGGAGTTCTTAAAATTGGCGAGAAAGCGCAGAATAAAGTGCATGTCAGAAGGAAATTACATACATCAGGCTATGCTACTTAACACTTACGGAGAAGTTCTGAAAGCACGCTGGAGTTGGCCTTTTCTGCCGCTACTCTCAACTTTCAGATCTGCGAGGTAGATTGTGAGGACTGCTGCTTAATATATGAAAACAGCAATGATTTGGCTTTTTAAATTACGAAAAAATATATGTTGCCTCGGGGTGTGGTGGTTAGCACTGTTACCTCACACCTCTGGAACCTGGGTTCAAGTCACCACCTGGGTTCCATGTGTGTGGAGTCTGCATGTTCTCCTTGTAGGGTTCCCTCAAGTTTTGAACCCCCCCCCCCCCCCCCCCACACACACCCACCCACCCACCAAGTCCAAAAACCTGCTGTGGCTAATTGGAGTTACCACATTGCCCACAAACCATAAATGAGCATGTGTGAGTGTGTGCCCTGCGATTGGTTGTTCCCTGCCTCGTGCCTGTAGCCTCCAGGATAGGCTCTGGACCCTGCACAGGGGTTCCAGAAAAGGGATGGGTATAGGTTCTTTTTAAAACCCAGAAGTCTGTAAAGGGCATGAAAACAAGAAATGTTTGATGTGCATGTCCATCCCCAAGTACGACTGTAAGGACGCCTGACACACCAGGCATGACTTTGCTGAGGAGACTGGGGTAGACGATGACCTAGTGCACATCACTGACACTAAGATGCTACCTCAATGGACAGATCTATTAAGCAATTCTTTACATGGTACTTACTTCCATCCACCAGCAGAAGGTAGCTGAACAATTATCTTCATCAGCTTTCCAGTGGGGGGGTCACGTGACTTCCCATGCATGGAGCAGCCTGAGTATTGCTCAAGACCCAAGATCAACTGGACAGTGTCACGCCCCGCCGGTGAACCGGCAATGGGAGGCGGCAGCCCCGACCAATACCGGGACTCCACGTTGGATATAAGCCCGAAAACATCACAGCCCGGTGCCAGTTATTGTAGATGTATAGATACATACTGAGCGTGACTTTCCCTGTCTTCCATATAGCTCCGTTCCACCCTGCTTGCCCTGCCCGACTCTCCCTGCGACCCATCTCGACCTCCCTCCTGCCTGACCTCCCCTCGCTCTTCCTCCTCGTGAATTCCCCGTGTGCCTTGTCAGTGTCATCTGACAGACCTCCCGGCTCTCGAACCCTTTGCCTGCGACCCCGACTACGAATCCGGATCCTGACCCTGGCCTGCCCGATCTCCTGGTTTTCGACCCTGCCTGTACGACCACGATCCTGCCCGCTCCCATGCAGTTTCTATTGCTACAGCTCGGTACAATAAAGGCTCTGTCAAATATCCCTCTGTTGGTCCTAGCGGGTTCGTGACAGACAGTCTAAGGTTGTTCGGCATTGTCACACTTTTCTTTTTAACCTTCCACAAAACTCTCTTTTAATGCAGCAGAAGGCTTAATTTATTTAGGGTTTTTTTTTAGGTTTCATCAGTAAGCTTACTTTTCAAATAATAACAATATTAATAACGACAACAACAATAGTACGGGACAGGAATGCCTTTCTATGTCTGGCTAAGTCTAGGCATTATGAAAGTACACACATTGATATTATCTGCATTCGCCATGATTATGTAACAGCTGGCCCAAATTCACCAGTCATATGAAGGTAACACATGTAGAAAAAATGTAACATCAAAACTGGTCCATTTATTTTCACAACACAGAAGGGCTTCACTGTGAGCTTTTCACAAAGGCTCACAAGACGATAGACATCCCAAACTTAACTTCCAGAGAGGCACAAGTCAGAGAACAATATAGATTTTTACACCCCTGTTAAGTGCTTGATTTAAGACTGAGGTTAAAAAGACCCTTTGAGCCAGTCTGCAGGTTAGTGTTCAGTGAGGTGTGGGCTTCCTTGCCCAACCAGTAATTTTGAAAGGGATTTACAATCACATCAGTGCACCATGTCAAGTATGCTCTGACACCTCTTTTAAAAATGTGGGTATAAGGTTCAATTAAATGTATTCAATGAATAGTATGTATATATAATATATAGATAGATTAGTGATCAGATAGATAGATAGATAGATAGATAGATAGATAGATAGATAGATAGATAGATAGTCTTGCTGTGATTCTATAAACTACATTAATTGCAAATACAAAACTTAATGTCAAAAACCGACATAACTCCTTAGCCTCGTTATTGAAGATTGTCTACCACCTAACCTTATCAAGCTTTAGGCTTTTTGGTTTTTTTTTTTACTTGACCAATTTCTCAATGTTGTTTGAATCATCATTATTATTTATTGTGCCCTAGGATGTGTAACTTTAAACAATAATTCAAACAGCAGTGTAATGGTCTTTCTCGTTTCATGCGCTTTTCAGCGGCCGTATACTGCGATAATTAAGCGCAATGTTACGCTGGCGGGGTTTTACTGGATGGCCACACCTCAAGCATGTCTGTCAGATCAACCTGCAGTCAGCTCGCTTGTGCGCTGCCTCCCTCCTGCGTACTGCGCTTTCAGCAACGCTGTAGAGACTTATGGAGCAGGAGAGCTGGGACTTACCCCCGTCTCTTTAGGAAGAAGTGTACTCCTGTCAAGACGGGGGGAATCCAGTTCATCTGAACGCTCAGGTGCAAACCACGATCTGAGAAGATCAGACAGCAGAACAACTGTGGAACGTTCATTTACACCAGAATAATCTGTTTAAGGTAAGCCAGCGCGTCGCAGATAACTCCTATGGACGACTCTTGGAAAGGCAGACCGTAATGATTGCTGCAGATATATTTTAATTGGTTATAAAAATAATATTCACCGTGTAGCTTTCCACGCATTTCTTTAACAAAGAGCGTAATTTTAGTGTGTTTAAGACAATTACCAGTTTTGCTTGGTTAAACTGCAAGAAAATCACGAAGTTGCTAATCACTCCAGTGAATATACGAGTTTGTCTCTAAAATAAGATTCATAGTCCATAATAAATTAGTTCATTGACTGATTTTCTACCGTCTTTGAACTATTTCAGCTAGGCGTCAAAAACTGGCACTGGCGTGAAAAACTCAAGTCAGTTCATAACATAGACTTATGCATTTGAAGGAGAATGTTTTTGGTACAGCGTCAAAATATGACGGTTTAAGTAATATTAGTTACGACGAGAAACTACCGTTTGGAAGTGTTCAATGTTTGTAATTTAATTGCCAGTTTGAAGCGTAGCAAATGTTTCACACTAACGAATTATATTTTCATCTATATTATTTTTTTTGTTTCATCTATATATTAATTCTGTATATAGGCCTATTAATTTTGCAGTTCTGCTGAAAGATTTATATGTTCAGCGACTTCGTTGATACTCTTATTTTTGCTTCGCTCTTCGGAGACACATGTCATTTCTGATTTGTGTATCGCGTCTTATTAATCAATATGCACGAAGCCCTGACTGATATGCTACCAGTACACTGCAAACGTTGAAACATTTAAGTATACCCAAGTTTATATTCCGGATTATTGATAGTCACCATTGGCTATTAACTGACTTTATATTTGAACACCTTACCCTGTAGGCTAAATCAAACTTTCTGCTCAACAAGTATAAAAGGAGATAAATCAGAAGGGACAGGCAAGATAAAAACCTACCTCACCACACAAGTTTGATCTGTAGGCATACTTTGGGTAAATAAATAAATAAATAAATGATAATGATAATGACTTTTCCAAGAAAATCTATGTGCGGTTTTACCGTACGTAGTCGCAATAAGATACGGAACGTTTAATACATAAGATGAGTGATTGCCCCTGCGTTATGTATCGCGAAATTTTGCTGTTTGGTTTTGATTTATAAAGGATCATGGTAGGCTATTTGCAATTTAGTTCCTATGAGTTTGAAATAGCCTATATTCCGAATGAGCGTCATCCTAAAGCGCTATTAACTCGTCATTATACAGTATAAGTGTAAGATTAGCACCCCGACTGAAAGTCACAGGACACGTACTTGGCTGCTCATCTTGCGCAGTGCTGTTTTACCATCAGACATAACCAGGCTCTCAGACAGTTATGAAATGTCATTTCTCCTTTGATTCTGAACCGATCTGCTGAAGCGACAAATACGCTGAGTTAGCCGTGCTGCCCTCGTCAATCAGAGGATCGAAGTGTGACACTCAGAATGCCGCAATTTTAGAAGTGTTTATGAGGCGGGTGAAGTGCAACCTGCCGGTCAGTAAAACACGCCACAATTAAGGCAGTTCATGCACACATGCTCTGTACGCTGCATAGAAAAAAAAAGAACTGTGCGAAAATATGTCAGTTTTGTGCATTGGTATATAATTTTGAGTTACACTGCGCACTCCTGTCAAAGTATGGCATTGGTATAGAAAACTGTTAACCCCGAAATGCAAAGTCGGTTTGCGTTTTTGAAATGCTTTTAAATGCTTTTTTTTAAGATATGCGTTCAATACGAACTCAGATGTATTCAAGCAAAATCGATCTTGGACACTTGAATTGGCGGCGAGCCTGCCTGATTTATTTAGCTGCAGTCAAAAGCCGTATTTTCAGTCTCCCAATGAATATTTCGGTCGGTTTCTGGAGAGCTGTTCCCTGTAAATCTCAAGGTGAGCATAAGTGCCTGTATGACATTGTCAACCTAGCACCTGTATTGTCATCACGTGGCATCTGTGTGACCATTACAAATAGTATTTCAGCTGTGTGAGTCTAACATAGACCTGTGTACCTGTGTGATTATTACACTGTCCCTTTACCCCGAGGTACCAAAATTAGTGACAGGCTGTTGACCAAGCTTATTTCTGAGAAGATCATCGGCTCTGTGAAAGACACTGAGTTGCCAGGGATGTGGTTTGAGATGGACAACAGCAGGTTGGCCTACTTCAGCTGGGGAAATCGTGGGATACATTTTTACATAAACCTGATTCTCCATTTGATTTGAGTTTTCTCACCACTTTGCTTTATGAAATTCACAGTGGAGACGTGTGCATTAAGTGCTTTATTTAGTTATGCTATAATTACCAATTAATATAATAATCTATACAGGTATTCATGTAGATTATCAGAGTTTGTATTGCGACAAACTGTGAGTGTGTGCAGCATTGTCTCAGTCATAATTTCTTTGTTTCATTGACAGGTTGTCTGAGAATAATCATCACTAAACATAGTGCTTAGTGCTCAGTTCTGCATATGTGTGCTGTACAGGTTCATTTTTGGTAATTCTGAGAGTCCATGGCGAGGTTCTCTCAATGCAATGGGCATAACTGAATGCTTTATACACGATTGTAGGATTCTCTGGGACGTTGGTGCTGGATGATGTGTGGGTGTATGTTAATTGTTGTTTGTCCAGAGAAGCTTGTCACTTTAAACGAGATTCAGTTATAGATGACAGTACCACCATAATGCAGTAGAGCTAACACTTTCACTCTGGATGCTGTAAAAATATCCCCACGTCAGCTTTTTGCTGCTATTATGCAGTTGCGAACCGAAATTAAAATCCATCACTGAGATAAATCAACAATATTGCTCTCTATATGGCCAGAAATACACTAAGAGAGTTTTAATAGAGTTGGCATCATTGTTTATTTGGCTATCATTCCCTTACCAATTAAGTTTTTGTCGACTTGTGTACAGACCAGGGTGGTTTTCTAAGTATGGCTTGTTGACTTGATTTCTTTCACTAACTAGAAGCTGAAGCAGCACTGGTTATCAGTAGTGAACCGGTTCATTATAACTGTGCTCTGCATGTGTTCTGGAAGGAGTGTCCTGGGTAAATTCATACTCTGCTGAGGCGTGGAAGCTTTCCCTCACTGTCATACATGTGTGTGTGTGTGTGTGTGTGTGCGATTTCAGCTGCTTGCTCATCACTTACTACAGCTGCCTGCCTTTATTCCCCTTTAACCTTCTCCACAGATGACAAGTAAAGTGAATAATTCCCTTTTAGCATTTAGGCCTCTGAGGAATTATTGATCCCGTAGTGCTTAAAGAGGAGCCCCCCCCCCCCCCAGCACTGCCCTCCAAATGCCAGACTATCTGAGGCAGAAAAAGAAACAGCGAGGGAGCAGGATAAACTCAGTTACAGTGAGAGAATTTACTGAATGAGTCTTTATCCATATCCAAATGCTGGCTGGTATGCTGGAGGGGTGTCTAATGAATTGGTCCCACTGCCTTGTCCAGCATTTCAGGTGGAATATACAGTGTGAATTGTTTTGTTTGGCTATTGTGTAAATATGGAGCGTTGGTTTTGTCCTGGGCCAATATCAGTCGGATTTCTCGCTTAGCCGGATAACTTGTTGGATTTAAGGGACCCCAGCAGTGTGCGAAATACAGGGGGCTCCGGGGGGGTCCGACACCCCCGATTAACCCATGAGACCCCATGAAAGCCTCAAAAGCAAAATTTTAAGGGGGTCTCAAGATCGGTATTGCGCAACAATTGGGAGATGGTGACCCCCCCGAATTTTGACGCGTACATAAATGAACTTTATCTTCAGTCACTAATGTTGAGCCCAGACTGCCTTAATTCAGAAAGTTATCCAGCTAAGCAAGAAATCTGGCTTCACGATACAGCTGCCTGGAGTATAGATTACAGATAATTTAATTTGCTTTCATGTGATGTATGCATTGGGCATTCTTACTCTATAGTATAGGCACAGTGGTATTCCAGATTTTTCACAGATATCAGCCTTATAAAGGCTGTTGTAGAGTAAATGATATGTTTGTCCAGTATTTTAAAACAATATACTCACTACAGTATACTCCTACAGTATACCACTATAAGATATGCATCTATGTGACTTTTACAGGTGATTGTCATATCCTAACATCTGCCACATTTATTATTTTTTTTAATTTTTTTAACCTATGTAAAATATTGCATAATACCTTAAATATATCATTTTTTATTAAGAAATAATGATTCCAGTGTGAGACCTGTTGCAAAGAGTGTTGTAGGAGTGCTGTTGGATCATAGTTATGTGTGATCTGTGTGTATTTAAAAGCTCTCTGTCACCCTCACTTTTAACACGATCATAGTTGAAGGTAATTATAAAATTAGCAATGCTTTTTTTTTTATCTCTGTGTGACAATACGAGAGAGAGTGTGAATGAGGTGTAATCTGTATATGTAATATTTTTTTGTTTGGAGGACACAGTAATGCCAATTCTCTTCCTGCTGTGTTAAAGAATGTTCTAGATTGTTTCGTATGGATTCAGGAAGGTTTAACCTTATGACGGAAATTAAAGTTTGATGAAATCCAACTGGAACAAACCAAGTATCCATCTTATTTTTTTTTTTGGTAAGTGTTTTATTAATTACTTTTAGTTCCAAATGAGTTTCCTGTTCAGCTGTTGAGGGTATCTTGTATGCATAAGCAGCTTCTATCTTCCTAACCCATACCAGTTACCAGAGTACAGCATTCTCCCATATATGGACTCAGGTGACTCATGTTTCACTTTTGTGTGGCCTTTCCAAACTGTACAACACTCAAAAATACCTACATCTTGAACAATGCAATTACTAATACACACACAGACACACACACAAACACATTTGCATTTATATCTTCGTGGGGACAAATAGCAAAACCCTAATCCCAACAATAGCAACCTTAACCCCCGCCCAGCCCTAACCTTGACCATAAATGACCGAACAAAATACAAGACTTTTGGCATTCTTAGTTTTTTGACTGCAGTCACAGATTTTTATGAAGCTGAGGTTTATATTGTGGGGACCTGAAAAAATATATCCACAAGCTAAAAAGTAACATATTTTACTGGGTCCCCACAATGTGGTAAATATAAACCCCCACACACTCACAATCACACACACACACACACACACACACAGAAACACGCACAGGTAAGTAAACATCAGCCATTTTCTCTATTAGGCCAGGGTGTTATAGCTAATTGCCTCCTGGAAGCTTTGATTTGAAACGACCAGACGTGCTGAAGCAGTCATGGTCTTTGTATCATTCTGTGAAGTGGCTATGAAAAGCCCATGCATGGCTTTGATGATGTCACACAATGGTTTTGAAGCTGAAATTCAAAGGCAGCATGTCGTTTATGTTTGCTACCTTCCCTTTTGCATCTTCATGGTTTCCCCTCCCCATGCGACTTTGAGAACTGTCTGTTGCGTTCTTGTTAAATTCTGTTAAATCATTTTGACCAGGTGTTGTATAATTAAAGGCATCTTCTCATCTAAGCTCTCTTTATGCCCCAAAGCTGCTGAGTGTTTTCAGTTCATGCACAGATTACACAAAATGCTCGACAATCACACAGCATCTGTATGAACTAGGACATCTTCATGAATCTGCTCTATCACCTAATATATAGCTAGAAATAGCTGGCAGCTTAACAGTTGCAGTCTGCTTATCCTGTGTCTGACTTTGCTGCTTGTATTAGAGGAGAGAAATTATGACCACAATGGTTTTATATATGGCTCAGTTCACCTTCCTGATGGATCCCGATGGATGGATTTTTTAAATCTTCTACCCCATCTGTTCCATGAATCTGATTATTGTCCAGAGGACCCAGCATTTTCTGCTTTTGCAGCCCTGTGTAAATGCCATGGAAAAGGCTTGTGTATTTTGCTCTCTTACAGTGCTCCTTCTCCAGCCTCACAGGAATCAAATTTTGAAGTTACGACATGCCTTGGTCTGAGCCTGGTTCTTAACAAAGGAGCTTTTCTACATCCATGGCAGGCTTGACCGGCATGAGAAGTCTAATGTCCTTGAAGACTACATCTGCAAACTGCTACATGTGATTTACTAGCCAGTCATAGCCAGTGTCATCTAATCTGCTGCTTTTCTAGAGGGATAAAGCATGTTGAGAAGCTCAAGAAACTTGAGTGTGGACCCTTTGGAAGTGGTAATGAAAGAGGGCAGTATTCCAGTACTCCATTGTGAATTATGAGCCCTGAACAGAGGTCTGGTACAGTTGACGTACACCATCCATCACGGAGGCATGACTGAGTGGATCAACCTGCATCTGATTACTCAGTCATTCAGGTCTCCATGTCCCCAAGCCCACCCGGCTCACAGGACACTAACCCAGCTGTCTTTGACGCATCATTTTACTGTTCCACATGCTCTGTATCATGTACCTGTTTACAAGGCATGCTTATACCTCTTCTGTACCAGTGGCATAGAGTGACCAGATAATCCATGTCAGGGAGGACACTTTGAGCTACTTCAGGTTTACAAACTGCTTTAAAACAGAAAGGTTCATGTGCTTGGCCGAATAGTTCAGTTCTTCTTGTGCTTTGACTGGTTTGTTTCCTTGCTTGAAAGACTCATCCAGCTGTTTCACATTAACAATAGTGAGGCATGCATGATTATAAGTTACTGACTATTTGCCAAGCAGCAAGACTTTTTATAGACTTTTTTTAAAATTATTATTTAGCTCCATGGATGAGACTTGTTTTGGGATTTTGACTCAGTGGCCAGCTTGTAAGGTACACCAGCCAGTACAGGATTGAACCTTCATTTGTTTCCAGACCCACTTCAACATAAATTAATTGTGCGTGTTCAGAGAAGCCATTCTGCCCACTGTTGTACTGAGTTGTTGCTCAGTCTTGGTTCTGGCATGGTTATAATGTTAATTGGCAATGGCAATCATAAATGAGAAGTCTACGACCCAATGTCTACCTCCGGGTGATGTAGCAGCTCTTGGTAGATCACTTGGTACACTGCAAATTAATCTGACAGCTGACAAAAGGCAGTCTTATCTCATAAAGATTAGCTTTTTATAAGGGTTAGGAGAAGCAGCTACTTTTACAGTGTTGTATCATGGCATTTTGACTAAGGAGGAAACATTTTTGAATGGAACCAGAGCTCAAAGGACACCAGAGCACTGCAGAGAATGTGAAGTTTTTGGGTGTTTTCTGTCCACCTGACTATCTGGAGGGTCTGACTGTTGGCGAGTGATTGACTTTCAGATGATGTGAGGATGACAGGGCTCCTCTAAGCAGGACTGGCAGGGAGGCCCTGAAGTGGCAGGCAAACACAGATGAATGAATGCTTACTGGTTAGAGATCATATGGCAAAGAGAAGAGGAGCAGGTATCTGTCGAGAGAGAAGCCAGCCCTGGTCCACTCCTCTGAAAGGCCTGTTTGCCACACCAGCAGGCTTCAAAAAGCTTCTCCTGCTGACTGCGTCTACAAATAGCAATTAAAAGGAGAATCGAATATGGAAACAAATCAATTTTTAATGTCTGGTTGATTCATGCTGTCATCACCGACATTTTCATATTCCACAGAATTGTGTATGCGAAGAGGAAGAAGCAGAATGGACAAGAAGGTTGTTTGATTGGAATCATGCATCAGGCTGTGAGGATCCTACACACACACACACACACACACACACACACGTCGGGTAAACATATCTTTATGGAGACCGCTCATTCTTTTCTATGGGAAAAATGTTAACGCTAACTATGACAACCTTAACTCCTACCCAGCCCTAACCATAACCATAAGCAACCAAGCAAAATATGAGAGTGTTTGCACTTTTAGTTTTTTAATTGCATTCACAGCTTTTTTATCAAATTGAGTTTTCCCATAAGGGAAAAAAGGGTATTCATCACGTTATGGGGACATTGTGTCCCCATAAGGTAAGGTATACCCGCTCACATACACACACAGAAGTTTATAATTATATCTTTGTGGGGACTGTCTATTCGCTTAGGGATGGAGTGGTGGCTTTGAGGCTAGGGATCTGTACCAGCAACTGGAAGGTTGCTGGTTTAAATCCCATGAATGCCCAGAGTGATTCTATGCCATTGGGCCCTTGAGCAAAGCCCTTAACCTGCAATTGCTTCATCCTGTATGACATTAATCTACATCCAGCCCTATAAGGAGGTCCTCCAACTTACAGGGAATAACTTGGGGGTTGGTGGCAGGATTAGCGCTCTAGCCACTGGAAAAAAAACCTCACACTGGTCCATTCGGACTAGTATATGGTGCTGAGGTGTCACCTGCCATATGGCTGCACTCAGGTTCTCATCCCTGAGGTGGTTTGTCGTGTGTTGTGTGCAGCGACACTCTGTAATCAGTGCATGCCCCTTACAGTACGTCTCTCTCCTCTCCATTCACTTCCATGGGGAAAACTCTAAAGATGACCTTAACCCCTACCCAGCCCTAACCATAACCATAAATAACCTAACAAATTTCAAGACTTTTGACATTTTTGTTTCTTGATTCTTCATATTTTTTTATAAAATTGAGTTTCCCAAAAAATGTTCCCCACAACATTAAAATCGCAGCTATTTCTCACCCTGTGGAGACATTTTATCTCCACAATGTAATATATACATAACCTCCCCCCCCCCCCCCCCCCACCACACACACACACACACACACACACGGTCTCTGAGGGCTGTGTGCATGTGTAGGTTTAAGTGCAGGTGATCACTGAACACCTAATGGGAATCTTCCCTGGGGTGTCCACACCCTGCCTGCTGCTTCTGCTCACTTTACTCTTAAAAGTGGCATCAGCTATGAAGCTGGAATGTCAGAACCACATTCCATCATTTTAAATCTTCAGAACCATCAGAATTTGTCGTTTAATCGAGTCACAAATCTTGCTGATGGTAAATTTTTTATGGTTATGTATCAGTGGAGACGTAGTTGGTCTGGAGAGGTCACAATCATTAGGATTTCACACACTTGTGAAAGTGCTGAGCTTGCCGTCTTGATGAGTGATAGAAATGTTACCTTGGCTGCACTCCAGCACTGCAAGGACGTGATGTTTGAAATCAACTTCAGTCTTAACCATATTTGTCCAAAAACCATATTTGTTTTTGTTACTGATTTGTTTGGATTTGGGTCAACAACTCCTCATCAGTGGCTTACATTCCCTCTGCTTCTGATGTAACTAAACATTGGTGCAAAAGAGGAAACGATCCATGACTAAAATTGCAAAATGATCCCTGAAGATACTGGGACTTATCATGAGAAGCAACTGACAGATGTTGCTGTCCCCCCTGTCCCCCCACTCCCTATTAGCTCATCCTGATGGAGCTATTTAGCTTTGGAAGGCACTTACCATTTGGTGCATGGAGCTTTGAGGGTCAGGGGTGACGCCCCATTCTACTGATGCTGGCCTGATGGCAGAAAACACAGCGTTTAGCGTTACGATCTAAGCACTGATGAGCCGTATAAGAGCTGATGGAGATAAACAGAAAACTTAAGATGGTTCAAAGAGATAATCTGAGAAAAATAACGAAGAACACTTGCAAACTGAACCGTATCTACTATATTTAATAGGCATCAAATCACTTTGAGTTCCGGGTTGATTAAGTAAATCTTGATGTTTTAACTTTTGACTTTATGTTCTGTAGCTGCCGCAGTAATGATCGCACTGCTGGCCTCTTCAGCAATGCCTTCAATCAGGAAAACTGATCTGACTCTTCACCCGATGGCAAGCTTTGTGAATGACAATGAATTCGTTCTGTTCTATTCTATTCCTGCACCATAAAAGCTGTACCATTGTTCTGTCTGAAGTGTTGTGCTGCATTCACCTTGTGTTTCTCTCTTAGCAGCAGTGCATGTAGTACCCTCAGATAGGTTGGATAGACGATTATGAATTTTCACTGTTGCAGGCAAATCTGTGGTTCATGGATGGATCATCAGGTAAGCCTGAGAACAGTTAATGCCTAAATTTAGCCCTGTGCATTGGATTAAGTCCCCCCCCCCTAGCCCCAGGCTGCAGCCAGATTCCATATGAAGGAACCATACTACCAAGATATAGATGAAGGACTTGTAACCAAGGCAACAAATAACTTCAGAACATGATGGTCAGGTTAAGGAATGTAACAGAAATTCCATGCAAAAAGTCCAACAGACCAGTCTAGACTGTAACTATTTCTTCCTTCGAGTCAAGGATCTTACAGGCAGGAGATAAATTGTTATGTATTTGGATGTTTTTGTCCAGTAATATATCTCTGTGCAACCATGTAATCTGGAGTGTTCATCTCTGCCGTGCTTACAGTCTTCTGTCCCCTGCTTGTTGTCTTTGATCTACAATGTACTGAAGTGTTCCTCCTACTCAGGGTTATTAAATGATCCTAGAATCGTGTAAAACTGTGTTCTGGAATAATCTCAGAGAGCACAGTTATCACACTATGATAGAGCGCTGGTACATTTCCAGATGTCTACATTGTGCAGGTTTAGCAATGGACAGATAGCCGAAAGCTGGAGATCCTGATAGCAGTATTTACTGACAAACTAAACGAGGCAGAATATGTGCTTGGCCTTTTTTTTCTAAGCTGTCAGAAATGGCACACCAAGCTTTTGGCAGGACAATGAGAACATGAAAAGAACATGAATAGAACAAAACGGAACTTTCCAAGCCAGCTGTAGATAAACACAATGGCTAAGTCTGGCAGGGTGTGCGGAACATCAATCTCTCCCATCCACACCCACGGACCTGTGTATTGGTGCTAGATGTGATATCGGCAGCCTTAAACGGGAGAGACACCCTGTCAGAGGCGCTCGCTCGTTGGGGGGCGGGTTCCGTCATCAGTTCATGCTTCATCCATTGACTTCACAGCCTCCCCCTTTACTAACCCCAGCTTCGCCCATACCACGGATAATCCTGCATTGTTTTATGTGCATGTGCCTTCTGTTCATTGATGAAATAATTCAGACGTGTCTCATCATCAAGCACCCATGCGATGAACTGGAAGAAATATATGCATAGATACAACCCTATTTCAATGGTCATAAATAGTTTGGAAAATAGCATAAAATGCAGGGATTTTTACTAGGACCTTGTGTGTGTTGCAGGGTAATAAAACCTGGTCGCATTTATATTACCATAAATTATGCTTTTATGTAGAAAGTTCCGGTGTCCTGTATCCCACAGAGAGCCTAGTTCAGAAACCAGCTTTTTTAGCACGTGAGATCTATCCTGGGCACAGTTAAACTCAACAGTGATGTTAAAGCAGTGTGAGCCCTGCAGTGCTGTGTGAGTGCTGCAGTGCTGTGTGAGCCCTGCAGTGCTGTGTAAGTGCTGCAGTGCTGTGTGAGTGCTGCAGTGCTGTGTAATCAGTGTGGGATCCATCATACCATTTTTTCCAAATCTATGAAAAGGTAAGAAGTGTTGTGTTTGGTTTATCAAATGTAGATAATTATCCAGTCAACAGACAAGGGTCGGTGAGTTGGTGGAACAGTTGGTGTGTCTGTTTGGGGGGGGGGGAGAGAGACTGAAATGAAAGTCACGATTTGGCCTTTTTCATTGGAGAAGTTCATTACTCAGAACCTCCTCCATCCTAAAACCAATTCTGAAAAATGTCTTTCTACCAAAGTCCTGGTTTGTCCTCAACTTAACAACTCTTTAATAGAATTCTAAATTGACTACATTGTAAAAGATTCCCATAAATAATATGTGAACTGTAACTATTTTGTATGCTTCCCGGAGTAATAAACAAAACCTTGCATCATACAGAAAAATACAGGTACGTCATTATACTTGTATTTCCTAGGACAGAACATTAGAACTATTTCTGTACTGGTGTCTCTACTCATCTTTCTACAAGTGGCTATGAAGATAATTGTACTTGTGCCTGTACTAGTATCTGTTCTTATATTGTGCTCTGACCTCATCTTTGCACTGCTGTCTGTTCTCGTGGCTTTGCTGGTATCTGTGCGCGCATATGCGCTCGCACCCCTGCAGTGCCAAAGGCTGAGCCACATTTCTTTGATGCAATTAAGCTCAGGCCTTGATTTCTTGGTGGCATCATCTAATCCGGGGACGGACCACAGGAAGAGAGGCTGCTTGGTTCAGGAAGCTGGTCGCAGGAGAGTCAGGATGATTGGACGCCTAAAGCTGTGTGAGATGTGGCCTTGTGTGGCTGCAGGAGGCGGGTGCGGAGGGATAGATGTGGAGTCTGAGGCGGGTGCAGAGGGATAGACGTGGAGTCTGAGGCGGGTGCAGAGGGATAGATGTGGAGTGTGAGGCGGATGCAGAGGGATAGACGTGGAGTCTGAGGCAGGTGCAGAGGGATAGATGTGGAGTCTGAGGCGGGTGCAGAGGGATAGACGTGGAGTCTGAGGCGGGTGCAGAGGGATAGATGTGGAGTCTGAGGCATGTGCAGAGGGATAGATGTGGAGTCAGGCGTGTGCAGAGGGATAGACGTGGAGTCTGAGGCGGGTGCAGAGGGATAGATGTGGAGTCTGAGGCGGGTGCAGAGGGATAGATGTGGAGTCTGAGGTGGTGTGGAGGAATAGATGTGGAGTCTGAGGCGTGTGCAGAGGGATAGATGTGGAGTCTGAGGTGGTGTGGAGGAATAGATGTGGAGTCTGAGGCATGTGCAGAGTGCTACGCTGAGCTCTGCTGGCTTCTCTAGGGAGCAGGTGGGCTGTCCTGGTAGGCGGGCCATGAGACTTCTCCCGTGAGACCTGCAGCCATCTGCAGATGCCTCATTGCCTCCACCCCCCTGCCCCTGATCCCACGAGGCTTCAGACATCCACTTCTAGCCCCTTCGTACCAAACGTTTCATTATAAGCATGTCTGTATGTGAGGGAGACAGTTTGCCTGTGTGTAATATATCGGTAGACACCTGTGGCTTCAGGCTTCTACATGCCTGGAACTCCGCCACTGAAATCCCGCTGATGGTGAGCGATTTTTCCCCAGCTTACTGAGGCTGGAGACTTCAGCCGTCTGTTCTCCCTTGGCCCGGCACCTGCCATCTGAAATCGCCCAGATACTAAGGTGTTCAAAGGCACTTGTGGCTCCCTAGAATTTAAGTCTTTGGCTCAGTAAAAACCTGGCAATGCAACAAAACCTGTTGCCAGGCTTTTAATAGCACCTCCAGCCCCAGAGCCACGTCGGATGGCTTTTTAGAGGCCTTGGCTGTTTGGGGAGACTGAAGCAGGCTGCTGTACATAATGGGTTAGGCTGATCAACAAAGTCCTCCTTAGCATGGCCCACTGGGTGGTATGTGCTCTTCGCCTGTGAGGATCTGGCTCATTGCCTGCGATGCATGACTGGACTGCGCTAAGCACAACACAATCAGGTGCATCAGCTGTATTTATGCACATTCTTCACTTGCAGCATAATTGAATGCAGTTTTTATAAATTAAGAGTCTCAGAGAGTGGTGTTTAAGAGGTTTGTGTTTTTTCTTATTTTTTGTGCTTTTTTAATACCCTCAATTTCAAACTTTGCTTTTAAAATTTGAGGCTTAACGATAATTCATTAACACGAGCTTTTATTTATAATGATCAATGCATCTACCTTTTTTCATGCATTACTTATGTAAAAAGCCAGACATTATTTCTTGAACCTTACTTTCAGAGCTTGCAGTGCATGATCGGTGCCGTGTTTTATTTTTGGTTCACTATGTGTTTGTTCTGATGCAGAGAATCTTCTCAAAATGATAAACTGATGGATCAAATGTCTGTGTTTAATGAGTACCGAACATATTGCAGTTCCGCGAGGGGCCATAGATCTCTCAGGGGGCATGTGTTTTGTAGTTGGTTGTTTTATTCAGACTTACTTCAGCCTAACGTAAGCTTTATTTCACCCTCAGCTGTGAGAAGAATGTGTTAAAGTTGCCAGGCAATGAACAACTGACTTTACCGCAGCAAAGAATTAGAATAAGGAGAGTTTGGTACATTGAACTGACATATTGTGAATCTCAAACACTGTTGTTCCTTCTTTCAAATATAAAACCTGCAAATGTAAAAGAAAGTGTTAAAAATGGGCCGATTCAAAAATTCTAGGCTATTACGTAACAGTCTCAACTACACCCACAAACTTAACATATACCAGCCCACTTTCAAGCCCGACAGACCTGCACAAGCTGCAGCATATATTTTATCTCTTGAGGGACATGAATGCACAGTTTCCATAAGTACATCTGGCAAGGAAAAAAATAAACTGACAGTCAACGACGTACAGCTATTTGTTACTAGTAGGCTAAGAAGGTAAATCCTATTCAGGATCACGTTTCCCAAATGCTCTCGCTACCAATTTACATAGTGGGAACCATTTCTGTTGCATGGTTCCAATATTGTAAGTTGCTAGCGTTTTTAGCAGCTATGCTTTTGCGGAACATACCCCAGGTTAGCAGGAGAGTAGTAAACAACATTACGAGGTCTGGGACACTGACAAGAGGTTGCTATACTGCCTGTGAAATACTTGGTTAGCTAAAATAAATATCTAATGGATACTGAAGTCAAACAGTTGAAGGCAGGTAACACATTTACAAGCTGCTCATTTGGAGGTCTTGATAAAATTTGCATGATGAAGCTAGCAGCATAAAATCATTGTTGACTGAAATGCAGAATAATTACAATGCAGTTGTTACATTGTTAAAAACAAAGTAATGATTATACTAACATTGTGGGAGTATTAGGTGTACGTGTGGAAAAGTAGAAAGAGTGCATTCTAAAATTATGATAAAAAGTACAGTATAACAAATACATAAACCAGTAACATAGTTTATTGTCATTATGAAGTATTATACGCATAAACAACCAGTAATGCAGGGGTCAAGTACAGAGGCAGTACTTAAAAACTCATTCAATTTGTGCCTTTAAGGAGGAACATGGTGTGTAAAGATTCATAAAAGCTGAGGTCACATTAGGAGGAAGTGCTTAACAGCCCATTAAAACTAAGGTCATACAGGGAGGTGGAGTTAAAACAGCATTCCTTCCATTCTTTACCTTCACCTTCTTTTATGCAGGTAAATTGACCTGATGTCAAAAAGACTGTCTCTGTAGAGTTTAATATTGTAATGTGTTTTGCATTATATTGCATGAGACAAATTCTCTCTTCATACATTGTTACTCACATATACTGTGTTAGAAATATGAAGAAAATAATGCATATGCTTCCTGGTTACTCAATCAGCGATTTCTTTGGCATAGTGTCAGGGCCGCAGCGGGTAGCTGGCACATTTTTGCTATTCCCAGTGAGCATTTCATCATTATCGACGCATTGCATCGAGGAATCATGGGAAACCGAAGATTGCAGAGAAGAAGGTCCCTATTCATGAAAATATCCTAATATAAAAGCGCAGTTTAAAAATGGACAGATAGACATCGAGAATATGCCTCAGATTTGCTGACAATGAGATTAGAAAATTACTGATGATCTGCACAACATATAAATTTCACTCTGCATGGACTTTCAAAACAAACAGGAATTAAAGTGACTCATGGTGACATCAAAGCGTAACATATTCCAAAAAATAAAGTGAATGCTCTATGTTAGTAGCACATGGTAACAAAATTGCTTTTCAATACACAAGACATTGTCTAATGTCAAACTGAATTAGCTTAAAATCATTTTTGGCTGGGAATCCATTTAAAAGGTAGTATGTGTGATGTAGTCTGTCAGTCCATTTCTCCCATGCCTGTGTCTCTTTCTACATTCTCACCTGTTTTACTCCCCTGTTTGACGCCATCACACAAGCTCACCGTCTCCTTCTTGCAACTTTTGAAATGTAGTTGGGATCAATGGACCCCTGGAAACAGGGTAGCATGTGTTTGTGTGTAAAACGCTATCTTCCTAATCCAAAGTGATGAGAAGAACACTTTGCTATGCAGAAAGAGAGCCACGGAATGCCAGACTTCTCAGCTGAACATGCAGGAAAGTGAGGAAGATATGACTTGATATAAATATTTTAGGCCAGAAACTCCAACAGAAAAAATGATTGGAAGAACTGGGCCTTCATAAATATGACATAATCTGGCATTTTTAATGTTAGCATAAAACCAAAGGGCCTTGTTTATAATTCTAACGTAGTATCAGAAAAACACACATGCCCTGCACATTATTGAACCCCCCCTTGCCCGAAGGATATGTGTTTTATCTGGGCTCTCGATGACATCACCAGCACAGTGTTTTGGTGAAAACATGCTTTTATAATCTGACACCACAGAGTAGTGATGTTTGTGTCAATGCGTGTGTGACTGGGTGGGTGTGTGCATGTGTGTGTGACTGGGTGGGTGTGTGCATGTGTGTGTGACTGGGTGGGTGTGTGCATGTGTGTGTGACTGGGTGGGTGTGTGCGTGTGTGTGACTGGGTGGGTGTGTGCATGTGTGTGTGACTGGGTGGGTGTGTGCATGTGTGTGACTGGGTGGGTGTGTGCATGTGTGTGTGACTGGGTGGGTGTGTGCGTGTGTGTGACTGGGTGGGTGTGTGCATGTGTGTGTGTTCTGGCTTTTCCTTGTCTATCTGACTCCCTGGCATTAGGTATTTGAGGTCGTTGACCTTAGCCTCCCCGGTGAGTTATTGCTTTTGATGGGGGGGGGGGGGGTTGTTGATGCTCCCTGGACACTAATGTGTTGTTGTTCAGTCGTCGGACAGCTGCTCTGGTACCCCTGAGCTCACTAGTTTTCTAAGGATGTTTGCCTTTACCGGGGCTCTGCTGTTGCCAAGCAAAAAATGTGGTTAGTATTGTGACATAGCAAGCAGCTTCTGCAGCACGTTTACGATATCTAGCTTTTATCCTGCTGAGGAGCGTGGGGGGGGGAGAGAGCAAGCTCTTGGCAGGACCGCCTTGCAGACTTCAGAAAGCACGGCAGAGCAGCCGCTGATCGTCAGGGGACTAGAGCGTGTGCGCATGGATTAGAAGGCGTGCACAGGAAGGCTAACGGGCTGATCTCTGACAGGGTGAGAGTGACACTCTGAGGTCTGTCACACAGCCTCTGCTGGGTCACGTTGTACTCAAGGCGGTGAGTTATTTCTGTGAGAATATTACAATGCTCATAGGACCTGTCAGAGAACAGTTGCACGGTTACAGTGCTGGTGATAAAGCTGTGGATTAACGGGGGGGGGGGGGCGGGCGGGGGGCGTGGATTTGTGCTTTGTTAGGCTTCGTGTCTGGATAAGTCTGCTTTGCCATGGACCTCAACTTATCCCTGCATTTCCGTCATAAACTTTAATTTACACTGAGGTCCCACAATGTTACCACAGTGGTCCTTAGAGATGAGCTACCAGCCTCAACAGACTCCTGGACTGCCTAAGAAGGACCCGGAAGGCTAAGCATCAGCACTGGTGTTACCAGGATGTCATCCTGGGGTCGGCATTTGGGCATGTTGGGTGGGCACCAGTGATGGAATTGCCTAGGGCAGGGGTGAGCAATCTTATCCACAATGGGCCGGTGTGCTTGCAGGTTTTTGGGATAACCTGTAGGTCAGCTGTTCAAACGCAGGTGTGAGGACTCTTCAGCCAATCAGTCCTCTAATTAGTAATCAAATTAGGGAGTTGCAGCGAAAACCCGCATACACATCGGCCCTTTGCGGATAAGATTGCCCACCCCTGTTCTAGGATTTCTGTTGAAAAGCTAACAAGTCAACACGATGAAAATATCTCTACTTACGGGCTGTTACAATGTCCTCCAGTAGGGGGCAGTGTGGTGCCCTTTCATGCAGGGTTGCCTGGGTCCAAGACAGGGCGCAAGACAGGGAACAAGCTAACACAGGGCACAAGACAGGGAACAAGCTAACACAGGGCACAAGACAGGGAACAAGCTAACACAGGGCACAAGACAGGGAACAAGCTAACACAGGGCACACTCACACACACCTACAGGTAATTTGGAATCTCTAGTTTGCCTTAGTGTGTTTTTGGACCCTTAACAGAGTACCTGAGGAAGCACCATAATGACACGGGGAGAACTTGCAAACTCCACACACATGGAGCCAGGATGGAGACTCAAACCCAGGAGCACCCTACAGTGTGGCACATTGTACTTCTTTCCTGAGCTTAAAGTCTTTTTGTGACTCTAGGTAAGTGTGAAGACCAACAAGAGTTGTCATAGCAATGGCAAATCGACATTAAGGGGTATCAGGTGCAAAAATGCATAGAAGAATTGGGAAAAGTGCCAATCATTTTTTAAAGTTATGATCTTGTTCCTGTTCTGCTGCCTCATCCGACCTCCTGACCCCCACAAATGTTTTTTTCCAGTGAAGAATTTACCCTGACATTAAAATATTATATAGAAGACTGTCCCGAGCCCCCAAACCCCAGACATTACATGATGTGCCGCTGAGTCTTCCCAGGCAGATGTAAGGTTCTGGCCTGTAAGTTGCTTAAAATGTGATCTGTAACATTGTTAGAAGGTATCACCACTGAGATTTACACCATCACAGAATTCAAACACACCTGCACATACATTACAGCCTCATTACTATATTTTGTATAGATTTACGATTTTGAGCTAACAGACATTGTGTCTACAGGCTCTATAGTTCAAAGAATTATGGAACTAGAGGATCTATAGCAAAGGAATCTTAAGTCAGGGCAATAGTGGCTCTGTGTTGGCTAAACAAGGTTGAGTATTGGGGAGCACATACACTATATGGACAAAAGTATTGGGAGACCTGTAGTAATTACAGGAATTGGCCATGTAAACCATGCCCACTGCTGACATACACGTGTACAGGCCATGAAGTCTCCAGCATCAAGCAATGGCAGCAAAATGAGTGGTCATGCAGAAGAGGTTAGTCAACCTAGTACTGTTATGAGACACAATTGGACACTTTTGCAATGAGTCGGTTCTCAACATTTGTGTCCTGCTAGAGCCACCCTGGTCAACTGTAAGTGAAGTGATAGTGAAGTGGAAACATCTGGGAACAAGTTCAGCTGCAAATTGGTAGCCACACAAGGGATCTGTTCACCCAACATCGATACCCAACCAGAATGGCAGCAGATCCCACCAGCAATGTTCTAACATCTAATGGATTATCTTCCCAGAAGAGCACGGGCTATTATAGCAACTAAGGGTTAGCCAGCTTCATATTAATACCCTTTGAATCAAAGTGAGATGTTAGACAGGTTGGTGTCCCAATACTTTTATCCATATATGGTATTTACTCACCTGTCAGCTCCATACAGTGTCTCTCAGGGCGCCCAAGGGCACTGTGGGACAGATGCCCCAACCTCGCTGTGCCAACATTAGCAGGAACATTTTATTGCCAGTAGGTTACAAAAGTTGGTCAAGCCTGCTGATGTAGCCCCCCCAATTATCTCTGTTACGCAAGCATGTCAAATGTCTTGAATAGTGAATTTAACAGCAGATTACAGCTCTAATGTGTGCTTTCATGGTGGTGTGGGAGCCTGGCTGGGGAGGGAGGGTTAACAAGGTCGATGAGAGGATGCGGGTGCCAGTGGAGGAAGGAAGAACCTGGCACTTCAGCCACGTGAAATGACTGTACAGTTAGCCAGTCAGAAAGCAAATGAAATACCAGATAGACAAAAAAGCAAAAGGAAACAAAGAGACATTGATAATCTATAAATGGAGCTGCCAACATTTTGCTCTCTCCTACCAGAGAGGGAGTCTATGCGGAAACATCTGATCAGATTAATGTGGAGCAAGAGAAAGACACTAATTGTTCCTCCCTCTAAAAAATTAAAACTTTATGTCTTTGACTAAGTGCAATGATCCTCTAAAACAAAACAGGAACAACAAAGACTCAAAGAGCTCTGAGGCCGGGTGCAGGCGTGCAGTGTGTGCCCCATATCCATGTGAGGGTATGCCTGTAATCCTGAGAGCTCAGGAGGGTGGCATCTGCTCAGAATGGGCTTGACAGCTCTGTCACTATAGAGAAACTATGGAAGGGACTTGTTCTGGCTTGGAGATCTAAAGCTGCCAGTACAGCGGGACTTTGAGTAACTGTCAGTCAACACCTCAAGGCAGGAATAATTGATGCCAGATCTCTTTCCCATCTCATTATTTCAGTGTTCCCTCTGATCCTTCCCATCCCCAAGCAGAGGCAGCCTTCCTGTGCTGCTTCCTGATGCCACCCTGGTCTGGCAGGAACTTGAGGTCTCATGGGCCAGTTCCAGGTATCTCTGCGGCAATCTAGGCCCCGCTTGTGAGGTGGTATGTGTCATGAGCGGAGGAGGGGGGGGGCTCCTCCACCATCACCCACACCCATCTGCTCCGAGCGGCAGGCGCCCGCACGCAGCAAGCTGTGCAGCATGGAGAGAGGAGCCAAGGTCCACAGAGGTGAGAGAGAACATTTACGGGATGATGTTCAAGCTGCGTGTGGCCCTGGTGCAGCATCCCCATCTCCTAGTCGCCCTGTTTGCTTGGGCCTGTGGTGAAACTCGGAGTTCCTTCATCGCAATGGGCTCCACCGATGGACACATTTACAGCCCCTTACAGAGTCGCACGGGCTGAAGAGATGGATCAGAACTACAGGATGTGCACATGGTGGCCTTGAAAAGAGTCTGGATCTGAAAAGCACTGATTTATCGTATCCGTGGGACCCAGAAGAACACAGATGTAACCAGATGGTGCAATCCCCTGTGTCTAAGCTGGTGTCATGGCGGTATTGAAATGAACTCAGAAAGCGAGTGCCGCTTCGAGCTTCAGATCATGCTAATTCTTTCTTTGCGAGGCACAAACAAGAGGTATGAGGAGGAAGGCAGATGATACGTAGCACTGAGGGTCTCATTAGTGCCGTCGGTGCTCTGGGAATATGAGAAACGCTTTCAATTAAGCGTAGCAAATTATTTCTCTCCTGTTTTCAATCCAAGCACTTAAAAAATATGTCATTTCCGCAGTGGTTTAATGACACCAGCTAATGCTGCAGAGAACGCCGTCCAGGATTTCTCCTGGGAATCTCACCGACGGTGGCACTGAGGCTGATTCACGAGGGGGTCTAACCCCAACCCTGCAGGGAAGCAGCTTGCTGGGTGCCATGTCACCGAGGTGTCACTTACTAAACTGTAGACAAAAGCAAACTTTTCAAGGCGTGATAGCTTCTCCATACACTGCTCAGAGGTGGCTGGTTATACAGTACGAGTTGATTCTTTATTAACCACACAATGGAGAGAGATATGAGACGGCCTCTGTGTGTGTGTGTGTATGTTTATGCATGCATTATTTCGTGATTTAAACTCTCAAACATAGATTTCTGATATCATGCCAAGCTGTCGGGAAAGCTGTAATTCTGCCGTTAGTTGTGCAGTAGTGCTGCCTCTGTAGGAGAAGTGAGGCGTGAATGAGGCACCAGCATTTACCCATTTTCATGCTGAAATTAATAAACCTGCTTCTGAGGCATCATTTTTGGCTCATTTGGGGAAGTTTCTTCTGCATCAGAGTCAAAACATTAATGGACCTTGTGCGGCCCGTGGGCCGTGGCAGAAGCGCTCATTTGCATATCCGCTCGCTCGGCATTACGTGTTTTATGGAACGATGGCTGAAGACGGGCATGATTCATATCTCACCGTCTTCCAGCAAGCATACATCAGGTTCCATGGAGGTCTGCTGCCAGTTTTTTTTTTCTGCTGTACCCTGGCATGTATTTTAAATGCCGCAGTGTGAATTAATGGCACAGGCTGTTCACGTTGGATGTTAGGGCCGGAAGGCCTTTCTGGCTTGGGTCTGGATGCCATGCTGGGTTCCCTAGCAGAAAATTCCCCGGTCCCCCCAAATACATTTCTCCCTTAATGTTTGACAAAGCAGCGTGCAGTGTTTGAGCAAGCGACGAGAACACCAAGGGAAAAGGGAAGATTCTTAAGCAAGATGTTCCTCATCTACCTCATCAGCATCTCTGAGTTTATTTTTTTTACGAAGCTTCTGCCAGGATCTCACCATGATGACATTTAAGCCCAAAGCACCTCCCTCGCTGATCTGCATGGCTGGTCCTTCGCTACACTGTCTGCTTCCTCGTTGTTGTTATTTTCACACACCGGACCACTGACAAGGTGTAAATAAAGAGACGTCAGCGGGTAGCCTTCTGTCATTGGTTGCCTTTAAAACATTCCAGTCATGACCTCACTTCTGGGTGCAGATGGAGGGAAACCTGTTACAGTGACGGGGGCCTCCTTCTTTGGGAATGTTCTAGCTGGAAAATAATACTCGGAAATAACGAGAAACCATGAAGGTATCCGCATACTTCAAACAGCGTCCAGACAAAACGAAACCGAATGTCGGCGAACACAGCATGTTTCATACTTATTCATTCTGTGTCATGCCACAAAACTAGAGGGCGCGAAATGTTTTTGATGCAGTGGTCCCACATATAACGTGGGAAAAAAATGTGTCATCCAAAAACAAACATGGCAGTGGTGATGGAGCAGATCCGAGATAGGTAATTTGCACACCATTAAAATCTTGACGTGAGCTGTCGTATAAATATGGGTGCAAAAGTTCAGCAACTCTTCCTTCGAAGGCATTCAAAAGCTTTTTGTTTTTACATCCATGAACCTTGCAAGGCATTAGTGACACCAGAGACCCTCACATTTTGTGTAACCAATCGTGGACAGCATCGGTGGGATCAGTGGGTTCCCTGAATCAGCGATCACCACTCACTCAGAGTGTTGCTTAGGGATTGTAGTTTGTTGTTAGTGACTGTGTCACATACCCTCTCCCCCCCAGTGATGACCATGATAACTGTCTAGTGCTATTAAAAAGAGTGGTGTTGAATTATTAAACAGATCATGCAGAAGAGCAGGGATCTGATTTGCGCTTGGTGATTACCCTGTTGACGTTTCTGACTGTATGTGCTGATGGGCATCCGTTGATTGGTCTTTTTATATTTCCTACATCATCATGTGAAGGGAGTGGCTATGTTAACATGGTTGTATCATTAACTCCTGATTGACAACACGCTGTATGTTGTCTGGACTGTGTCATGGAGGTACAATTTAAAGAATTTGTTTTAATTTTAAGACCAGTCTCCCAATCCCAGCTTAACGTGCATGCCAGCTTTAAACATCGGTAACGTTCCAAAACACTAGTCCCTGAAGTCGGCGTGTAACAGCCTGAGAAAATGCACGGAAGTCTCCGTATTGACTGGGCAGCTGTAGCAGCAGGCTTTTCTGAGTGTGAATGAGCCAAGTGCATAGCTGTGAATCCACTGGGTCTGTCCACAATGAGCTTCTCTTCTCCAGGGTCTCGTTGGGTTAAAAAATAGTAAAATTTGATGGCTTGCTGTGTGCAATTGCCTTCTACAAGACGAAAACAGAGCAGCATGACTGTGTGAGCTCCATAACGACTATGGTGCGTAATTTTCCCTCCTCTGCCAGGTACTCAGGCCCTAATTATTCTCTTCCTCCAGATACAAAATACTTTTCTGGAGGTGGGGGGATTGACATCTTCTTCCTCCCTCCCCCATCCCGGTTTCCCAGCTTGGCACTTTATCAAAGCCCCCCCTCATCCATTGCCCTGAAACGGGGCCTCTGTGTCCTGGAATCCTGGGTGTTTATCTGCTTGACTTATTAAATTTGTGTTTTTTTTTTTCCCTTAACTTTCACTTTAAAATTACATCATCCTTGAAACATTAGTTATAATAATGTGAATAAAATGGTAGTGAAGTGATTTGATTGGGTGAGAGTTTGTGTAGAGGCCGGCCTACCCACTGGGGTCTGACGTGTTACACCCCAAAGCGTGAGGTGGTACTTTGGCGGTTAGCGTGAGGCTAATCGCGCATTAGCCCGCATCACGTCACATTCTCTCTCTGTTTCAGAGCTGGGGTGGCCATGCCGTTCAGCTGTCTCACGTTCGGGGACAAGAAGGATTACAACAATCTGGCAGAGGTCACCGACAAATATGACCTCGGCCAGATCGTTAAATCGTAAGTATCTCAAATTTGTATATTTTACAAAACGCATGATGCGCAAGGACAACTTATGTTTCCTCTTTTACAAAAAGCTAGGCCATCCTGGGAATAAATATTATGTTATTATTTTTACTTAAAGTAGTGAATGTAAAATATGAATTTTGGGAATTGTATATAATAATCCGAGTTTTATTAGATTGAATCTCATCTTGTGAAATCCAACAAGTATTATAATTAAGAAATATGGGCCAAGTGTGTTTTATATTAGTTACTGTACATCAAATTTATAATATTTGATTCTAATACATTAGGATTTCTCTAGAAATGGGCTCCCAGAATAGTTTTATTATTAATTATGAATTATTCTGCTCTGTCACCAGCATATTCCTTTATTCATTCTGTACTGGTGTCAATATTTAACAACTGATGTATCATATCTAGCGAGGAGTTCTGTGAAATTTTCCGAGCGAAGGACAGGAACACGTTGAAAATGTACACCTGCAAAAAATTCCTGAAGAAAGATGGAAGGAAAGTCAGGAAGGCGGCCAAGAATGAAATCTTCATCCTGAAGATGTGAGTCACTTACCCCACTCAGAGTTATTTGGCCATTTCTGTTTGCACTTTACATACAGATTTTTGAAGGTCCCGTTGTCCTGGGCCATAATTGCACCAACACACCTGGAAAAGTAGACTTTCCTTCACATTATTTACTAGGTAAATATCTTGCTTGTGGCTACTTTATTCAATAGATTCAATTGCCGTGAGATCTGAGATAAGTTTTACGCCTGCAGTACGGGCTGGAGGCTCTGCTTCTAACTGCTGCAATGCAATTCAACAAAAATTAACTCCGAACAACCTGCATCCGTGATTAGCTTGGTCAGCGATGCTTCAGAACGATTGCTTCTTGGTTATGGAACGTTGTGCTTTTTGTGAGCATTAAAAAAAAAATTAACAGGATCTCACAAAAAGTGAAAGCACAAAGAAGCTGTGGATGCGTTAAACCTCAGGCAAACTCAGAAAGAGTCGAGATGGAGCACCTGTATGGTGGCAAGGTCTCCATCACTTTGGCCCCATTTACCCTGTACATCCACATAGCGTATGGAAAATTCTTGTAGCCTCAGGAACAGCAGTAGGTGCTGAAAGGTCATGTTTGATCTGTGCCTCAGTGTTTTACTCTTACAGACCTCATTTCCACATTAGCATAGTCTCATCGCAAATAAAACAAACAAATAAATAGACAAATATCTGTGTATGGGTTTTACAAACAAATATAAATAGGACTTTGATAGCAGCCCAGTGTTGACATATTATAATTATTTTAGCCTTTATCTAGAGAGATGCACAACATTAAAGTTCAGTAAGACTGGGGCACTTTTATGACGACTGCATGTGTCAGTTGCCTTCCTGTGATTCAATCAATTTGCCTAAGACCGAGTTTCTTAAGTACAGGACAAGCTGCTCTCCTATCATCCCGTTAATATAACGTTAACAGAGACCAGCTACTTTATTGATCCAAGGCAATTTAGGCCACTTGTCTTGTCACATCCTACTACATAATTTATAAAAAATGTTTTATAAATTTCTTTAAAAGAGTATAACTTCTGTGAAAATCATTTTCATTCTAAATCTAAATACTTCATATTTCGTAAATGGGACAATCTCTTGGGTTTTGTAAATCCTTCCCATTGTTTTCTCATCACCTTCTGCTGTTCTCAGGGTGAAGCACCCCAATATTCTTCAACTTGTTGACGTCTTTGAGACCAGAAAGGAGTACTTCCTCTTCCTTGAGCTGTAAGTTCCTGATTGGCTGACAATTTTCTTATATTTCTTCTCCTTCTGGGGGGATCTCATTTTCATCTTCAGTCCAAACTGATCATTTACTGCAAATGTATTTTGTTTGTGCATTATTTGCATCACTGTCCTTACACCTGTATAAAGAAAGCACACATAGACACAGCATGTGTTTATATAATGGGTGGAAGCCAAACTACCTAACTTACACATACCAATGAAATGGAGCCTTCAGTGTGATGATGCCAGACCCTCAGCTACCACTTCAGCCTAACTGCAGTACAGGTTTATTAATCCATTCAAGTTCAGTAATGAAGCCCCAGCATCTTTTGACTTGCTTTTCATCTGCAGGGCTACAGGCAGAGAGGTCTTTGACTGGATCCTGGATCAAGGCTACTACTCCGAGCGGGACACCAGCAATGTTATTCGACAAGTGATGGAAGCTGTGGCTTATCTGCATTCGCTCCATATTGTTCACAGGAACCTAAAGGTATGAGAGGTGCATTAAGTACCACCTGGTGGTGGAAAATTGAACTGCATTTCAAATGTACTGTATCCTTATTTCAATCCCATGACAGCTTGTATGTGAAATTCTGAAATAATTAGCCATGTTCCTGTTAAGTGTGTCCGTGCAAATAAAAAAATGACATAACTATAAAATAAGACTCAGCTCTGTTGGACAAACAGAGAAACCCACCACATAATTTTGGATGAGAAATTGTTTTCATTTTGGTATTTTAATTAAATCAGTGAACTGGATAAAATAGATGAAGGTAGCTTCATTAACACCTCCACTCTTTCAGCTTCTCTGCTTCTCTGTTGCAGCTGGAGAACCTGGTGTATTACAACCGTCTGAAACACTCAAAAATTGTCATCAGTGATTTCCACCTGGCCAAGCTGGAGAATGGCCTCATCAAGGAGCCATGTGGGACCCCTGAGTACCTTGGTGAGAAAAGGGCGGGGCTTACTGAAGGCAATGAGGGCGGGGCTTACTGAAGGCACTGAGGGCGGGGCTTACTAAAGGCACAGAGGGCGGGGCTTACTGAAGGCACTGAGGGTGGGGCTCATGAAGACACTGTGGGCGGGGCTTATTGAAGGTACTGAGGGCAGGGCTTTCTGAAGATACTGAGGGCAGGGCTTTCTGAAGGTACTGAGGGCAGGGCTTACTGAAGGCACTGAGGGCTGGGCTCATGAAGGCACTGAGGGCAGGGCTTACTGAAGGCACTGAGGGCTGGGCTCATGAAGACACTGAGGGCAGGGCTTACTGAAGGCACTGAGGGCTGGGCTCATGAAGGCACTGAGGGCAGGGCTTACTGAAGGCACTGAGGGCGGGGCTTACTGAAGACACTGAGGGCAGGGCTTTCTGAAGGTACTGAGGGCAGGGCTTACTGAAGGCACTGAGGGCTGGGCTCATGAAGGCACTGAGGACAGGGCTTACTGAAGACACTGAGGGCAGGGCTTTCTGAAGGCACTGAGGGCAGGGCTTTCTGAAGGCACTGAGGGCAGGGCTTACTGAAGGCACTGAGGGCAGGGCTTAATGAAAGAACTGAGGGCAGGGCTTATTGAAGGCACTGATGGCTGAGCTTACTGAAAGAACTGAGGGCGGGGCTCATGAAGGCACTGAGGGCGGGCTTACTGAAGACACTGAGGGCGGGGCTCATGAAGGCACTGAGGGCAGGGCTTACTGAAGGCACTGAGGGTGTGGCTTACTAAAAAAACCGAGGGCAGGGACGCTTGTTATCAAAGGGGAGAACAATTAACTATGTATATAGCAGAGATATTAAATAGCTTGCGTTTAATAGGGGTAGGGGGAGTTTACAGGAAATTAGCTCTGGGATGGAGGGATATCTTCAATAATACCCCCCCCCCCCCTTTCCCCAGCACCTGAGGTGGTGGGCAGACAGAGGTATGGCAGGCCAGTGGACTGCTGGGCCCTGGGGGTGATAATGTACATACTGTGAGTAGCCAGTGCTGAAGAAGAGCATTAATGCAACCTATTCACAACATCGATGCAACGTGTACTATCAGCGTAGAGATGTCCATGGGACAGTGAGACAGCACCCTGACCTGTACCCATTGCACCCAGGCTGTCCGGAAACCCGCCCTTCTACGACGAGACAGATGATGATGATTATGAGAATCACGACAAGAACCTTTTCCGGAAGATTCTGGCAGGGGACTATGAGTTTGACTCTCCATACTGGGACGATATCTCAGACTCAGGTAGGAGACCCTTGGTTATTTTAGAAAGTGTCTAAGGAAGAGGCTCGTCATGCTGGTGGCACATATTAATGACAGCTAGTGGACACCAGGGGAATTGCCTAAGCTAATGACGTTGGCTAGACTAAGGACTGCGCTTGTGTTTGCCTCACAGCGAAAAGTTTAGTAGCTCGTATGATGGAGGTGGACCAGGACCAGCGTCTGACTGCTCAGGAGGCGATCAATCATGAATGGTACTGAATCATGCATATTTAGTAGCATATATCCAGTCAGTTTGGCCATTTACTGTGCTGACATGTAGTGCTAGTAACTGATGCTGCCAGATCGAGACATTCTATATCAGTGTTTCCCAACCTGACCTATATTATTCACAGAGTGCCCTGTAAGGATTCTATTTAACTGTTGTCCTCACAGGATCTCTGGAAATGCTGCCTCTGACAAGAACATAAAGGATGGTGTTTGTGCACAAATCGAGAAAAACTTTGCCAAAGCCAAATGGAAGGTAAATCCCCCCCCCCCCCGCCCCCCCCCCCAAAATACAGGTATCCCATGAGATTTGAGATGGCAGCTTGCAGAGTTCCCACTGGCAGCCTAGCTAGGTACTGGCATCGCAACTACGATCTCATCTGCAGTTACAATCTCTGCACTTTGGTTTTCAGTTGTGCTCAGTGATTCAAGTGTGTGACCTTGGTATTGTGAAAGGCACTATATAAATATAACCTATTATTATTGTTATTATTATTATTATTACTAATAGTAGTAGTAGTAATAATAATAATAATAATAATAATAATAATATTACTATTATTATCTCATCTTAATTCGTCAACAGCTTAAAAATTTTCCCCATTGACATTAGTGGTCATTACAAGTTATGAGATGTGACAATTATGAGTCAATTTCCAGGAACAAATGAGGCTCATAAGTAGGAGATACCTGCCCTGTTATCTCCTAGTAACTTACCAGAGGTGGACTGGTACAGAAAGTAAAAATCCAGACCAAGATTGTGCTTCAACCCACCAATTGAGTATAAAGAGCATACAGTCAGTAATCTAATGGTGGGTTGAAACACAATCTTGGTCTGGATTTTTACTTTTTGGACCTGAACTACCCACCTCCGCAACCTAAATAAGTAATATAGTGGCATAAGAAGACCTGCGCCCCCTGCTGGTTACCTGCTAACATGACAAAAAGCTCATACTCACCTAGAGAACAGGAAACTCACTTGGGTTTAGCTCCTCGTCGTCGTAGCTGGATACGGCAGCCTGATTGCAGCAGCAGTTAATGCATCATAAGCTGCTGTGTTTCCCACAGAAAGCAGTACGGGTCACGACCATCATGAAGAGGCTGCGTGCCCCGGAGCAGAGCGACTCCGCTGGAGCCAGTCCAGCTGCTGCAGCCACCGGGCCTGCTGTGTCTGGCCCAGCGAACCCCCTTCCCACAGCGGAGCCCTCTGGTGACAAGGGAGCCCCCTTGACTCAAGCAGAGGGTTCGGGGGCTGTGGGCGGGGTCAGCGCTGAGCCCTCTGCCGCACCTCAGTCGGCGGACCCCTCGCTGCGGTGTAATGGCGAAACCCCTGCCGCCCCCCCATCGACAGCTGTGACCAGCGATGAGCAAAATGGTTAAATGTCAGTCTGACGCAATGGGAACCCCCCCCCCCCCACCCCGCCACAAGCCATCCTGTATATTGTATATTAGCTGCTGGCATGGTGACCCTAAGTCTGCTACTTACCTTCACAACATTAGCATCTGGTAGATTTTGTGGCCCATCTCTCCTGAGCAGCCAATCAGCCTGGGTTCTGTCTTTCACAGGAAGTCAATCATCCCATATTCTGTCTTTCCTAAGCAAGTGATTGATTTGTGTTATGTCTTTCCTGAGAGGTCAGTTGGCTTGCATTCCATCTGTAATCAATTGATTAACCAGCATTCCTTTCCTCTTAAAGCGACTGATCATCCTGCGGTCCTGTGTCCTGCCTCTCCTTAGAGACTGATCGACTTGTGCTGTGTCTTTCCTGGGAGTTGGTTGTTCGATGTGTTCAGAGTGTCCTGCATTCCCTCTCGCCTGAAACATTGATTGGCCTGCATTTTCACTCCCTCTAGCTCAGGACTCTTCAAATCCGGCCCTCGATTCCAGATCCAGGCCTTGTTTTCAGTTCTCCCAGGCAGGTAGTTTAATAAATACTGATTCTGATTGGGCACAGAGGTTTCATACCTGGCTCATAGATAAAGGAAGGCTGGAAAATCATCAGTGCTCGGCCCATGAGGACCGTGATTTGAATAGCCCTGTTCTAGTTTCATAAACATCATTTTTGCGAGCAGCTGTAAGTATCATCTCATGGATTCTCTCTTGATAGTATCCCTAATAACTAAAGCATGACAAGAAGTAAGCATTCTGGCAGATTTCAGTATTTAATTCTTTTTTTTTGCAATGTATGTCCTTTGTTTCGACATTCTGTGTAATGGCATCAGGCTTGGTGACAGTGATTTGGTAGCTGACCCCTCTTCACCTTCATCCCTGCTCAGGAACTCACTGTTTGGCTCACAAGTGTATATGATCTGTAAATAGAACTCTGTGCAATTAGCCATACATTAAAATTGTTCTGCTGATTTTTATCATGACTGGAGGATACAGAGACCATATTTATACACATGCTGATGTGCAACTTATAACTTGGACCTTTTCACTTTCTGTACGTCCTATTTATCCATGTATTTTACAAAGTTCTTTCCCTGATGAGAGTCCCAGCTCAGCAGTATTGTAATCACTGCAGTTCTACTCAGCTATACTTTTATTTTTCTTTACGTAATCACAGCATTTTGCAAGTGAGCAGGACATTTTTAGTAATGAAATGCCCCCTTCGTTTATGCTAGATGTATTTTGAGTTTTAGAAAATGCTAATTTCCACAATGATTCTCATTTGGATGATTGCATTAAAAGGCATGCAAATTGCTAACTAGAAAAAAAAACGTATGTATTTCTAGCTCTGAAAAATAAATGGCGAATAATTAAAATTTAAAGAGTAATGTAATACTCAATGACATACTGTTGGAATAACAGTAGATGTACATATCAGTGACTAAATTTCTGCCAAGGTAAGCTGGGCTCAGTGCATTTTTTATTTGCACTCTCATCTTACTCTGAAACTATCACATTCTTGTTTTTAAAGCCATCCTTTGTGTTGCTGTTTTCTATGTGTAGCTTATATTAAATCAAAAAGATTTGTTTGCATTGTTTCACACAGGGAAATGACCCTGTGATTATCAGTAATAAAAGCCATTATTTTTCTCCTGTCAATACTTTTATCTTGAATAAGATTAATGCATCAGTGTTCGATAACCATCAACTCCGCTGAACCATGAATTCAGCTGCGCTGATAACATACAAATTTTATGTACATTTTATCGTCATTTTTTGTCTGTTACAGTTCTGATCATTAATTTGAGTGCTATAATTATAGATACATGAATCTACACTACATTGTATACCTACATTGTCAGTATTTTTCATTCCTTTCTTTTTAGTGAATTGATGAAATCTTCAGTACACTGTAAACATGATACAAACAGCAATATTCGGGTTGCTTTTAAAACTGTGACCCTGCTTTCTGTGTGCTTTTATGAGACATTTTGTAAGGATTGACCATCTGCTACATTTTCTGTGTAGAATATTATCCTATTCAGGCCTTGTTACACATCTGACCTCTGCTCCCACCTGCATCTTGTATTTTCCCAAAATGCATTTCACCAGCAATCCACCTGTAATCAAGAAGCTGTAACTTTAAAATTAGTGTGTCTGCTGATCAGACGCACACGCTGTGCTATGCTCTCAGTACAAGTGTTTAATTGATTACTTCTCCATGCTTCTGTCCTATTTTGTTCGGTTTTGTTTGATTAATTTTGTTCTATAATCCGCTTATCTGCTTGTGGTTACAGGCTGATACATCAGAGGATTTTTTTTTACTGTAGGAACAAGTAATTCATCCTGCTGGTAGTCAGTGACTTTTTAATCAAAGATGTTCAAACATGTCCGTTCTGGTGCACTTCTGTGTTTCTGATGTATGTTACTATCAATGGAGCTGATTACAAATGTACAGAATATTGAGCTACTTCATTAAGTTCGGGTAATGCTAATATTTTATTCGGAACAAACCTTAATAGAGTTTGTTTGAGAAGCTAATCGTTGCTAGAAGAAGGCTCAACATGAACTTCAGCTTCACCACGGTATTCAGTATTAACGGTCTGTTTATTTTGTCCAGCATTCTCCATCATATCCCTGAATTTTACTCTCACAGGGATGTGAAGGATGCACACATCCTGCCTCATGTTTGTAGCCTCTGTATTCTTTCATTGACTTTATGAATTTAATGGTAATAAAAGTTTCTTCATGGAACGTCAAAGTTCTCCCATTCTCTCCTTAGTCAATCTCGACATATTAACGTAATGATGTCTTTTCCCAGGAGACAGCATCAAGACTTTGGTCCAAGATTTAAACCCATCGGTGCCACTATTCAGTGACTGAGACCCTTTAAACCTGTGCATTATGGGTAACTAACATTACAACTGCAGTAATTATGAAAGATGAAAGATGTGTTTAATACCAGCTATCAAGTTATTTAGGCAGTTTTCTGTGTCTTATCTCATTACCTTCACAAAGTGGAACTAGGTATGGGTCCTCCGGTCTTTTTGCCGATTTATTGAGTTTATCATATCAAAGCTTGCTTTAGTACAGAGAGGTGCTGAACACTGTGAACGTTTTAATCTCACCCTAGCAGGCAAATGAAACGGTCATGCACAGAATGCTAAAATGATAGTTGGCTGCAATATATTTCCTGACCTTTGTTTTCAGTCTGTAAATCGCTTAAATGAATTTATGCGCTAATTGCTTAGCCAGTTGGAGAGAAAAGATGGAAGAAGAAAAAATACATTATTACTGATACATACTTTGGTCTAAGTTGGCTTCCTTTAAAAGTCATAAAATAGGTCACATTTATAGCAAACACATAATCATATTCCCTGTGGGTGTCAGACAAACGGAATATTACTCTAACATGAGCTTCAGTTACAGATTCTGGGCTCTGTAGCTGTTAGTTGAGAGGTATGCAGTTAAAGATGGTACTGAATCCAAACCCATTCATCACAGTAACAACCTTGTTTCGCACCATCTCCATGGTCAGGGAGATGATTTTGGTAAAGTATATCACTTATAAGTAGTTTTTTTTATTTTATTTTGTGGTGTTTGGGGAAGACTTACAGTGCTTTGCAGTTGTTTTGCAGCCCTAAGCCAAGAGCATTTGATGTATTATGTATATCAAAAGAGAAAAGTAACAATAAACAGCAGCCAGGACAGCTATATATTTTCTTTTGCATAATAGAAGAGACAGATCTCTGAACTCTACTGTATGGTACATATCATTATTAGTTCAATCCAAATACAGCACAGAGAAAAGAGCATTCAAGAGATTGCACAGTTTTAGTCATTCAGCAGATGGTATTATGTAAAGTGACATGGGAGAACAGTAAACCCACAAACCCAGCCCAGGGATTTGAACCAACAACCTCCTGAGCACAAGTACAGTCCTGTAACCCACTGAGTCACACACATTATGCAAGAAGCAAGGGGGAAAAAAACATATACTAACATATACATAAGATTGTATCACAGCTCAGAATGTCACTTTTCTGTTGGACATCTCGATGGAAATCATCTGATGCAATTCTGGTCAAACCTGTGTTTAGCAGCCTGCATGTCTTGGTTGCAAAACATGCAACTGGGTGAATGAGGGTCTCTGAACCGATCCTTGTGTGTAGGCTGTGATGGACTGGCATCCTGTAGAGCAAGGGTGGGCAATCTTATCCGCAAATGCTGGTGTGTATGCAGGTTTACGCTGCAGCTCCATAATTATGGTGCGTTCGTTTTTCTCTCGGAACTCGGAAATTCCGAGTTTAGTAACATCACGTCCGACAATCTCCCGTTCGAGCTACCCAAGTCGCCATGTTGAAATTACGTCACAGGGGCAACTCGGACAACAAAATCTTGTCCGACTTCAACGTCATAAAAGGGGAGTGTTTACGACGGGAAGTGAAGTTTCGTGACGTTTTCATCCGAGTTCCGACTTGGAGAGAAATAATCGAACGCACCATTACATTACTAATTAGAGGATTAATTGATTAGATTGTCTGAAGAGTCCTCACACCTGGGTTTTAACAGCTTACCTAAAGGTTATCCTAGAATCCTGCATACCCACCGGCCTTTCGTGGATAAGATTGCCCACCCCTGCTGTAGATTGTATACCCTCTCTGGTGCCCTATGCTCCCTGTGAGAGGTTTCAGGCTCACTGTGCTCCTGTACTGCAGTATTTCCCAATCCGGGGATCCAACACTGGTCTACATTTTTGCTCCCTCCAAGATCCCTGCCAGACAGTCCACATTTTTACTAAAAAGCTGTCAGTGGGTCCCCGAGGACCGGATTGGGAAACATTGCTGAAGTGAATAAGCAGTATGGCAGTTGCGGGGCATTCATAATTTTAAAAGCCAGCTGTCAGATGATACTGAAAGCGTTTAGTCAGTCCAGCACTGCTGTTATACCACTGTTTGGGCCATTATTGGGTGACGCCTCCACCATCTCAACCGAAAGCCAACTGGGAAGATGACTTTGTTTCCCAAGGCAGAATTACATGGAAAAGCATAAACACGTCACCAAAAATATTTAATGATAAAAACGGCTTTTGACCAATACTGGATGTTTTTATAGCCTTCTTAAATACAGAGCTGTGGATTGAAGGGGGAGGGGTGGTCACTGAACAGTTACCTTGGTAACGGGTTCCTAAAGGCAAGAAATGGGTTTTAAAACTGCGCAGGCCAGACGTCACTTTCAATGGCTCAGGGCAGCGTTTGATACAGTGCATGAGCGAGGTAACTGCTTGTCACTCCTGCAGTGTACATAACAGCGAGTTCCAAACACGTGTCACGTTTAATCGCTTAAAACTCCGTACATAAAGTGTTAAAGAAAAAATAAGCTAGTGGTTAAGTGAATGCATGTGGCAGCCTTACAACTGCACGGCTCGTCTGGCCGCCCAGGATCGGGAGGATCTCCGGAGCCGAGGTGCACGCTCTCCCGCCTGCGCTTCAATAAAATCGCTGGTTATCTAGTTAACCTTATCTAACCTGCTTAGCTGCGCCAGAGAAAGATCGACGGGCTTGTATAACAAAAAGCTCAGGCTTGCACTGATTTTACTTCTGCCTTTGCTTGAAAGTTGTAAAAGATAATTAACCTAAATTATAAATAATCATGAATAATAGATAAAATCGATTCATATTAATTTTTTGTAATGATTCATTATTAATATTAAATTTATGGCAGAGAGTATGCCTTTTGTCGGTTTTAATGGACTATTTTAATCTTGTAACACTTGTACATGACTTTTTTCAGTTACAACTTCATATTTGGTGAACGTCTGAAAAATGTTTCGTGTTTACAGGAAACTATTCATACCTATTTTCTTACTGGGTGGATAAATTGGAACTAATTTAATATTTTTTGTTATTTCTAATTCCGTTTGATGATTTGTCTATGAACTTTAATTATTACTGTTTAATCTGCTTCATTTGTGCGCCACTTTGGAAAAAACCGCCCGTTAAATAAATAAATATGAGCGTAAATTGTGCCGAAGGTCTTAAGTATTTATTGAGAGCGGAGAATACATTGACCATTTTAGTGTCTTTTAGAGCACTGGTTCTTGACCAGGGGTGGCCACCAGGGGGCGTCAGCGAGTACCAAGGGTTGGCGGGGCGCAGTTTTATTGAAAAGCGTAGAAAAAAATTATGACACTTCTAAAGCTGCGGGGGCTGACCGTGTAGGGGCGGAATTTGTAGCAGACGTCGTGTCTACTTCTTTTTTGCATAGGTCTGAATTAGCCCAAGACATTGTCAAACAGACATAATTATACATAATAATACATGCCAATAACATTAGCTAAATCAGTTCATTTTTCTCTGGAGAGCTCAATGGCATGAACCTGCTTTGGTTAACGGTGATAATACACTACACATCTCTTTTTAGCCGCAGCATTCTGTAGACATGTTGATAACTATATAGGCTAACCCAGCTGATCGAGCTGTAGCTAGCTTATTCATTAGCTACTTAACCTAAGCTATTTTCTTCTGTTCAATACAGTTTTATTGCATAAAGTCTACCGGTGAAAGCCTATTACATTTATTTTTATGTTTGTTCTCATTTAATTTACTGATTGAGAGTGCAATTGATGTTAAACTTCCCTACTTCATTTCATGTAGATTTATCGTATGCAGTAGGTGTGACTTGCAGCGTGACATTACTATCAAGCGGGCATGTCTTGTGGTAGGCTTACTTATACTGGGCATATCTTATAGTGATGAGAAAAAATACCCTTTTTTGGAACACAGTTCTTTTCATTCAGTTCACCTAAACGATTTGTTCTGATTCATTCACCAACTTGTTCAGTGGCACTTCCAGTTTGCATAAAATAGATATGAAACACTTGTTTCATATCTGTGTTTTCACAGGGAAGCCGATGGAGGGAAATGGGGAGAAGCTTTTGTTACTTAGTTCATTGTGTTTTAAAATATTGTTGAAAACACCATAATTTGGAATATTTGTTTTATTTTGTTAAAGGTTAAAACAAAGGTCTTTTCAGTTTTTAAGCGCATGATTGTCAGGCGTTTTCACCTGTTTTCTTGACCCAGTAACAACCGTGGGATTATCATATCGTTATCATATGAATAGCGCTATTTGCAAATAGGTGGGCGATCAGGACTGCTTCGACACTCGGACACTGGAGTCAGTCACTCTTGTTCTTTTTATTCTCCGTATAAAGTTCTAAAAATATATTTAGTTTATACCTATACACACTGCTCAAAAAAATTAATTTCAACACTTTGAAAGCACATCAGATCTCAATGGGAAAAATTATACTGGATCTATACTGATATGGACTGGGTAATGTGTTAGGAATTAAAGGATGCCACATTGTTTGATGGATATGAAAATGATCAACATACAGAGGGCTGAATTCAAAGACACCCTGAAAATCAAAGTGAAAAAATGATGCGGCAGGCTAGTCCATTTTGCCAAAATTTGATTGCAGCAACTCAAAATCGTACTCAGTACTTTGCATGGCCCCTGCATGCTTGTATGTATACCTGACAACGTTGGGGCATGCTCCTAATGAGACGACGGATGGTGTCCTGGGGGATCTCCTCCCAGATCTGGACCAGGGCATCACTGAGCTCCTGGACAGTCTGAGGTGCAACCTGGTGGCATTGGATGGACTGAAACATAATGTCCCAGAGGTGTTCTATTGCATTTAGGTCAGTCGAGTGTGGGGGCCAGTCAATGGTATCCATTCCTTCACCCTTCAGGAACTGCCTGCATACTCTCACCACATGAGGTCGGGCACTGTCGTGCACCAGGAGGCACCCAGGACCCACTGCACCAGCGTAGGGTCTGACAATGGGTCCAAGGATTTCATCCCGATACGTAATGGCAGTCAAGGTGCCGTTGTCTCGTAACCAGTGTTGTTTTTCTTGTTCCTGCCGCCATGATGCCTGAGTCTGCAGATTATTACAGTACTGTACGTACTGCCATGAGCTTGACACTATCGATATTGCTACAACAAGTACTGCAGTCCCAAGACTCCAACTTTGGTTTTGGTTTGGCATGTCACGCGCACAAAATGAAAAAAAAATTTAAACTTTCCTCCGTAGACAGGAGAACGTTCAGGGTGGTTCAGGCTTTGGAAATCTTTAAATATCCTTTTATCCAGGCATGTCTGGGGGACAGGGGGGTTTCATCATCATGGTTTCAACTGCTTTGGTTCATTATGAACACTGTGGAATACGGATGAAAGTAAGCAAATTAAGAGGAAATTCAAAATCTATTTGTATTTGCTTTATTGATTACGCAGGGTAATTTGTTTACAGACATCAGTGAAAGAACATTACATGATCACATCTCATTTTCTCATTTGTATTTTACTGACTTTACAAATTGCTAATTTTCAATGGTAAAATTATATTAATGGCTAGGCAATAACTAAATGATATGTTCTTGGAAGTCATTCGAATAGTACTGACACCTTGCTATGATTTTGTTACTCATGGCAGTTACATTAGGATGTGTATGTGTCTGTTTCATGTCCTCAGCTGATATGCATTGTCATTCTCTGTGCCGACTTGCGGTCCTCACAGAAAGTCTTGGGATGCTTGCTTAAATCTGTAAAAATATTTCTGATTTATTGGTTCCATCATTTTATGGCCCGAAAAATGTCACTCCGTGGACAAAATACATTTCGTGAATGAAATAATTTTGTGGACGACATGCACTTGGTGCCCCATAGCAGGAGACCATGGTACTTTGAATTTTGTTTGCCTTTTGTGATTGTAAAGTTCTCTAATCATGGTGCTCCAAGTGTGCTTGACCATTTCAATGTTCGGGGCTCAGTTATAGGCTACCTCCCAGTCTTAGACTTTGGTGCTTAGATCTTTTCTTTGAATAATAAGAATTATATATGTTGTGAGCCACTGGGAAGGAGGGAGTGAGATGCCTCTTGTCTCCCTGTGTGTTGGACCTGGAGATTCACAGTGCAGATTCGACGTGTTAGGGTTAGCCCTCTGTGTGTAATTTTTATAACCATAATGCCGTTTTCAGGATTTTTTCTTTGGTGTCATGCAATTACCTTTTTTGTCCACAAGGTGGAAACCGATGTATATGTTCCTGCATGAAAGCTAAACCGTTCTTTGCTTGTAAAGTCATTTAGAAGAGACTAGCTTTTTAAAGTATGCCTGTATAATACTGCAATGCGAAAATATTCGATTCATATTCATACCATTATCACAACATGCTTGATACAATGAAATAGGGGCATTTAAGTTGCTGGATAGGGATGTCGCTGGATGTGAGATGTTAAGAAAGTCTTAATTTTTTGTTGTCAAAACAGTTGAGACTTTCATACTCACTGAAGCTGTGGCTTCTCAGGTTCTCTTTCAGCTGACTGGTGGAAACATCATAGCTCCTTTTGTGTTTGTCGTTCATGCCACTTTTGTTGACCCAACCCTTCCCCAAGATTACTATGTAAGCAGAGGATTACTAGGTTCGATCCTCCTTCCGAGGCCCAAAGTACAGCTGAGACCGCAGTGGTACTGGTGGTGCAGCTGGGCCTTCTGTAGACCTTGGAAGCCACATGGGGCTCGAGTTTCAATACCAAGGTCTAAGATTCAGGGGATTAGGCCTGGGGGGGGTCGGGGGGTGGACTTTTCCATTGCACCCGCAGGGTGTTTTGTTTAGCTCCTCTTACTGAGCAGGGGCCTGTGCCACACCCCCTCCCCCCCCAAGCAGTAAACAAGTCTATAGCACTGGAATTCCAGAATCAGTGAAGAGGCACCAATGATCTTCTGAAGACCCAGTACCATTTCTGGCTATAAATCGACTGTGGAGGCCTCACTGTGTCCTGACAGCCCCGTGTGTCACCTGGCTACTTGGTTGTTTTTACCTGACAGGCACTCTATAGCCGCTCGTTTACGGTGAAGCCCGGTCTGCTTATTCGCTAGTGGTTTTTCTGTGGGCTTTTCGCCATTATTCTCTCTCCCTTGGCCATATGAGCCAGCTGTCTCTCAGCAAGTGTTTAGCCGCAGATACATTCGCACAGCCCTTACAGCGTGACACCTGCTGTTAGACACTTTACCAGATTAAACCTCGTGTTTATTAGCTTAGCAGCTCCTTTTATCCACTGTGGCTCTTACATATATATATATATATATATATATATATATATATATATATATATATATATATATATATATATTATAGTGGATTTCATTCTGCGTAGTTTGTAAGGGTTAAAATCTGTCCTGGGGATTTGAGCGGGTGCTTAAAGTTCTTTACATATTAGGCCACCTGCTGTCCATAAAGCATGACTTGCTGCCATGTGTGGAAATATCTTGTAAAGTAAAAATAAATCATATTAATTTTTGAAGTCTGGGCCCTTAAGGCAAATTTTAACGTCCCTGAAGCCACACACTCCCTGACATGTGCCGGAAGCATCATTATGAAATAATAATAATAGTAATAATGGTGAAGCACATGAACAAGCCAGGCAGGAACTATAAAATTCTGCACTTTTCCAGTTATATAGGAACTCCGACCGCAGAGTCCCATCAAGGCCGTAAAAGTTTTAATTAACCGAGGGTTTAATGAACGGCTGGCAGGAGCGTTTGGTGTTTTCACTGGGACCGGGACATAGCTGTTGAGTGGGGATGTTTAGTGTTGCCGTGGAGATGGGAGTGGCAAGTTGCGCAGGAATGGCTGTCAACTAGTGAGTGGTCATTTGGTGTACAGACACTGCCAGTGGGCTACCTATGCACACCCTGCTGCTTCGGAAATGAGCCATCGCTTCACTGCTAGGCTGCACGTCATCCGAAAGGCTCTGCACATGCATAAACAGGGGTGATGCATCACTGTTGGTTTCTTGTCACTCCAGGACGGCGTCGAGGGCTGCATTGGGACTGTTGCCGAACTTGCACTCTCACTTCCGACTATGTAGGAATGAAAAAATATCCTCACTGGACCAGGAGTCCTTTTAGCTTGTCCACGTTTGGGGTCATTAGGGTTAAAGCACAGCAGGTATGACATCAGCGGGGTGTGCTCCCCACCTGGCTCCCCACGGGGAGTGTGCAAAGAACCAATTAATTGTGGGCTCTCCATACAGGTTGACTGTTTACCTGTCCGTCAAAGTCCTGGAATTTATCACGGCAACAAAGAGTCGCCTCGTTCTTCACTCTATCATTCTGACATACAGTACACATTACAGAACAACCTGAAAGGAGAAGGAGAGAGATTCCTGCGAGACAGATGCTGTACCTCTGGGCATTAGAACTATGGCTGATAAATGGGGTGGTGATGTATTAGGGGTCTGGACTTTGTTCTGTCTTTACCCAGTTGTGTAAATGGTTTAAGGAGGTATTTAAACTTAAATTCTTTTCTGGTAGGAAATAAAGCTATTTAGGCTGCTTTGGCAAACGCCTGCGAACATATAACCTAATGAGAGACAGAGTAGTAGGGACCAGTGATATTCCAGCAGAGATCAACAGGGTGTTCTTCAGCTGGAGGAAGAGTATGGATGGTTTTTACTGCAGGAAGAACATAGGGGGGTATTAATCACCCCTCCAGCTGCCTGCCATGACTCTCATGTCCCTCGATAATGAGAAACCAGACTCACTTCATCACGTTCTGACTCGCCAGAGCACAGCCTCTTGCCTGCACTGTTTGTCTTATCCTGATTTCACTTGACCCAGTAAATCAAACCTACTGTTCTAAAATTCAATGTTTTTTTTTTTCATCAATAACCTCAATATATTTGAATGGGATTTCAGCGTCATTGGGGCTTCATGCTTGGTCATACTTCTGAGACAGTGGCCATTCTTGGTGTGACTATGCTATTGCCAGTTGCAGGTTGGGAGAGAAGTTTAAAACGATGAGCGGGTTGATGCCAGCGTCTGTCAGAGCAGCGAAGGTGTTCTTACTTTCCAGGCCGTTCTGGGACTGGAGCCCATCTCGGAGGCCTTGATTACTGTTTAACTAAAAAATGCCAGAGTGCTTCTCCGTCTGTGTATGTTAATTCATTCTTCCTGTCTCCAGTTTCAGTTTCATAAGTGTAGTGCTGGAAACTTGAATAAAATGACTGTAAAACAAATTAAACGCTAGAATAAAATAACTCTGCCATGAACCCTGGGACAGTATCAGAAGAAGGTTTCTTTTTCCCCGTCTCTTCCACCATTGGCTTGGATGTCCAGAAACTCGTCCTGAATGTGTCTATCTCAGCAGAGGAACTTTCTAAACTCTGGGGTGATCAATGGGGATCTGATGCTCTGATGACTTTAGCTGTGACCAGATCAGACAAACAGCTGCTTCCTCTTTGCCTCTGCCTTCTGTATCATTATCTCTAAGGCCTTGTAATTATGTTTTTGTACTAGATATAATGCAGCAATATACAATCTTACAAACACCATGAGATGAAAGGGCGGCAGGGGTGAGTGATGGACACAGCCCTGGGGCTCGTTTGGGGGACCCCTATCGCAGGGTATTTCTAAGGGCATTCCCAGCTATCAGCCAGTCATGTTTATAGTTCATTGGAGGGGGGAGGGATAGGCCAAACCTCTTAGGTATAATGGCCCCCTAACTCAAAAGCAAGCACTCTTTAACAAATACTGTTACTGTCCAGGCAAAATAAGCAGTTGTCGTATGTCCAAACAAATATTCAGATCCTTTATTAACATGGTTCCCTGTTGGGACCTACAGAGACTTTACCAAGGCTTTCTATTATGGCAGGTCGGATAGCAACAGAGATGTTATCTAGCAGGGGATGTGTAAGGGCTGCACAGGTATTCAAGATATTTGGGGACGATGGCCAGCGATGAAACAAATGTGCGTTAGTGATGAATAAAAATGAAAAGTTGACCCTTTATGAAAATTAGCCCAGAATTCCAGTATCAAACATAATCATCATGCATATTTGCATTAAATAATTTCTAAAGCATTTCCTGAACTTGAGTGTGTGACTCAAGGAAATCATTTGTTTTTGGCATATAAATGTTTTTAACAGTTTTGTTAAACAGAAACAGCATGAGGTGTCTTAATCCAATAGTGGGTTTAGAAATGAGAAAGAGATAGAGCCCTGGGGGGGGGGGGGGGGCTTTGATCAGGATCTCTGCAGAGCAGCATTAATTGCTGGGTTATTCCTGCCAATTTCCTCGTTGGAATTTTCTGCTGTCTTACAAATTGTCCGTGTTGCTAAATTATAGTTTTGGGATTAGAGGTTTATAATCCTTTCCCACCGATAAGCTTTTGCAAACACCTAATTCCATCCGCTCTTGGGTTGTAATTTAAAAACTTGTGTGCCCTGTGAACTCAGAAGCACACTTCATTCCTGCAGATCTGAACTTTTAAAATTGACGCGACCACCTGTTCAGTGATGTTACAGGAGTATCGCCTGAGTTACATGGTACCTTTGAGCAAATGGGAAAGACCTTTAAAAAAAACATGCAAAATCTGCTGTTCATAAGTAGGGTGTGAACATCTCTCAGTGCAAGGGGGCTGCCAGTGGCAGCTTTGCCTGACTTCTTCATGTCACAGAAACGCCCCTGTACAGCACGTCCATTACTTCATGCCTTTCATCTCAGCGGCATATTGGACCAAACCCTGATGCATGCTTTCCAAGATACTTTTGTGATTTACTTCATTCTTCCTGGGTTCAGCTACTTCTCTTTAAAAACAGAAGAAGAAAACTGCTGACGTATTGAAATGGACTTTAAACCCTTGATCTATTCAAGGTTACTTTGTGATGGACACGCACCTCAGACTCGCTCTTTAATGAAATCCCTGGACTCCGTGCATATCTGCACAAGTTTCATTAAAAGTCATAACGTTAGCTGCTGGGACCGATCGAATGGAAACGGGAATGCATTTTATTTTGTTCCGCTATTTTAAAAATGCTCTGTATTTACATATAGATTGAATGCTTGTCAGAAAGCTATGTTTAAAGAAGCTTTAGTGAAGTCCATTTTCTTCAGCCATGTAGGATTTATGTAATTTTAATGAGAGGAGGAGATTGAGGGAGTGATTGTCACTTCTCTGTATAAACTTGGTTTGTTGGTTAAGTGCTGGGTAATGAAAGTGCGTCCTGCCTGGAAGAGTAGCGTTGGGACAGAAACTTCTCACACGTGCAGCCTTCTTATGGAAGCTTCTGTTCTTCTCTTTCGGAAACCCATCATTTTTTGTTACAATGGACAAGATTTATTTACTTGAACCGTATGAAGCTGCAGCCTCTGACAAATTGGCATTTACAACATTTCAGTGTAATTAGAGCCTGATCAAATACTCAAAAATCAAAGCTATATTGTGTAGATCTTGCATTCATTCATTCCACATGAATCATAAAGAACACATAAGCAATTTTCTCAGATATGGCATAAATCTTTTCCTCACCTTTCTATTTTTAATTGTAATATCGTTAGTGTACTACAGTATTCTATATTGTTACAAGCAGTGGTCACCTGTTTTGTGGGTCTTATATTCTGCGGTTTAATCCTGTCTCCGTCTGTCTGTCTGTCTGTCTGTCTGTCTATGTCCTCTACATTATGCCATTGATAGTAACATGATGCCATACTTTGCGAACCTTTGTGGCATGATATCAGGCATGACCTCTACCAAGGGGCTGCCTGCTCCACAGGCTGTCCACACCCTCCGGTTCTGGAATGCCTGAATCATTGTTCATGTTCTTCATCAGGTGTGAAAGGAAATTGGAGGAGCCATTTGCCTTATTCATTGCAAGTTGCCATGGCTACAACCGGACAAATGCTGAATTCTCTGTCACTCGCTCAAAAAGGAGTGATAGTCAAAAGGTTAGGTGTCTTGTGACTGGTGTAGGAGTGAAATAAAAAAGAATGTGGGGAGATCTTTTGGGAGATGTGCAGTGTAATCTGGATTGAATTAGCAGATGTGTGAAGTCCCAGAATTGCACGTTAGTGCACACATAAATGACAGAATCGCTGAAACGTAAATGTTTCTCGTAGATATTTAGGCTTTTGTTATTTCATGAGGTATATCAGTTTCCCACGGAGACATTAGTTTGCGTGCAGGATGTGGGCATGTATGGTTATTAAAGTAAAAAAGCAAAACAAAATGAACAAAAGAAAGGTTTCATGAAAAGCGAGGGCACTTCCTTATACCATCTGCTCTTTTTTGCATTAAATGTCTTTTGGAAGACGAGCTGCATCGGAGGGATTACTGCTTGACACGTGGGATGATTGTGTTGGATTGTCTCGGTCTGTTTCATTGTTCTGGAATGTTTGCATTGTTGCAGCACTCACAGCAAATCCTGAATTATGCATATTTGCCATAATGCTGTCTACAGACACTGGAAGAGCTAGACGTCACAGACCATACGTGTTTATGAGACACTGACTTGCTTTGACTTTGACTAGGAAAGAAGTTTACTCGGGCAGATACCTGGCCAAATATGCATTTGTTCTTCATCTGTGAATTTTCATACTCATAATGTAAAATTAGGAACTAACAGGGAATGTTGCACTTGCATTTGGAGGTATGGCTGTCGTCTGCGTTTGTGTCCCGAATATTGTCAAGTTAATTTGCATTCTCCACTCTGGATCGTATGTGGAGCAGCTTATACAGTAGGGAGTTGGAATCGTCATGGTAGCAGAGGAGGTGAACTTCAGTGCTCTAAATGGAATGTAAATGAATGAGCAAAATTATGTATCCATTTTGTACCTTAGCCTGTGTTAGGGGACCTCTGTGGCAGGCGTGAAGTTGGAATCCATCACAGGGGACCCAATTATCCCAGACCAGAGACTTCCCAGGACCAGTGAGCTAGGCAGGAGTGTCAACTGGGGGGTAGCAGTTAAAAAGGGCTTTGTCAGCTTGGCCATCTAAAATTGAGATTTTCCATGAAGGGGGGGTGGGAGTCAGGTAAGAGAACTTTCACTTATAATTGCCCCAAATTCAGGTTGTCGACAGAGTGCCAAGCATCTGCAGAGTGTCACCAAAAGTTAGAACCAGCTTACCTCTGCTTGTTTTCACCTACTTCATCTTCCTCATTTGACGGTGATGGTGAGCGATGCAGACAGTGACTCACTGTCTTATAATCTCACAGTTATAACCATTCATAACTCAAATTAGAATAATTGTGAGCGATTGCAGATGCACTGCAATGCTGTGGGTGATTTACGCAGGGAATGCTGTAGGCAAAGGAACTCCCTGCTGACTGCAGTAATCATTCCCTCATGAAAAAGGTATTGCCTTTGGAGGCAGGGGGGCAAAATAGAAGTTTTAAGCTCAGTTTTGGCTAATTATTGGCAGATACACATCTTGTTTAATGCATCCATTTCAACTGTATGCACTGGTATCTAACACCATGTACAGTGTTTTTATGGGACACATTACATCAGCATGTTTATTCAGGGTACCGGTGGTTAAAATTGGTCAGTTAATTGGTGTACTTTACATTTCTACCATAGATGAGCATAATAATAATTGACAATAAGGGGTACAGAGATCAATTTGAACAACATGTGATGCATTCCTGTGCAGTGACAGATGCTGACACACCCAAAGCGTGTGTTCCCAAAGGTTCTCTCTCTGCTGTTCATAGCTTATACTTAGAATTATATCTATCTTGAGGTCACCTTGTGCAATGGTCATCAACACCTTAAAATCCATGTCCATCCTCCCCTTTTTCTACAGGTGCTTTGCCAATTCCCATTTGGTAATGTTTTACATTATCTGCACCTTCATAATGCATTCATAATGCATACATAGAACATCCATAAGCTGCATGTAAGTACTTTAACATCCTAACATACCATAGCAGCTTTAATATACATTAATAGTTATTCAATTATAACATTTGTTATTAATGCATTATGAATGCATTTTGAAGATACACCTAATGTTCTATGAATGCATTATAAAGGCATCATGAAGGTGCAGTTAACGTAAAATGTTACCCCCCCCCCCCCCCTATTCTTTTAGCTCCCTATGGATTGTAGCCCAAACTTGAGAAAGAGTCTGGTGCGATGAATTCTGTATAGCTTTTAAAAGACCTAAAGTTAGGATTCTTTTTTGTAATATCATGATTCTTGGTAAACCTGAACACTGACAAATGAAAGATATTTTGGACAAGCTATAAGAAAGAAACCATGAATGTCAGTAATGGGCATGCAATGCAAAGCAAAGGCTGAGCAGAGTGTCAGTGCTGTGTCAGTGTCACAGCTCCGGCACCATGTAGAGGGCATTTGAATAAAGGTTATTATTTCCCTAGAAGTTGATTATGTTTCTCAGGGGCAGCTGTCCCTTTCCGTGCAAAAAATTACTCCATGGTGAAAACACAGACAATGACATCACTTGGGAAATATTTAATTGGTTACCATAATCCATTCATATTCTATAGTCTATATGAAATATATGGGCAAAATGAATTTAGATTAGTTAGGAAAATGGGCCTCATTATTATTGTTCAGTATTCTGTGACTTTTGCACTAGCTATGTTTATCACCATTGTTGAAAAGGTGCATCAGAGTTCTTTAGGCTGTACCCGGCATCACTGGTCCATTAACAGTTATAGTAAAGTTTTACATCATCAGGGAAGTTTACTATTGACGCTAGGCCAGCATGAGAGACCAGGAGATGGGACAGCATGAGCAAAGCATGCACTGGGATGGGAGGACTGGGATGGGAGGACTGGGATGAGCTTCGAGGGAAAACCTCCTTCACACTTGACTCACCCCCAGCCTTGGTTTTAACACAATATCAGGTGTAAAATTGCTTCAGCACTGTTTTCCTGTTTGTTTGCTACTCAGTGACATGTTTTTTTTAAAGGCAACTGGCAAACATTGCATTAAGTTTTATGAGCTTGTTTTGGAGAAAGAATACATATCACCCATAAAATTCCTGGCCTAGACTCTGGCCTAAATCAGTAAATGTTACTGTACTCAGTCCTGCTAATATGCTAAATCATTGAATATTGCTATGCTAAATCCTAAATCATTCAACATTATGGTAAATAAAAATAGAGCTTTATAGATTTCAGCTACACGTTCAGCTTTAAAGATAAGATGTGTTCGATAAAGGCATGGCAATGTAAAATGCTGTATGTTTGTTCATTTATTATTATTACTTAGATGAGGGTAAGATCACAGTAGGATTGTGAAGATCAATCATGATGAATGCATTATTAAGGTTGCGATTTAGCTGCATCGATCTGTAACGTCAGAATTGGTCATAATCGTTTTTTGGAGCAAAATCCCCCTTGAAGACACTTCTACGTCCAGGTCGCATACTTCATGCTCAGGTGCTGTGTCTGTAAGCGGACTTCTGAAACATAGGATGGAAGGAGAAGGTTCATTAATATTCATAAATGGGGGTGTAGGACCCGGGGGAGGTGGAGGAGACATGTACCCCCCCCCCCGCCCAATATTGAATTTGTCTTTATTAATCCCCCCACAATATCACATTCTCTCCTATGCCATTCTTCATAAAGGAAGCACTGCTTCATGACCTTTGTGCTTCGCACTCCACCGCTTTTGTACCCATTTTATAGCACTGAATGCTCTCTTTAAGGGTCAAGAAAATCTTTGCACTATGACACTGTTTTGAAGCGCTGGACATGCTCTTTTGCCATCATTTTCCCTCCATAAAATGTAGAAGTGGCTAACAGTTTAATGCATAGATAAAAGAAATGTTTGAATAAAAGTCTTTTCTAATCAGGGCTGGATGTTAAAGATAATAATAGTGCTATCAACTATCAGTTGTATTTTAATGCAGGAGCCCTTTGTGTAGTTAATGTGATGAATTCTGCAAGTCAGCTTCAGAGACTGTGAAATCTTCTAAGGACGTGGCCAAAGAAGAAATTGGCAAATACCAAAAGAGAGACACTCTGTGGTTGGATGGTGTGTGATTAAGATCCCATGCTCATGGTGGTATTTGTGAATTTTTTTTAAAAAAGGTTCTAAGTAATCCAATGAAATTGAATAATCATTTAAACTAATCAAATCGTGGTAGAAAGATTTCTGATGTATCGAATCCTTTCCTAAATAATTATCATCGAATCACCTTGGGGCCAAAGATTTATGCCCCTAAATCACAGCCATTCACACAAAAATCCAGGGAATCTTAATGGTTACCAGACTAGTTCACACATTACTTAATACCTAGTTCAATTGTTACACTTTGATTTGATGTCATTTACACATTCTTTGATATGTTTTTAAATGTTTTTTCTGGTCAACATCTAAATCCTGGCGGAAGTATATGTTCTAACAAGCTCGCCATGAAACTGTACATCATCTTTTTAGTTGCTGATCATCTCTAAAACTGCAAAGTAAGACACGTCTAAACAAAATAAGACACAACAACAGAGCAGGAAAATGGAGAATATAAAGCGGTCATTTAATATCTGGGCACCATTATGTTTGCTGTTTTGTTTTCATGAACATGACACAGACTCCCATAATGCAAAGCCCTTTTCTTCTCAGCAGCTCCGTGTTAAATGAACCATTCATTGGAATCTTACAAGCACAATACTGTTTTTCACACTTTTTTATACTGTAAAACTGACATTTTTCCAAATGTCTTTTTCACTTGTTAATATACTTTTCAACTGTAAAAAGTGACACTGGCTATTTCAGCTGCTACTAATGAAGTATAAACTTGAGATTCTGTCATTAAAAGGACCTGATTCTGTATCACTTAATATAGACTAATTATGGATATAATTATAACATATAAAAGTTATATTCAGAGGATTTTTAACAAGGAAAGCAGTGTACGGAATGTGCTATTCTGTGTTGCAAATAATCAATGGTAGAACCTCTATAGAATCAACACCAAGATGAGTTACCTGGACTGTTATCAGTGTTGGGAGTAATGCGTAGCTCTAATTCCACTACTTCTGGTGGTAACTAGAAATGTAACTTATTACCTTTTCAAATTAAGTACTAAAATTTAAATGGGCTCATTACTGGTTACTTTTGCCTTTTAATGGACAAATACAGCCTATTCCCCTAATTTCCTGGTTAGGATCTAACATCATCCGACCTTACGGTAGCCCAGTGAATGGGTGATATTAGGTACAGTTATAAATAAAGGTTGACAGTTGTATTGTCTTGCACTGTCACAGCCGCAACACTAAAATAATATACCTACCCAGACAGCAGACATGCATTGGCACAATGTGTCCAACCCTTTGCAAAGCATCTCTATGAGGTCATTTGCTCACAGGCACAATGTCGCAGAGACATTGCTACCGAATAATGATTCGACATTCCCCCGAAATCTGCACGATGTATTTAAACAGCAAAACAGCGTTAATGAGATCACTATGCAATTTTTAGCCTACTGTTATTTTTCCCGATTAGGCTACTATATAACCCACAATAGGAATTTCTTTTGAATGAAGTAACTAGTACCTGTAATTACTCATTTTCAGTAACTTGCAGAACACTGACTGCTACATGTGTGACCCTATGGTAAGTGACATGAGAACGGAGCCTCTGATCTTTCTGTTTTCTGACTCACTCTGATCTTTCTGTATCCCTTCTCCACATTCCTGCACTGTCAGCCTTGCAATAACTTTGGATCCTAATCTCTCATGCCAGTGCTGTGATTTCATTGTCACATAAAGGTAAAAAAAAGTGAAAAGGGACAGATTTGAACTGTTTCAGTCTTGGTCATAGGCTTGGTGTTGGGAAGAAACAGTCAGTGATTTTGGGGGCATTCAGTGTGAGAGTGCAACTTTTCACAGCTCTCCTGTGTGCTGGGGAGTGTGTGCTCAGTCTCCTGCCCGGCTCTAAGGCTATAAAAGAAGCTTCTCCACTCAGCTTCCGCAGCTGAAATACTTGTACTTGACCTGTTTCATTTTAGTTGTATTCTCCTTCATGTTCACCTACTGCGTTTTCTTTGACTTCCCAACATCTAAAGAGATTAAAAAGAGCAAATTGAGACATAATTTTAATCTTTATTTGTACGTGGCCATGCATATGAAAAACTGGATTCTTAATCTGTTTAGGCCTGGGATTTCCTTCCATAAAACATCAGGTTCAGTAGGAGACTCTGTTTCCATAGATGTAGGCTAGACCTTCTGTTAGTTACATGCATTTTAGTCACATTACAGTTGAGGATGACATATGTGAAGTAATAAAACAATACAGATCATTTTAGGAGGATAATTATATCATTTCATTTTCAAAATGACCTTTTATTGTTATGATGAAATGAAGGCCTCTTTTCTTATTTGGTGTCATGCCGCCTGAATACTTCTTGGGTATTATTTTAATGTTAAGTTAATGTATGTTAAGTAGTTAACATACACTCAAATCCAAATGAGATGCTTCTTTTAAAAAGGCTAATATATCACCAGTCCCTCAGCAGATGTTCGATTTCAATGACCGCATTGAGTCCACGCCTACGGCAGTCTTCTCCAACGGTGATGGGTCACTGCTATTGTAGACCTTCTGCTCCAACTTCACCCCGAGACTTGGGGATTTCTCTACTTTGTCCCTATATTACAAAAGGGTTAATTTCAGAGTCTAATCCCTGCCCACGATCCTCCCACTAAGAATTTTCTGCCATCTTTGTTCTTTTTGCTTCTGGACTCTGAGAGCATTCTTAGTGCGGAGATGCATTCAGGATGGCATACGGACCCATCCGTTGGTTTTCTCTGCTCTGATTGATGTGCTGTCTGGGTTTATCTCCCCAGGAGAACTGCTATTTCTGGGCAGCGTCCGGCAATTGTCGCTCTGTGATGGGTTTATCGGCAAATGAGTTATAGCTTCACGTTTTGCTTAGTGCAGCATTCCCACATGCTGTGTTGGGTACAGTCATTTAGGTTCTCCTGATAAGCAGTTCTTGGTTCACTGTGGAGATTGCCCACCCCTTAAACTGTACCCTTAATTAGAGAAATTAGAATGATGCAGTCTTCACAACATTAATTGAATGGTTAACTACCATGCTTGTAATTATTCAGAAGCAGGAAGTGACTTACAGAGCACTGTGACATCACTGCAACATCTGAGCAGCCCAAAGCGCACGTGTAGCTGAACTCTGAATGCCAATGTTATGTTTTGACTGTCTGGCTGTTCTTGGCCAGAAGGAGTTGAATTTGTGCAAAGTGATCTTTGCAGGGGATCTGCTGCATAAGCTGTCGTACGACAAAATCGATCTGTCTGTCTTGTCCCTCTCGGCCGCAATATTTGATATTGAATCAAATGCACCAAGCATCAAGAAAGTTTACTGGCAATTTCATTACCTCTATGAATTTAAAGGTTTTGGATCTTCTCTGAAAATAAGAACTGAAACGAAATAATCCACCTCAAGAAGTCTTCTTTTGGTCTTTGTTTTCACATTTCATTCTAGCATATAGCAGTTTCTTCCCTGTAATAAAAAAAAACTATCACATTTAACCCATGAGTAAATTTCATATCCTGTATGCAGTCCTGCAGCCCATCAAAGAGTCTGCTTTGCTCAGTCATTTTATCTCTTTCCTACTTTAATGGTTTTGTGAGGTTTGCTGCTAAGCAGTGTATCCTGGTTGCTGTTGGATTACTTATGAGGTTAAAATTGATGAAGAAGTTTAATCAAACATACAATTTGTTCTTTTTTTTCCCCGCTTTGAGAATGTAAGAGTGTTCTTATGAAACTATCCAGAGGAAAGGCCTCATTGACTTAGAGACACGAGCCACTCACACTGTTTATTTGCATGAGCTGTTAAATCAGATAATAAGCAGCCTGAGGCACAACACTGTACACTGTATCTGCAGCCAGACCGCAGTGGGTCTCTCTGCCAGTCAGCTTTCAGGTTAAACTGAAGCATGGTGACATTTCTCAGGCTAACCACCAGGTTACCGGGTTTTATACATTTTTAGGCTTATTTACTGATCAGGGCAGTTTGGTCACACTCTGCACAGTGACTGATCAGGGCAGCTTGGTCACTCTCTGCATAGTGACTAATCAGAGCAGTTTTGTTGCTCTCTGTACAGTGACTGATCAGGGCAGTTTGGTCAATTACTATACAGTGACTGATCAGGACACTTTGGTCACTTTTTGCACACTGACTGATCAGGGCAGTTTGGTCAATCACTACACGGTGACTGATCAGGACATTTTGGCCACTTTCTGCACAATGACTTATCAGGGCAGTTTGGCCACTCTTTGTGCAATGACTGATCAAGACAGTTTGGTCACTTTCTCCACAGTGACGGATCAGGGCAATTTGGTCACTGTCTGTGCAGTGACAGATCATGGCAGTTTGGTCACTCTCTGCACAGTGACTTATCAGGACAGTTTGGTCACTTTCTGCACAGTGACTTGTCAGGGCAGCTTGGTCACTTCTTTGCATAGTGACTGATTGGGGCAGTTTGGTCACTCTGCATAGAGACTGATCAGGACAGTTTAGTCTCTTTTTGCACAGTGAGTGGTCACGACACTTTGGTCACTCTGCGCAGTGACTGATCAGGGCCGTTTGGCCACTCTCTGTGCAGTGACTGATCAGGGCAATTTGGTCACTCTCTGTACAAAAACTGATCAGGGCAGTATGGTCACTCTCTGCACAGTGACTGAACTGGACAGTTTGGCCACTTTCTGTGCAGTGATCAAGACAATTTGGTCACTCTCTGCACAGTGACTGATCAGGGCAGTTTGGTCAGTCTCTTCACAGTGACTGATCCGGACAGTTTGGACACTTTCTGTGCAGTGACTGATCAGGACAGTTTGCTCAGTTTGTACAGTGACTGATCAGAGCAGTTCAGTTAGTCTCTGCATAGTGACTGATCAGAGCAGTTTGGTTGCTCTCTGTGTACTGACTTATCAGGACAGTTTGGTCACTTTCTGCAGTGACTGATCAGGGCAGGTTGGCCACTTTCTGCACAGTTACTGATCAGGGCAGCTTGGTCACTCTCTGCATAGTGACTGATCAGAGAAGTTTTATTGCTCTCTGTACAGTGACGGATCATGGCAGTTTGGTCACTCTCTGTGCACTGATTGATCAGGGCAGTTTGGTCAATCACTACACAATGACTGATCAGGACAGTTTGGCCACTTTCTGCACAATGACTTATCAGGGCAGTTTTGCCACTCTTTGTGTAGTGACTGATCAAGACAGTTTGGTCACTTTCTGCACAGTGACTGATCATGGCAGATTGGTTGCCCTCTGTACAGTGACAGATCAGGGCAATTTGGTCACTGTCTGTGCAGTGACTGATCAGAGCAGTTTGGTTACTCTCTGTGCAGTGACTGATCAGCGCAGTTTGGTCACTCTCTGTGCAGTGACTGATCAGCGCAGTTTGGTCACTCTCTGTGCAGTGACTGATTGGGGCAGCTTGGTCACTCTGCATAGTGACTGATCAGGACAGTTTGGTCACTTTTTGCACAGTGAGTGGTCAGGGCAGTTTGGTCACTCTCTGTGCAGTGACTGATCAGGGCCGTTTGACCACTCTCTGTACAGTGACTGATAAGGGCAGTATGGTCAGTCTGTACAGTGATTGATCAGGGCAGTTCGGTCAGTCTCTGTGCAGTGACTGATCATGGCAGTTTGGTCACTATCTGTATAATGACTGATCCGGACAGTTTGGTCACTCTCTGTGAATGCAATAGTGTAGATACTTCAGAGGCCAAATGACTGGATGAATGCAGTTGTCATTTAAGAATCAGAGCCACAGCATGATTCTTTAGAGGTTCTTGTGCATTTAAGAAAACTAACAATGTGAAGTAAGTACAATGTTTAGAGCTTCACAAATAAGCTAGTGGGGGAGCTAGGGGAGCTTTTAATATGCTTCATCAATTATTCATTTTGCTTAATGAAGCCGGAGCCAGTGGATGTGGTACCTTCTTAAAGGGCCTGATACAGAGTTAATTCCTTAGTGCTTTACTGCTAAATGCCAATTCAAATTACATTCAAACGAATGCTAATGTAAAACAGACTGGCTGATGTAAAACGAAATGTTATCGATTCAGTTCAAGAGAGCCTGACTATGCCAAAACAGTGGGCTGTTGGAAGGATACACGAGGGAATGTCTTTTAAAAAGACACACATTTCACACTTCAAATCTAAATGAAGACTCAGATGGATCAGCATTTCATGCTGAGTAATAGACCCATCTTTAACACTCTCTCTTAATAATTCCCATACTGCTCTTGCTTGCTGTCATCACGTTGCATTAAAATGCGTTTAAGTAAACACAGAACAAACCATGTCTGGTTTTGGATCAGAATGTAATTTACTCCCTCAGATATGTTCCATAAACACTGGGTGTGGAGATATATGGTTCGTATAAAATTGTCAGGATTTGTTTGGTCCATCTGGGTCTGCTAGGACGTACTGCAGGATGTGGCAAAACGTGCAATGTGGAGACCGGGCTCTTAATGATTGGTTTGGCATAATAAGGTTTTCTTAAAAATCCCTTTTTCTTAATGTTCTTTTTTTTGTCTCCTCTGGGGATAAGAACATCAGAAAATGTAATGACATCAGGCCACCCAGCCTGCCACAGTGGGTCAGGATTCTATCTTGTAATTGAATTTATAGCTTTTCTTTGTCAGGATTTGCCTTCAGGCATCTCAAAGTATTCTCCTCCCGGGATGCACTGCTGAGCCGGTCCATGCATTTATAACTACCCATGTGGGGAAAACATTCTCCGGTATCCTTTTGGAACATACTTTTATTTTTGCTAATGTTTCAGGGCTCAGCTGTATAAATTTTTGTAACCGGAAAATAAAAACCAATTTAAACCACTGAGTGACCCAAACACTGATAGAACAGAGCATAGCATTTACATGGAACAATTGCAGACATTGTTAGTGGACAACAAATGTGAAGAACTGAAGGCATGGCTGAATAATTGGCTGTCGATAAAGAATAATCTTGGCACCTCTTAGAATGTCATCACGCGTGCATCTCTCAGATGCTTGCTGCTGAAATTCCTTGGATCCATTCACAACATTCTGGATGTTTTTGCTGGAGGGAATGAGTTTCTATGGTAACTCACTGGGAAAGGATGAAAATACTTTTTTTAAAGTGTATATCTCCCTCTATGTGTCTCTCATTTCATATCGCCCTCTCTCAAAAGTTTATATGCACTGGTTGGCTTTTTGCATTACAGATATTTTTCTTGAGATCCTAAGAATCAGTTTTATAAGCATCTACAAAATGGGTACAGATTGCACTCTTTGGTTTTACTTCATGGTCGAGCACAGATTACAGATGTTTAGATTTGATCTGTTTTCAAGCAAAATAACTCATGTCATGCTGATTGCTAAAGTCAGACAGGGCTGGCCCCCCTGTTGGTGACATAGGCGATCGCCTAGGTTTGACATTTGAATAGGAGGCGCAAAAGAGCAAGTGAACAAAATGAGAAGAAATACCTGTGGCTGTATTCCGTGATATTAGTTATTTACACTAGTATCAATATTTTACTGCTTTTCTTGTGAAACAGATGCAACCGAGCTAGTTAGCAGCCAGATACCCTGTGCTTTACACACACACGCACACACACACACGCACACACACACACACAGTCGTGTGTGTTAGGGACCGCTCATTCATTTCTATGGGAAAAATGCTAATGCTAACAACCATAACCCCTACCCAGCCCTAACCATAACCATAAGTAACCAAACAAAATGCAAGAGTTGCATTTTTAGTTTTTTCATTGCAGTCACAGATTTTTTTTATAAATATATATATATTAGGATGGGGTGAAAAAAATCTAAATTTCAAATAGCAATTTCCAATAGTGCGGAAAAGTTGTCACTGGACCTCGTTATTAAACGTGCAAAATATCCTTGAAATAGGTAAATAGGTTAATATTTTCAGGTTCCGCAACGCGATCGAAGTTTTGATACTGACATCTCAGATACCTCCATTTTGGTGGGATACCATCCTTAGGAGAAACGCCTGAAGAAACTCAGCATCTTGTTTCTAATCACCAGGGCAAGCAACTGGAGTACAATCATCACAATCCAGGTGTTAAGATTCAAGGATCGGATGAGGATTTCCAGTCACTAGTCTGTAAACGGCAGGTCTTCAGGACCCAGATCCCTCTGGTCCTCCACATATCTGACAGGTTCTGCCATCATGTGTGAGCTAAATGACCTCCATCAACATGGAAACCTGTCACCACCAGGTCTTACAGACCCCCAGAGGAGTTGTGAATATGTTCACACTGCTGAAGCGGCTCAGAGGACATGCTAACTGAGCCTAGCACCTGTCCGTGTTCCATATCCACATACAGTATGGAGGAACTGCAGTCTCACAGGGCAAGGTGAGGCGAGGCAACGAGAAGGGCCTCATTGGTAAGATCAAAGTCTTTTACTCCAAGCAAGAATGTTACTGGCTCAGTTAATGAGTAAATTCATGGACTAGAGAAAGCAACTAATTCAATCTGAGATCCTGATATGTTTCGTCTAAACCTTGAACTCTTTTGCTCTGCTAAATAGCCAGATAAATGATACTTATGTCATTTATCATAATTACAAAAACAACACCTTCAGCGATTATGCAAGGATCATCATTACTAATGTACGACCCCATTTCCAAAAAAGTTGGGGCTCTGTGTAAAATATGAATAAAAACAGAATGCAATGATTTGCAAATGATATAAACCCATATTTAACTGAAAATAGAACACAGACAACATATCATATGTTGAAACTGAGAAATTTTATTGTTTTATGAATGTATGCTCAATTTAAATTTGATGCCAGAAGATGGGGAGAGGTTCACTGCTCTGTGCAGTGAAGATGGGGAGAGGTTCATCACTGTGAAATACTGTGTGGGCAAATAGTGCAGCAATTGAATAACGCTCCTCAACGTCATACTGCAAAGAATTTAGGAATTTCATCATCTATGGTACGGTAGATTAAGAGAACTGGGAGAAATCTCTGTACGCAAGGGACAAGGCCGAAAACCAATATTGGATAGCCATGATCTTCAGGTCCTCAGGCAGCACTGCATTAAAAACAGACACGATTCTCCAGTGGAAATCACTGCATAGGCTCAGGAACACTTCCAAAAACCATTGTCTGTGAACACAGTTCATCGCAGCATCCACAAATGCAGGAAGAAACTCTACCATGCAAAGAAGAAACATGAATCTAAACATGATCCAGACATGCTGCCAACTTCTCTGAGCCCGAGCTCATTTAAGATGGACTGAGGCAAAATGGAAAACTGTCCTGTGGGCTGATGAATCAAAATTTCAAATTCTTTTTGGAAATCATGGCTGCTGCATCCTCCGGGCTAAAGAGGAGAGGGACCATCCAGCTTGTTATCAGCAGACAGTTCATAAGCCAGCATCCGTGATGGTATGGGGGTGCATTAGTGCCCATGGTTTGGGTAGCTTGCACATCTGGGAAGGCACCATTAATGTTGAATGATATATTCAGGTTCTGGAGCAACATACTGTATGCTGCTTTCCAGACAATGTCTTTTTCAGAGAAGGCCTTGTATATTTCAGCAAGACTTTGCCAAACTGCATTTTGCGCGTAATACAACAGCATGGATCTAGTAGAGGAGTCTGGGTGCTAGACTGGCCTGCCTGCAGTCCAGATCTGTGAACCACTGAAAACATTTGGTGCATCATTAAACAAATCATGTGACAAAGGAGAAATTGTCGAGCAGTTGGCATCCTATATTAGGCAATAGGTCTCCTCAGGCGACTGGTCTCCTCAGTTCTGAAACGTTTACAGTGTTGTTAAAAAAAGACGTGATGCGACACAGTCTCAAACACGCCCCTGTCCCAGCTTTTTGAAAAATGTTGCTGACTTAAAATTCAAATTGAGCAAATATATATCATAAAGCAATACAATTTCTCACTTTCAGCATTTGATATGTTGTCTTTGTTCTTCTTTGTTTACATGATTTACAGTATATGACTGAATGTGGGTTTTTTTGGAACCCAACTTTTTTGGAAATGGGGTTGTGTAAACCATGAAAAATTCTATATATAGTATAATATTCTGTCAGTGTTAGCCAAGAACAGTGGATTGGGTGATCTAAAGTCAAAGAACTGTGATAACACGATTTAAGTAACTGGATCAATATGAATCAGCCCACTGGATATGCTGGATTGTTGTGATGGTTTTCACTGGATTCCATTTGAGTAAGCAGTTAACAGTAAGTCACACCAATATCCTAATTACTGCTGCTGAGTAATAAATAGGAAGATCTCCAGGTTTCCATCAGTACGTCTGCTGCTCAGGACGGACTTGGAAGCTCCTGTTCCAATTCAAAAGTTTTGAACATGATCTTGCTGCTCCAGGTTAGAACCTGCAATGTAGACATTACATTCTTGAATGGGCTTGGATGGGGTTGCCAAAGGCCCACAGACCCATTTTTGGTATTGGCCACAGTCTGCGTTATGCTGGATGCAGCTGTTGGACACTATCTGTGTCGAATACAAGCTGCTCTCATGATCCGTTATGGCATCTTACGTCATGGCGGCAGGGTTATGAAAATATCAAAGCTCTGCATGTAGCCACAAGGGCTGGGCGATTCCTGATAATTCAATCGGGCAACACGTCTGCAGTCTATTTCTAACTTCAATAAATATCCTGGTAGGTGAATGGATAAAAGTGCTGTCTTACAGGCTAACTATAGTCAGGATCTGAGCCACGTCTTTAATGTTCATTATTCACCAACAGCTGATTATAAATATTACATTAAATACATATTACTGATGTATGTCCTTACCTGTATATTAGCTTCAAACGTGCAGTTTAATGGTGTCTTGTAAGCAATTTATTGCCTGTATTTGCACTGCTGTGATGCTGAATTTGTCTGTGAGGTTCTGTGCTTTGGGATTTTGGGAAATCTTGAGCTGAGCTCATTAGTGCTGCTGCCACCAGGTGTGGTGATAAAATCCACCCATACAAGCTGGTCATTATATACAGTGCAGACTGGGAGACTGATTCCCAACATGATGATATCAATCCATTCATTCCTATGGACCTAACCCATATGCCATCAATGACAACCACACGGACACACGCACGTTGGCGTACTTATCTAAAGGGGGACCTTCCATTCACTTTGATGGGAAAAAAACCTTAATCCCAGTCACGACACCATTAACACCTACCCAGCCCTAACCTTAACCATAAGTACCAAACAAAATGCAAGGCTTTTGGCATTTTTAGTTTTTCGATTGCATTCACAAATTTTTATAAAATGCAGGATATACTTGTGCAGACTGAAAAAAATGTCCCCACACAGTGAAAAGTTACAGGTTTTTATCACGTTGTGGGGATATCTGATATCACCACAATGTAATAATTACAAAAACGCACGCACGCAAGCACACACACACACACACACACATAGGTTTGTAATTATATCTTTGTGGGGACTCCCCATTCATTTCTAAGGGGAAAACTCTAATCCCAACATGACAACCTTAACCCCTACCCAGCCCTAACCTTACCCAAAAGTAACCAAAGTAAGAGACTTTTGGCATTTTTAGTTTTTTGATAGCATTTACAGATCTTTGTGGAGACCTGAAAAATGGCCCCACAACATCATAATAACATGTTTTTATCACATTGGAGGGATATTTGGTCTCCACAATGTAATACAAACCTAATCCACACACACACACGCGTGCGCACACACACACACACACACAGACTCAAACACAGGTTATTGATGGAAGAGGAACCGAAGAAGTAAATTGGCATTTCTCAAATAGGTCTGAACTTCACTTTTTTATTATTTGTCTTGTCCTTGGTCTGTGAACCATTATTTTTTGGACAGAAATTAGATCCATTGGTCGCTTACAGTCAGTCACCCCCGCAGAACGCATGCGATCGCCTTACCCGCATGTCATCCCCCATCTTTGTTTGCATTGCCATTCACATTGGCCTGAGTGCCAGTGATTCAGCTGCCAGGATATAACTCACAGGGAGGAAGCTGATAGGACAGTCTCCAGGGATGCGAAAACATCGCCATGAGCCACGCGCTGGGTGTGGACTTGACGGAGCCCAGCCCCCCTCCCCCCCCCCCTGTCACCTGCTGTGGCAGAGATATACTTTGCATGAGTTCATTCCCCCACCTTACTAGCTTGATGGTAGATCCTGTCTAATAGGTACAATTATCTTACAGACAACAAAAATATTTGTTCTGAAAAGCTACTCAAAATTCTGCAGAAATATCTTTACCCCACTGCCTGTTATCTTTGTAATTATTTTCCCACTGCCTGTTTAGCATTTGTTGTATCATCCTATTTCTACATTAACGCGGATAACATCTTAGTTTCATACACAGCAACTCAAAGCACCCCATGTGTGTCAAAGTCAGACATGACATGAATGTCACAATCCATCATCATTTTACTTTTCAAATACTATTTTTCAAAGGCACCAAAAGTCTTATGTGTCAGTGTTGTATTTCTTTTCAGTTTGGTCCAGGATTCTTCAAGTGTCAGTCTTCCTAACTGTGTTCACAAACACACTTTGTGTTCCAAACACTAACAAACACATCTAAAATCAAGAGCAGAGGAAGTGATGTCTCTATGGTGAGAAGAGACACAGTAGCACATTACCATAGCCTGGAAAGCTGAGACCGTATGTAGGACAAACAGGCAATGTATCTGGATGTTGGCTGGCAGACTGTCAAATTCTGGAACTTATGCTCAACGAAACAATGAGGTACAACCTCAACTGTACAACAATAAGGGCTTCCAGATAAGGCACTTCCCCCAAAGCCAAAACGACTTTAGGCCCACAGAGGAGTGGTATTCTAGAACCTAGAAGAATTCCCTTCATAGCAGGAGCAGTCTGGAAGTGCTCTAGATAGACCCTGACTGCATTTCAGTCTTCTAATTGTTTTCACTCCATAAGCTCCATTAAATCCCAGGTGTGAATGAGAGAAACTCACCCAAGCCCCAAGTGATAGATAAGTCCCCAGCAGCGTGGTAGGATTAATTTGATACACTCAGGGCCATTTGACCAGAGAATTGGGTCTATGTTTATTTTGATGCAGGAAATTTACTGTAGGTTTTAGTTAGCAACTAAAGTTACTAGTTACCTTTAGCATTATGATTGATATACTGTACATTGTTACATGTTAAAACATGCTGACCAAGTCTTTTTTTTTACGCTAGAGAGGATGATGATGTGGCTTAGATGCAGTTTTTGTAATCTTATCATGACGTTTCAACATCATTGTGAAATTTAGACAAATTGTCTCACACTGTACGTAACAGTAAAGGTATAGAACAGGGTTCTTCAAATCTGGACCTCGATTCCAAATCCAGGCCTTATTTTCAGTTCTCCTAGGTAGTTAGCTTAATAATTACTGATTCTGATTGGTCAGAGGCTTCACACCTGACTGACAGGTAAAGGAAGGCTGGAAAACCAGCAGGGCCTTAATAGGACCGTGAGTTGAATAACCCTGGTATAGAATAACACATCATGTGCACAATGTTAGCTGTAATTCATTTATGAGAAATTGGTGTATATTGGGAGACTTTACAAGCAGTCAAAGAGAATGTCCTCTTCCTCTGAACCTATAACCTTCTGGCACTTCATTTTACATAAATGATGTTCCAGGTGTGTGTTTACGTTCTGATTGTGGAAAGAGATGCTTGGTGGCTGGAGGTGTCTCATGAATCCCTGGGATTCATGAGAACAAATATGTGAACATCGGTCAAAATGAAGGGGTGATGTTTTGATTCTGCTATGAGGAAGAAGGTCACTGCTGTGTCTGAGACATTCTATGACACAGAAGCAGCCACAACTGCTAACGCTCATTGAGGTTGTTGTGTCAAAAATCTCTTGCTGTGAGTCTTCCAGAAATCACTCCCTACCCTGTTTTAACATGATTATTACTGTGCTGTCATCAGACTGCAGTCTGATTTCTGTAGAGTGAGCCGTAATTTCATTCCAAGTCAGAGTAAAAAAATGTTAAAAAAAAATGGCATTGTCATTAAGTTTGAGTAGATAAAACCATTACGATCAGACCTTCTCATTCGATTTATATTTAATGAGTGCTTAATCGAAGATCCTTTCATGAACGATTAGCTTTGTGATCCTGTGTGACTTTATTAGGAGTTTTAACCAAAAAACAGAATGTGTTTACAGATGCCCCAACCCCCCCGCTGTGAAAGCTTCATACATCACCTGCGCCAGTTTACACATTACCAGTGCTATCCCTTCTGTCTTACCTCTGTTTTCACTCTCGGTGCAGTTTACACATCACCAGTGCTATCCCTTCTGTCTTACCTCTGTTTTCACTCTCGGTGCAGTTTACACATTACCAGTGCTATCCTTTCTGTCTTACCTCTGTGTTCACTCTCGGTCCAGTTTACACATTACCAGTGCTATCCCTTCTGTCTTACCTCTGTTTTCACTCTCGGTGCAGTTTACACATTACCAGTGCTATCCTTTCTGTCTTACCTCTGTTTTCACTCTCGGTGCAGTTTACACATCACCAGTGCTATCCTTTCTGTCTTACCTCTGTGTTCACTCTCGGTCCAGTTTACACATTACCAGTGCTATCCTTTCTGTCTTACCCCTGTTTTCACTCTCGGTGCAGTTTACACATCACCAGTGCTATCCTTTCTGTCTTACCTCTGTGTTCACTCTCGGTGCAGTTTACACATTACCAGTGCTATCCCTTCTGTCTTACCTCTGTTTTCACTCTCGGTGCAGTTTACACATTACCAGTGCTATCCTTTCTGTCTTACCCCTGTTTTCACTCTCGGTGCAGTTTACACATCACCAGTGCTATCCTTTCTGTCTTACCTCTGTGTTCACTCTCGGTGCAGTTTACACATTACCAGTGCTATCCCTTCTGTCTTACCTCTGTGTTCACTCTCGGTGCAGTTTACACATCACCAGTGCTATCCTTTCTGTCTTACCTCTGTGTTCACTCTCGGTGCAGTTTACACATTACCAGTGCTATCCCTTCTGTCTTACCTCTGTTTTCACTCTCGGTGCAGTTTACACATTACCAGTACTATCCTTTCTGTCTTACCTCTGTTTTCACTCTCGGTGCAGTTTACACATTACCTGGGAGTGAGTCAATCATTCTTTCTGACCGAAAAGCTAGGTTTTATTTCGTTGTTTTTAATGAAGAAGTAACAGATGTCCCTGGATCATTAGGTACATCAAGGAGCTTGTAAGCCATACAGTACCAGTCAAAAGTTTAGAGACACCCACCCATAGAAAGGTTTATTTGCATTATTCTCTACATTTTAGAATAATTATAAAGACAATTATAACAAGAAATTATGCACTGACCAAAAAGGATGGCAGGTCTGTGGGTTGGAACTCAGAAGGTTGCTGGTTCAAATCCTGTGGTTGGCAGAGTGATCCTATCAATGGGCCTTTGAGCTAGGCTATTAACCCCAATTTCTCCAGGGACTGACTGACCCTACTTCCATGCCAGTTTCATGAGGCCGCCTCCTGAGGTGCTTTTCTAGCTGTCCTGAAGGAGGTCCCACGTATATGCTGAGCTCTCATTGGCCGCTTTTCCTTCATTCTCTGGTCAAACTCCTCCCAAACCTCTCTACTCGGTTTAGGTCAGGTGACTAGGTCATGTGATGCAATACTATTGCTCTCCTTTGTAGGCAGCTTGCAGTTTTTTGACTGGTACTGTATTTCCAGCTGATGTTCAGAACTATCAGCCTAGAACATAACATATACAGTACAGGAAAACCTGTGACATAGAAATACACTCACAAAACCTAGGGGAAGATCTTTAGGGTCAGCAGGAGGATCAGACCCTCCTCATTGGGATTGGTTAGTGAAGGACTGCATCTCTATGACCTAGTTATTTTGGCTGTACCAAAGTCACTTTGTCCCCCAGAGCCTCACAGCTTTTAGTGTAAACAAGGCCAGAAGACAAAGTGGTTCATTCTGCGGATGTGAGCACTGGAAAGACGACAGTGTTTTTGTTTTAATGAACCTTTGCTGAAAATGCTCATGTGACGAAATGTCCTGACCTGGGGCCCACAGCTCGGCTCTAATTACTCTGCTAGGAGAGCCTGTTATAAATGAGCATCCCAACAGGAGAGAGGCCCTCATTATCTACACCCTTGTGAGTGTTCTGTATCTGATAAGGAACGTTGCAGCACACTTCAAAGTTGGGCTGAGGTTGTACATTAAACAGGCTTTATAACTCCTGAAGAAGCACCGGCTTGGCTGAGTCTTTTAAAATGTTCAAGAAAGAATAGAGCTACTAGATTTCAGCCTGATGCACTACCCCTTAATAGGCATAATCATAAACATAAGCAGTATAATATCTTGGTTACACCAGAAGCACAAGGAGAATGAGGGATATATCCAAGGACGAGGACAATAAGGTGTTAACTTGGGTTTTTGGATTTATGTCAATTGCACTCAATGTGGGGAAAGAGTGTGATGTTAGACGCATAAAGTAATATACTGTACCACTCAGCCTTCGGAGACTCACATAAGGAACTAGCTTTGGAATTGGGGAAATGGAGAAGGGGGCTGCTACAGCATTTACATTTGATTTTTCTGTGCCTGAAAAGTTAATCTGCTCATGTTAACCACATTCATGTGTGTTGTTTTGTGTGTGTGTGTTCAACTGCTGAGGAAAGCAGAGCAGATTCCAGCAAGATTTTAACATTCAGTGACAATCTGCCTGTCCCAAAATGACATTTGCTGTGATGGAGGGCTGACTGACAAGGAGTATTTCTTGGTTGTGTTTGCTCAGTTACTCCCATTTCATGCACCCCCAAGCAAACATCCTGCTGCTTCCCTAACTCTCAAACAGACCAATGGAACAGTCCCTTCTTCTTGCAGATGAGTAATTGAAGCAGAAAATGTTTTGTCATTCATACTCCTTTGAGAACAGAAACATCACATTTTTGGTGGAAGTGACAATAGGAGTGTTTTTGGATGCTTTGTGTGGAATTTCTTTCCTCTGAAAAATCAGAAAAAGGCTGTTCTGTGTTTCTTCTGTTTCCTTTCTCATCTATATTCTATTACATCTCAGGATTTATAGATGCAATAGTATGAGTGTTTCCATGGAGCTGGTTAGTTTACACTTCTGATCCTGGGAGAAACTCCCCGCAGAGTTAATTTTTCATCTTTTCTCCTTCTGATAGGTCTCCATAACTCAACAATACATGCACCGTTCAAAGGAAAGTGGAAAAAAGAAAATCAATACCACTTCTTTATGGAACCTATCATTAATAATCCATAAGTAGACATCTCTGGTGGAGAAGGCAACGACTGATTTTGAACAGAAACCTAATTTTGTGAGGAGTAGAAGGCAGATAACAAAAAGGTCCGGTCCTGCCAGGGAGCGGACTTGGGAGCTGTAGCAAAAACCCACTATGAAAATGAGAAATAGTTCTGGGAGGTTTCTCTTGGCAGGGTCCCAGGGACAGATATTTGTCACCTACGTCCAAGACAGTCTTCAGTGTTCACCTGCTGTTGGAGTTCATATGTCATGGATAGAAATGTGGTGGGATTATAAATTGAGCGTATTTTCTCACTGGAAGGGGCTCCTATCACATGCTAATCAAAGTTGGTTTGGGTGAATGTAGGGTCCCCGGTCACCGCCGTCTCCAAAGGCTCCGAATCCATCAATCTGCTCATTTTCTGCTCCATCGGCTCTGGCAGGAGACCTGAATGAGCATCGACGGAGGACATCCCAGGCTGCATCTCAATCAGTCCTCAGGCAAGAGCTCTTTCTAAAAAGACCCCCCCCCCCCACCCAAAAAAAAAAAAAAGCACAGTAGCACACGTTCATTTGAATCAGCCCTTGGCCCGTGGAGATGCTTCGCAGCCTCACGCTCCATCACTTTGCCGCCAGTCCTCGGCATCCCTCAGGGTCTGACCTCCATCATCTGGAAGCGCCACCAGCGACAGTGGAGATGGATTGTGGATCCGTCAAGCTTGAAATGATGGATTAGGTTTAAGGTGCAGTGGTTTTGCAGGTGATGCCCATCTCAGAACAGAAAATGCTTCTTTATGAAGTACACAGCCCTGCACAAAGCCTAGTAGTTTAGCTCTGGATGGTTCATTCCACCCCCCCCCCCCCACCCCACCAAACACCCTGAGGTGGTGTGTTCCAGGTGCTATTTTACTAGTTAATACATCACAGTTAGTCAGTCTCACCTGTTTCTCCTGTTAGCCTGACCAAGTCACGCTGATCCAGGTCACACAATGGCCGTCCCCACTACACTAAACACTTCAAACACTCATGCTTTTATTCTGCTGAATTTGACTATCTCACTTTTTTTTGTTATTCTTAGGATGCACTATGGAGAGAGAGAATGAGAAATAGAGTTATTACCTGACAGGGGACAGAATAATCAGTGTCTTTGAATGACACGCATTGGTAGAAAGAGCTTTCTCGTTACAGGAAGTGAAGTTTAGCAAGGGAGTAGGGTGCCTCAGCACATGATATGATATATTTACCGGAACGACATTGGCAACAGTGATACCAGCGAGTCAAACAGTGACAGAGATCTTGGACCCCAACATGGTGTGAGGTCTGTGCAGTGGAGGTAACAGTGCTGGGTTACTGATACATAACCATACCTGGTGACTCACCCCCAATCTTCATGCTCTGATTTCCAACAATAGACCACAGTTCCTTGTCTCCTTGTAGCCTTTTCAGCCTGTTTTGCATTAACTTAAGAGGAGGTGAAGAATGGGGAATAGGCTGAGCACCCAGCCACGTACAGGTGGGTGACTCAAGCGGGACCCCCAGACCAAGGCATTAGAAGGCAAAAGATTTTTTTAAATATAGTTCAAATATAATTAGTTTCCTCCCAGCAGCATATGTGCATTATCATGGACAAATACTCTTAAATTCCATTATTTCACATTATCAATTTGTGATGATGACAGTTGTGAAGGTACTCATGGATACTGTCGAAGAAGGGTGTTAACCATAGAAGATAGCCTTTAGGAAAACAATTCACACAATAAGAATGCCTGCCACTACAAACCTTACTGAATGTGTTGTATAAATTGGCAGAAACATTCTCAATAGAACTGTAGCGATATTAAGAGTTGAGTTTAATGGATCGTCTTTTGCTTTCCCTTGATGTTTACTGCAGTGGGCTTTGCTCTGGTCTGCACCGGTCTTCATCATCCAGTAAAACCGGTGTATCTGAGTGTTTGGGTACATCTGGACCCCATCAGGCCCCTGGCAAGCTGACAGGAGGAGGAGTGGTGGAAGGTGCCAAAGAGAATAGAAGGGGGGGGGGGTGCAACAGCAATGTGGGCCAGCCCTGCCAAACTGCCCCCCTCCCCACCCCCCAGGGTTTACCTTTGCTAGGCAGGATCTCGTCCCTTATAGTGATTGATGCAGGCAAATGTAATGCAAGAAGCAGGTGTTTGGATAGTATTGTACACATAAACTACGGCCTACATCTGAATATGTCGTTACACGGTGACCTTGAAAAAGGTTCGCAGAATATTCCTTGTGAAACTTAACAGTGAACAAATTGCCTGTTGTCCATCAGACGGGACTTTTCCATTTTGAATGGGACGCCAGAGACTGTAAAGGACTGACCTTGTCCAAGTCTCTTTCCACTAACAGACTTACACTGACCAATCCCACAGCTTCTTTAAGACTTTCTGACATCCCATCCTGGGAGAGCATCGTCTTTTCCCCACATGAAAATGAGTTTGCACACCAATGCTATGTGCCATGTCTACTCACACTGAACCACCTAACCTTGTAGCCTACTGTATGTTTACATATTCTGACACTCGTCACCTTGTATAGTACAATCTCAGGTCTTAGACTTTAGCTATTATTTGAATGCAGTTCATTATGTGTGTGTGTGTGTGTGTGTGTGTGACCAAATATTCCCCACAATGTCATAAAAACCTGTTATTTTGATATTGTGAGGATCATTTTTCTGGTCTACACAAAGATCTGTGAATGTAATCAAAAAATGCCAAAAATCTCATACAGTGGTATGAACTCGAATTTAATCCGTTCAAATCTCCGGATCGGATACTAAAATGTTCGATTTGTGATCGAATTTTCCCCATAAGAAATAATGGAAAACCAATTAATTGGTTCCCGGCCCCAAAAAATTACACCTAAATATGTTTATTTAGCATTTAAACACAAAATGAACCGGAAAAAACAAGAGCATATGCTGTACTAAACACATCAAAGCACATTTATCCAAACAATGTGTCCTGCCCCAATCGTCCGCTCCTTCCGTGTGCCACGCCCCCTCATTAACCCCGTGTGGAATCCCTGTGTGATCAGCTGTTTCTGGTTGTTGTCATTAGTCCTCTGTATTTCGTCCGCGTTTCAGTTTGTTTCCCCAGTCCGGTCATTGTATTGTCCGTCTGCGTTTTGCCTGCCTTACCTGTAATTAAGCCCCGTATTCCCCGATACCCTGACTTCTGCGCCTTTGTCTCCGTTCTGTCCCCGCTCAGCACGACAATATTATTATAATTGAATGTATTAATGGTTTATTATTATTTTGGCATTATGACTCTTTATTCTGTGTCATTGTGTTCTGTATATAGTCTGATGCCGCTTATGACTATAGCAGGAACACCGAAATTTCCCTTCAGTTGATTAATAATGTTTGTCTTATCTTACGCTCCCTTACAGATCTGACTCCATCTTTACTATTATGCTGTATTACCCCTGTTATGATCCACATACCTGTTTCTTTAGCTGACATCACTTTCATCAGCCTTGCCCGCAGTTGTACTGATCATATCTATGCCAATTCAGCCCAACATTGGATGATTCTGTTATTTTTACAAACTCTAAATCTAGTACAACTCTATTAGCTTTATATTCCAGCTTGGACTCTACAAGCTTTTAGACCATGTTTTTCTAATCAGATCTAATGAAGGATGTTTTAGCATATTTTCCTGCTGCCCAAGCTCTTCCGCTGTAAACACAGGGACTGGCCCCTTTGAAAGGGGACCGATTTTATGGTGCAGTGTAACGTGATCCTACAAGTTGAAGATATTGGCTTTAGTTGTGTGGCTTTTATGGAACATAGAGGGAGGCCCCACCAGGTAGAAGCCCTAAAGTTTGTACTGGCTTGGAGCACTGTGAGAAGGCTCTCAATTAACTCAAAAAGGCTCAGTGCCTGTTAGCAATTCCTTTACCTAATTTATGCTGTTTAAGCTGTACATTCCAGAGCCATATTAGTTAGCTGATATAAATTTTAGATGCTGTTCGTTGCCAGATTAATAATGGTTTTGAGAGAGCAGACTGGCACTTCATGCGGTACCTGTGACAGTTACTATGCTGCTGTTCTTCTCGTCTTCGCTCTCTCCTGGTCAGGACTCCCATTCCCTGAACCTTAATCAGAAACCACAAGCCAAGCATTTTATCATGAACTTCAAACCTCCACGTGTCCAACTGACATCCAGATGCATTTGCTACTAAGCGCACATCCTGCGGCTAGCATCAAAGTCACAATACTGATCTGAGATGCTGAAGAACTTAAGGAAGGTCACAGTATGAATGCTTTCTGTTTTTATGTTATTTATCTACCTCTCGTTTTTTTATGTACTAATGATTTTTATTTGTGTTGAAGCTGATACCTTTATCCTGGACAGCTAGCAGCATGATATTTTACTGGCTGCAAGTTTATGCGACATGAAGCAGTTAGAGTTCTCGTACTTCGTTTTCATTTACATTTGGTTATTGAAACACTTGCGCAGAGCAGTAGATCAGCAGTTGACATTCATGTGGCCATGTATCAGTTTAACAGCTTGGTAACTTGATACTTTATGGCCTGTCCGTGAAGTGGCTCGGTTCCCACCCTTACCTGCTCAATTAGCCTCAGAGTGAGGGAGTCCTCATTACGGCCTGGGGTGCAACGTCACCCCCCCTCCCATAAAACAGGCCCGGAGCGCCGGGGGCTCCCGCTTAGTACAACACGCATTATTTATGTGGGTCTTTCGATGACATGGACCCGTCCTGCCTTCTCCGTCAAATGCACCCCCTCCCCTGTGGGAAAGTAGTCTGAGACACCAGGTTGTGTCCTGGTTTTATGGTTTTGTCCAGTAACACAGAACTTGAGTGAGACTTTGAAGGAACCTTGACTTTAACATGCCAAAGCTTTGAGATGGAAATTCCTCCCTATGAAGTTTTGAATGCTGAAGTGATATTGTCTCAGTGGACAGAAGCCGTGTGCCTAAGATGTTCATCTGCTTGACAGATGGAACTATATTTTGCTGTTAAACATGCAGTTGTGACAGTGATTTAACAATTTTAACTTATTCCAACTTTAACTTGATTATAACTTAATATTTCTAAGCATATAATTTCAGACATTCACCAACATGGGTATATTATTATTATTATTATTATTATTGTTGTTGTTGTTGTTGTTGTTGTTGTTGTTGCTGCTGCTGCTGCAGCTTGTTGTTAATTATTGTTTTTTAATATTATTGTTGTGGCTGTTATAAATGAATGTTTCTCATTTTCTAGTTTTGTGTGGGAAAAAGTTAGTTGACTTCTTAACGTCTTCAGAATGACACTGGCGGCTGTCTTGCCGCCTGTGATTAATTGACGCTTGTGTGAAATGTTTCTGCTCGTCTGCATGGCTCTTTTGCCCACGTCTGCTGCACCATGCTGACTGTCACACGGTTGTAATGAGCATCAGACACAGGGAGGAGCAGGAGCTGGCAGGAGTGGGTGTGCTTTGAGATGGGGCCTTGAAGTTGTGGCAGAGTGCAGGTCATAGGTTAAAGGTCACAGGTCACAGTTCCTCCTCTGGCATGCCGTTCTGGGCCCTGATCAATGGGGGAATAAAATATTCTCAAAGCATACAAGCACTGCAAATACTTATGGCTTTTGAGTCCTGCGTAGTGCTGGGTGATCGTTTTAGTCCTTGCATGTGCTCCCCTCAGTGGGTATGAATTTCACGCTCTTTCATGTGTGCAGTGCTCTGTTTCAGTGATTGCCCTGCACGGGGATCAGGGAGGCTTGGCCGCCCGTGTGTGTCCAGACACCTGTCTCCACTCAGCCAGCATGCCCACACCCTCCCCCATTCCAGGCACTACTACTAGTATTACTACTACTGCTAATAATAATTAATGACAGTAATAAATGGGTAGAAATTAAAAATAGGTTTGTGGATTTACTCCCCCCTGCCCCCCCCCCCACTCTGCATGTGCCATGCGGGTCTCCTGCAGCAGTCCAAAGACTTGCTGTTAGGTCAAGTGGCATTTTTCACTTTCTAAATTGCCCACAGTGTGCATGTGTCAGTGTGTGTCTGTGAGTGCTATGGCTGGCTGTTACGACAATACTATCGATAATCAGCGATATCAGACAGTGGTTGACCAATGATCATCGCCTTTGTTGGGGAAGAAGGCTTAGGCTACAAAGCAAAATAGAGATTTATGATGTGCCGTTCAGTTCAGCCTTCTCGTACACGTTTCTGTCACAGTTTACAAAAGACTATTGGTGTCGTTTTTTAATTTCTCATATGGTACCCAAAAGTATCAGTGTATGTAAACGTCAGTTACAAAGGTGGTACACGGCTAGGGCTTGCTGTAAGTTTGAGTGCCACTGCTATAAATCCTAAATTAATCTGGGCCAATGATCTATTGTGCAGTGTGTGTATGAGCGTGTGTGTGAATTATTTTTATATTACATTGTGTTATTTTGACATTGTGGGGATCAGGTTCTCACAAAGATCTGTCAATGCAATCCAAAAATGAAAAATGCCTGAAGTCTCATATTTTGTTTGGTTATTATGTTAAGGTTAGGGCTGGGGTAGGGGTTAAGATTGTCATGTTGGGATTAGAGTTTCCCCCTTTGAATTTTGGAGGATGGATGGATGGATGGAGAAGCCCCACAGTATATATATATATAAAAAATATTTTGCATCCCAATGTTTGTGATGTTTCTGGAGTGATGTGTACTGCATATAAGCACAACAGCACTGCCACTGAAAGGTGCTTAAACACATGGGTGATAAAGTTAGAAACCACTCAGAAAGTAGCACAAACTACCACAGACTAGCAGGCCACAGTGAGAGAGGCAGAGGAGGTTGGATTTTAAAATGAAATGGATTATGTTTTGTCGGGGGGTAGGAAAGCCTTTAACAGGCAGTGTAGACATGTGACATGCAGGTAAACTGAAAACACTCCCCTCTGACTGCCCTTTAAGAGAAGTTAACAAGTCCGACTCACTTTGGCTTGAATTAAAGTAACTAATGCATATGGCAAAACCGTTTCCACAAATTACCTTTCAATCTGTCATATGTTTCAAAGGCGGAATAAATCTTCTGAGCACTATGTGTTACATGTGTAATTAGTAAATCCGTTACAGATGTGCCGTGTTTGTTTGGCATTAGTGTAACGGGGGTGGTGGCTAAATCTGGGCTTCAGCAGTGGGCAGCCTGCCGCTTTTCTCTGCTCTCATGGACATTCTGCAGTCTTTTCTCCCCCAGCGTTTTGCGCATTGTTCCCTGACTGGCCTCTGCAAAGCAGGAGCAGCCAGCTGGCTCCCTAACCGCTACTTGTTCTGTTTCATAATACCACGGTGTCACAACTTGTACCCGCAAGGGAACTTCTGCCAGTCTGCACCCAGAACTTTTCTGATGGCTGCGTCCAGGACGCCGGCGCTGCTCTGCCCAGCAAAGACAACCGCTGCCAGAAAATTTGTGACGTACCCTTTCTGGAGCTATTTGCGGACTAACTTACCTTTTTTATTACTGACTAATCTGTGCTGGCAGTTGGTCCTCCGCCCATTTAACACTGCCTGGGCATGGGCTACAGATTGGAAATCTGTACCAGAACAAGCATTAGTCCTGAAAATGAGCATTAGCATTAATTATTTCATTAATTGCACTTATGATGATGTCATATTGCTATTTTACCATAGAAAAACAACCTGGAGAACAAGTTCTGTCTTGGTTCAAACAATGAATTAAATATTGTGAATGGGTGAAAAAATCCAGCTGGTCAGAATTTACAAGGTTAAGCTTAATTTCCCCGTTAACTTGACTTTAACTACTTTTTGGGAAGCTGCGTTGAAGATGCCACCTGTTTTATATTTCAGAGAAGAACCAATTCTAATGTTAAACTGATATTAATGAACTCTGATCAATGTATTAGAAAACAAATGGTATATGAATATTCCCAATACTTATGGAATGTTCTATGGAGACTTCATGGAGATATGGAGAATGGGGAGCTACAGAGGCCTGTTTTGCTAAGTGAGGGTAGGCCTACTGACCAAAGCCAAGATGAAGTGTTGTCTGGGCCAGACAACCCAGATGAATCCTGGGAAGTGAGCTCATAATTGACCAGCAGGTACTTGGTCACAGATGTTATTTGTTCAAATGTGCTAGGTTTCAGATTTAAACAGATACGGATTCCACTTCCCATACTGATCATTTTTCAAATGATGTTTTGGCCTGATTCAGATTAATCAACAATAAAATGACACTGTGGGTGACTGAAGGGATTATAGACTAGGCTGAGTTTTGTATAATAGGCCCTAGTTTATATGTCAGAATTTTGCATATCCAACTTGAAGTTTAAGTCATTTAGAGTAACTTCACAGCGGAACAGTACAAACATAATTGCCTTGAAAGTGCAGCCATGGCCACAGGCTGCGAACACAAAGGAAAGGGCCCATTCAGAGGGCCGACAAACAAACACAGGGGGCTTGAGCTTTGTTATCGAAAGCCCTCCTCCTCCCTCCGGGTGGGTTTTGTTCATCACTGGATCTCTGAATGTTTTCCTCTTTCATTCACCTCTGAAACAAAGGAGCGGCATTTCGGCTAATGACGCCCACCGAAACGGCGTGCTGACCCCCACGGGCGGATTTGGCGGAACCAAAAGAAGCCGGCGGGAGGCTGAGCTGCATGTTTTTCTTTTTAAGTCCCATGTGACAGTTGCCCAGGAGGTCAGTCTCGCTCCACGGGTGCTTCATCCTCTACGCCCCCCCACAGGTTCCTGACCTGCTGCCTCTGCTTCAAAAGGGGCACTTGGAAATGACTTGTGCTGGATTCCTCTGGGCTCATGAATATTTACACCTGCGAAACCAGGGAAAATATGAACCAGGAAGGAATGGCACCGGCAGGAGGAGGCAGCACCATGCCTACGACCAAAGATGAACACCAGGGGGCGCTGAGCACAGCTGCAGCCATGGCACCGGGCTTGACTTGTCGTTGGAAGCACACTTGTTTGTTATGAATAATGTTCTTTCACGATGGTCAGCAACATATCCGAATTAAATGTTTATTTGTGATCACTGCATAGATTTGTTAAATGTATGTATATACTTATATGAAGAGCCAAATTATGTTTAATAAATTATTTGGAAAATTATATAATTCAATTGTGTTTTATTTAGAGAGAATTTCCTTGTCTGTCCATATTTACCTGGACAAATTAAAACTTCATCTATCAAATCAAAGGTCGACCTCTTTGGGAAACTTTACCACTCCACCATTTTAATTTAATTTAAAATGAAAATCAGTCGAGCAGTGACTCCTGTACCGCACTGTTGTCAGCGTTTGTTTCCATCAGATGGTTACAGCATGATCTCCAGCGCAGAGCCTCCGTTCTGTTCACCGCGCATGTCAGCATTGTTCCCCCATTACAGCACCATGATCCCACTCATTATGTGCTCTTTGACTGGCAGTAGATTCTGAGCCTCAGTGCGATCTATAATCAGGCCAGCAGCTGCCATCATGCTGATGGGGGTCGGGCCATTTCACACTCCCCATAACTATTTGCATTTAATGAGAAAGAGAATTTGGAGATGCGGGAAACGGAGGTGGATGCATTCTGTCCCAACTAAATGCACACATGACAAAACAATGTACATCTGTAAAGCGAGAGGTTTAGAATTTACGTAACACTTTTTAATCCCAGAGATGGAGTCAGAAGAGTGATTCTGAGTATATAAGATAATATTCTGTACCATCAAAGAGTGTGAGCATGATATTCAACCCATCAAAGTTACTGTTGCTTGCAGGATTGTGTCTGTAACAATCCTGACAACATCCAAGTGGATGATATACTTTTTCCTTCAGTCTGAACACTTATAAACAGTAATGAAGGAATATAATATCTATATAAGTTTGGTTTTAAAAATCATTTGTTTTACTTGCCTGGCAAATGATTTATAGAGGTGACCCAGTGACCTACTCTTTCTGTCTAACAGAGTATAAATATTCGACGCATCCCTTCCGGAGACGGCCACAACAAATGAAAGATGCACAGTCTCCGTCCGTTAAGGAGGTCATATTGACCTGGACAGTCATCTGTTGTTTACTAATTAAAACATACAGAGACAATTAGCTAGAATGAATTATAGGAGTTAATCAGTGAGCATTGATTGGCTCTGACAAGAGCACGCTGTAGAGCGAGGTATTTAAAGGGAAATCTCACTAAATCTCTTTTGGGTGACCTCCTTAAAGACATTTTAAAGGAGATTAGAGAGGATTTTAAGACCGATTGCTTAGCCATGCTGAAAGCTTAACCGCCAGGAAATAGGGGTGTAAGTTTGTACAAACACTGCATTTGCTGGTGTCTGTGAGCTGAATATGCTATCGTTCAAGTGTTGATGTTAGTTGGTTTATTCTGATAAAATGTAATAGTATTACAATGCTGGATAGACATTCTCGTTGGTTTCTTGGTGGTAGGTAAAGCGTTATATCGATGTTATTCTGGCACCTGTGCTGACCTGAGCAAGTGATGTTTGTTAGAATCGAAGTAAAATGAAGAAACAAGGCTCTCAGTTGGGTCCATTAGCATATGTGACTTATATGATCCCAGAAGTTGAATCTCCTTTCAGTGGCTGTTTTGTACACAAGATGGGGTCCCACCCAATATTAGGCAGTGGATGTGGACCTGTCTTATTAGCATTTGTCCCATGCTTCTCTCTGCCTTTGGGTCCAGCAGCCTAATTGCTAATTGCGTTGATTGCAGTACCCCCTTGAAGTGGTAAATCCTTGGCTTAGCATGGGTGGCCCCTCTTAGCTTGCCAGGCTACACTGGGGCTCAGCTCCAGGCGTTTTCACTGATCCAAGCTGACTTGGCTATGAGATCGTGAGTATGATGCTGCTGAGGCGACATATCGCTTCCTCTCAGGCACTTTGAGGTGATACATCGCATGGTGTGAAGGTACTGGAAGTTTCCACTTCTTTAGCTGACTCTCACAGACTCCAATCAACTGAAGACTCAGGGGGGGTGTGGCTAACACGATTTCATTTCCATTTGACTGTACTGAATAATGAGGTGGCTACTATTTTAATCCTTTATTATTCTCTTGTTTTAATTCTCATCGTTGTGTGTGGAAGCTATAGGACCTTGTCAACCAGAGCTGGTATCCCCTATTTGACAAGGGTGTAGAAATTCTGCCCCCCCCCAATATAATTTTACATATAATTTTCATATTCAAGGTGCCCCTGTCAAGGGCAGGAGCTCTTGAACCTGCCAGAGTATCTATGTCTCTGACATCTCTGAGTATAGGGCCTCCTTTCTTGACAAGCCGGTGTTGAAAGAGGGGGACAGAAATCCTGGCCAGGGTCCCAGCAGGATAGGGCAGAGACTGAAGGAAGCTCTGTGGGCCCTTTTGGTGCATGACCCTCCATCCGGTGCAAGATGAGGGGGTTCGTAGTGTTTGGTTTCATCGTCACATGCCAGAGTTTATTTAGCATCAAGCAACAAGTTGTGTGGAAACCCAATCCCATTACAGGCGGCTGACCGGGCTTCTATCGCTTCCCCACGCGATCGGAGGCTTTCCCTGTCCCCCTCCCCGTGAGAAAGGGGGGGGGGGCACTGCTGACCCCGTCCCCGCTTCAGGTTTCGCAGAGCCGCTGTAAACACCAGTGGCATAACCTAGGCGCCCGTGTGAAGCTGTGAGAGGATCAGCGGCCATCCTCACGCGACGGATTGTCCAAACCAGCCAGCTGATGTGGGCACTCTGTGCGAGGGTCACCTTGCGGGACTCCTGTGCTTTACATTCTGTCCGCTTGCGGGTTGAGCATCAAAGCCCCAGCAGAGCGACTCGTTAATTAAGATGAAAGACAGTTAGCATCGATTTCATTATCTTCTTGAAGCACTTGCTCAGTGATTAGCTTCAGATCTCTTGCAGAGATTTCATATCTCGGTAAATTGTTGCTGTGGGCAGCATTGACTCAGATCCACGTCACAGAGGGTGGTGTATTACATAAGCCAGACGTAAAACATCTCACTCTTAGCACAGAACATGTTCATTCACTTACGAGGCCTATGATTTGGGGAATTTCTTTGCATTTGTACTGCTTAAAATGTGCCGAAATTTGAAGTCAAGTAAGTTTCTGCAAGAAGTGTTCCCCTTTGCATTTGAACCATTTGGATGAATATTTTAACAAGCAACATACAAGCAAATGTGAGGAAGAAACTGTAGTTCTGTTTATTACAGGGAAATCTGAGTATGACTGATTTATCCTAGTAGCACACATAAATTGTAAGCCTTCCCTCAACTGTAAGTTGCTTTGGATAAACGCTTCTAATAAATGTAAATTGAAATTGAAATTTTAAAGTATCACGTCAGAGCATTCTGGGATATAAAATGGGATTTCTATAAAGGTCATCAATTACTCTAAGCTGGTGAAAACACATCCTCCACGTGTGCTTTGTAGATTCCTGCCTTTTCTGGGTTTACTCCATCACATCTCACTGATATTTAGCCACTTCAAGATTTGCTGTTCATCAGTGGATCTGATTATATCCACCTCAGGGCCCTTTGGGTTGCTAAGGCTTGCAGGAGAGGTGCACACAAACCCAGAAGAGGGTCACGCACAGCCTTCCTGACCCAGGACAGGCAGGTATGTATAAAGAGGACGTTTGGCCTGACTGATGGGATCATTGATGCTCAGCCTAATTCTGCATACATGCCTTTGTAAGTGCTTCTGTCACTCTGAGAAGAGACACATCATGGTCCGACCTTTGTGGAGTGGGTGGATGTTCATCACATTAGAGAAGACGCACGCTTTCATGGAGAAGTGATTGTGTACAGCAGGGTCCGAGACCTATGCAAGTTTGTCTAAATGCCTGCTTTGTTTACCTTCTCCTTTGCATTTGAGACCTTTTTTTAAATCTCTTGTTACTATTTATTAAAAAATAAACTTTTTAGGAACTTTTGTGTACTCTGTAACGAATGTTGTGTAATATATACAGACAGCAAATTGGATAAAACATGTTTCGTGCATTGCAGTTGTATCACATAAACAAAAAATGTAACATTTTTACAATGTCATGGCAGAGATTTAGACCGTATCTAACGCCATTGCTCTACATGTAAACCTCAGCCGAATGCACTTTTAGCTAATCATGTCCTCTCCCAGCCTGTAATCATTTTCATTGCATGCTTAACCATGCAGACATGCATGAGTAAATGGTAAAGGACAATTTGGAATCAGTTTCTCTTTCAGTACTGACAGTAACTTCATTATTTGCGCTATACTCACGCTATCCCTGAAACACATGTCGGGGGAGGGGGGTGGTTTTAATGAATGTATCACTTGAACTGCATCCGCCATGGGCACATTTTGTGGACCCGAACCTGGTGGTGAGGGGTCCGGTTGTGGTCAGTGCGTGCATTCGCCATACACCTTATGGTACCACTCAGCAGGGCTGCGTGTGTCTTCTCTGGGCCGTAGTTCCAGGCAGGGGGAGCGACACCAGCTACCGCTACGATATAGCTATAAGTAATCATAACAAAAGCGCGGATATTATCTCCACTGCTGCCTCTTGAATCTCCCAGTGCCCAGATAAGCCCAGGCCCTTCACCAGACAGATTAATCTGCTAAACTGTCTGCCTGTAGCGTGTGTGCGCACTGAAATCTAACAGAGCCAAAACACTCCGGACATGCATAAGAGCCAAGTCTGAGGAGAAGGAGCTGACCAGAGGGGAACACTTACCCCTTGCAGGTCAGGATCTCATGTTCACTGATAAAGTAGGAACACTGACCAGCATGATGCAGGACTAATCACACATCTGAGAATGAAGAATGGAGATCTTATAATTTATCAGTGTGGGGAGACACATACAAATGAAGACTAGCTGGTTAAATCCTCAGTGCAAGGGCCTGTTTTAATATTACAGTTAGGATTTTTCTGTTTTATTTTTTTTTACTGGATTGTTTAAAAAGGATTGTTAAGAATGTGATCATTTGACTGACAAGAGTCTAATATACAGTGTTTAAACGTCTTAGGCAGTAAAAAGAAATGTGCGTGGCTATTTATCTGGGTAGTGAGTGTATATTTATTAAAAAAAAACAAACAAACAAACAAAAACACTATTTAACATTAAAACATACAAAAATGATCAGTAACACAATAAGAAATACCAGGGCAGGGTTCTCCAAAAAAGTTACTGGTATCTAGTTGGATGGTGAGATGAACACTGTTTTGATTTCCAAACCTTTCTTCAGGGGCACCTCAGCCATTCCATGTATTCGTTAAATTTACAGCTCTATTAATTAATTAACTTAATTAGTTAAATAAATCGATAAAGTATTGAGTAGCTTAACACAGTATGCTAGTGGTCAAGTAAGAAAAAAGCATGGGTGTATTGGACGGTTGCTGCAAATCCTGAGGTGACCTTGGGAGAGGCAAGGACTGGCATAATGTCATATTTTACACCAACATGAAGGTTATTGTAACATGATTTTCTTTGACTGCCTAAGACTTTTCCACAGTGCTGTACTTTTAACAAAATGCAAAATGAACCCCAAGAAAGACATTATCTTGAGGAAGAAAATCACAGCAGGGAAAGCGAGTGAAGTTTTTCACATTTTACATCCAGGAAAGTTGCATGCTCTACGGCCAGCCGTACTCCTGGTGTCCTGAGGCAGAGAAGCAGGGAAGGGCGGTCGGTTTCTATGCTGGAGTCCATGCATAAACAACACTGTCAGCATGAAAGACCCCGGGATGAAATAGCATCAGATATGTACGCACGATCCAAAAGCAATCGGGGGATCTAACTCAAATACCCCCATTCCCTCAGATGCACAACAAAGGCTTCCCAGCAGGTAATCGGAATGCCATGCGGGGAGACGGCAGAGGAGAGCCGAGAGCCGACCCACAGCCAGAGACAGCAGCTCTCTCCCAATTGTTTCAGAGACGTCTGTCTTTTGTCTGAAGTGGAGATATTATTGTGAGATGCACAAAGGAGGAAGGCGGACGGAACGCTCGAAGAAGATGACGGGGAGAAATTAGCAGGGAGATTTAGATAAGCCTACGTCGCCGCTATCGCTTTCTAATGCGATTTAGCGCGTAGATTGAACAAGCCCCATGGGAGGATGACTAAGACATGGAGGTAATTAAGGGGCAGGTCTGGTGTAAACAGAGCAGGTCTGAGGGGAACTTGCTGTTATTTGGTTGGAGGGTGGTTTTCACAACACGGAATGCAAAGGTGGCACCAAGGACATTGGCAAGGCTTTGTCTTCGGATATCTCTCACATTCAAGCAAAAAACCAAATTGTTTCAATTATTTCATGGATGTATTAAATCCAGTTTGAAAAGGTGAATTGTACTGAAATTCTTGAAGAAATAAATATGAAGTCTGCAACTGCTTCTACTTCACAATGCGCTCTGTTTTTCAATAGATGAGCCCGCTCCAGGCTAGATGGATGCCTGGTTATTTTCATTGTCATGTGGCCCAGCAATAACCTGACCCTCATTTCCTGAAAGGTGATCAAGTTAATCCCTTGGCAAACACACGTCAAACAGCTAAGAGTGAGATATTGTGTTTATATGCAGAAGATGTAGTGCTGATAAAATCATGGAGAATCATAGAAATCTTTTACTTCAGCACCTTGGACAGATCTGTGAAAGGTGATGTTGCTCTTTTTGGAAAAAAAATGTCATGGTATTGTAAGAAAAATATACATTCATGAAGAGTGAGCTGGCCTTGCATGGTATGGTCTGGCAGTTCCGGACTCTTTGTAAGGCATGACACACCATCCAAGCTCAACGTAGATCTTTGATGACTTTGGTGGGTCACACTACATCAGACTGACAATGGCTCAACAGTGCATGTCTGGAGAGAGGCAAGATGAGACAAACCCTTCTGACCTTTTCCCTATGCACCACCGACAGCATCCTGATGGGTAGAAACACCACAAGGTAATACTGAATCTCTGTATTGGACATTCTCTACAATATTCACACTCATATGACATATTTTGCCAGAAATAGACAATAAACAATTCAAAGAGTACATTTTAGAATATAATTCTTCATCTAAAAGTCTCACATGTTCAGCTTTTGGGTGCAAAGCCTAATAACACTCAACAGAGCAGATACAGTAGCAGGAGATGTTTATGCCATTTCTTGTGGTAGCGTTACTGTCTCTTCTTGGTCCCTTCAGCCATTTCTCAACCTATTCAAAAAAGGTGATTGAATTGTACTCCTGTAAATAGTGTGCATAAATGCATGAATCACAAATATATTTGATTATGGATGATAGCTGCTGGACTTAGGAAGTACGGAATCTTGTCTGTAACTATGGTCTAGTGATCCATCTGTTGGACATGAGGTTCTGAGAGTGGGATGATGGAGTCAGTCTGTTGGGTCATCTAACATGTGGATCCATTCTCTAGAGACAATGGTTGGCCAGTTGTCTGGATCCCGTTTATGGTCTGTTAGCTCAAGACCAGATGGCTCTGTGTAGAAGGCACCTGAATTAATAGATCATCAGCTAAGCACTATGTATCATATTGATAAATAGCCTACAGAGAAGCATTAGTTAACTAAATGCAAAATGTAATATCCCTGATGAACGTAATTATGACAGCAAAATAAAAGATAAGAGACAGAGGATACATGTAACTATGAGGGAGACCTGAGACAACACCAAAATCAGCCATGGAGCACATCTCCCGCTCAGAACATTTAACTATAGTAGAAACTAAGAAGTAGGTTTTTGTCCTCACCTTCATAAGGGATCTACAGGAAGAGAGTGTGTCTAAGTTCTGCAGATGGCAGATAGATTATTCCATAAAATGTTTAAAAGTTTGTTGCTAATTGTGGTTCAAATTTTTGGTACAACAAGGTCACGAAAATCTTCTGAACAACATAACTAGCCTGGAGTAGACGCAAGTCTGTTTGCGGCTCTAAGGGCGAGAAGTAGTGTTTCATATTCTGCTCCAAATTTGGTGGGTCTCCAGCATAGTAAGCAAAGTATGGGATGTCCATCTTAATGGACGGGGATGATCAGGACGTCCAAGCCTTTTAGATCATGTGTAGCATGGGGCCATAGCAGCTTGGAAGCATAGCATGACGGTAATGTAGCGAGGATTAATGAATGCATAGACAAACTGCCGTGCGTCATTAGAGGGACACAGAAGACTGTTTGGCGGGGGGGCATATCTGCTATCAGTGATAAGTCAGCCTGGTACCTGATATTATGAGTGAGACAAATGTGTAAGCAGATCATCTGCAATAATACAACAACAGGGTTGTGTTCCAGGTCCATGACGAGGAAAGCCAATGTCAAAAACTCAAGCTGGCGTAGGATCTTCCTCTGCAGGAAGTTGAGAGGGATTCACAGGCACAGAGCATGAAGCATACCTCTCATCAGGAGAACATGAAGCACCGAGCATCTTCCAGAATGTAACTTTGGTCTTTTCAGTGGTTCGTATCTAAGTGATAGTCAGTTTGATTTTGGAGGAAATCAAAAATAAAATGTATGAGATACTGACTTCACCTAGATTAAATGAGCCATGATGAACCAGCTATAAGAAAAACAAAGCAGGAGATAGCAGTCCTCTGTACTTCTTTTTGTACCAATAAAAGCTTTTTTTTCCAGGTAGTTTTTCACGGCTACTCTATAGCTAACTTACACAGTTAATACTATATCAAATAATCAGTCCATTACCATGAAGCAAATGGTAAGGATTTTTGGACTTTACAGCAATGCGATTTCCCCCCCACCATAACAAAACACAATTCCAGGCTGCTTGGAAGCTAACAGCAGAATGTCAGAAAAGTCCTGAGACCAGAACCCTTGGAGAAAAAAAAACGTTCTTTGTGTCGTTGCTCATGAAAGGATATTGTCATTTAAGTTTTCAAGTTGTGTTTCAGCAGCATTCTTTCTAAGCCAGCGACCGCAAGCAACACATGTGCTATGTTATCGTTGGAGTGATCACATCTGAAGCTGTTCCCTGAGCTTCCCACTTATTACTTGTGTCTGTATGTTGCATGTGTAGCACTCAAAATATTCGTGCCTGCGTTGGCTGCACATGCTATTGTTTTGAGTTGCGCTCACGCCTTACAGATAAGGGGACGGAGATAACATCTGGGGCCCTCTTCTCCTGGTCCCTCCCACACTCTCCTGGTTTGATGTGGTTTCTTAGCGTCAGATCGCAGAGATTAGCGATGTGCAATTAGCTGCGTGTCCCGCTGGCTGCGGTTTTGTACCATCATTTCAGCACTAAAAGCAAACAGGATGAGTGCGACCCTCATGACGCTGCAGACGTTGCGTCGCGTGACCTGTCTCCGTCCATCCCGCATGGGCCCAATGGATGACACAAGCGTCTGTCACAGTACAAAGTAACAGCACCATGCTATTCAACTCCAGGATGCACGGTTTCCTGCCAGTCTGTAACCTGACCAAATAACTGATTCAATCTTACCCCTTCAAAGCTCAGCTGACTATTCACAAGATTTAACCTCTATTTTCCATTTTGATATCATGTCAGTTGTAATTAAATGTGCATTATTTTGCCATTTTTATTATTCATTATATGGCAGCCCAGTGGCTCAGTGGGTAGCACCATGTGCGTGTGGAGTTTTACATGCATGTGCTCCCAGTGCTTGGATTTCCTCCCAATGTCCAAAAACATTTGATTAGTTGAAATGGTGTCTTTAAATTGCTCATAGTATGTGCCTGGTAATGGACTGACGTCCTGTCCAGGCTGCTCGCATGACTTGTGCACTGCACTTCCTCTGACAAGCCCCAGACTCTACAACCCTGCAGTGGATAAGCAGTAATGGAAGATGGATTATATCATTATTTTTGCTGCCGAAACAACATACTTTTGTGATTATCTCTTACATATTTCCTAGACATGAACACGATGTCCTTTGGTGCTTGATATACCTCTACCCCCAGCAGGCATTGTGACTTTAAGAACCATGACCAACGTAGGAATGAACCTTTTGCATACATGTGGTGTTAAAGCACACTTATGGTTTTGCTTATGGCTGACAGTGCAGGCTAATGCACATGGATAAAGCTCTGTGAAAAGAGGGCCGATACTGAGCCTCAAAGGTACTGCTTGTCTGCCTTTTAATTCCATACCTGGCTGCATGGTAGGACACAGTCTCCTGCATGCATGATTAGGGTGGGGGGGGCTGTTAGCTGATGCCGTTTTCTATTGTTTTTTTTTTGTAAAGCGGGGATCGCAATGTAAATATGCAGGTACATGCAGTTCTTCATTATGGTTATGTTAATGCTTCATTCCACTTAATCCCATTGAATTATCCCATAAACCCGACAGATTACCTGTATAACATTTGCTGTGGAGCCGTGCGTTTACTTTAACACATCGTCTCCATCCAAATGTGTGGGATATCTTTGTTCTAACTGGCGAGAGGTAAAACTCAGCAAATGTCTTCAACCACAGACCACCTAAATGATAACTCAGTGTGCCTTTCAGTATATCACGTTTCTTCAAAAATTCCACAAAATGAAAGGGAAGGAAAAAACGGCTTTGGAAGAAGTGGGCTGAGATCCTGCTGCAGATCACACAGAATGAAGCTGACGGCCATTGCTGTTGCTTAATGAAGCCAGGTCCAGAATTTCCTGTCCCTGCTTGGAGGTGTTTTGTTCCTGACCCTCGTTCATCATGAACATGAACAGGATCCAGTCAGGGCCTGTCATTTTGTATCATTTTATTGTGGTAATGGAAGTATTGGTATTGGTCCGCTAATGGAGTGACTGATCTGCATTTACCAAGACAGCACCAAAGTCCATGCTCCACAGTTCCACAATTTTATTAACGTTTTCTTAATTTGCTTGGCTAAATAATTTAGTCAGTTTTGCCTCAAGAAAATAAAAATCCATTTTCAGTTCTTAAATGAAGCTTGTGATTATCCATAGCAGGTTTCTGGGGTGAAAGGCAGGTTATACTCTGGTCAGAACAGTAAAATACTGCAGAGCACAAGTAGCCAAACACACATCATGCTCTGCTGCCAAACGGCCTCCTTTTTTAAACTTTATAATGATGTACCTTCTGGATATATACTTTCACATTTCTATACTTTCACATTTCTATACTTTCACATTTCACATGTCCACATAGTACAAGATGTACATTGTATGTAATTCTTTTTTTTGTTCTTATTTTCTCAGCTTTAATGAAGTTTTAAAGGGCATAGTGAGGCATGTAGACTGTTGTTCTTGATTTTGAGATTTGGAAAATGTTGCAAAGTCTGTAAATCCTACTCACTAAAAACAAATGGAATTTAGTTTCATTAAATGGTGCATTCCATCAGTTCTCCTTTTATGCTGGATGTATTATGATATTTTTCTAGCTGTATGATTTATTATTATTTAGTATTATTTTTGTCCATGACACTAACCATATATGTGTCACACGTTTATGTGTGTATATGTGTTTTTTCACATACGGTTATGGTTGTTTTACTTTAACATGCTAATAATTATTTTATTAGCCCATTTACAGGGTAAGTTTGCCCTTTTGTTATATTTCTCAGCTAATTAAAGGAGCCCTAACAATCCTGTTTGTGTGAAGACCCATTCCTTCAATGAACTTCCAGTAATGCAGGAACAACTAGGAATCCCAGTTCGGCCAAAAAGACTGGGTGCTCTTCTTTAAAATGCATGTGGCAGGAGTTGCCTGTAATTACAGGGAGCATGGTGTGAGAGGCTGAGACAGTTGGAGATACAGAAAAAAAATGCTTGAAAATGTAAATTGTATGTAATTAAATGGTTTTATTTGGTTTTTTCCCTCAATTTTAATGAAGATTAATCCTGCTTTGTGGGTAAAGGTGAAACTATCCTGCAAAACAGGGTAGCTTATTGGGTGCCTCGAAATTTATCTTTGGATTTTTACATTTATACCATTTTTGTTTCATTAGACTTAATAGCCTCAACAATACGTTGTTAAAGAGTTATGAAGTGTTGCTTGTGCACCGCTATGGCAGATGAGCAGTGTGGAATTGATAATGATGTATAGAGAGCTTGACATCTTCTCCTGGACAGAAATGAGAAAAGACCGTAGCTATGATTCATGCGAAACAACTGTAATGCATTTCTCATTTATTCTACATTTGGCCGGTTCACTGAAACAGAAAACCAGAGAAAATCAAAATGCTACAGCAAACCATTTTGCAGTCCATGGAAGCAGAACTGCAGCATTTAGTGTGAGAGGAGCAACACCAAATAAAGGAAAACAAAGGGACGGCTTCAATGCTGAACCGGGCACATGACCTAATCTCCACTCAGTGGGTCAATTTAACTTCCTTGGATCGACATCAATACAGAGTTCTGAAAATGCAGTAACTGCGCACCCTGTCTGTGCATCACCTCCATTCTCTTCGTTTCCATCAGTTGTGACATCATGTACAATCAGTCGATGACATGGTGGAGGGTGGGTGTGGGGATTCTTGCACCCTAATCACCAAGGTTACAGTTTTACGGCCTCCCATGTGGCGCGGCTTCAGACTGGGTGCGCCTGCAGATGTCTCTGTGTCCGCGCTGCCAGCTGGGATCCTGTCTCAGGGCAGCAGTGAATGGAGCTGCACTGCGACTTTGAACAAACGAGAATTTATCGAGCCCCTGGCTCAACTGCGGATTCCAGAGAACCCGAGGCCCTGACACGCCACGCTTTCATATAAATAAAGCTGCAGGGCATAGGGGTCCCAGCCAACATCTGGAATATGTTATGGCCCATGAACACAGCCAGGTCTGCGGCATTTGTGATACCACAAACCCCCCCACACCACACCCCCCACAAACAGCTCTGCTTCCCAACTGCCTTCCTCCTATTAGACCTGCGGTTTGACAAACTGCGAGACACACACACTAAGCCTTTGTAATGAGGATAGTACTCAGATCTAGGGCTATAACCTGAAACAGGTTATAGCCCTATTGCCCTATTGTTAAATACTGTTGTACTATAATTTAAAAAAAAGCTGAACTGCAAAGTGACACTGTAGTATTTTTGTAGAGGTATGATAGTATTATGTTTGTGCTGACACTAACCAAATATGTGTCACGCATGTGAGTTTATGTGCTTTTTTCTGATATGCATTTTTGGTTGTTTTACGTTACCATGCTAATAAATATTTTACTAGCCAATTGACAGGGTAAGTTTGCCTTTTTGATATGTTTATCAGCTAATTAAAGGACCCTTAACAATCCTGTTTGTGTGAAGACCAGTAATGCGGGAACAACTAGGAATCCCAGTTTGGCCATGAAGACTGTGCGATATGGGTGCTTTTCTTTAAAATGCATGTGGTAGGAGTTGCCCGTAATTACAGAAATAAATGCCTTAAGACCACAATCCCTCATACCTCAAGAAGGTCACTTTACAGTCACCTATTGCATAAGGCCAAAATCTAGATACCGTTGTGTTTCGTTTGAAGTTCCCCATGTCATCTGTTAATTCTTGTCTCCCCGCTAAATAACCCAAACCAACTGAGTGACAGCCTCTGCCTTTCCCTCTGAATGAATGGAAACATGGTTCATATCTACATGTTGGATGTAAACATCCATGACGTTTCCGAGACACTTTAGGCCAGACTGGAGATTGTGATCTAACAGCAGGCCTCAGGTCATGTGGGATGTCTGATTTGCATATTTCTGGACAGGATAGCAGTTGGCCAGTAGGGGGCACTTTTCCTGTGGGATTAATGGCGCCTGAAACACTTTTAACAGCAAAGACCTCAGCTAGCATTGGCGGAAAGAAGACTCTGAAACCCGCGATGGCTTTTAACGCTGTGTGCTGTCAGTCATTATGAACTAATTTCCCTAATGGCAACATATGAGTTAAACATGCCTGTCTAAACCCACCATAATTATTTAAAAAATATGTATTATGATTAGTTAAAACTTTCTTCCCCAGATTGTCTTCAAACTATCAGTGATGAAACAGCCACCTTAATGTCAGTCAGTTTTGGCAGTGGGCAGAGCATCAATAGGAGCCAATCAGCAGAAGAACTACAGTAGTGCATTTTTCGACATTAAGAGAGAAGAATTCCAGCCACCTGCTTCAACAGCTGGTAAAGGCAGGTCATTAGTTATAAGGATTTGACACAAAAGCAGATGTTGAGACCAACATTCTCTCCGGTGCATGACACCATTGGCAGGGCCAGACTGGTACCGCGTTCAGATATCCAGTGTTAGTTTGGATAGCATGGAGGGCTGAGGAGGCTAGAATGCAGGAGCATGGAGAACACAGCAAGAAGGGCCCTCTTCTCTGGTAGCGAAAGTTATTCTGACATTAATGGATCTGTTGCTTAATGAAGCCAGGTCCAGAATTTCCATTCCTGCTTGGAGGTGTTCAGTTCCTGACCCTTGTTCATCATGAACAAGACTGGGAAATTAGGTTTTTGTGTCATATTTTTATTTCACTCTTGTCATTTTTCCATTTTTTACACATAATGGAAGTTTTTTTGAAGGTGCCCTTATTCATTTAACAAAATCATAATCCTTTTTTTTATTCTGCTAAGCATTGTACTTTAATTATAATACTCCAGAGTAAATAAAGCGGTAACTCCGCTTCTGCACCGCGAGTTAAACTGTAAATAAGGCTGGCTTAATTGACAGGTGGAGGTGTAATTTAATTTCCGCCGGCACCCCTGTTTAATTTACAGGCAGCTTATGGCCGCGAAGCTGGTGAGTCGCCTGCTGTCTGCCTGCTTTCCGAGTGTGACTGAACACGCAGTTCCAGCTGTCCTCGGGGCGCTGTGGCTTTGACAGGCGTTTTAATGAGCGTGCTCAGTGCGGGTCAGGGCGTGGGAAAACGTGTCTCTGAGTACAAGCAGCAGGGAGCCCCCCTGCCCCCCCCATCCCACCATGTATCCAGGACTCCCAGACAGTAACAATGTGTTATTAATAACCCTTGGGGCTGGGGTGTGACCCTTCCTGGTCCGTGTGGCCTGGTAAATGTTTCCGGTGTGACACTTTGGTGGGGGGAGGGGTGCATAAGACCAATTCTGGAACAGGTGGATGTCATTTTTTAAAAGCAATGACAGCTGATGCAGCTGCGATTTACAAATCACTTGTTTTCACTGAGACCTTCAGTGCTTTGACTATAGGTGAATAACAAGGGAATGGACAGGTCTGTGTTTGCAAGTGACTGTGATGATCAGGTGTGTGTCTGTGACTGATGGCAGATATGCGTGAGTGACAGTTCTTATCAGGTCTGTGTCTGTAACTGATGACAGATGCTCATGAGTGACAGTGATCAGGTCTGTGTCTGTGACTGACGGCAAATGCCTGTGAATGACGCTGCTGATGAGGTCTGTGACTGTGACTGACGGTGGATGCTCATGAGTAACTGTGCTGATCAGGTCTGTGCCTGTGAGTGAAGGCAGATAGCTGTGAGTGACAATGTTGATCAGGTCTGTATCTGTGACTGACAGCAGATGCCTGTGAATGACGGTGCTGATCTGGTCTGTGCCTGTGACTGATGGCAGATTCTCATGAGAGATGTTGCTGATCAAGTCTGTGTCTGTGACTGCCGGGAGATGCCTTTGAGTAACAGTGTTCATCATGTCTGTGTCTGTGATTGACAGCAGATGCCTGTGAGTGACAGTACTGATCAGGTCTGTGTCTGTGACTAACACAGCAAATCTATAGGATGCATCTGCGGCTGGTCTATTCCACGCATCTTTCTGTTGATAAACATCACCACTACTGTCCAGAGGGCAGTGACCTTGCCAAGAACAGTGACATTTCAGACAAAAAATGAAAGGAATTTGGTGCATGAGGACTCATATATACCAAACCCTGTGAGTCTGCATCCCCATATGTTTACATCCCTCACATAAGTGATACAGCTGCACAATTTATAATTTCATGCTGATTTACATATATATTAAACCATTTTCATAGCTGGATAGTTACTGATCAGATACAGATCAGGTCCTCCTGTTATAACATTACTTTAACTGCTCCCTGGTTTCCCCATTTAAGTCTTTCAACTTTCCTTCTGTGTCATTTGGATTAAACTGCTCCTGCTTTTACATCTGTCATGCTTTCTGCCTAGACAAACAAACATTTCAAGGTTACCAGTATTTTAAATGCTAACTATCAAGACCTTTACTTGGTCATATAGTTAGTTTTACATGTTTGTTTGTGTTATCTGTGACATAGCATTTCAGGTCAAGTTACCCCCTTAAAAATGGCTTTTTTCCATGATAAAGTAGGTGTATAGTATATGTGTCGTGTGCTATGAGGCGAAATCAAATGTATGAGCTATGACGCACAAGCACAAGGCATCAGTATATGTGTATTGATGCCACTCACCCTTTTCGTACTATCTGGCTTCAGTTCACCATCTCCACCCGGGTTGCGAATTTTCTGCAAAATGTTTGTACGCATGGGCCAGAGTTTCCTAATGGATACGCACATTCTACCGTCAAGTTTGTTTCTATAGATCGTGACGTTTATGTGGGAAGTAGCGTACTCCTCTTTCAGGTCCCGTTTGTGCATAAATGAGACCCCAGAACTATAGTCAAGACCACCTTTGTTGAGTCCAAGACTAGGTCTAGTCAAGACCAATTCAAGACTGAGTCCAAAGAGGTTTGAGTCCATGGGTCACGGTGCTTGGTTTGTTTCAGTGGGGTTTTCTTCAGTGACACATGAGGTCACAGTGTTCGTTTTTTTTCAGTGAGTTTGTGGTTTTGTTCAGTGCCGAGTGAGGTCACAGCCGGTCAATTTGTTTCAGTGGGTGGTTCTGTTTAGTGCCACGTGGGGTCCCGGTGCATGGTGTTTCAGTGTGTTTGTGGTTTTGTTCAGTGCCGTGTGAGGACACAGTGTTCCGTTTGTTTCAATATGTTTGTGGTTTGTTTCAGTGTCTTTCTCATTTTGTTCAGTGTCATGTGAGGTCATGATGCTTGATGTTTCGATGTGTATGTGTTTCTGTTCTGTACTATGTAAGGTCAGGGTGGTCAGTTTGTTTCAGCATGTTTGTGTTTCTGTTTTGCGACATGTCAGATCATAATGTTCACAGAACCAGTGTGTGGCTCTGTTCAGTGCCATGTGGTCATGGTGCTTGGTGTTTCAGTGTGTTTGTGGTTTTTGTTCAGTGCCGTGTGAGGTCACAGTGCTCCGTTTGTTTGTGAGTTTGTGTTTTTTTCCGGTGCCATATGAGGTCATGCTGCTCAGTTTGATTCAGTAAGTTTGTATTTCTCTTCCATATTGTGTTAGGTCACGGTGCTCAGTGTGTTTCAGTGAGTCTGTGTTTTTGTTCTGTGCCAAATGCCTAAAAAGCATCTGTTCTGGCCCAGACAGAGACTTTCAGCCAGGGAACATGTCAGAACTGTAATTGATGGCCTTTTACAGTTAAGAGAAATCACCTCTTCAGCTCAAGAGGCAGTAAATTACAAGCCCCCGAGTAGCACTTGAAGTGAGGAAGTCAGCATGAGCAATGCGGTAGCCTAGGCCATGTACTTTGGCCTTTTTCCAAGAGGGTACCTCATGAGTTTACTGTGTATTACCAGCCACCTGTGCTGTGACTAATTTAATTTGGTTTCCTGCAGGAAGAGATGGACCTCCTACAAAAAAAAACATCCCTTGAGGAATCATAAAGCTGACATTCGCTCTCAGCTAATGAGCCCGACGTCCCTAATGCCTGCTGCCCTCTTCCTGGAAGGAGATGGTGAGTTGCGCAGTGAACATTCATAAGAGGAAGTTTGAAGTCATTGCTTAATGATTCCAGGAGGGGATTGTTGGCAATATTCACAGACAGTTATCTCAGCTACCTGTTACTTGGTGGTACAGTACTGTAGCGCTTGGCAGACTGAGGCATCGCAGCAGTGGAAAGGAGACGAGGCAAGACAATTTCAAATAAAGCGGCTCTTTAACTGGAGCCCTTAAAAGGAGCGCATAACAAGTAACAACCACAACTCTGATACAAATATCAGGGAAAAGCACGGAGGTCTGACACTGGACTGTAAGGCATGGGGACTATTTGCATATTGCACAGAAACACATGAGTAACTGGCACAGATCGGGGCACACACAGGTAAACACACTCGCATAAACCAAAAACACTGCACTATTTACAACAACAGTTACACACAGGGCTATTTACGTGCCTCGTGAGCATGCCGGGAAATGCTAATAGACTCCGCTATGCGGCGCCATCTCACCAGTGCTGCGCTACATTATGTGTGCATAAAATTCTAATAATAAAAAGTAAATCAGTGCTTGCATGATATGAGGGAGCTGGTGGTGCAGTCCACTGGGTACAACATGGCTCATTGTGTTCAGGACAGTGGTAACACAGCGCTGTTTTCTAAATTTTACTCCACAGTTTCGGACAGATGGTGCGAAAGAATCGCCAGGTCCTTCCAAGTACTTTGAGCTGTTCCTGACCCTCGACTGTGAGCTTGCTCTCGTGTTTCTGGGCTCTTCCAGGGGGCCCTTAGCCTCTGTTTCGACTCCCAAATCAAGGCTCCTTCTAAATAATTCACGCGGCAGCGTGCGGCCCCCGTGCAGCCTGCTCCTGCCTCTTACACTTCCATTTCATCAGCTATTCCTTTTTGTTCAGAACTTCAAGCCTCCCCGTTGATGGGGATCAAACAAGGCCCGTCTTCTGACCTCAAGCCTTAGAAATGTCCATGAGTTTTTGGAAGAGTAACACTTTTCAAAAAAAAAGTGAGGGGGATAATATTTTTGGGGCGGCATGGTGGTGCAGTGGTTAGCACTGTTGCCTCACACCTCTGGGGCCTGGGTTCGAGTCTCTGCCTGGGTAACATGTGTGTGGAGTTTGCATATTCTCCCCGTGTTGTCATGGAGTTTCCTCCAGGTACTCCGGTTTCCCCCCACAATCCAAAGACATGCTGAGGCTTATTGGCATTGCTAAATTGCCCTTAGGTGTGAATGGTGTGTGAGTGTGCCCTGCGATGGGCTGGCCCCCCGTCCAGAGTTGTTCCCTGCCTTGTGCTCATTGCTTCCAGGATAGGCTCCAGACCCCCCACAACCTGGATGGATCCATGGATGGATGGATGGAAAACATTTTAACATACTTATGAGTCATTGAAAGCGAGACCAGGGTTCCTTCCAGGTCATCGGTCACTCTCATACATGGAAGCTCTAATATATTTCTGTTATTGCCCCAGGTGTTACATGAACATTAACAGAATATCAACATCTTGCCATCCTTAAGATCCAATGCTTCATTAGATTTACGTGAATGTGGTTAAGTCCATGTGTTTTTGGAAGAGTAACACTTTTCAAAAAAAAAGTGAGGGGGATAATATTAATATTAATATATTAATATTAATATTGTTAATTCTTCTTCAAACCTTCTTTAAACCTTCTTCAAGATTATACCTGCCATTAATTTGCCAGTATATACTACAGTACATGCTACATTGTGCCATTATCTTAATGTGTTATTTTCTAACAATGAAAACACATTATTCTTTCCTCTTATAAAATGCCGCTTTGTTCCCAAGGGTGAATCACCCACTTTATTAGTGTAAAGGTGATTGGTGAAGTACACAAAACGATTATGTCACTGGTGACTTCGACACTGTTGGTAAAATGGTCGGTCATGAAGTGGACACTTAGTGAACAGAGCGTTGGTGAAGTGCGTGGTACTAATGACGAATGGAATGTGGTTATTGGTGAGATCGTTGGTGAAGTGACACTAAGTGAAAAGGTCAGCGGTGAAATGGACACTCTGAAAGGTCAGCAGTAATTGGACAGGAATGTCATTGGTGGAGAGGATGTCCTGTATGTGGCAAGATGTGCTTCATGGCTAAGGCGCAGTGGGGGGCTGAGGACTGACTGCATTCCGGTCTGAGCAGCTACGCATACCCCTCCTCCTCCTGATTATCAGAGTTGTTGGGGGGGGGGCTGCTTCACTCAGCATGGGGCTTTCACAGAGAAAGGCTACCTGGTCTTTATGTGGATGTGCAAATGTAGGACCATCCCATACTTGTGCTGAGACAAAGCCTGGGACATTGCAGCAAACAGTTTCCTCCTCATGAACTCTTCAGTGCCCTTATCATGCAAATAAACCAGAGGGGAGCTTTGGGGCTTTAACCTGGGATTAACCCTGAACCTATAGATCTGTCTGTCATAACCGTGGCTTAGCATCACAGATTGGCAAATCACTGTGCATGAGTGCTTGCGTGTGTGTGAGGCAGGGGAGAACATGTGGCTTTGTGTTTACTGAGCCGTAGTGAACTTGATTTGGGAGCGAAACTCCTGGAACTCCTGGAATATCCTGCTTTTTATGTCAACTAGGGTCAGAGTTCATGCAGTTTCACGACAAGATTGAATGAGTGAATGACCTCACCACTACGCTCAACGAGTAACACTAAACACACAAAACATTTTTTCTCTCTTTCTCTGAAGATTATTTTCACATCTTACACAAGCACAGTCATAATTTACTATTAAGTATTAAATGAGTATTGTTAAGTAGAACATTTTATTGTTGTGTGTAACTGTGTATGTATAGGACAGGGTCAGGGGCCTGTAACTGTGTGTGTATAGGACAGGGTCAGAGCCCTGTAACTCTGTGTGTATAGGACAGGGTCAGAGCCCTGTAACTGTGTGTGTATAGGACAGGGTCAGGGGCCTGTAACTGTGTGTGTATAGGACAGGGTCAGGGGCCTGTAACTGTGTGTATAGGACATGATCAGAGCCCTGTAACTGTGTGTATATAAGACATGATCAGAGCCCTGTAACTGTGTGTATATAGGACATGATCAGAGCCCTGTAACTGTGTGTGTATAGGACATGATCAGAGCCCTGTAACTGTGTGTGTATAGGACATGATCAGAGCCCTGTAACTGTGTGTATATAGGACATGATCAGAGCCCTGTAACTGTGTGTGTATAGGACATGATCAGAGCCCTGTAACTGTGTGTATATAGGACATGATCAGAGCCCTGTAACTGTGTGTGTATAGGACATGATCAGAGCCCTGTAACTGTGTGTATATAGGACATGATCAGAGCCCTGTAACTGTGTGTGTATAGGACATGATCAGAGCCCTGTAACTGTGTGTGTATAGGACATGATCAGAGCCCTGTAACTGTGTGTATATAGGACATGATCAGAGCCCTGTAACTGTGTGTGTATAGGACAGCGTCAGAGGCCTGTAACTGTGTATATAGGACAGGCTCAGGGGCCTGTAACTGTGTGTCTATAGGACATGATCAGAGCCCTGTAACTGTGTGTCTATAGGACATGATCAGAGCCCTGTAACTGTGTGTCTATAGGACATGATCAGAGCCCTGTAACTGTGTGTGTATAGGACAGCGTCAGAGGCCTGTATCTCTGACCCAGTTAAAATTATGTGATCCAAGCATGCTGAAAACATTAAACCTCTTTCTCATCATGCATTTTCATGCACAGTATCAGGTTTTGACTAAACCAGGTTCTCTAGTGATGCAATTATCTTGATTTTTGCTCTCCACTTTAATCAGAGTTAGTCTCAAAGATCCCCCTGATTTTGATGAAAATAAAAGCTGTTCATGGGCTTTTGCTGAATAAAAGAGGACAGTAAATACATAAAACATAGATCGCTTGCACCACTCTGCACATTAATCATGGAGTCAAGTACAAATTTCTCTTTAATGTTCTATGCAACTTAATACTAAGTAAACTATTTTAGTCTTTAGTGGTTTACCTAAAAATAATGTCATTATCACAATGAGATATCACTCTTTGTGATGATTTATAGCTTAAATGAATGAGGATTTTAATGGCCTCTAGTCCTCATTGTATAATGTTCTTGACGTGTGTTTTGTTTGCATAAGAATTCCCACAATGCACAGAGAGTACCCAGCACTATATGAACAGTCGCAGAGTTTCCAGCACTGACATTTTCACAAGCAGTCACAATGTCTCAGTTTCACTCCATCGCAGGTTTAAGATGCTGTTAAGATAGGTGCTGAATTTTTCAGCTCCCCTAAGAAGTCTGGTTGTGGTAACTAAGCACCATCCTTCCCTGTCGCTTTTTTCAACCCTTTCCCCGCTCATCCAGCCCTATTTCCCTGCTTCTGAAACTGTGAGGGGCTTGTGTCCATCCCCAGCAGGCAGCTGTCTTTGCAGTGATAATTAGAAAGTCCAGCCACCGACAGCTCCGCTTACCCTTCCCTGGTTGACTGAACACAGCCATTTTGGCTTGACCTCCTGCTTTCTCAGAGGTCAAAGGTCATAAGGTTTATAACGTTTCAACCCTTTAGTTTCAACATTTTGCCTATAAGTGTAGATGCTTACCTTTGCATTCTGGTGTGAGCTTTATTGTTCTTAACTCAGGGTCATGTAAAGCCATCTTTTGACTCTAATTTGTCTACCCCGAGCATATATATCATAAAGAAACAGCAGTTTTTTTTCTTATTTTAATGCTACCTTTTGGTAGTCTGTAGAGTGTAAGAAGTGTTTTATTTGTTTTTATTAGTGATTGTGCTATTCCCCGATGTCTGCTTTCAGAAATGCCTCTGTGTCTCTTCTCACTGGTTAATCCTGTCTTTCTCATGCTCACTCTCAGTAACTTTCAGAATTTTAAGTAACATGTCTCCACGGTAACCTGCTGTCCATGCCTCTGGATGGCTGCGAGGCTCTGCCCATTACTGTCATGGCATGGCAGTCTGCTGGCTTCTCCTAACTCAGCACTGCTCCTCATTTATTCACCGATCATGATTCATTTGAAGAAATAGATTAGGAATTCCCCCCATTCCCACCGTGACCTTATTCTGTAGGGTGTCCTCGGATAGTGGCAAAGCTACGCTCTTATGGTACAGATGAAGTCCCCAACAGAATTCTGCAAATGTTCTGTGCAGAGAGATGCTCATTTACTAACTAGGCCTGACTGAAATGCCTCCTGCTCTCCTGCAGGCCATGGAGGAAACTCACTCCGTTTTTTCTATTTATGTACGACTTGTGTTTTCAGCTCATACCACCAGTTCACCTGCCCCATTAAATTCTTTTCTTCCATTATTTTCCCTTCTTCACCTCCTGTTTCTTAGCAATCTGTCATCCTTCTATCTCGTTGAGCCCAATTCTACCTTTAAAAGCGAATTTACAAGTTTGGTCAATATGAAATCCCTCCAGTACCTGAATGTAGTTCAGGGTGACTTTTCATTTGCCAAAGAACCAGAAAAGTTTGTAAGTCTTATAAATGGGCCAAGGATAGGGGAGTGTGGGCATGAGCAGAATGCTCACTCTTTGGCAGGCTTAGCCGGCGATGAGACATGCTTTCCAGAGAGTGATGGTTCTTCATCCTGACTTGAGTTCTCTCCACGTCCTCGGCCTGAAAGGAGAACACACATTGACAATTTCCTGAACTAGATCTCGAGCACCATGTATCGGAAATAAAATCGTGGTGCACTGCTTTTCTGAATGTTAAACCGAAAGGATGAATGCAAATCCATCCATTCATCTTTTAAACAAAGCATGGTGAGGATCACCTGGAGTCCATCCCAGGCAATGGAGAGGACAGGGCTGCTGCAGAGTACACCCTGGATGGCTTGTCCATCTATGGCAGTGGACATGCACGTCCACACACTATGGACAATGTAGAGACACCAAGTAGCCTAACGTCATGGCTGTGGTTTGTGGGAGACAAACAGAGGGAACCACTCATGCCGTCATCTGTGTTCTTGACCTCAGTTTGTGCCCATCCTGCATTCTGTCAGGATCCTTATACCAGCTGCTGGGCCAGAGAGCACCAACTGGGAAGCTCCCAGTCTCCGCTTTTGGTGCTCTCATGTGGGGGAGCTGATGGATACACTGCCCTCAGCAGACTGACGCGTACCCCAACCCCCCCCCGCCCATTGCACTATGACCTAAGGCTTCCTTTTAATGAGAACTACTCCTCACTTCTCACCTTCAGTCTTTTTTGGCGTCACCATCTCCTGTTTCTCCAGACGTGTGTGTCTCTTTGGGTGTGTATGAGTGCGTCTCTGTGTGTGTGAGACATGTGGGCATTCAGGTGAGCTATTATAATGTATAGAATTTGTATGTGTGTGTATGTGTGTGTGGTTATATGTCCATGTATGACCCCGGCCTGTATGTGTGTTTTTGTGTCACAGTCTTGCAGTCTCTCCATGCGCTTGTCACCATTCACCTGGCATCTTCTTCTCATTAATATCTCCCATTACCAGCCCCCATTAGAGCCCTTAACCTGTAGTCCAGGACTGGGCTATTTATGAGGTCCTCCACACCCCACCAGGGCCGATAAGGCCCCTCAGGCGAGTTTCCTGAATCTCCTTAAAGGAGCAGCAGTGACAAGCTGCTGTCTGCACTATTTTTCAGAGCATACCTGTATCGACCATTACGGCAGCGCTAACCTTCACTGATTATGGGCCGGTGTTCAGGGGCGGAGGTCTCTCTCCCGGAGTCCTGAGCTCTGTCTGTGGTTGGATCTCATTAATGGGCCATTAAGAGCACCAGCAGTCTCCCCCGGTGATATAGAGCTGCGCTCTTGATGTGTTCTGACCTGAGGTGCTCATTAGAGACGCCGTACTGTCATTGCTGCCCTGAGCCAGTCTCTCACCACACTGGATCTTTCAACTGTGCTCTGCTTTTATTTATATTTTACATCTTATGGCCTTTACTGGTACTGGCTTAGTGAGTAGCTCTGCTGCCTGACCCCTTCAGGACTGGGGATTTGAATCTAACCACTGCTCTGTGTGTGTAGTTTGTATGTTGTCCCCATATTCTACAGGTTTCCTTCTGCAGTCCAGAGACATACAATAAACATTTGTTTTATGCTGCCAGGGAAAAGCCCCCACCTTCTACCCAAGACCGTTTGAAATAGGATAGAACTTCTGGCCTTGGTGGTTCACATTATGAGACATAGTTACCCTCTCCTTTGGGATAGTGGTCACCAGTTGAAGTTGAGTCTTCTGCTGCTTTTAAGGTGGAAGCTGATCTCTGTACTTCAGCAGACAGGCATGTGGGAGCTTGACGTAGAATTTTCTGGAAGATTATTTCCAACCCTTGAACTCCTGCATCTGCCAACACAGATGGATGAATTAGAATATACTTCCATCCCCCGGCATCCTGTGCTACCCTGGACAGCAATGGGGGCAATATCACTTTTACCACACTTTTCTCAATACCTCTCTTTTCCATTGTGACATGATGATGAATCATTCCTCCCAAATTAGTGCCAATGGGAAGGAACCTTGTAATCTTAGGCTGTAATATGGCACCGGCTATGTTTCCTGCTATACAAATAAAGGGGAAAACTTCCTATTTTTCTGTTGAGTGCATATATCAGTAGTTCTAGAAGTGTGGTCACAATAGCACATGATCCCAACCCACCTCAGGACAACAGCTTCCTTGGGTTATCACACATCCTGTTGCATGCGTCAATGGGTGCGTCCTGGCACTGTCCTAGGATGGGGTGAAATGTCATCTGCAAACATTTGCATCCCACCTGAGAGACTGAGGAACACAGCATCATTTTTAAAGGTCAGCAAAGCAATTTTAGGTCAACATTTCTTGTGTCTTTCTAGCTCAGATTTCATTGGCATCTGTCTGCTATGAAGCTGTAGGCATGTAGTATCTAACTTCAAAGGGTTTTCAGAACAGGGGTGCCATCAACAACTGCAACAATTGTGTTAAGATCAGTCTAGCACTAAATTTAAATTGTTGTGGCATTTAGAGGCATGTTCAGTAGTATTGGGAGATATTTCCAAAAGTAGCAAGAGGCATGGGGAATGATGTGTAGAAATGTTTTGTCAGGCTTGTGCAAACTAAGTCTAAATGTGTGTCTAATTCTTAAAAGGCCAAAGGCACATCAAAGAACCCCAGATCTATGACTGCACCCATCCTACCTCTGAAGATAGTAGCATGGGAGCCAGGTTCTCAGTGTATCTAATTAAGAGTGCGGATGTGGTAGCTGATCTCTGAATGTACTTGAGGGGGCCTTGGGGCAGGGCTGGTTACTAATCAGACATTGTCACGATATGGAGAGGACCTACGGGGAGCTGTGGGTTCACAGTGTATCAGACGGCACAGCTTGAGAACAGTCCAGATTAACAATGAAGAAGCTGCCTATTACAGAGGTGGAACCTTCTGACGTGGGTTTGGTACCACTGGCAATCATCTGTTCATTGTTGAATCCCAGCTGTTTAAACATCCCTAAGAGGTGTCCAGCAAGTTTGACATCATGTACAATTAGCACAATGCTAAATGTTCCCAACAAGCATAATGCTAAATGTTCCACATTAGCACAATGCTAAATGTTCCAGATGTTAAATTACATTGTCAAATGGAGGGTTTCCTCTGCTTAGGTTGGTTTGGGCTTGGTCAGTAAGGAGGGTAATATGAATGCTGCAGGCTTTGGGTGGGGGGGGAAGTTATCAAGCTGCTACCATAGTTACCAAAGGAAAGGAGGTTTTGCGAACTTAGTGAGAAGGAAACCTTTAGCTCCTTTCTCAGGACCCCTGTCTGATAAATCCTCACCTCTCCTTTACGTGACCGGCACCAATGTCATACAGGAAACTAGCCTCGAGCCACCAAAACCACACCCTACTAAAGCGCACACCCTTTCCTCCCAAGGCAGTTCCCATGGCAACCAGCCTTTTGTTTTACCAGTGAAATATGGATAGAAATACAACCAAAAAAATTCTCTGATCTATATTCACTGCCTTTCTGATAAGTTGCAAAATACTAAATTTGGGGAGCTCTTAACAATGAAATAAAACATATGCTTGCATAGTCATTTTCCATTTACTCACTGTAGCTCTGAAGGCACAAACTGCATTTGTGTCTTAGATATTCTAAATGCACGTGCATGTTTTTTTTTTTTGGAATATGTGTGTGTCACACTTTCTGCAGCTCTTAAATGGCAAACAGTGGATCCATTGTTCCTCATCATACAAGCTTTGACAAATCGCTGAACTTGCGACCTGTTTTGTGCGAAATTAAAGACCTGGTGTTGCTGTAAAAACAGAAACCTGACCTTGCTTTTCAGCTCTGCTCTCTTTCTCTTCTTTCTGTCTGCCTTTTTTGCTGTTACGCAGTGAGAATGTAATTCGGTACAGTGTCCTCATCAGGATCTTTGCATCCCTTTGGCAGGCTCTGGGCTGCAGCTACCAGGCTGCTGACAGTCATACAGTATTTTCTGATGACACTATGGCAGTGTTTCCCAATCCGGTCCTCAGGTACCCACAGCCAGTCCACGTTTTTGCTCCCTCCATGCTGCTGGGAGCTGGGAGGGAGCAAAAACATGGACTGTCTTTAGGTCCCCAAGGATCAGATTGGGAAACACTACTATATGGAATACCTTCATCCCCCTTCTGGCCTGGTCGATTCCCTAAAACATATTAAAATTACTAGGAGATAGTGAGGAGTATGAAAACACCGGGGAGTCCAAAGATTACACATCATCATATGAATAACAATGGAGTCCCCAAAGCAGACATTCATGTTTTAAAATGGATTTTAAAAGCCATCTGTACTGGTGATCAGCCTCCTACCATCCATCTTCCATAAATACTTGTCCAGTACAGCGTCATTTTGAGCCAGGAATCTATTCAAGAAAATACAAGGCTTACTCTGAATAGAGACAACAGTTCACCTGGCTGCCCATTTTAGGACTGTGAGAGCTAACTGGAGCACATAGAAAGGTAACATGTAAAGCTGACTAATGCCCAGACAGGGGCAGGATTCGCGCCCCTCAGGTGTGAACACGGTGGTAGCCACTGGGCCATCTTTTTTCTCAGCCTCTTGTAATCCACCCATCCGTTTTTTCTGTAACTGCTTGTCCTAATCAGGGTCACAGGAGATTCTGAGCTTATGACAGAAGCTACGGGCACCACGCAGGGAATAACCCAGGACAGGGCGCCAACCCATCACAGAGCACACTCACACACCATTCACTCACACACCATTCACTCACACACCATTCACTCACACAGGCATGCCTCTTTTAATGTACCGTACAATTTTGATGGCAGTTCTGGGCCATGATGTGCTCATCTGTTGGTGAGTTTCACTGCTGTCACTGAGGGACTGGACCGATACCCAGTGAGTGACAGAGTGGGGGGACATTCATACTTGGCCAGCAACGTAGCCATTGGCCAGAGCTGTCTGCATTCTCTACCGCTCAGATGAGACAGGGAAGAAAATTGGGTCAGAAACATGCACTAATATTGCCCTTTCCCCCCCTCTTAGGACAATCTCACATTCAAAAAAAGTTCAAGTATAAAGATGCAATGCTCACTTTTGGGTGAGGTGCCACCTAGCTTTGCTTTAAGTTAGCATCACTTTGTGTTTGTGCTGTATTTTTTTCCCCACATGAATATCAATATTTAAAGTTTTAATATTTCATTTCCCACCGAACATACGTCGCTTTCCTTTATCCAGAGAACCCACACTCATACAGAGATATGTCTGAAAGAGGGATTCCCACAGAATGTGAATAGCTTTAGGGTAGGGTTCTCCAGGTCAGGTCCCTGAGGGCAAGAATCCAACACAGATTGCATGTTTCCCTGCTCAAACACACAGGAAAATCTGTAGTCTCAATTGGATTCTGACCGTCCAGGATCAGAACTGGGAATCCCTGCACTATTGCTAGCATTAGGGACAGCCCTGCTGACAGTGAATTTATCTGCACTAACTGACTGCTCTGGTGTTACCTCCTAAGCCAGATGCAGACTGACTGTTACCGGATAGCCACTGGATCTGAGCGCTGCCCTCACTGCCTGGCTCATCCCACAAGGCACTGCACAAAAAGATCCACAAACGTCACAGACGGCTGAGCACCGAGGACAACACACTGTGACACCACAGACATCAGCATTCTCCCCCCACCCTCCCTGCCGGACCTGAACCATGAATAAAGGCACCTCTGGGGGGGGTAGGGGGGGGGGGACTTTCTCCGTCTCCAGGTCCTTCCTGCACATGACAGAGAATATAAAGCATTAGCATAACCTTCCACTGTTTTAGGGTAAACCTTTATTTCTCAGGAACTTAAAGTTTCTGTTTGAGTATAGCTCTTGCGAGGTCATGTTTCAAAGTCTCTTTTATGTATCTACCAACAGACTGAACACTCGAAAGGTGTATACCTCCTTCGTTTTGACCTGTTTCAATTAGTTCACAGTTTCATTCCATTAATATTGTTTTTGGTTTTTGTTAACATGAAGGTAGAAAACCTTGGGTAAAATGAACTCATACATAAAGTCATTTCGGACTGTTTGTTTAAAATATAACAATCCGTCTCCAGCATTCTCCTTGGCTGCTCGCTCAGCCTGAATAAAATGGATTCTTTCTCTTTTTATTTAATGTGTGAAACATGGATGGAAATCAAAGTCGTTTCCTCAAAATGTCTACAAGGTCTGATTTGAGGTGACTGCGGTTCTGTGGTCGGGGCTCTGGAACATATGCGAGGTGCTTTGGCCCAGCTGCCAACCACAACAGGAAGAGGCACAGGCTGGTTACACGTCGGAAATCAAAGTAGACTTGCTGGGCCATTACACATACATTACATTCATTGGTAAGATGCCAGTGAAAGGTCAGAATTGCACATCCATTCACTGCATTTTGATCACTGTAATGGTTGACCCCTGTCAAAGCATTTGGAAGCTGAGATGTCAAACATCCTGTGAAAGTGAAGCTGGCATCTCTTCCTTCTCTATCCCCTACAGGTCAGTAACACTGCCTTTATTTCTCCAGCAGAACTCAATGGAGTCAGAATTTCCATCTGACATATTTTTTGTGTTGTTAATGCCTGCTTTTATTTTTAATGCAGCTGTGAATATGGGGTTCAGGGTTCAGGTAGATGGCTCCTTGGCAGTTACTCTGGGTGGTACAGAGGACAGAACCGTGCGAGACAGGGTGGGGAATGGGAAGAGTAATTTTTCTTTTTCAGGATAGGAGTGGGGAAGGGTTTAACAAAAACACAGAGTACGACTGCAACAAATTATGGCCGTTTCAGCGCAGAAAGGGATGGGTGAACAGGTACACAGAACGCAAATAGGGCATCAGGCCATGGCCAGGCAGGGCTGGGCGTCGAGATCTGGGCGCGTTAACAGGAGGCGCGGAAGCGAAGAACTCATTTACACACAGTGTGGGATGAAGAGGATTGGGTGGGGAATGGAAACAAAGGAGCAAGGAAACCCCTACAGTTGCCTGACTCATCTCCCTGGACAGATAGGCAGTACACCCCCCCCCCCCCCCCATGCTCATTTATATTTGTTTTAGATTTATTAAATACAGTTTACAGAGAGCAGAAAGCCTAAGAAAGAGTTATGCCTGAGTTCCAGCTGTTCAGGCTGTATGTTGGTCCAGGGAGTGTCATGAAAGAGCCAGTTTGTACTTATGAAGACTAGTCAAATTGGGCTAGAGGGACTGTTTACACACACTGTGTCCGAGGGTAGGCAGAGCCCTGTCTGAGGCCAGCCACTCGATGTCCCCCGGGGCCGAGGTCTGCACTCCCCTCCAAGACCAAGCTGTCACGCTACATCCCCTTTCTGTTGGATGTCGGGAATCTCATATATATTTTGGTGGAACCTCAACTTCCCACCTGACTTCTCCCCGGTGTTTTCATACTCCTCACTATCTCCTAGTAAAAACGATTGAAGGATATGGAGAAGTTTGTTTTGATTGATTCCCTGTTTCCTTGGTACTAAGCAGTGAGATCCTACACCGCTCTTCTGAACGGAGAATGTGCGTAGGAAATATGCATTTACTCACCCATCTTCTCTTCCAGTTCGGCTAAACAAAGAGCTGCAATGTTCAAGGTGAGATGGTGCCAACTGCTGCATTATCTTCCCATTTAAATGCTAATGAGGCAGCCGGAGAAGCAGTGAGTAGCCAGAAAAGACTCACAGTGTCACACCGTGGGGTTACAGCTCTGCTATTGAGGCTGCGAGATGGATGCATTTCACCCATCAGAATCATAAGAGTGAACAGTGCTAATGGCCTCCTGTATTGGACCTCTGGCTGCGGTGTAGTACCAGGTGCTCCAGTGGCATCTGGATGGGAGGAGTCGCTGGATTCCCACAGATGGCATGATGATGCAGGGTAGGGCCAAGGCAAGAGCTATTCGTCCATATATTGTTGAGATGGGAGGGGGATTAAATGCCAAATATTCAGACTCACTCCCATCATTAAAATTGCTCTCAGTTGTATCCTCTGAGCTCTTGTCTATGTTTCTTTGACTTGTTCAATTCAGGACTCATGTGGTGTGACTATTAAAGCTTTTTAAAACCCAACAATCAACAAACAGTTTTTGGGATTTGGGGTAATTTTTTATTTGCTATAAAACTGTTGACGTGCAAGGTTTTGTGTTCTTTGCAGGTTTACGATGTAACAGTCTGTGGTGAACAAGGATACTACAATGAGAGAGTCTAACGGGGATTTAATTAAGTTCAGCTTCTAGCTGAGGTATATGATTCTGTAGTTGAATCACATATGAAACATCTGTTCACTAGAACATTGTCTTAACTATAAGGGTGTAGATGGCAGAAGTATGTGATTTGAATCCTGCCAAAGGGATTCTTTCTTTTCTGTGGAGGAATGGCATGCATTATGCTAGTCAAGTGTAAACAGTCAAGAGGGGGTGTCTTCATGGGACCATCTTATGAAAAGTGTGGGTGGAGAGCAACCATGAGGAAAAACTCTACCCAACCCCCAGTATTGACAGGAAAGGAGATATGGCAAGAAGATCAGCAGATCTGCTGCACTTCTGTTTGCCCGCACATGGAGCTTTCACACTGAAAAAGCACCAACTCTAGTGCTTTTAGGAAGCTTCACCATTTATAGTCATTGTAGCTTTTTGTCTAGGAGAAACTAGGGAAAATGTGACATTATTAAATTACATATATTACATATATGACTGTCTGGTTTATCCTGAGCTTTACTGTTATATCAATAAGTCAGCTATTGCACCGGCTGACAATAGAGGGAAAACAGGAGCAATGTCGTGGTGTCTTGTAGCAGCTTGAGTGTCCTGCACTTTCATTCCCACTTCCTGAATAGATAACATGTCAGACTGTGCCTGAAGAGGGTTAAGTCAGTCGGCCTTCATTAAAAGAGAACCCTGCCCTTTGACCTTTTTCAGGTTCTTCGAGAAGTGCTGTCAGGAGGTTTGGAATGGCTGCTGGGGATTTGGATTCACCGGAGCAGCAGATGAAAAGGAGGAGATTCTTTTCAGGCATGATTCAGCAGAGATCATTGTAAGACTGGACATGTTTTTACTTATATCATTTTAATTCACCTGATTGACCCTAAATAAAGGAAGGAGCAGAGGGGAGGGGAAATTTATCTCAGAGAAGGTCAAATGGTAAAGAAGTGCATAATTATGTTGCATCTTTTGAGTGTTTAGAGGAGGAGGCCACTACATTGAGGATGTCAGTGAGATTTGTAGCTGTTTAAGGAAACTATTGTATTGTCATTGTTTCTACTGCCTGAAAACATACTGCAGGTCAACAATATTAGAAAATGCTAGTAATTTAAATTGCCAAATGAATTAATGTTTTAAAGGATTTGATGTCTAGGTCAGTTGTAATTGTGTGACTTTCTCATAGCTATGTGATCACAGATCTCCCTGTAATCACGAGTTTAAAAAGGTGAAAAGGTTTCAGTGGTGTGTGACTCGCCTTTGAGAGCAGAACTGTGGAGCTGATCCTGTTATCCATGGTCAACTGGCAAATGCTGAATGGAAACATTGATTGATCATTCCTGCATTCTTTTTTGTTTTTTTCAAAAATCATCCTTTACATATGGACTGAGCAATTTACAGCACAATGATGACAACACAATAACCCAAATGAAAGGTTAATTTACATTAAACACATGACACCACCACTGACTGGCTTTCTAAGCAGAAACAAATGGGTCGGCAGAACCGTCCAGCATAACTCGGAGTGAAAGGAAAGAAAACGATCTGTCATCATGTAAGAGACAGAGTAAATCTAACAAGGGCACAATCAGCATCTTCCAGACACCAGCATTGTGTGAGTCTGAAAACACTCCCGACTTCCTGGACTGCTCCATTGATACCGTCTGTGGGGTGGATTTTAGATAGGCTCCCTGATCCTCTGGTCCTGCAAGGCTCATTTAAAGAGGCCCAGAACACCCCCCAATTCAGGTTCACCTGCACAGTCTACATCCCCTAGGCAGTTATCGACAGAACCATGGACACCTGGACAGATGTGCGCTGTCTTTGAATGGAGAGCACCAACTGCAGCTGCCGCGGTGCCGTATTCAGATGGTTATTTTCTGTTCGCTCTCCTTGCGCGCGTGGCAGATGGCTGACTGGGTGTGCTGCGTGGAAGATGGAAACAGCACAGCCAGCTGATTAAAAGCAAACAAACAGGGATGGTAAGCGAGAGAGAGAGAGAGAGAGAGAGAGAGAGAAGGAGGCAGACAAGATGAATAAAGGAGGGACAGCAGCCCAGTGAAGGGGATGAAGGCACAGAGAGCCATGAGCTGAGGGTGTAGTGCAGTGTTTCCCAGTCTGGTCCACAGGGACCCACAGACAGTTCACATTTTTGCTGGAAGCTGGGAGGGAGCAAAAACATGGGCCGTCTCTGGGTCCCTGAGGGCCGGGTTGGGAAACGCTGGTGTAGTGGATTGTGGGTGGGTTATGGTCAGAGGTGGAGATTTCAGGTCCACAGAGCACAAATCCAGACTAACATTTTGTTTCAACCAATCAGTTGAGTACTCTGTGACTCTTTATACTCAACTGGTTAGTTGAAATAAAATATTGGTCTGGATTTGTACTCTCTAGACCTGAAATCTCCACCTCTGATTATGGTATGAGGTTGTAGTGTGCAGTGGGGGTGGTGGTGGTGGGGTGTAGGGGAGGGGGGGGGGGTCACAGTGTATATCGTTGCAGTGGTTCGCGGGGTGCAAACACAACATGAAGAACAATCAGTTGAATCACAGCCTGTGAGACCCTGAACTCCAGCTTTCCTGGACCTCTCACTCTGCATGATTGGTTCTTCAAAGACCATGTGCTGTAATCAATGTCAGGTTTGTTTATTATCATCAGGATGGATTTTTCATCGGGATGGAAGAAATAAGTGTATCTCCATACTGAGCTTTGAAGGTAGAGAGTCCAAATGACCCAGTATGCTAAGTAATGCTATAGTGCACACTGTCATAGGTGATACCCCAATACCTTGTAGATGTTCCCCACAATGCAACATAAGCCCAGCCTAGTGCCCTTATATTGCCTTCACCTCTGTCAGATCTCAGTAGCCCAGCTGGAGCTGTTTGTGTTACTGTGTCAGGAGGAATCAGATTTGACTACCGGCAGAAGATGCAATCAAACGATAGAAGCACTACAATTACCATAAAACAAACAGATTCCATTATGTGATTTTAGTCTCGTTTCAGATTTGACATCATAATTTCATTGGAATTCATTGCAGTGGAAAGGGACACTTTGGAAACCAGGAATTGGCGTACACCCGCTTCAGGTTTTTAGTGATTCTAGATTCCAGTTGATTCCTAGTCCTGTGATGCTGACTTCTGCTGAAGGGTAGCTAAGAATATGTGCATTAAAGAATGGAGATGTTACCTCTGTCAGTCACTGACACACTGCACAGCACCTGATAGTATGGCATGCCCAGTGCCACCCTCTGGTGTGACGGGCAGCAAAGCCGTGCTGCAGTCCAGTCTCCAGTGTCTACATTAGGAATGACCAGTCACTCGTCCTGCCTTTAAATATGCTCACCACCCAGAAGAAGGAACTCACGGTCAAATAAAAACTTAGCAATTGATTTGTCATTTCAATCTCCTTCATTAATGAAATGCTTCTGACACATGCACATATTTATAACCATTTGTTTTACTATAGTAATTCAGATAGGGCACTTTTGTCAATGTTAACTGCATAATGTTACTCCAGGATGCTTTGACTTCAGACCTGTGCTAGTTAAGGTTCTGTGAATTGCCGCCCATCATCCGTTCCTGGGGAGTTCTACACCTGAAGGCTGTAGAAAGCAGGCATAGATTCCATCTTTAAAGGTAAGCTTTAACGCGCAAGACAACAGCTGTCAGAAACAACGTTTTTCTATCAGTTTAAGGCAGCCCCGCTAAAAAATGTTTTTTTTTTGTTCCCTGAAAAGGTTATTAATTCTGTACACACACATATAACTGGTGTACCGTGCTGTCTTCGCAGAATTACGCAATTGTTAATTTGAAAGATTTAATCTAATAAAATTCCTGAGCGGAAACGCAGAATTATTAATACTGCAGGTAGTCTGTCAAAAAACTTTAAATGTGTAAAAGGCATATGCAGGTTGACCCGGTATGAAGCCGTGTCCTTGGTATCCTGAGTGGGCTGCGGCTGATCGCCAAAGCAGCTCGGAAAACTTTATCTACATCGATATTTTAACCAAATAATTGTTAAAATTTTGTTCAAAACTTTAGTTAATCCAAAATGGTGTACATTGACGTAGACTATGTAAATATGTATTTTGCTCCATATTAAATCAGGGGGGAACATTTACACCTATATTTTGGTGATTTCTTGGATGCTGTATATTATTATTATTATGTTAAATTGTTTATTTTAAATCCTTCTTCAGAAGGTAGATAAAGTGAATAAGGTTCGTTTGGGCTTGTGGATTACCCGCGGGGGAATGTACTATATTTCAAAGTTCTGGAACTCCCTATAAAACTCATACTAATGCCGAAAATACGACTGAATCATTTTTCCGACTTGGAAGCTCATACATAAACGTCAATGACCTAATACTGATAAACTGCATAATCTGATTCATGTACAGTACGTTTCTTTAAGGTAGGGTAAAGACCGCCGTCCCCGCACTTTATATCCAAGATCAGTGCCGAACGCTTCTGAACGCCTAAATATTCCCGGGTGGGCGGGCCGGGGGCGGTGACAGTAAAGGTAACTCTCCGCCTCTGGGCGTGTCAAATGCAAATAAGGACATTGCATCCACCTGCCAGCTCATTTCTCCTGCAGTCAGAATCGCTTTTGTGCGCAGAGCTGTGCAGACCACCCTAAATATCCACATTGCTCCAAAAACCGAGGAATACTAATATGTCATCCGCTTGAAGGACTTGTCAGCACACCGGATTGTTTTGTCATCTGGCTTTTTAGCAAATAATTAAGCTGTGTTTGCTTATCTAGAAGTAACGAAAACGACCCACTAACGAGTTAGACCAGAAAGACCACGAACTCAGGTGCTTTGCAAGACAAGTACGCAGTTCAGCTCAGGAATTTTAAAGGATTTACATAAACTGCTGGAAAGAGACCGTAAAGAAGACTTCAGTGGATTCCGTTTGCTGCTTCCTAAATGACTTTTGTGACAGGAATCAAAGTTCTCATTGGTGGCCAGTAACAAGCAGGTAAGCACTGGTGATTTAAAGAGACACTAGTGACTGCATAACCGCGTTTTAACCGTAAGCTGCCAGTGCATTGAAACAAACAGTTTGATAACGGAAACCTCCATCTCTGCCTAGTGTGGTACACAGTTAGTTTTGACTGTTATATTGCAGTCGTAACTCGTAATGCGATTTAATTAAATATCATAATGTAATGCATTTTCTAGAAGAACGGCGTCATGTTTCTCTTAAAGCGTTTACTACTGTATTTTAACGCGTATACATATCTGTTGCGTTTAACTTTTAATTATAGCCCAAGCACAAGGCTTTATGACAGCATGGTTTCAGACAATGTCTGTGTGAGGCTGCGCATGTAAAGACGGAGGATCATATTCTGAACGTATGGGCTTCTTGTTCTGTGCGTCATTCATTTAAAATGTTTCAGCTATCCTGCATCATTCTTACTGTGCAAGCTAAATCAAACCAGATTGCTCGTCTTCTTGGCCTTCGAACTCAGTGTGCCATTCGCTGCACAAAAAGCCGAACAAGATGACAAAAGGCTTTAATATGATAGAAAGTCATTTAAGCCACAAAACTGCTCAGCAAAAATTATGCCTAACCGTTCATCAAGTTTTACTCTCAGAACAATTCGTAGTAGATGTTCTCTAACATAATTAAAATCAAATCTCGGTGTTAGAAATAATATATTTTTATTTTTGTTTCATTAAATGTACCATCTTTGCAATTTTACATGACCAAACTCTTTTAAATGGAACTACAAATTATTAAAATATTAGTTTAAAATATGCGTGTCAGCATTTCAGATCTGCTGACAGGGACAGGGGTCAAAGCGCAACTTTAGTGGGTTTCTATGAGAATTTGTCATTGGTTATTTTCTGTTGTTCTGAAATATTTTTAGGGGGAAAAAATAGTATTTCAAGCTACATATGTTTTAAGCCTACGTGTTTTCGCATTGCGTTAGTGTAATGTATTGGAGAAATGTATACAGAAATTAGTGGTTTAAGTGCCCACTTTGGGACGTAATAAAATGGTGCCAGTTGATTTTACGCAGATAAAGGTCCCAGCGAGGGACTTAGACTAAAAGCAGTTATTAAAAAGTAGGCGTTAAAGTGATCTTCCGCCCATAACCCATTTACAACGGCAGTTATGATGATGCAGATTTACTAGTTACCATAATTACTCTAAAAAGTCTAGTTTGGAAGGCATCCAGCAAATGAAGACAAACTCGTTTATAGCTTAAATTCTGAAAATTCTGTTTATAGCCTAACAGCAAATCCTATGTTGTTTAATCGCAAACTTTAATTGACAAAGCAGATATCTTCAGTAAAAGTAATAACGTTAAAATAGTGTTCTGTTGAAAGACCAATGCAAGCTACTAAAAATAATAGAATGATTACTTGAGGAAATGCACTGCATGTAGGATACTTTTTATTTTCTCAAGTCAATAAAATGACCTGCGCATAATATAAAATATCACAATATACAACATTGCGCATTCATGTTTATTTGAAACGTAGCCTAATTGTTTTGCACGTAGTTAAGTTACTATTCACATAAGTTATCCAACCAGCCTGAAGTACACTGTAAATATGGGAAGGTGTTGTGTGATCTTCATGCATAGGCTAATGTGTGCAATGTCCGTTCATGGGAGAAACACTGATTTGTCTTATAAATGAAAGAGTAAAGACGTCTTGTGTGGCTTTGTGAAGACGATGGAGCTCTGACTTTAAACAAATATCTGCACAATTAACTAATTGTGAACAAGCAAGTCTGGTTTAGGTTTGAACAGCTGGTTTCGTTTGCGGGTCTCCATGTGTCTGCCCTAGTTGATGCCACCCGGTGAAGCGTACTGGTGCCCACCTTCGCATTGCATTCTGCTTGAGGATTTTACAGGAAACGGCTGCTTTATTTTAAGTTTGATTTCACTGTTTTGAGACGGAGCTGAGGGAGCAGCGATGCGGGTCCCATTCCTGAATAGGTGGGAAGGAGAAAGTATAAACGGAGGTGACAGTGAGGGTCCTGCGGCGGAGTTCAGCAGTGCGACCCTGGCCGTCGCGGGCCGCTCTACGGGCCGAGGTTGATCTCTCGGGAATCGCTTTTTCATTCTTAAACCAAGAATCCTTTGCCTGAACACGGTTAAGCCTATTTCAAGTTTGTCTTTATCTCCAAATTACCCTGTCAAATTTCACTGAAGAAGAATGACTAGGACTTGCAAGCTGTAATAAATGACATGGTAGTCTTTGGTACTGTAAACATGAATTTATCGAAATTTACGGACTGTTATTCTTAGAAATGCTCTGGAGTGAGTAGGGTACGGAGTGAAACAGTTAACGTCATTGACAATTAATAGTTGTTTTGGTAGAAAATGCTGGCTGCCTTATTTTCTGAGTTTAACTCACTGAAAATTTCCATGACCAATTCCCTAAGTGTTAGTAACTTTCACATTACCAATTGCATTTCCATAAGCTTCCCAATAAGAGAAAAAAGAAGTGTGGGAGAATCCAGGTTGGCAAACGGTCTTAGTCACTTTTTGTTTTTGTTAGTCTTATCAAACTAGCAGAACGATTCCACCATCACGCAGATAATTTACTGTACTATAATTTACTACTATCTTGCAGGATTTATGTTCAGGTAGACATGAAGTTGTTGGTTTTGCCCTTCATGAAAAAGTGGCGATGAAGGTAATGGACAAAGTGGAGAACTTTGCCATGACAGACTGCAGAACCTCACAGTGGGAGGTGTGAGGTGTTCATATTACATGGGCAGCATATTGAGCAGAGTGGTTTCTCTCTTACGGGGTTGTTTATAACGCGAGACATGGAGTTGTTTCATGCCTTTACAGCAGACTATGTGTCATTGTACCATTCCTCAAAGCTCACAGCTCTGTGTCTCGGTGTGTTTGACCTGGAATGGCTGGAATTTAGGTATTGGTTGTGATGTGCAGGCTTTGAGCTTTGAGGTCTTGAGGCGGGCATGATGGTTTTGCATACAGGCGAGCAGTGCGACTCTTTGCTGTCTTCATTCTCTCCCTTGCAATCACTGTCCCATATGGCAGGTGACAGTCATAGTGTGACTGTGTTTGTGCACAAAATGCTGCCTTTTTTATTTTTAGTATTTGACTTGCATCAGACGGCTGTGAACAGAAACCGCTGGAAAATAATCCCCTTCATTCTGTGAATGGCGCATTCCCCATATGTGTAAGAGAAAATAGGGAAATGGAATAATCAATGGAGCTGGAATTGCTATATTTAGTTGACATGCACACAGATATTGGACACTGCATTTTATTCTAGATCACACGTTCTGTCACTTGTAGACCACACTATCTATGTCTATGATACTAGAGTATATTAACTCTATAGGGTATACTGTTAATCTCTATTCATCTCTATTTAGCCATCTGTTGTAGAACATGTTACCATCAGATGTATGGCACTATCAGTCTGTAGTAGAGTACATTATCTGTCCTGTAGATCTTGATGTCCATCTCCAGTACAGTTACAGTGAAGGTGGTGAGCTCTACGTTTCTTACATTATTTTCTGCATTTGTATGCACTGCCATGTTAGTTTAATTTGTTAAATAAGTAAATGGTGAATGTGCACATTTGGTTCACAGTTGGTTGTTACATGTTGTCCGTATATCTGCTGTCGTCGGTGTTGTGGCAAGAATGTTGTCTTCCCCTCCCTGCTCCAGTCACTGAGTCCCCTTGTTTCCTTGCAGACATCATTTCAGTGGCAGGAAGCAGATGACCATGCTGGTTGACAGTCTACAGTCGTTCTGGGTCATTCTGCCCCTCCTGGCGGTCTTGGTCATGAGTTCGCAAAGTGAGCCTATCTCCGCCCCTCGGGTTTTTCTGTCCTTCAAAGGTAAGCGATGTCTGAACATCTTGCTTTTTAATGTCGGTGTAGATGTGTCTGTCTTGTGTGGGTGTGTGCCTGAAATGGGGCTCAGGAGGGAATCCGTCTGGCTGTCTTCTGACTTGTTAAATGTGGCTCCTTTCCATCTCCACTGCCTCACTGTTGCTGCTCATCACCAAAGTGATTTCTTTATGATGATGCTTTTCTGCATTTCTGAAAAGTGTTTCTACTTAATGGACAGGAAGTTAAGAGAGGAGATGAAGACTCGTATTTCACTACAGTCTTTTCCTAGTTTGTTTCTCCATAAACATACTGGCAGGGAAATTTTCAGCAGCTGTTTTCACTCCAGAATAAAGTGTGCATTGTACTCAATAGGCTGGACAATAGGTTTACTGCTCAAGAAACTCGATGAAATTTTTAAGTATTATAGTCTGTACAGGAGGGAGGTCTACATGATTGATTTCTTTTCAGAATCATTATCTGTATGGGGAGTAATCCTCACATAAGTCCTGTGGGTTCTTCCACCCCAGTGGCTTTGGGGATGTGAACCTTTGGGGATGTGAACCTTTGGGGATGTGAACCTTTGGGGAGTGAACCTTTTGGCTTGGCTGTAAATTGAAATCATTTTGCCTGTGAGTGCTTGACCTCATACTTTAGAAGGACTGCATCAAGTGCCTCCCCCTGTCCAAACTTTGCCGGCTGTGTGTCGCTGGGCCTGACAGTGTACCGAATACGCAGGGATTAAAGAGAGCAAATTGCCTGGATTGGCAGAGCGGAGCGACGTATCCCAGGCCTGTCCCACCCTGGGATCAAACCTGTGATTAGCTGCCCGGGGAAGGGCCGTGAAGCTTCTGTTTGCTCTGCCCGCCATTCCCAGGAGTCAAAGCTGACTTAATTACGTGGACTGCTGCAGTCCAGCCTTATGAGCTTTCCTGCATTTTTCTGGTTAATCAACTCGGATTTAACACTTCGCTGGGCGTAGAGCCAGAGCTTGGCACTTCTTTCATACTTTTCTCCATTATGGTTTCAGGAACTCGCCTATCTTCTTTGTTTTATCTCCAATGTTCTCTGTTGAAAGTCTAACCTGCAAGAGTTTGCTTTTCCTGCTGGACTTTTCATGCCGAGCCTTCAGGGTCTTCCTATGTTTTTGTGCCGGACTGTCAGAATCTCAGCAACTTTTCATAATAAATGTCAGTCCTCACTTGTTTTCACCTCAGGAACGGTGCACATTTTCATACTGAACTATCAAACCCGCTGTAGCTTTTCCAGTTGCCCAGTTTTTCTGCATGTTTAACTTGTAAAAGGACTGGAATCGTCTGTGACGGGACTAATTTGGGCATTGTTTTGAAAGCTGTTCTCATTTTGGATGTTTTACAGTAGATTTTAGTGGCGCTGGCTTGTCGAACGAGGCATTAAAATCTTCAAGTACTGCCCTCATACTCCTCTGCACCACACACACATTTATATTTGATTCAGTTTTAATTATTGTTTTAACGTGTTTTCAGTAGAGATCTTCAGGCTAGCCTAACCCTGGCTTTGGGGCTAATTTGTCCAATATTAGGTATCATACTGGAAATCAATTTTCACTACCTTCCTACTCCCCTGCTGGACCCCTATTAAACATATGAGAGATGTTAGGGTATTAAACATCTTTATCCAGTTTAGCACTTACAGCTTGAGCGCTGCCTGTTTATGTCTCTGACACAGCAAATAGTAACAACGAACATGGAATGAACCTGGAACGTGAAGACTGGCCTACTATGCTAAGCAAGACACATGCATGCGGTCGTACGAAATGGGCAAAACTGTCCCTTTGGTTAAATCTGTCAGCTAAGCAGCCGAATGATTAAAATAATGAAGGCCGTGGTGATTTGAGAATCCATGCACTAATGGAAGCATTGCTCATAAACACTAATGAGAAACAGGATGGTAATATCCCATAAAACGGCGGGTGACTGAGTTCAGCCATGTTGCCTAGTCAGCGTGTGCTGCTGCTTCATACTGGGGTCAGACCCTGACCCCTGAAACCAGGAGCTGCTGTTAACAGTTACACAGACATATCCCCTGTAATGGACCTTCCTGTGGCCCTTATGTAGTAGCTTCCTGTCTTTGGCAAAGCACATTAAACTAAGTAAATTACCAGACCCTTGGTCTCAATAAACGTGCATGGCGCAATGCTGTTGAAAGGAGCCCTTCATGCCAAACCTAATATAAGCTAATATAAGAAAGATCTACCTTTTTGAAATATTTCCATCACAGTGGGAATCTCTACGAGGCAAGTTCCTTGGTTAAAGTTTAAGCGTCTGGTTATATGGGTTACAATGCCATCATTTTGCAGTATTTTAAATATAAAGCCTACTAAATGGTTCCTTGGTATTTTTTCAAATGACAGTTACTTTTTCAGACCAGACCACTGATTTCAGAAACTGGCACCATTTAAGTGCAATATCATAACGAAAACATGATTCACGCGGTTATGTGTGAAAACAATCAGGGATTGCTATGTCGCCTGACATTTTTATTGGTCTGTTATAGCACACATGGTTAAATTTGACTGAAACCTGAGCAAGCTTTATTTCCATTTTTTCTAAATGACTTTGGAGACAAGACATTTCTCTTTTTTTATTTGGCACATTTTTTCCCCTTTCACTGAACCTTTGTGCATTTAACTCATAAGAGGTAAAACTGAGTAATTAAATCATGCTTATCTCACATCTTCTGTTATCCACCCCAACTGCGCAAAAAACAAGAAGACTAGGACTTTGACAGGAACACCCGGAAGCGATTCAAGAGCCAGGGCCAGCATTTTGACTAGAAGTCCCTGGGATTTGTATTTTAACCATTTAGTTTGTGTCAGGGAAGAACCCCTGGCGATGGAGAGAGACAGTACTGATCATAATCAGAAGTCTGAGAGAAAAAGGCCAGAGGTCAACAGTCAAAGAGTCGCCCCTGGCTAGGGAGATGCGGGCTGGCGGGTCTTTGAACTTCCTGAACGGACGTTGCAGTGATAAAAAGAAAAACTGTACAGCTCAATCTCTCATTATTGTTGTGTTCCTATTCTTTTAGAGATTTTGCTCTGATAAGAGAAAGGTTGGGTGAATAATTTTGTCCACAAGCTCCATTCATTTATATTTGGAGAAAAAATACTTTTTTTGGTATAGTCTGGCAAAAGGGAAGTGGTAAAAAAAAGAGCGGGAATAGACTCGTCCTGGAAGGGTGTCCGTGCGGAGTTGGGCACATTGGGCAGGAATGCTGCTGGTCCGCGTTTTCAGGGGGAAATCGCCCAAGGTGTGGGTGCGGCGTGAGGCAGAGAGGATCACACTGACTTCCCCCTCAGGTTTCTAGCCGTCACAGTTATACAGCCCAAGCACCTGTTATCTTACAAACATACAAATCTCTTGTACACCATATTCTTACATACAGTGATACCTGTACCCACGAGCGTAACTGGTTTGAAGACACAGCTCGTGGGTACAATTTTCTCGTGGGTACAAACAATTTTTCCCATAAAGAATAATGGGAAAGAGATGAATTGGTTTTCCGGCCCCAAAATACCCCCATACAAAACATTTATAGGCAAAATAATTGAGCTTTTAGTGACAATATAAGTAGTATTGATTGAGAATATCATATTTTTCGGCATATTAGACACACTTTCATCTTTAAATGCATAAAAATACTGCGTACACGAAAGAGACCAAGTCCCGTAGGCTAGGCTGCTCGGCGTAGCCTATAGCGAGCATAAAAATTGTTGCTAACAATAAAACATTGAAAAACAATCCTAATTATTACAGTAAATTGTGTTTACTAATAAAAATGTAGAAAAAAGGCTAATTATCAGTGCTATCTCAAATTTACGAAAAATTGCTTACGATACGGCAATCAGTTAGCCTCTGCGGGAAGGATACGTACCTCTTTCCCGGATTGTAACGCACATCTGTACGTACGTATCTTACATTAAGGACTTTTACCTCTAGGAAGCATTTTTTATTTATATATATATATACATTTACAAGAGTGGATGTAAACATACGTATCATGGCACCGCTCTGGTGGCATGTCACGGCAACACAAAGCCAGCTGAAGCAATCGAAAGAAATCGTATCTTTTCGTTCCATTTAACTGTGCGTTTCAGTTTCATAGATATTTTTTTAACTAAAGTTACCGCTGACCCGCGTGGGCAAGTTTCCCTTATTCCCCATAGTTTATGCATGTAGAGATAACGAGGCAGGCGGCTCGCCGTAGCGCTCATGGGTCCAAACATTGCTCGTGGTTACAGATAGATTTTATTAAATAAAAATGCTCGTGACTCAAGTTACTCGTGGCCTCAAACGCCCGTGGGTACAGGTACCACTATACTTGTATTTATGTATGTATAGTACCAGTCAAAAGTTTGGACATGCCAAGCTGCTTAAAAAGGAAGGTGATAGTGTCTCATCACATGACCTGGCCACCTGACCTAAACATAGCAGAGATGGTTTTGGAGGAGTCTGACCAGAGAGTGAAGGAAAACGGCGAGTACTCAGCATATATGTGGAACCTCTTCCGGGCTGGATGGAAAAGCATCTCAAGGGCCCAAAGGTGGGATCACTCTGCTGACCACGGGATTTGAACCAGCAACCTTCTGACTCCTAACCCACCGAGCATAATTCCATGTATGTTATAGTTTTAATGTCTTTGTCATTCTAAAATGTAGAGAATGGTACAAATGAATCTTTCTTTGGTTAGGTGCATCCAAACTTTTCATGAGTAACTGCATATATATGTGTATGTAATATACAGTGTGTGTGTGTGTGTGTGTGTAATATATATTTGTGGCTGTGAGTGAGATCCTTAGGCTTCCTACATGAACATGCCAACTTCTGAATGTCCGGGTTTACATGGGTTCTGCACTGCCAGGAGGCCTATACGAAATGCCTCTTAGAGTGGAATGTTGTCAGCTGAGATAAGCAGCCGGGTAAACATTGTTAGTGAGCAAACAGCCACTGCTGCGGCAGCCTGTAGCCTGTCGTCTTTGAATAAGATGCCACAGCGGGAAGCCTGCCTAGGATTTCTGACCAGGCTGCATGACTTGGTATCGTCAAGAGAACATCTGATATACCTGAACATCATCAATAGAACATCTCAGATATAACTGAACATTTTTCAAGATACACGGTATACACAATACAGGGGGCAACGTACAAGTGAAGCTTTCAGAGCCAGGCATGGGATTTGAACCAGCAACCTTCCGATCACAGGCTTAACTCGAAGAGCCACACATTGGCCTGGTGCTAGTTTTCAGCTTTGTGACTGCAGTGCAATCTCACCATGTAGCCTGTCTGTTCAGGTGTGAGTGCCTGGTATTTAACACTGTCCCATCCTTAACTGTGTTCAAGTGCAGCCAAGAAATCCCATATATATCTACACAAATTAGCTCCCTTTCCCTAACCTCTATACATCTATCTACAAATTGTTTCTCATGGTGTGAGTTCTGCTCTTCCTTTCCCAGTGTTTGTTTTCCCTGTCATGGAGACATTATGGAAAGGCAGAGTCATCACACTGCATTTGAGCAGCACTTACTGCTATGGATATCAAAAGAACCTCTCTTTTTTTCAATCATCCTGAGTCTTTGGCATCAGTTGGTGGATAGTACTGAATCCAAGGAGGAAACATGGAATATGAATGATTTCTGATAACGGTCTTCGGTACAGTGTGTTGTGTAATTAATGGATTCATGGATTTTTTTAAAATAAATAAGGATCCAGATTGGATTCCTGGTGGCACAAAGAGTCTCAAACTTTTGAGCGTGGTTCATTGTATGGATTGATGTACATAAATTCATGTGTGTTTGTGTGCGTATGTATGTATTATTATTGTGGAGACCTGGGGGCCGTTTCACGAAGCGGGTTTAGTGAAAACTCGGAGTTAGTTGTGTGTGAGTTAAGGGAAATTCAAAGTTTTCGGTTTCAAAATGCCAGTTGAGCCCAACTCTGAGTCATTTACCGCGGTAACATACCCCGTGAAGCTAACCTGCTCGCTAGCAGGTTTAATCCCTGTAACTCTGAGTTCCTCCTCTTTAAATGAACAGTCAGATTGAAGCAAGTACTTTCTCAGACATGGCGTGTCCTTTTCTCGAAAGACCGGTCGACATCGAGGCACAAATTATCCGCAGGAATCTACGTCAGGAGAGGGTGATCAGACCCCGTTTAGATATTTTATCGTTTACAAATGATTTTCTGTTAGAGCGTTACCGTTTTTCATCACAGACAATCATTTATCTCAACAATATTCTTAGCCCTCATTTTGCTCGTCAAACACACCGTGGACATCCTCTCAGTTCCGAGCAAATTCTTTGTACAGCACTTCGCTTTTTTGCTAATGGCAGCTTTCTGTATAATATTGGTGACGCTCAACATGTTTCTAAGGCAACCGTCTGCCGGTGTATCAGACAGGTTACTCTTGCGCTTAAACATTTGCAATATGTTCTAATCATTTCCAGTAAATAAGTTGCAAATAAAAACAAATGACAATCATTTTATGAACTCTTCTTTATTTCCTGTAATTGAATATGCAAAACAGTATTTTAATATTTTGTTTTGAAAGACAGTTAACGATCCATCAACTTGTGCCACTACCCACCTTTAACTGATGTTCCAATATTTGTATTTCTATTAGGGTTTTCTGCATTTTTTGTTTAATGTGTTCCATTTCCAGATCCGATTTTTCAATTTGTTTCTCAAGGTATATTTTGTACAACTGCTTTACAGGGAGCTATTAGAATACACAAAAATGTTACATCTTGGCAGTATTGCACTGTGAAAATTGTACCACTATGAATATAACTTAGAAAACAGACACTTGTAGCTAACAACATTTTCATTTAATGAGAAGAATGATTCTTAATCCAATTTTTCAATAACTGGCAGGCAAATACTGAAGCATCTTACAGAGGTAAGCTGCGCTGTGGCTGTGGATGCAGTCGGTTCACCCTGGAGATTCTCTGCATTGCTCTGTGAAGAAAGGATAAATGTTTTAAAATGGTGCATCACTTACATGACGTATTTGTTAGAAAGTGCATACCATAGGCTGCTCTACATCTTCCCTCCCTGTGACAGCTGACAAGGTGTCTTCATCCTGTAGTGAAGACTCTCTTACTTGCATACACCAATAATGAAAGACATAGTATGAAAAATCTCGAGAAGAGTATGTACCATTTCATGGGTGTCTGGCGGTTCCACAACAGAGATTACTCCATCAGTAACTGCAAGACAATGTGGATTACAGGCAATTCATCAACAGAGACCTGCACATTTTCAATATAACTTTTACAACAGTGGGCAGTCTTTCAAATATCACAGTCTTTCAACAGTATGTACATGAAGTAATGACATCTATCAAATTATACTCATCTATAACTTTTAAATAAATTACAATCGGTTCGATTATGATGGGTTTGATGATGAGTTTAATGGATAGCCATCACTGAGCCAACACTGGACAAATGCACATACATCATTCATATGAATTACTTACTTCTTATGTAAGAACTTCTGTCCTGGGGCATGGCTGTATCGGAGGAGCTTCCTCCTAGGATGCCATCAGCCATGGGCCGGCCAGTGTTTTGGCTGAGAGCCATCTCTTCAGCCTCTGTGAGAGGTGTTGGTGGTGGACCCCCACCAGTTTTTCGGGCCTCTGCCTTTTTCCTATTGGCTAATATGTAGGTAAAATGTGAACATATGCACCCAAGCCCACATTTAGAACCTTGTAAAAAGATTTAAACAATATTACATGCTGCCAGATTTAAGATGAAACTGTAGCTTTTGTGTCTTATAGACAAGCAAAACCTCCCAATCGTCCAGTGCCTACCTGTTTGTACTATATTTTTATACTTCATCTTTATTTGCTGCCAAGTGCGCTTTATGCCTGCTGGGTTACAACTGTAACAACGAAATTAAATTAGAGAGAATATAGAAAAACTAGTATTATTTCTTAAATATACATCAATCAACATCGTTCTTATCAATACTTACGCATTCACTCGGTCAGCTATTTTCTGCCACGCTTGTTCCCGTTCTTTCGCAGCAGCAATCGTGTTTCCTTTTTTTGATATGGCATGCTCATATTCAGCATACGCCATCATTACTAATTCAAGCTCCACTGGGGTGAAATTGGAAGCGCGAGATTTGTTTCCTTGTGTTGTCATGGTGAATCATTTTCTCTGGATGCCATTGATAGAGCCTTTTTATGTGCTCGTGCACGCGTGACAATCAGGGTTAATTGAACTCAGAGTTTTGTAAACTAATCGTTATCACCTGTTCTGAAACCAAAAACTCAGAGGTTGACATCTCAGAGTTAATCAACTCAGAGTTCAAGTTTAAACCCAGAGTTTGCAAAACCTGCTTCGTGAAATACCCCCCAGATGTCTCTACAATGTGATAAAATCCTGATGTTTTTTTTTTACCTTGAGGGAACTGGGAAATGGAAAGAATGTGACTCAAGCCCTTTAAAGGGCCATGATCACCGGGATTACCTTTGGGCTAATTGCTGGCGGAGGCTGCATTCACAGATAGAACGTTGGTCATTCTGCCACAGGGCAGGATGTTTCCTGCTATGCCACAACCTCGCGTCCGCATTTGGGCCTCATGGGACTGTGCAGTTGTCCTCTCAGGGCCAAAATCAACTACTTCTACCCAATCAAGGCCTATTTAAAGTGTGAGGGTCACGACCCTCACATGTTTAACTGCCCTAATGGGGAAACATGACCGCTGTAATCCCCGTAATTCTTAAAAGAAGTAATGATGTAAATTTAGCATTTTGTCCCAAGATTGAGCAACTACCTTAAGTTTTAAACCATGACAGGATATTGACACAAAATGTACTGTAATTATTGCACCAAAGGGGTAGTGTGGCTGCTTGGCTAGCTCAGCACGTTGCATGCAGCAGGCCTTAAAAATGGAACCATATGCTCCTGATCACTGACCAGTGGATCCCCTGGATGATCCACCTGCTTCCCTGGATCGTCCAGTAAACCAGCAGCTGTGCAGCAGCTGGCTCACAATAAGCCCCGTCTCCCTGTGTCAGTTTGGGATGCACAGTTTGGTGTCCCTCTCTTACCTGTGGTCATCAAAATCACATTAGTCTAGTTACCCATAGGTTTACTAGGGTAACTGTATTTTCCAGATGGTGGTTAAAAGCATGCCTTGACTACAGTTAAAATAACTTAAACTCCTTAAATCCATAAAAATTAACTTTTTCTAGCAAAGTTGTCTAACTTTTCTCTATCTGGGATAAGAGAGGGAGTTAATATTAAGTTTCAGGCTAGAGAAAGGAGCGATTTTTTTTGTGGCAGTGAATGACGTTCTATCCGAGCCGGGTACAGCCACACTGGGCCCCCTGCAAGCTACTTTCCCAGCCACCCAGAAGGCTTCAGACACATTTGGTTGTGACACTCTGGCAGCAGCTCAGTGCCTCAGCATGACGGCCACGTCACTGAGATACCCTGCGGTCCTTGGGTGACTGAGATGTTTCACATAGAACTCCAGTGAGGAATTGCGAGAGAGAATAACTTGCTAGAGAGGATTTAGCTTAATTCGCACAGATTGTTTAATGAACTAGTTTAGAAAGATTTATGGGCTCAGGAATGCAAAGGATAAGCAAAGCGACTCTCTGCCAGGTAACATCTTCATAAAGTCAAATACATGGGGAGAAATAAATTATGCAGGTATATTAATGTCTGAAAAAGTAGTGCAAGCAAAGCGTTTCTTAGCAAAGGCCTGTGATCAGAGCCCCTGTTGGCTTCACAACCTCATCCTGAGACACGGGACACACCAGTCAGTCTCTACCTCGCCAGGTTGGCCAAACCAACTCACACGGCATGTTATGGAATTTTATCTCCTGTATCGATTGCTCTCCAGTGAGGGATCATATATTATTGTAGGGTGTGGCGATGAGATTTTAATTTGCATATAAAATCCAAGAAATATGTCATGCTCTGTCATTCTAATGGATCATTTCACTATTTGTTGCTGGTGCCTAATTTTTGAATCCATATACAAATCATGTCAGGACGTGTATGTGGTTAAAAGAAAAAACAATAAATGATGATGATGATGATGATGATGATGATCACACAAACTCTGGCATGCTACTAATCCCCAGACCTCAGATTTTCCCTGCTATAAAACAAATCACCTCCCATGCACCAATAATTGAACCGCCATGTGGTATTGCTGTAATGAGGTGGTTAACCACAGAAATTGAACGTCTGTTTTGCTGTGGCCGGTGTGGACTGGGTAGCCCGCCTTGTCATCGCTCCCGAGGATAAAAACAAATGAGCCTGCCTCACAGTGGGCCTCAAGCTAGCTTCAGGTTCCCCTGCCTCACAGTGGGCCTCAAGCTAGCTTCAGGTTCCCCTGCCTCACAGTGGGCCTCCAGCTAACTTCAGGTTCCCCTTTGTGCAGCTGCATTCTGAAGCTGGACTTCGTCCTGTCCTAGGAGTCACGTCCCAGGGCATGTCAGCGGCTTCTCTCGCCAGGGCACTAACCCCTCGGACCAGTGGGTTCGCTGCACTGACATGTGGCTTCTCTATAGCTGCTGGAGGTACAAAGTTAAAATGAAGGGACGTTAATTATAGGCTTTGGGGATTTTTACGCCCCTGAGTCACTGTTTGTGTCAGGGAAGACACATTGTCCGTTTTTCCGTGTTTCTGCCCTTCCTCTCTTATCTCCTTTCTGCTCCAGCTGGTCACAGCTTCGTTGAACACAACTTGCATCTTCTCCAGCATCCGTTTCCCAGCAGTGTTGTTTTCGTCAACGATGACGATGACGAAATCATTTCGTTGACGCCACTTTTTTTCATGACGATAACGAGACGGTGACGAGATAAACACTGCTCTTTGATGACTAAAACATGACGAGACTTGTGTGAGTTTTCGTTGACGAGACGAGAATGGACGAAAATGTTAGTGGGTGGTCTGTCAGACGTTTAAAATGCATGACATTTCTGCTTATTGTGCGTGTCAATTAAAACCTAAAAAGTATCTGTTGCTGCATTCTATCCTTGTTTGGTCACGCCCATCACCTGGCATGCAGCACACAACGTGCTCAACACGTCACACTGTTGTCACTCATCACAGACAATGGACCACAATGGCGGCAGTTTCAACACAGGGGCTTGGTGGTCGCAAACGTAGAGACGACATATGGGTGTATTTTAAATATAACCCAGCAGATAATAAAACAGAGTGTATTGTGAAGGAAGACGGTGACAAATGTGGCCACAAAGTAGGTGGAAAAAATACGACCAACCTTAAGCGGCACCTGAAGGCTCACCACAAGGATATTTTTTCGAAGGTAAGTTACAAGTGCTGTTAACATATCGTATAGCCTACGTAACGTTACAATGTTACTCGACAATCGGCTCGTGATAAATTTCATAGTAAGCTTATAAATTAGTAAGTTTTCCACATACTCCTGCCGCAAATGGGCTGCTAACTTCAGGCTAAAGTTAGCTTTTGTTACGCTAACGTCAGTTCATTGTGTGTGTGTTACTTTAGCAGCATGTTTAGCCATGTTTACATTCAGTGACGGTGTGGTCATCTCTTTGTGTGTCTATGTTCTGTCAGCGTGTAACTTGATATGTTAAACAGGTCGAGTTATTGTTATACGAAGAGTCTGCTAGCTTCAGTCTAAAAGCCACAATTGCTGAAGTAGAATGTTTTTGTTTTTGGCTTTTTTGGAGTAATGAACATTGATTCCACTGTTACCACTTTATCTGTGTGTAATGCACAATCATTAGATCAGAAAGTATTTGCAGTTGGGTGGAAACCTTATATGTCTAAAACCATTCCTTTATTATTGTAATTATTGGTGAAAATATCTGATCTGCAAGCTCACAATGTGTTGAACTTATAGATCTGCTGCTATTTTCACAACTTATGTGTGACACTGCCCAGCAGCAATCTCCAATACTTATTGACCTAAATTAATTTGTTAAAAGACTATACTTCTTTTTTCTTTTTTTTGACTAAAACTAGACTAAAACCTTTTTTAGTTTTTGTCGACTAAAACTGGACTAAAACTATCACATATAGAACTGACTAAAATTTGACTAAAACTAATAAGCATTTTAGTCCAAAAGACTAAGACTAAGACTAAATCTAAGATGGTTGTCAAAAACAACACTGTTTCCCAGTGGGAATTATTAAACAAGTAATTAAAGGTGCAGAACCTTAAATATAGCGCCACATGATTTGGTCATATTGACGCTCCGGGAGGTGGAATTGGATTCTTTAAAGTCTTCGGATTCAAACCTGCAGCTCTGTTAAATTCTAGTCCAGAGGAACCTATGGAGAACTGCAGGGTTTAGAAGGAGAAGAGCTTTATAGCCGTAACACTGGACCTGTGGTTCAACTTGGCAGGTTCACCATGGACGTAAGCAAGTTCTCCTTTAGCGGCCTGATGTAAAGAGGAAATAGCAGGTCTTGTTTTGTTATTTATGATTTCTTCACTCAGTTTATGCAGCGGAGGTTTAAACAATGAATAGCAGGCTCATGGCTGTTCTCTAGTGTTAGATTCTAACCTATTAAAGTTTGTTAGATAGATTAGCATTTAATCACATAATAGTGTCTTTCATAGGAGAATTAAGGAGAAGTAGAACCAGTATCTTGTCCATATAAATGCGGTAGTGGCTTTGATTCAACCTGGTCTTTACATCAGGCTGTTCGCTCACTCCTGAGGTGAAGCCCAGTCAGATCAGCTAACAGATTAGCTGGATCTGGTGTGACATGGGGCGCACAGGGATTTGGATTGTATGCGTGGGATCGCTGAGGCTTGGGGTACCAAGAGTTGGGAATAACATCAGATTGTTTAAGGTATTCTCATTAATTTGTTTGTTAATTTGTATTCTTTTGTTGCATTCTGCCTTTCCTCTCATTCTATATTCCAATTCTTTTGGCTCCTTCAGCCTGGTGTTATGTGGGCTGTTTCTGGTATTACACACTCACTGGAGACTTTACGGTGTTACAATGGACTGCATTTAGCTGCTCAGAACATCCAAAATTCATTTTCATCATCTAACAAAGCTCCAGTTTGTGTGTGTGCATGTTTATGTATATATGAATATAGTTATCTAACTTGGTGCTACCTGTTCAGTGCAATATGTGATCTAAAGATGTATCGAAGGACCTTAGGAAGCACATCTGGAAAGGTTTTGCCAATTCTTCAGGTTGCCATTGTCAGATATTGGATATAGGAGGTCAAAGATTTTATGGGGTTTTACACTATTTGTTTACCACTGTCATTCTATAGTATGTGTGCTTTCTGTCATCATTTCAAAGAAGGAATGAGACGCTCTGAGCTATGAATGTGTGTGGTCACTTTTTTTTTAAAACCATTGTTCCCAGTTTGTGTTTTAAAGCCCTGGGCTGATTAAGTTTGGTCATCACCTATTAGCTAGGTGGCTCGAGCTGTTAACACACTGCCAGCTGTTGTTCTAGGGAGAAATACTTACTTGACCATTATTTCTATTTTAGCATCCAGGCCACACCAACTCTGAAATGAAAAGGGGGGTCTTGTTTGATTAAAAACAACTTTGTAAAATTACTCTGTGCAAACCAAGCCGATGCAGTCACTGGTGGAGTTTCACAGTCAAAGATACGTTGTTGCTTTTTGATGCCTGTGTGAAAGGGCATAACTGTGGGTTGAGTATTGTGGGTGGGGGTGTTGAGGACTCCACCCTTTTAAAGGAGGTCCAGGGGGTAGTATTGCCTGCTTTAATTTACGCCTGTGCGCCACGCCCTGTCACATATCCCTGCAGGACAAATCCAAGGTCGAGTAGCCTTGCAGGCTGATGGTGGGGGGTGCGAGTTTGTGGAATGTAGCCAAATGTGAGGACACCCAACCCCAGCGCTGTAGGGGCTGCTGTTAGATGTCATGCTATCTCAGTATTTGATTGGATAGGTAGGATAATGAGCACTAAGGATGAATGATACGATAAATGACACCTTTTCCCTGGAAATGGCCAACTGTACCTCTGACAGACGGAAAAAGTAAGGGGGTTTGTTGGGGTGAGGTGGTTGGCAGGGGTGTTCTAGGGCCAGTGGACCATGGGCGATCCTTCAGTGGTTGAGAGATTAAGCTCTTCAGTGAAGAAATGATTAATTAGGGTTAATGACCCGTGACAAGGTTGTGATTTTTTCCAAGGAACACATAGCTTTAGAAATGGCGAGTTGTTTGTACTTGTTGTAGTACGTGTGTGTCATAGGAGGTGTGTGATCTACAGTGTAGGTAAACACAGGACAGTGGTACTGTACCTTCGTAAAAGCACATGCTTCCAGATGCACTAGACGGTGTTACTACTTCTGGAAGTTCTTTCCCTGGATTTTGTAGTGGTGTAACCTCAGGGTGATGCTCAGAGGGCCGAACGCTAGGGAGCCTTCGCTCATTCAGCCATCGTTTACCTGTGTTTTTCAAGACTAAATAATCAATGGGCCGCAGCATAAAACTGAAGACGACTGGGCAGGTTACACAAAAAACACACATCGACGGACTGTTTAGTGAATCCACTGAGTTTCTGAAACCTAAGATCTGGTAGCTTTGGGCTATTTGGGCCGAGAGGTAGAAGGTCAAGAATTGTATAAGTGATTGATAGATTGGCTTTCTGCTGTCGTCCTGAGATAAGTATCAGCTCATCGCAGCTGAAGCCACATGCAGGCGACATGCCTGGAGGGGCAGGGATCAATTGTATATGAAAACAAGCCCCCTCCCCCAACAAACTGTGTGACAAGGTGTCAAACTGTATCTCTCCTCTGAAAACTCATCTGAGTATGTAATATATATTCATTAATAGTTGATTGTATGTTGGTTTACATAGTATTGTATTCCAGGGGTGTAAATATCTGGCCGCAAGGGCATTCAATTTGATAATTATTAATGGGCTGATTTAATGTATCAGTGATCTTTAATTTCAATTTAATTAATTGATTTATTCAGTTATTTTGATATTTTTTTTTACTTTTTAAATTTCCATGGGAACTTAATTACACACTTATTGGAATGTAGAGCTTCGGAATATTTTGTTGTTGTTAAACAGGGAGAACAAGCCAGAGTAAATTTGTCAAAAGATCAACTACTGAACTGTACTGAACAAAAAAACAAACCAATGCAAAAAGGCAGCGTGACCTGATTGGTGGGGGAGGGGTTTGCCGGGAATGAAATTGCTTTTTATTCTGTAGACAATGAAAGATCGATCTGCGGGCCAGATTTAATAATTAATTATAAATGTGTCACTGGATGGTACTTTGAGACCCCTTCTAAGTAGTGAATGAGCCGACATCATCCTTTGTCTTCCACTATGGAAAATGGCTGATCGTTTGATGCAATCATCTCCATTATTTTAGTAGCTGTGTCTTTACCTCTCATGCTGATAATTTTGAATAATGATAAAGCAATATCAGCAGAAATTAACACACCAGACCAATGCAGGTTATCTTGATTTTTATAGAATATCGGCTAATACCGTTATGCTAACCAATGTATTATGCATCACTAAGGCTAAAATTGACTTTTTATTGTATAGTTAGTGAGCGTCTTGCCATTGCTGTAGTAGCTACCAAAAATAACTTTTTGCACTACAAAACGTAGTTTCCCAAAAGCTTCAGGTAGTGCTTCAATATTAAGGAACCTTTTCAGCGTTTTGTAAATTCACATGAACGTGCTGCTACTGTACCTTTCCAGTAAACACAAAAGACTTCAAGAAGGTTTTGCCCCCAAAAATTGATTCTGACGTTACAGATCAATGCATTTGAATCGCCACCTTAATAATCGAGTCCTCGCGGAGTATCCGTGCCTCTTCACACACCTACTGTATTCGCTAAAGTTTAATGGCATTTATCTCCATCAAAGAGCTTTTGGAAAATGTATACAAGAAAAGCACATTACAATGATGAGCTCTCGGATGCCTCTGTTGAGTTTCTTTCACCACACTACATGCCTGACTGGAAATCCACCCTTTTCCTGCCAAAAAAAAAGGCAATGCCTGTTTCCTTCGCGGATCAGATATGCGTGTCAGTATGCATGCATGTATCTGATTGTATGTGGATGAGATATATGATATATGATCCCTTTTAGGTCCAGTTGGGGCCAATGAGCCAGGAACTAGCACAGAAATAGAAAAAAAAATGTCTAGTGAAGCCGCATCAGCATTTCTTTACCAAGCTGCTTTGTTGCCCATTCATTCGTCATGCTGAGGCAATCCACCTTTTCAGCAGGTCTGTCAGGAGGTCTCCTACTCACCCCAGGGTCACAAAGGGAACGACTCTGGAAAGATCCAGAGAGACAAAGTGATGCTGTGAGCTCAGCGCAGCCTCCTGCGATGGCTCCCCGCCTTTGATGCATTGTCCATTGGCGAATGCCATCTAAGCTTTGTGTCGGCGGTTGTAGGTGTTAATTGTTATGGGAGGAGATGGCCTCTCATCAGAGGGCATTAATATGATAGCCCCCCCTCCTGTTCCCCAACACACCCCTGCAGACGAGGCTTTAGGGGGGAGGGGGGGGAGGGTGTGGGCCTGTTTCACCATTCATGATGTTCATTAATGGTGCTTTCGATTATCTCTCGGAACTCTGAAATTCCGAGGTGAGTGACATCACGCCCGACAATCTCCCTTTCGAGCTACCACATATCAGAAGAAACATGGCTGCCTCCATGAACACGCTGCTGTGTGTTGTTGCTTTATATCCTAGCAGATTTTTAGTGAGACATACAAACATGAAGCACGAACTAGTCAAACCACATTAAAAGCTTTTAAAAATATTTTAGTACATTCATAGCGATTTATTCTTTTTTCAAGAGGCAAACAAACAAAATACGCTAACAAGTCCGGTATAAATCTGATATTGCATGCTAGGATAAGGGTGGTGAATCAGATTGATAGAGTGCCCCCCCCTCCTTCCCCAGCAAGGAAGCAGTGTGTGGGAGCTCCTCTCTGCCAGGTTACCATGATCCATGTGGAAAGGTTAGCTTACTGTTAGGCCCATAAGCAAAGCCCTTAACCCACAGTCGCTCCAGAGACTGGCAGCTCCTGCCTTCTCAACTGAACATCCCCCTTTGGATAAAAGCACCTAAACGTAGAAGTAAATCCTGTATAAGCCAGGTAAATCCATTAGAAATTTTCTTTGGCTCTTGGGATGTGTCATGTAAAGTTAATTGGGATAAGAAAGACGCAGTTGTAACAGGGAACCAGGTTGCATATTCACCAGATTCTGTGTGTGTGTGTGTGTGTGTGTGTGTGTGTGTGTGTGTGTGTGTGTGTGTGTGTGTGTGTGTGTGTGTGTGTGTGTGTGTGTGTGTGTGTGTGTGTGTGTGTGTGTGTGTGTGTTTGCATAGATCACATTTGAGGACCAAATTGTCCCCAAAGTGTAGTAAAACCTGAAATTTCCCTACTTTTGGGGACATCTTTTGAGGTCCTCATTTGGATAACCTCAATTTGATAAAAATCTGTTAATGCAATCAAAAAAGTAAAAATGCCAAAAGTTTTGTATTTGGGTTGGTTTACTTATGGTTAAGGTTACGGATGGGCAGGGGTTAAAGGTGTCGTGATTGGGATTAGGGTTTTTCCCATAGAAATGAATGGACGGTCCATATTTAGATAGGAAGACCAACATTGTGTGTGTGTGTATGTATTAATGATGGGGCTCATCTTTCACACCCTTTATGTTTCTGGATTCCTGAGCAATCAGCATGTTGTGCATGGGGAAGGCAGAGCAGTAGGCGGCTATTTGTGGGTGAGAATCCTGGGGTGTGGGAATGGCGGGGGGGGGGGGGGGCGGAGAGAATCCTCTTAGGCTGTGTGGTCACGGCACAGCCTTGTTCCAGTGGCAGTGACTTCAAATCATGTGCTAATGAAGACACCAGCTCCCATTCATAATATGCAAGAAGAGACTTGTGTGTGTCTGTAACAGTCACCAAAGAGATGAGCTCCTCATATTGATATGAAAGCCTCATCCCAGCGAACTCCCCAGCAAAGGTACAATGAACAGCTGCATTCGTGCTGGGCCGATTTGAAACAAAACCTTTTGTTGTATGAATTTGTAAGAAGGACGGCTTTTCCTCTGTGAAGTCCTCAGATCGGCAGCTCATTTTTAGCCCTCTGTCCTTTGATGAGCTTTCATGAATATTTTATTGCCACTGTTTATGATGCCAGTGCAGAGCGACATTCCCCCTGCTGACCAGTAGACACGCGCTGCAGTTTCACAGTCATGCTCCCCATGCTGCAGCTATGGCTCTAGTATCTGTTAGCTTCCCTTATCTTGGCAGGTTTAGGCAGAAGCTCTGGTTTATGGTTGGAGGACCGTATAACAAACAGAGAGCCAGACCCAAACAAAGTTAAGCCAATTTCCTGGGCCGGCCGCTGCTGCTACCCGAACCATGGTGGGTATGTGCCGAGTTATGCCCCCAGTGCGGTGTCACGCACTTCCGTAGCAGATTTGAGTCTCCAAAAGCTTCCAGCTGTTGTGTCCCTGATGTGAGATGCCTCAGTTAATGTACAGCTAACTGAATAAATAAAAATAACAAATTTGACTGATTTGGAAAGCATTGCTAATAAACCCCCTTGCTGGGCGCTGTACTGCACATCTGTCACCACTGTGTTATGTTTCCCCTCCAGTGGCATTAAGACGTCGGCTGATGGCAGTTTGGCTCACTGCCATGCCCCCGCAGACAGAGGTGTTCTCATCGAAAACCTCATCCCGAGCCGCAGCTCTCAAACGCCCCAGTGATTCTGCCAAAAGTGTAATTCAGTACCGTGGCAATTGCTTGGTATTTCACAATGTTTTTGTTATTTAGAACTCAAAAAAAAAAAAAAAAGTTATGACATTTGTGACAGATGCAGAGCTGAGTGGGGCGTCACCGGTGAGATCTGGAAGGTTGATCTTTGTGTTTGTGGAGACCTTTTAGGTTCTAATTGGTGCCCATATTGAATATTTTTGGTACCAATTTACAATAAGACTACCCTTATAAAGGGCTTGTGAATGGTTTATAATCAGGCTGTCAAATAAGTCATAACACATTGGAAATCATTAATAGACAATTATAAACTAGTTATAACACTTTTCTTGTCAGTTGGTACTGCCATTAGAATAAGGCTCCCTTTTGTCTCTTATAAAAGTGGTACTGGATATTTTAAGGGGTACAGGGAAGGTGAGCCCAGTGGAGTAAATCGTGCTAATCAGACGTACTGACTATGGGAGGTAACGGCCTGCTGGAGGTGTTTGACAGATGTCGTGCACGTTGTGGTTTCCTCACCTGAGATCCATGTTAACCTTGATCACTCTCTTGTTACTCTCTCCCAGCTCATTAACATTGACTCCCCCCCCCCCCCCCGCAGCCTGTGTTTAGTCATATCTAGTGAAAGGGCCACTATGAGATTCTGGCCGAGCAAAAATTGCTGTTTGATTCTTGAAGTGCTGGCAAGATGGGGAATCTGTAACCGTCATTAAGGGAGACGGAACGTCCTGGCTGAGGTACTGAGAGTCCGGCAGCAGCCGCGTTTGATGGCAGGAATTTCCTCAGCGTGGCCATAAAACATTTGACAGATGATTCCAATGGGAAGAGGAACCATATGATCTTGTTCCCCTGAGTGTCACACCCAAATAGACAAGTCTAGTCGTTCCTAAAGTTACTAACTTCTTCATTCTTTGTGTAAACAATGTAATTAAACGCCACTTAAAATGTTTAATGCTACATAATTGATCAATTTTCATGTGTTGACTTTAGTCCTCCTTGATTTTAAACTTCTTTTTTTTTATGGTATTTTAAATGGTAATGGCTTGAAATAAAACATATGAATACCCCAAGCGGTTGATGTCATTTTCTGTCCCTTAAGGGCTTGTGAAAATTTCTGGCCTTCATTAGTTCAGTGATTCCTTCTAATAGCCCGATGAGAAGGGATAAACTGTGAGGCCAAAGAGCATTTGAAATTGACTGTCAAAATGTCCCTTTGCAGTGAATGCAGTCAACTCTCTTTGGCCTGGAATGAGTTTATGTGGCTGAAGGGTCATCAGAAACCCTGCAGAAGCTGTTGCATTTCCAGGTTCCCAGCAATGGTGGTCCTGCTTGTGAAAAGGCGGGGTTGGGGAGTAAATGGAGAGTTTCTCTCTCTCTGTTTAGCATTCTCAGAGGTTCCATGAGCAGTCAATGGCAGCAGGAGTGTCACAGTGTATTTTGGGGCTGTTGGCACAGAAGTGAGTGAAAGATGACAGCTGTTCTAACTTTAGATCCAGAATTCACCTTGTCCATGGACTGGATCCAAACACGCTTTCCTGAGGTGATTGATCGTAAATGCCTTTAGCAGTTTTGACTTGTCTGGTGTGACTGGCAGCTCGGCGGTTTTCAGAAATGGTGCCGTGCACGCACGGCAGGGGCGGGGGGGCAGGGAGCGTGGTGAGTCGACACACTGTTCCCAGCGAGGATTGGGACACCCGCAGCTGCAGAACGTGACACAGGGAAGCGGCACACGGCACGCACAGATGACTCAGGCGGCCTGGAGGAAGGCGACCCTGAGACCAGACGCTTCAGCCTTGGTGGCAGGTGGGAGAGCTTGGATGCGGGTGCTGTGAGCACAACGTGGGCCACGGCCAGCAACGGAAATGCTGAGATAAGGCGCTCCTGGCACGGGGGTGGGGGGCCCACTGTCATATTTGCTGAAAGCACCCCCTATTGGGCAAAGAAAACACACTCATAACACACTCAATAGAGGGGAGATGCGGGTGCGTCTGTTTAATGCCGATCATTGCAGAACCTGCCCAAGCACGTCTCTGTTGTAGTCGGTTGAATCATGATAGTAACGTGGAATTCCGTTACTAAAGAGGAACGTACTGAGGCAGAGGAGCGACTGCGTCAGACGAGGCAGTCTGATCTCCTGCTGGGAGAGGATTCACTCTCTATGTCCTGTTTGTTTTCGGCACTCAGAGTCACTGTCATTCGTGAAAAATGCCACTCGTGATTCGAGTTCCCCGGTTTACTGTGTTGGCAAGCTGGGAATAAATGTGATATGTAAGGACTTTGTTTTTCTTGCTGAAATAGAGTGGCGAGCATGGAACGCCTTTAAACAGAACAGAATGTGGATCCTTTTGATCTTACTAGTTGAGGACAGACAGGGTGGGATTGTGCTGCAGCAGATGATGAGATTACAGCTCTCAACTGAAACCAAATCATTTACGCACATAGTTCTCTAAGGTTATGCTTTTATTGTGCTTCTAGAAGGTTGCAGGGGAGTGTTTGATTAATAATGGACACAAAATGTTCTGTAATGTACCTATGTTAAAAGCTTTATCGGCAAATGTATCTTCAAAGCACTAAAAATACAGTACTTGTATGGACATAATTAATTTTGAATGCCCATGCAAAGACCTGAGAATATTAGGAAAATGAGATTAACATCTTGGGGGATTATGGGAGGAATGAAGATCTTTCCGTTTTGCCCCATTAAAACTGGTGCTGACTTAATGGGCTCGCTCATCTGTGTAATATTTCCACACGCTTGTCTGAACTTCAAACCCGGAGAGAGTAAAGACATTAAATGTGTTTCTGTGGAGAGGTTGAGAGTGAAAAACGATGCACAAAAGAGACGAAAAAATAAACAGGAGAAAGAAGGGTGAAAATTACACAGAAGAATGTGTAGGCTATGGCTTCACCACGGCAAGGTCGAGCCTGAAACTGTCAGTTCAGTTCCATGAAAACAGTCGCGGCCTTTCCATGAGAGAGGGAAGTTACAGCAGAGCTGGCGAATGTAGAATATACTGGCGATTTTTCACACAGTCTTCACCGTCACTGTAGATGTACTGTGCACAGCGTCAGAATCTGTCACTGATTGATTGCTGTTTTGCTTTTCCTAAGTCTTCAGACAAAAAACCCTAGTTACCAAATACTGAGTTAACAAACACTAAGAAATAAAATAAAAGTGAATATCTTTTCATCTCTGGCCAGGCTCGGGATAAAATCATGAATGAGGCCGTCAGACGAGTGAGACAGCTGGTAGCAGCAGTGTTCTTTGCTGGATTAATTCTAACCCTGTGTCTGTCACACCAGCGTTTCTCACAAGCTTTTCTCAGGATATGGTAAAGCTCTCCTGCTATCCTTTGCTTTTTTCCGCATTGGATATTGCCATCTTACCCTGCTTCTGTGACAGACTCATCTCTCAGTATTCGAACACTATTGCTCTACCCTTTATCTCCTGGATCGGCATCTGAAAACGCAGCGGAATCTGAAATTTCCTGTGAAATAGCCCCTCTTCCATTGATAATCTAATCCAAGATTTCCTGTTTTAAAAAGGCATTGGACTGCAAAATCCCCTAAACAGCTCTAAGAACAGAAGTATGTCCAACGCCCTGTGTGGGTCCTACTTCAGGTATGTGGTTCTGACGCTTTAAGGCAGGCTAAGACAATGACTTTCAGCATCCAGTATTAGTGGCTCGTCGCTGTTGCTTTGAGCTGTTCCTGAATCTGGCTGATTCTCTCAGTCTGAACAGGTGTGTTAGATGTCTTATCTCCAGTGATGTAACCTCTAGGTCACAAAGGACCATTCGAGGCCGAATAAAAGCTGAATGACTTAAGAAAGCCAAATCACAATGGGGATCAAGCATTGTGATTGTGGGCGTTAGAGCAGAGCAAGACTTTTAGAGCAAAAAAAAACTCAATTATTTTGAAAGACAATGAAGTGTCCCTTTTCCCCCTCTGCCATACCGACTACACCCACGTTTCTGGCATTCTTACACAGGTGTGGTTTTTTTTTTTGTGTGTGTTTTCTGGGGCTCTTTGAATGCGCAAGAGACTATGATCAGCCACAGATAATCCACCCACCCCTGCCTGTGGGCCCAGTTCATCTGGTTGGGGAGGAAGGCCACAAGGTCACAGGGAAGGATGTCCCAGCTGTCCGTCAAACATGAAAGGGATCAGCCAAACGGGGCTTTAGCTACCGTAGGAGATAATGCTCTGTCCCAGAGAGGGCCAGGCTGGTTAGTCACAGCGAGGAAGGAATAAAGGGCCCGCCTTTCACTGGCAGACAGTAATCTGTGGGGCTGTCAGCCTGTCCGTTAGCAGCGTGCAAACCTGACCTGGGGCATGTCTCCTAATCGCAGGGGAAGAGGCGAGAGACAGGCCACCTGCCCCGCAGACACAGCCCTCATTCTCTGCCCTCTGCGCCTGAACAGGTGCTGGTGTGAGGCTGCAAAGTCTAACCGATTTTACACTAACTTTCCTTTACTGTTTTGAGTGCTGGAGTCATATAGATGTCAGTCATTTCTTCAAGTGGTTAAATGCTTTGCGAGTTCCAGTGAGGAGCTCTTCATCACGAGGAATTTTGCTCTTTGCGGAGCCCTGTTCATCTTGGGGCTGGGCTCTTTGCGGGGCCCTGTTCCTCTGGGGGCCGGGCTCTTTGCGGGGCCCTGTTCCTCTGGGGACCGGGCTCTTTGCGGGGCCCTGTTCCTCTGGGGACCGGGCTCTTTGCGGGGCCCTGTTCCTCTGGGGACCGGGCTCTTTGCGGGGCCCTGTTCCTCTCGGGGCCGGGCTCTTTGCGGGGCCCTGTTCCTCTCGGGGCCGGGCTCTTTGCGGGGCCCTGTTCCTCTCGGGGCCGGGCTCTTTGCGGGGCCGCCCTGTTCCTCTCGGGGCCTTGCATTTCATGTGGCCTGCCAGGGTTTTTGCTGCAATTTTTCACAGGTTTTTTGATAATCCTCCTTACTACTTGCTCTGTAACCAGAGGTGGAGCAGGTGGGGAGGGTGTGCAGAGAGACTGTGGCCCACAGCTGACCTTTGCTGCTCAGCAAGGATTATGTCAGGGTTACTGGACGACTGCAGCGGTGAGAGTTTTTCATTTCCAATGCCCACCCCACCCCCCCATCCCCTTTCCCCTGGCAGGTCATTTATAGATTTGGAAGAGCTGCAGTGGCTGACCACTGAAGTGGCCGCACTGGATGGGAAGGAAAGCGTAACGGGATGACTAAGCCTGCTTGCTGGCTTCCTGACCCTGAGAAACGCAGTGACAGTATTAGAACAGCTGCCAGCGAAAACAGACCAGCATATTCTTGCAGGGGCTCTCGGGGAGACAGCTTGCCCTTTCCAGAGCGTTACAGGATTAAGCTCCTCCAGCTCCATCTCTGCCACGAGGCCACCAGACGTGCTGAGCAGCATGAGCCTTAGCGACATTCCCTGTTCCTGGAGAATCCCTGAGTGGATGGGTCTGAGTTTTTTTTTGGAGGAGGCTAAACTGGAGCCTTTGAACTTAGGAGACTAAGTATGGGTTAGTGTCTAAGATAAGAGGAGCAGGGCACAGTGGAGACAAAGTCAGGGAAGGATGCACCAGGATTGGAGGGGAATCTAAGGGAGGGTCACCACCTAATCCATGTCAGGAGGTTTCACATTAACATTAGTGACACAGGCATGACAATAAGAGACTGACTAATCAGTACACAGCAAGAACTCAGTGCTAATGTCCGTTTTAATTGAAATGATTGATAGGGCAGTTTACAAACCCTTTCATAGCTCGGCTTGTCCCACTTGACATGGGTTAGGTGGTCACCCTAGTCTGAGGTGATGAAAGATGGATAGAACCTTCCAGTTGAGGCACCATTAGGGCATCTGGCAGAAGATGTTTTGAGCCTCCAACCCCCATGGATTTCACACCTGACAAGCTGTAAGCTCTTGCTGGAGACTCCTGAATTCAACTTTACTAGCAATCTGTGTACTGCACATGTCCAGACATCCTGGCTACCCAAATAAAGCTCAATGCTCACAGAGATGCTGGGTGTTGGCACTCCCAGGTAAAACCCTTCCTGTGTCAGAAATGGAAAGGTGTGGCCATCTTGGTGAGAGCTGGACCAGAGGTGAACATTTCACCTACAGAAAGTAAAAATCAGACCAAGATTGTGTTTGAACCATCCAGTTGAGTACTCTGTGACTCTGACTATTTATACTCAACTGGTTGGTTGAAACAAAATCATAGTCTGGATTTTTACTTTCTGGACCTGAAATGTCCACCTCTGTATATATACACTTGTTATTTGTGAGTGTTTTATATACACTATAGCAAAAAGTCATATACGGTCAAAGAAATTTGTTTATGTTGGTGTAAAACTATGGTTTTCTTTCTGTCTAAGCCAACTTGGCTATTGCAAGAATGAGCTCTTGGTGAAACTTAAGAACACGGAATGGTGGGGAAGCCCTTGAGGATAGGTTTGGGAACCAAAACTATGTTCTTAGAACCATCTAACAAGATATCTTTTTGGAGAACAGGAGACATTCGTGTTACTTTTCATTGTAATGCTATTTATTTGTACATATTCCAGTGTCTGTGTTTTTCTGGGGGGAAAAAAAAAATACAATTACTGCCTAGATAAATATCCTAAAATGGAAAAAGGTATTTGCACAGTACGGCATGTGTTCATGTTATTTTCTAATCCAACCTGCTGTTTTTACTCAGAGGCCTCATGTAGCCTTGGAATTAAGATTTTTTTCCGCAGCTGTAATGAAGTTTGTACCATAAAGCAAAGCCAAACAAAAGCTGCGGGCAGGGCTGTGAATCCCCCTGTAGCCCTCTGTCAGTCTGCTGCATCATCAGAGTGCTCACTGGCTCTGGGGGAATGGATTAGAGGCAGGATTGCTCTGTCTGCACACTCTGACGTGCACCCTCACGCCAAAATCACATTTTCCAAATCATGGCGTAAATGTAATTGCAACGCTGTGTCTTTCACAGGGGTGTCTGTGCAGGTGCTCTCCCGCGGTCTGAGAGTGCTGACGACAAGATGCACCACGATCCCCTGATCTTAGTTCTGACTGAGCAGTTACTGCTTCAGCGTGTTCTGCACTTTCTCAGGTTCATGGTCCTGCAGAGATCTCTGTAAAAGACGTGGTTCTGCGATTGGATGGGGCGATATAACTACACCACCTACAAGAGTGTAGACTCACGCCGTGTCATCCGCTATAACTGATCTTGAGTAGAGGAAAAGCCTGCATATTCATGGTTAAATCTGCCCTTGTTTAGGTATTTTTATGCCTGTCAGACACTATTAGCCTCGGGCCCTGAGCTGTTAGTCTCTATGTTGACACATGCCCGCTGTGGAAGGCCCTTCTTTTATCTGAGATAGACATTGAGGTCAAGTGGGCTTGAGCGCGCCTAGGTTTTGGGGTGGGAGGCCCGTTAGACCCCTGACCCTGGTCTACTCCTCCCGGGCATCTGTTGTCTCAGCCTTGTTTTCACTGGCTTATCAGTGTGATAACCTTGCAGCCTCCTTCCCGCGGTCTTTAAGTTTGAGGGTCTCCTCTGATCTCGCTCCAGCTCCCACAAAAACACAGATTCTCTCTCAACAAATGGAAGACTCTCTTTCTCCTCTGGCATGTCCTATATATCCAACCATATCACACTTAACGCACATTACATTCCTCATTGATTTTGTATTATCAGAACTGATCAATCAGTCAGCACATCATGCAGGTTTAGAGCCTTGGAGAAATCCAGTCAATGTCATGTGGACCAGGGTCATGAGTCAAAGGAAATTTGCAGAAATTGAGCTTGACCTTGCAGAAGTTGAACCTGACTTTCTCCTAGATGTAGATGGTTTGGCAGATGATAGGTGGTCATTAATGCTGTGGCTGGAGAAACAGAAGATTGTGGTTTCCTTTGAGAGCATAGCATGAAGAGGAGAAAACAAAAACGGTACGTTGAATGGAAATTAATGCAAATTTGACTTGGTTGACTGTTGGCGATGTAGGCATTCTGTGGAAAGAATTCGATAAAACAAGTGATTGGATGTGACTGAGTTTGCGGCCAATGTCCGGATGAAGGAGAAGGTCACGTTGAGTGGGCTGCCACTGATGACTTGCCGCATGACCTCGCATGTTGGGTTAACCGAGCAAGCTGAGGAGGGCGAGTGACCCAGGCTCATGATTGGGCTGGGATTGTCTGGGCTGCACAGAGGCCTTCTGTCGGAGTGGAGCCAGGCGGAGCGGCCAGATTATCCCTGCTACCCGTGTAAAATCTGTCATGAAAGGACGAGCTACAGGAGGCACTGGGCTCTCATTATCTCTCCTCTCTGCATTTCCGAGCATTCTGTTCATTCTGAGCACCAACGCACACCCCCCTGCCCCCACCTTCCATCCTTGCTTTCTCTTTCTCCTTTCCCTGTTTTCTCAGTGGGGTTCAGAAGCTCGTCACCCAAAGACAAAAGGCTGAATTGCACTGTGAATTAAACACTGGATTAAACTGGAGGTCTGTACTATGAAAGGAAGCAGCATGTAATCAGAAGTTAGGGTGAATGGATCCAGAGGAAGTGATTCAAGGCAGGAAGTGGTTCAAAACAGGAAGAGCTTCACAGTCTGCGAATTAGGCTCTCCCTCTGTGAGTCTCTTTCTCTTCACAGTTTATTCTCGTTCTCTCTGATAAAAACGTTAGCAGTCTCATTCATTCCTCAGGTTTTTTTTCCCCAGTGGAAGATGCTGTGAGTGATTTGAGACTTCACTAATGTACTATGGTTTAAGGGCTGACCTGTAATGTATTATGATGTTGCCCTAGGTTCCTCGTGTGTAGAATCAGCTCTTAACATTCTTGATGATGGCTGATTGGCTTAAAAAGGAAGCAGATGCTTCATCACCAATACTGATGGCCCTGACCTTTACTTTGGTTGCGCATTTCAGAAAGGGCACTCTGTTGCAGCCCGTTTTTGGATATGATTCAGATGTGAGAATGAAGAGAATGGATCGAAATTATATTGGTAGGAATGATGACCCATGAAGGCTAGCTGGGGGTGCCCTTCTCTGCGGAGATTGCAGATGTTTTATAATAAACTAGAGAGGAGTTGCCTGAAAGATATATTATTGATCCAAGGCCTTTTAGCCTCCCTTGGCAATGCCTCTCAACCTGCTTTCCAGTGTGTTAAATATTCATGCAAATCAGATCCAAATGGACAAACACTGCTGCCATGGCCATTATCAAGGAGTTGTGGTTGTTATCACCACTGGTGTTAGCTGTTGACTGAGTAAGTGATAAACCCTGAACAACAGCACAGGTTGTGGAGATATTTTTTGATGTGGAATACATTTGAGTCCTTTAGCAATTACCATTACCAAAAACTTGATTGATTTTAAAAACCATCATATTTTTCCGCTTGGAATTTGATTGTATTTGATTTAGACAAAAATCCACAGGTGACAAGCTTTGTTATTTTGAAACGAAGATTATGTTCAAAAGAATATAAGATTTTGTTGCCTCTCTAGTCTTTGTGGAGTGTAGAACGAATCGGCAAGTCAGTATTGACCCTTTTTTTTCCCCTATGAAGTCTCCCAAATGTCCGCTGCCATCAGAGGACTGGCAGGGTTCTGGCACATGAACACATGGTTTGGAGATGGACTCTCACTCCATTCCAGCCCCGGATGGCATGTGCAGGGACTCCTAATTAGGAAGTAGCTGTCAGTACCAGGGTTGGTGGCATGAGGAGGGGAGGAGCGGTCATATCAAAGAGAGAGCAGAGAAGTGGGAGATAAACCACGAGCAATGCCAAGAGGCCAGCCAGACCAAAACCAACCTGCTAATGGCGTATCCCTCTTCTGTGTGGTTAACGTACTGGCAGCTTCATTGGGACCCACGTTCTGACTGTAGCGTGCACAGCTGCACAGTAAGCTTTAAATCACGCTCTAATTACAGAGCCAGCTTGATTGCATATTTGCGTCGTACAGTAAATTGCACTTGTCTCGCTATTTTGCTACATTTGCCATGAATGGTATTTTGTCTCACTTCCGTTGGATTGAGCAAAGAGCTCAATGGTGACTGAAACCGTAATTAAGGAGAGCACAGAGAAATGTTATTTGCTATGTGTCACGCTCTCTATACTAATGCATTCGTTACCTTTGCTAATGAGTGATGATTTGTGTGTCAGATGAGAGCCTTTGATACTGTTTGAGATTTGCAGAGGCAGACACTTGTGTTGGGTCTGAATTGTTGGGTATGGGAGAGCTCTTGATGCTAAGTTCGATCTTGTTAATAAGTAGAATATGATCCAGTTTGGAGAGTGGAGGATGAGGGGATAAATTAGAACCACCCCGCCCCCCCCCAAGAAATTTGCACCTCACAGAATCTGTGACAGTTCCTCATGGCGTCCCTTTCCATCCCAACACCACCTTCTTTAGTTGTTTTGATGTCCTGTGAGGAGGTGCAGCTTGCTGGCACTTGGTGGATCTCCCCAGGAACTCCACGCTAAAGACATGCAGCTAACCAAAGGCAAATGAAAGTTTTGAAGAAAGTATTTGAATATCACACCTTTCTTGATTATTTTTTTTTTCCTCTGTAACTAAGTGACCTAATTATATAAGACAAATTAAAACAGTTTTGAGGACAAAGGGATTTACAACAGGTTGCCAGGTGAATCGACGGTTCTGCTTGGTCTCTCTCGCTTCACCCATGTATCCTCAAGACCTGTATTCTCTCTTTGAGTCCTCAGAGCGGTCTGAATTTTCCTCAATTAGGTGGCAGGACCAATTAGTGCGATTAGATCATGCCTGGCATCAAGAATGAATATTGGAGACGCAGTGAACAGGCAGAAGTTACTGAAGTTATGATAAGGTTTGAGTATAGAATTATGCTCATGTAAAAATGCAGAAGTGATGCAAAAAGTGATAAAGTGAGATTTTAGCTGGTGTTGTGCGCCGCCGCTCCCTGCCTGTGAAGGGTTAAACCTGCGGCTTTTTCCCATGAGAGTGTGCTGTGAGATGTGGGCCACTTTTGAACGCCGCCTAGCAAGGGGTCCAGAGGGCTGGGAGAGGACAAAAATGCTGCGCTGTTTATCCATCGCTAATCGCTAATCACTTTTATTACAGATGAATGCTCTGTAGTAAAGGGGCCGAAAATGATGAGGCAAAATGTATGACCATGTTGACATATCCGTGGGAATATTGGATTTAACTCCTAATCCTGTTTCCTGTCCTGTTGGCTTGAGAAAGTGGACACCTGGTGGGTGAAGCAAGCGTGAGGCCAGAGCAGTGACCAGGCAGGAGGCACGGCTGCTGAACATTTGTTAAAAAGGTCCGTTTCCTTTGGGTCTCGCACATGGCTCCTTTTGGGACAGGACGCAGTTAAAAGGAAGTGATGACTTCGAAGTGACGGGAAGCGAACGGGTTCAGCTGGGCCAGTGGCCTGCAAAACGCACACGCACGCACATACAGTATGCGCACTGCACCGAATATAAGCAAACGATGAACTGGCTTTTTTTTTTTTTTCTCTCTCTCTCTCATTTTACGAAAAACCCCCCAAGATGGAATGAAGATACAAACCTTAACAATATTAGCATGGGGTCACAACTGATGCATTCCCCGAAGAAGCTTTGACTTCATAATGGCTGCTGTCACATTAAGCAGATCTCTGTACATTCCTGCTTTCTCGGAGGGGTTTGTTAGCAGTTGTTCACCCCATGTGTGACCTCACAATCTGTGGAGGTCGCCTGACATACATCTGTAAACTGACAGGTGGAAGCCTCTGCACATAGATCACCCGCAGGATCCGTCCACAGCTCCCCACAGGCTGCGATGCGCCGTCACATGATCGACATGCCGGGCTTCAGCTAGTAGGTCAGGGAACACACAAGTGGTCGTGCTGCAGGCCTGTCTTTGTCAGCCTCGTCACCATGACCACTTTGTCCGTTCTGCAAAATGCATTAAGCAGCAGAACTTGCTGATGAGTTTTACGCCTGAGGAATTGAAATCAGTTGCATTAGTAAGTGTTTGGAGTTGTGAATGAAGTACATCCTTTGTGAAAAGCGCCACTGGATCCCTGGGTCGTTTCGTACTGTGCCGGCCCATTCGGCGCTGGACGAATTGCTTTTGAAACACTCACAATAAGCCGGCGGGCTGTTTTGATGACATGTCGTTTTCATTTCTGCTGGCAGAATATTTGCCTTTTGACTAGCTGAATATGGAGCGGGGAGGTGGAGCGAATTTGCCTCATTCATGTCAGTTAAATTAATTTCAGCCCCTGTGCTGAATGACATCCCCCCCCCCCCATTGGACGTGAATTTCAACAGGCCTTTCTGTCTTCGCTTTTTCTGCTGATGCAGGGGTACCTTTTTCGCTCTGAGATGAGCACATGCTCCTGGACCGTCACGCCCATCTTTTCACATACATTAACCCAGCTAACTGCTCTAATACCTGGATGGGAATCTGTTATAACTCTGAGTGGACATCTGACATAAATATGCACCGCTCTAGCTGGGTGGAGTTTCAAAGGAACCTGAGGAGATTGCTCCGATTAACGGAGAAATCATAACCTGCCGCAAATGCAGAAACATGGGGCTGATGTTAGCATGTTCTCTGACGTTCACCCGCTCTTTCGCTCACACTTTCACTCACTCACTCACTGACCTCCGTGACGCTGCTTCACCTTGAATTCTTATAGTGGAAATGTCACAATCAAAGGTAGGACTCAACTATGTGACTGATCAGTGACTGATCTCGCAGACAATGATCTCTCTGGGTCTTTTTATTGTCATATTCCCCTTTTTCTGATTCTGTTGTGGTTGGGAGCCCCTTTACACTGCCAAATCCCCTTTTCTTGATGATACCCTGACCTTGAGCTAACTGTGGGTTACACTTGTGCAGGAGAGGCCAAAAAGAGACTCCATATGCTACTTATGATCATGAACACCCCTGTGTGTGGATCAGCAGCAGAGCTCTCACAGTGATGCAGTATCGGAATGCAGACGCATCTCCTGATTCCGTTTCCCCCAAATGTCAACCACGAAGCCTGATGTTCTCTGGAGGCTTCAGAGGATTCCAACGCCAGTTGTCTGTGCATAGCGTTCGTCACTATCAATCAGGAAGTAAGGCTGCTTTTCTCTGGGAGGATTACAAGCCACAATTCACTGGCCCGGCCCAGATCAAGCTGCGGCTGAAAAGCAAACCTCAGTGTTTGCAGCAGTGGCAACACTAATGCCAGGAACGACACTTATGTAATTAAGAAAGACACAGGCGAATCTGCGATAGGATTCCACATGCTCTCTCAGTTACTAAACTCGGTGTTTGTCCAAGTGCCAGGTGGTTGCACGGTATCCTCCAAGTCTTTGGCGCTGGTTGGAGTCGGCTTGGCTGGATGTTATACGTGGGAACTCGCCGGTTCCTTTTCAGCACAAAGTCCTGATCTCCTCTGTGTCTGCTCTTGGCTTCCACCTTTTGAATTCCCGGACCCCCTCAAAGTTGAGGTGGGCCACCATTCCTGGTGTCCGCAGCACGTCGGCAGCGTCTGTCCTCTGCTAAGCCCTTGTTTCTGATTGAATGAAAATTTGGAATGTGAACCTGGAAAAAAACTACATTATCTGTCCTGTCAGATCATCTTAAGGTCAGCTGGATGCTTCCAGTTTTAATTAACGAACCCTGTCATGTGAAACTAATCGAAAGTGGGCAATGATAAGGTGTCTGGCTCTTCCTTATCCTCGCTGCAGCTGTCTGCTCAAATCGATAGCCTCGTCTCCTTCGTCTCGCTGGCGCTGTGGTAGGTTCTTCACAAGCTGGAGTGACCCAACCCCCTCACCAGAACTGCCTGGCTGTCAACGCTGAAGAGGCCAGGAACAGGAAACAGTAGGCAGACTCTCAGGCCGAGTCGTTAGCATACCTTATTGGGCCATCCGCTTTCCCTGAGAACTGAGATGAAATTAGATACAAATTGGTGCCATTAGAGAAGTGGGAATAAATGGTTCCTAATTATAGAGGGGGTCAGGGAGGGGCAGCAAGGAGGCGCTGATGTGAGTAAACAGAGGATTGTCGCTGCGGAGAGCGATAAGGCCAGCGCTGTTAAATGGCTCCTCTGATCTCCAACACCTCATTACCCTGAACGACAAAAAAAAACCAGCTGCTCTAATTTTGGACCACCATGATGCAGAAGGATGATCATGCAAGGCTGCCTCAGGTCTGCGGGAGACGGGGGCCATTGAGTTAGGGGTCTGTGGGCATGTGAGAATTGTGGAGCAGAGCAGGTGACAGGGTGTCCCCCCCCCCCCCCCCCATCTGAATGCGGTTTCTCGCATGGGTACAGTCGAGCCGGATCTTGGCTGGGCCACGTCCTCCTCTTTATTGGGATTTTGTTGCCAAGGGCTCGGGGGTGGGGCATGGGGGGGCAGCATGCCGGGGATACCTACAGAGCTTTTGTTGGGTGCTGGGGGAGATGGGCCAAGCCTGATAACACCTCCACATGCAGGTATCCGATGACAGCGAGGTAGGCACCCCCCCACCAACAGCTAAACTGGCACAATGGGGGCCTTTCTGGAGGATGCCGTCTCTGCATTGGAGATGAGTGAGCTGGCCAGAGGTCGCCCTGGGTCCCAGGCTGCTGCAGGAATCTTTCCTCTGGGCATTTTGTTTCTAGCCTCTTTCTGTGAACCATGGTCGTCATTTCTGCGTTATGTCCTTCTTTGCTGCTGTTCTTATGCTAAGTGTTTATGAAGCACTTGAGGAAATAGTCAAATCATTTGAAAGGCATTAACCTGTTTCTTGGGGTTTTCGGGATTGAAATCTAATTTATGGCTGAACGGTTACTGCCACCCTTGAAAGGGTATGGCGGAGGGCCTGCCATTGTGTTTGTGGTGCTGCTTAGTCCGCAGCACGTAACACTACAGTGTCCTCAAGGAAATCAGAGGAACATTAACTCACTTTAAGCCTGTGTGTTTAGGACCAGAGTATCCCTGTTAATACCAGAAGCGCTCTGTGTGTGTGTAGAGGGGCGGTGTTTACATCTGGACAATCCATAGTGGTAGCAGAACTCAATTCTCAGAAACAGACCTCTGGGGATGGGGCACAGTACCAGTATCAGTACCCGAAGTGCGTCTCAGATCTCCATAATCGTCTGACCTACCTCTCCATGCGTATCTTGGATATTAGTGTTGGGTTTATGTGTTTCGGCCCAGTTCCTAACGGCTTCCTAATGTCACCTGCTGCCTGCTTGTCTCTACATGGGTCATTCAGACAGAAGACGGAGCTACAGTCTTGTTGTGCTCGTTACTCACCTGCTATCGCATTATCCGATAAGAGAGGCCGTGCAGACCGCAGGATATCAGTGCGAGGCTGTTCCCAGGGCCGCATCTCATTGGAGAGATAACAACTCGAGTGTGGAGACCTGAGACAGGCAGCTGCCGGCACTCTGATTGGCTTCATCTCGCCGTTCAGGCAGAAAGAAGCGCAAATGACCTGTCAGCATGGCCAGTCGATTTGGTCCCTGTGGTTTGCAACTTCAAGCATTAGTTTCATTATCCTGATTCCCACTACTAAAGCCCTTCATCTCTGGTCACTTTGGATCATAACGTTGCCCAAATGAATATAAATTTACCCAGCACCATGTGTACGAGTTAGCAGGACAGGTGGGTCCAGATTAAGGGCTGGTACTGTTGTTGTACTGTTCAAGTTCGGAATCCTCCTTTTGTTTTCCCATATCTCCTTCTCATTATCCTCTGTGAAGATACAGTTTGACAGAAGAAAGGTGATCGACCGTGAAGCACTAGTCCACACAGTTTTGAGCCTGAGGCAGGAGTGCTGTTGATGAATGTGTATTCAGGGTTGCCAACTTTGGTCAGCCGGCTGGTGTGAGATTTTCAATTCAAGACAAGTCTGCACACTCATTTACATGTATGTAACCGTTTTATTACCTTGTAAATAGTCGTGTAGGGTTTGCAAAGTACCCTAACGCTTTTGATGTAGCTAATTTTAGTTTTATAATGGAATAATATAGATTTGCCGTAAGATTTATTGCGTGACCGTGAGACTCAAAGTGTGAGTGTCACGCCAGATGCGTCAGAGTTGGCAACGCAGGTGTAGTGCGATCTCACTGTGTAGCCTCGCCCGCAGCCTCACACGCTTCCATTATCCCATAACTCTTATCACTGTATTTGATTTGCCAGGAAAAATACATCTGGGTGCAACTGTGTACTTTGTGTTGACTTACCCAAGCTGGAATTTCTAAAACTAGATACCACGCACTTATTTAAAAAAAAATAAAACTGATGATCTTTATTTTGATACGTTTTTATCCACTTGATGGCCACCTAAAGCCAAAACACTGTCTTAAGGTGATTTTAGAATGAACATTGTGACGTTATCTAAATATCTACTTGGACCTTTTTGTATTATTAATAACATGCAAAGATGATATAATAGGTACATACAAAAGTAACTGCAACTTAAACAGCCTAAAATCTAAATATTAGGGGGTTCTGGGAGCAACTGCAGCATAAACATGGACCAGACGGGTCAGGTCCTGTCCAGTCCCAGAGCCCTTGCATGTGTGGTGCCGGCCAGTCCATGGCATAGGTTGTCTTTTTAAGAAAGAGCCGTTACTTAGTCTCTTTGGATATCTCCTGCCTGCTGCTTGACGCGTCGGAGGAGGAGAATGACGGCGCACTCAGGTTACCTTCCGATTTATACACAGAAGTAATTATTACATTAGATGCATTGATCCTAAATGAGTTCTTGGTCCATTTGTGACTTTAGAAAGATATTTTAGGGCAACTTAAAGAATGAATGAATGAATGTTTGTATGTATGTTAGTTACATTTATAGAGCATTTTTCAATGACAACCCAAAGCGCTTTGCAGAACCAATCGGGAGCCGTTTCTACCACCGCCGCTGTGAAGCACCCACCTAGTTGATGTGATTGGGGTCTTTCTTTGCCAGTATCCTCATCACACAGTAGCTAAGGTGGTGAAGGGGCAGGACAGAATTCACCAGTTAGATACAGGGGATGATTAGGAGATGGCCAGATCTGATAGTGGGCGATTTTCCCAGAAGTAACATACAAATGGGTAAAATGACAATGGCATGCTCTGCATGAATGATGCCATCTGGTTAACTAATGAATAAGTGGTGGACAGACATGTATTTAGTGTCTGCTGGTTTACCCTGAGGGGAAATGCAGATGCTGATCCTGCCACCCTGCAGCCAGAGGTGTTTCTCCAGAGCCCATTAATTGCTTTAGAGGCACAATGTCACGTGTGATGGGATTCCACCTATCGGCCACCCCGCCCTCTCGTCTCGCTGAGCACTTCACCAGCTGCACCGTCTTTTGGAAGCTCCTCAGTGTGAGAGGACATGTGGATATACCAAGTCAGGGTTAAAAAAAAATCCGGCTGGACAGGGTGTGGGTAGGGCAGGACAGTCTCGCATAGCTAAGCAGCAGAAATGTTCTAGTTCAGCCATCAGAAAATGTGACCTAGTAGAGCCACACACCCTGCCTTAAGTGTCGGGATGTTGATTCAGAGACTCCTTCTGTGGAGGTCACAGTGTCATCAGTCTGTGGTGTGGAGTTCCTCACCCCATTGCTGTCAGAAGCGGCACCTGCGCCCCTGCTTCAGTTTCCAGAGCACAGCGGGTGACCCGGAGCAGGGGATGAGTAGGATGCCGACATGTATATGTAGCAAAGGGCTGGCGAGTGTGACATTTTCCAGTGGGCAGCCTCTGGGAGAGGGTGGGCTGCCTCTTGGGGTTTCCTCTTTCGTGCTGTGGAGCAGATGATTCAGAGCCGGCTGCAAGGCCACCCCCTGGAGGCTGTGGCAGCGAGCCATAGGTCCGCCAGCTGCCCGTGCCCGTCAGTGTGGGCAGTAGGAAGGTGTTTGGCAGCCTGGCCTGAGAATGGCGCTCCCTACAGCTGGCTTTTGCCACTGCGCCATGTCAGCCACACTCTCCTGGCAGTGGGTGCCATTTCCCGAACCCGGAACTGAACCTCCTTCGTGGACATCATCCCACCTCACCCTGTCAAGAGTGACTTTCTGCCTCTTCTGCCAGATGTTCTTCATATTAGACATCTCATTCTTTAAGGAATAAAATGAAATTCTACTCCATGTGATTCTGGTTTTAACTGGAAAACCTGTCAGTAGACCGCTCAGCTCTTGATTAGGTCATCTTATAGGTGATTAAAACGAAGAAATTTATCATGGTTGTGGTGATCTTCCAGGTTGAAGATGTCGTACAGCATAAGAAAAATATGCTATATGTTATTTTATGGATTTATTCTTCGTAGTAATTGATACCGCCATTTTGTTTAGTCAGTTGGGACACTAATAAAATTGCGGCTGATAGTTTAGGGGGAATTGGCTGTCTGGGTGAGTTTCCCAGTGAGGGCTGCTCTTCTCCCAGCTGATCTTCTGCTAGGTTTGATTGACCCCAAGCTTGAAAAGGAGCAGACTTCAGCCCCGCAGGAGAGGATGCCGCTGCAAAGGCTGCTTTGGTCGATATGAGGAATCTGAAAAAAAATTGTTGCCATGGGTGAAAGTGAATTTGTGCATAAATAAGAGATGAGATCGGTTGACTAGGTGCCTGGACATGCAGGATGTGAGCAGGAAGGTTTCTTTTATGAAATGTGAAACAGGGCATAGTCTTTCAGGAAGCCTTACCATGAGCGAACGTGGGGAACATGCAGCACGCAATCTGCTTGTGGATTCTTGCATTCTTCCACATGGGCGAGAGCAGCAGTCGCTTGCCATCCAAAAGTGAATCAGCCGAGTGTCGTCGGGAACTAGATTGGTGTGGAATTAAAACTGAATCCTTGTGATAATGCCCCACACTCTCAAACTGGGCAACAGGTTACGCATAGCACATGGGGGGCGGGGGGGGGCGGCACTCAAGCCTCAACAAGATGCAGTGTGTGTGCTCCAGGGCAAGCAGGTAAAGTTCTACCCCCAGAGCCAGAAGATCTGGTTGCTCCAGTGGCACCTGAGATGGTTTCCCGGTGCCCAGTCCACCATGCTGCCAGTCCTTCCAGCAAATCCATTTCAGATTTGTCTTTCCTCCAACCAAAAGCCAGCATTTCATTTTTCCCTGCTAACTGCACCACCTCCATTCCTCAGCAGGATAAAGAGGTGGGGGTCACTCCCAAACAAAGCCCCACACTGTGAGAACAACCCCATCAGTCCCTCTCAGTAGGAGAAAGGCTAAATGCATTGAGTGATGGTCTACCTCTGTGGTGTATTAGGTCCTAATTGCTGCTGTTTATGTTTGGATCTCCAAAAAGGGCAGGAATAATGGAGTGTTGGTGGCATCTTGGTGTTCTGTGACAGCTAACAGCACTGGGACTCTCTGTCCCCCAACTGGAACATGGCGCTGGGTGGGGGGTCTCAGCAGGGCTTTCCCCTGATGGAGCAGCACAGCCCTTATCCCGCTCCTCCCCAGCTTGCCTCCTCATTTCCCGTTCATTCTCTGTTCCCTTGGTTTGGCCCTGGTTCTGGCATGTGGGTGAAGGCCAGCTTGTTTCCTCAGGTGTCCCTGACGATGCCTGGTGTTGGATTCCGCGGCTCCCATTGCAAACCGCGGATTAGCTTTTAGCATGAGCCATTTTACTCCAGCAGGAAACAGTGACTTACTCTTCACAGGATAATACACAGTAGCTGGCCAGGCTTTTGCTCCCCCTGCTTTTTATTGTCTCTGGAGCCCCAGGACTTTTATGTCGCCTGGCTGTGAGGAAACCATGAGGCAGTGGAGTCGGGCCCCTGGGTGGCACCTTAAAAAGACCAGATCTCTGCGACACGTCAGTCTTACCCCTTGGCGGCCTCTCGGTACATTAATGGGATTTTCCCAGCAGATTAGTACATTTTACTGGTGATTATGTCTACGTGCAAGTTCTGGAGGTTAATCTTTCAGGTCGGTATAGAAGCATTTAGCTCAATGGCATCTATAGCCATACTGGATACTGAGCAAATGACACCTTAATAGAAGGACAGTTTAATGGAGAAATTGGTGTCCACTTGCCCAGTTGCTTTGGGCTCTTTGCCTGTCTTGTGTGGATCCTGTAGGACACTGACGGGCGGAGATTGTGACCTTGTTCCTCATGGGAAGGGAAGGTCCAAGTCAACCTGCTGTCAGTCAGAATGAGGGTTTGGGGCTCGTCAGAGAAGCTGTTCATACACACCGTGCCGCACGTTACCACCGGTGTCACAGACTAAACCTGCATCTGCGTAGGTATGAAAAACTGGTCATGTGAGTTCACTGCAGAACAAAGACGCTCAACAAAAACCCCAAAGTTGACTTTAACCCCCGTGTTGTGATATGTGACATTTTGTCAAGTTGCTCGGAGGTACTTCCTGAAAGGCGTGACGATAAACCGGAGAGAGGAGTCACAGTGGTTTAGTCAGGAATTCATGGCTTTTTGAAAGGTACATTGCACATTTTATTATTAACTGTATTTGTGGAGGCGGTAACATTATACCCCCTTATTAGGTGAAAAGCTTAAAGATGCAGCCACAGACTAGCAGCTGATCTTGTTTTTAGTTTAAGTGAATGACGACATTTATATTTGTAGTGCTTTGACTTTGGCTCCAAAGCAGACGACTGTTTATGATTATCCTGGTGTCCTGTAAATGACCCCCACCCCTCCAATGTCCTCCAAATACTGGTTGGTTGTAGGTCCTTGCAGCATAGTAACATCGTGGGTGTGGGGGGTCACATCAATGACTTCATGATGGTTTCTTTTGGCCTTCATCTGCTTCCATGTAAACAATTTTGTGCACAGTGCCCCCTGTGTTGTACACCAGACCGAAGGAGAAAGGGATAATTTGGACACTTCCTTGTCAGAGGTGAGACGTCCCTAAGAATGGTCATAATTATAGTGTATGAGGAAAACCGGGGAAAAAAAACCCCCTAAAAATGGTCTGAGGTTACGAGTGGCTTAAAAAAGCTGTGGACGAGAAGGGACAGATTATATGATTTGCCAATGGCTAACCAGAGTGGGGGGCGGGTGGTGTTTATGTGGGGGGGCAGTGGCCTGTGAAGTGTTGATGGTCGGAGGTACTGCAGCAGAACACCGTGGTCACGCCGTAGCCCATAAGCACGTGTTGAGGTTTGGTTTGTCTGTGTATGTTTACCAAACCATGAACACTGTTTCCTGCTGCTCCCAGTTTGGCCTTCGTGCTTACAAATGCCACCTTGTTTGTTTTCTCAGCCTATTCCGCAGAAATTTAAAAAATAAAAATGTCTACGGGTCTTTTGGGGGAAAAGTGCTCACCTTAGGACCCTGACCTCCGGAACGGCTTTGCCAGTCAGCAGGATGCGTGTGTTTTGTATGCGTCTCCTAATAAGGCTCTTCCACTCCCTGCCCCCACCAGACCTGAGGGCCACAGGGTCGGCCCAGCACTTCACCTACCTGCTCAACAGCACCGACTACCGCATCCTGCGCATGGACGAGGACCACGACCGCATGTACGTGGGCAGCAAGGACTTCATCCTGTCCCTGGACCTACACGACATCAACAAGGAGCCTCTCATTGTAAGACCCCCGCCCCTGTAAAACTGCCTTCCGGTCATCCCCTCCCTCAGCCACTCACACCCCGTGTCTAGGTGCCATCTGGATGCACCCATATTCATCTTATACTGGAGCTCGTTCATTCTCTGCAAATTTTGTAGAGAAACACCGTAAGTAGGTCATTTGGGAGTACTACTCATCTGGGCAGAGTCCTCCGCGTGGGTCCGAAAAGTATAAAACAAATTGATGTGGATTGGAGGCTGTGGTGAGTTATGTTATTGCTATAAAATGCCATTTCTTTCCCTTCAGATGCACTGGCCCGTGTCCCAGCAGAGGAAGACAGAGTGTGTTCTGTCTGGGAAAGACACCAACGTGAGTACTTCCCTCAGCCTGCGCTCTCTCTGGATGTTTATTCCTTGGGATTTGTGGGTTTCGTGTTGGAAGATCCCAGGCGACAACATGGAGACCTATGTGATTCCCGTGTTTCTTCCCAGGGATGGACCTCAAACACTGAGGGCCTTTTTTTTTTTTGCCCAAAGCTGTATAATGTTTCCAATTTTTTTTTCAACTCAATATGTGATTAGGAGCATGTGGCTTGTTTGGAGAGAGACCAACAGCCCACTGCCCCCCCCTCCCCCTCAGACACACACACACACACACACACACACACACACACACACACACTGAGACCTGCACTAACACACACACACACACCCTGAGACACACACACGCGCCGACACTCTGACACACACACACACATTTTGGCACTCTGGCTTTGCGGAGCGTGCGATACTTGCCAGCGCAATATGTTTGAATGACCCCCTACAAGGGGAACCGTGAGGAGGGGCTTTTTGTGGCTGAAAAATAAACAGGAAGGACATGGGGGACCCCCTCGCAAAGATGGTGACACAGCATAGAAAGGGATTAAAATGGGCCCTTGAAGGGGGCCTGGCTTCTTGCTGTCCGGATAAAGCGGCAGACAAACTGGAGATCTGTCCTTCTACACCCATTATCGCCGCCTCCAGCACTCTCTGCAGTCTTCGTAATGGATTTACACAAATCTGTGTGGCCATTATAGCGGAGAAAGGGAAGGCTTTGCCAGAGCCCTCTCAGCTGTGTCGCTGACTTAGAGGCTATCTTGGACCGGACTCCGTGTTAGCGAGACTCTCACAGCCCCGTCACCGAGGATAATCGGCGCGGAGCAGGCCGAGGTGACGTGTCAGCCTGCCTCAGTGCCACCGCGAGGCAGGAACGCCGTGCGGTAGCCAAATACCCTGAGACGCCCATTAAAAATCTGATCCGTATAGCGGTGACAGTGTTCTGGGAAAACCCGTGTCAGTGTGGGGAGCCGGCGACATGCAGAAAAGGCACGGAAAGGTGAAGCGCGTAACCTTCGGGATAGATAATGCAACACAAAGGCTCATTGGCTGCCCTCGGTGTGGAAATGCAATGGAACTGGTGTGGGTTACGCTATAAGCCTCATTTGGGGGGGCCTTAGGCAAAGGTGCGGGGGGGGATTGGTGCAGGATGTGGCTTGGCTCATTGGAGGGGTGCAGTTCTGGGTAGTTGTTCTAAGCTTTTCACTTTTGCTTGGCAGGTGTAGCACTGACGGTTAGCCGTGCTGATTGGACAATACATCCATTGCTGGGGGGGGGGTCGGTCTTTTGCTTGGTGAGGCCAAAGCAGCTGGAAGGTTAAGCCAGTGGTTGTGGTAACCATGACAACCTCCCAGGCTCCTCAGGGAATTATGATAAACCACAAATTAGCATTTCATACAGAAAAGAATGCTTATCAATAGAGGCGATGTGTGTTAGCGCGGGGGTGGGGGGGGGGGGTAAATTAAACTGGGGTTTGTTCCTAGCCTTACAGGCCCCTGTTTTCACTGGATTCATTTACACTTCACACTTTGACAGTCACGTTGGAAGGAAGCATAGCTGAAGCGTGGATTTGCGTACATGTCGACCGAAGGTTGCAAAGCCCATTCGCTTGGTTTCTGCATGGGACGTGAGTCACATTCCTTTAGCCAGACAGCATCACCAGCTAACACTGGCGCTTTAAAGCAAACGGTCCCATATGTTCCACCCTCGGCTTTTTACTGGAAGATCTGCCGTTAATTATGATGGAAAATGGGCTGGAGTGTAATAATGTATGTATGTCTGTTTAACAGGTGTCATCAGTCTTGTGATTATGGATATTGCTGTGTTGAGAGGAGGTGCCTCGTTTTTAACATTTCAGTGTTTCAGAGTTTGCTAATTCTGATCTAACGTTACCATAAAGGACTCCTTAGGGTCTCTCATTTCTGTTCAGTCACTTCAATGCTTGTTTCTGGATGCCCATTTTCTGTGGGATAGCAAAGAAGCCCCCCCTTTTTAAAAGGGGGGATTATATTATGAAGCAAAGGCAGAAGGACCCAAGATGGCACCGTTAGGTTGGATGGGGGCCATGCTGTGTGTGTGTGACTTGTACTGCAGGCAGGTGTTTTATGTTGCATGAATATAATTCTGTATTTCTTGTGAACAGGCTCCCTTACAGGAGCGTCTGATATTCTGCTTTTTAACCTGTTCACAGGGGGAATGTGGCAACTTCATACGTCTGATTGAGCCCTGGAATCGCACCCACCTCTACGTGTGTGGTACCGGGGCCTACAATCCTGTGTGCACCTATGTCAGCCGAGGACACAAGCCTCAGGTAAGCCACGGCTACAGGTCTTCCATATCATCTGAGGACCGGCCACCTCTCTGCTCTTTTCTAAGTTTTACACAGTTTCTGGGTCAGTTCAGTGCCCCCTTTGCACTGAGGATTAATGAACATAAGGGAATTCTCCGCCTACCATTCATACACCTTCTAACATGGACAAAAACAGGAACAGCAGCAAGAACAATAATAATGCCGCTAAGTATGGATATTGTGAACTCCCCTAGGGCACAGTGTCAGAGTACCCCCTACTGGGCAGGGAGCATAATGCAACCAAACCCAGCCCTCAATGCTTATTAATTTTCAGGTCCCCTGCCACACAGAGACACACACATATTTGTATTCATATCTTTGTGGGGACCGTCCATTCATTTCTGTGGTGGAAAACTCTAATCCCATCAATGACAAACTTAACCCCTACCCAGGCCTAACCTTAACCATATGTGCTTTCACACTGAAGTTCTGGAACCTGGTCCCGGTTTACAAGACCCTGGGCTCTCAACCTGGAACTTTTGTAGCTCCTGGCCACTTTTGTGTGTTGCTTTCATACCACACAACAGGAACTGGGAGCTTCATGATAATTAAGCATGGAAGACACAAAAAGTTTGTAGGTTAAACTTCACATATTTCCAACAAAACTACACTGCCACACCAAGACAATGGAAGATAAATTAGTCATATTGTTAATTGTTTGTTAGTTATTGTGGGCGTCGGTCACGATCAATATGGGACATAGCCTTTTATTTATATTTTAGTTGTATCACCCGAGACATGTTCATGATTCTCATTAAACCTGGTCAGTAGATCAATCTTTCTTTCTCCACGCAATAAAAACAATGTAACTTTATTCCACTAATAAGCACTAGAAAGATTCACTGCCGGCACTAGCAATATTGGAAAAAAGTACATTGGTTAGCGATTGAATTTTCAGCAGAAATATGAACACGCAAGCAAAAAAATATTGATGCATCAAATATAATTGGAGTGTAAAAAAATTTCCATCTGCTATGATATTTTTCTCCACTTCCACATAACTTCCAAGTTAGCAGCGGTGCTTGTGGTCAACCAAGTCAGCAAGTTTATCGCTGTAAACGCCTCCCCAGTAGCTTGTGTTCTAACAAAAAGTACCAAGTCTGGAGTAGGTACGAAAAAAGGGTTCAGGAACTGCCGAGTTCCTGTAGTGTGAAGACAACAAAAGTCCCTGGTTCCAGGAAAAAAGTCCAGGTGGTTTGATGGCGCCTCATAAGTAACCAAACAAAATACAAGACCCTTGCCATTTTTAGTGTTTTGATTGCAGTCACGGATTTTTCTCAAATGAAGGTGGTCCCCACAATGTCAAGTTCCTATAACATTGTGGACACACACACACACGGTCACACGCGCATCCCTGCCAGTACCTTTGGACCTCCTCCAGCTGCCATCTCGGTAGTCCATTGTTGACTCCCCAGTATCCTGAAAAAAAGCATTTATCTGTTTCCAGTATATTCCAGTATGTCAGTGTGTTCCCATGCTCATTACGTCCCCGATATCAATTATTAAGTCCAGCATAAAGCCTGTGAAGGCCGCTCCATTCTGTGCAGCACCTGCCCCTGTTGTGCATCACGGTGCACCTCCAGGCTCTCATTACGGGCTGACAATCTTCCCCCGCGGTGAATGGATAGCACAGACATCCTGCAGCTGGAATGGAGCCGTGGCAATCTGAAATCATATACCTCCAATGCCGTCCTCTTCCAGACAGGAAGCGGAGTCCACCGGTGCATGAGCTGGACCGCTGCAAGCTGCCAGAGGTTTCAACACTTCTCTGCTGCGTGTGCAGACACACGTACAGACACATACCAGACTCAGTCGTCTCATGCGATACTCCGATGTCGCAGTGTAGACTCCACACTGGAACATGCTTGCCTCTTGTACATCGATCCTACACCCTGTTACAGTGATTCACAGCTTGTTGGCAGTGACAGAGCTAAATTAAGTGTCAGTAATGAACACTCGGCTACCCGGCGCTTGTAGCTGTACAGACTCATGGGTGTTTTACGCAGCATATCGCCGGAGGGCCACTCTTCCTCTGCTTTTGCACACTAGCAGAGACCTTGCATGTCCGTGTCGCCCCGCCGCTGTTCTGGCCTCCCCGATCGGCCTTCCTGCGGGGGAGAGCCTTCACACCGGTGACGGCTTGCCAGAGGAGGTCCTGACCCCCAGCATGTGTCATCCTCCTCCTCTTGCAGACCGCCATGCACCTGCAGATGCCCCAAACCAGCGGGAGGGCGAGTCGCGCCGCCGACTTCAGCGCTACCACCCAGCCAATGGGCCTGCAGGTGAGAGGGGCTTTCGGCCGGCGCTCGGCAGCTGGGAGTCAGAAGGACATACATGGGCAGCTAAACAGGCAGCTTTATTTCTGCTCCACTTATTATGAGATGAAAGTTAACTACAAAACAGTTTGTATTTTGTCTCTCTTAGTAAGCAGCGATTTAAATGAGGCATTAATTTTCATAATCAATAATATACCCAATAGTCAACAGTTTTAGCAGATTGATAAACTGTTGGCAAGTCATTTTTGAAGGATGTGGATACATGTGGATGACAATATTATCAACCGCAAAATGCACTCAATGGCCAGCAGAGGTGGAAAGTTCAGGTCCAAAAATCCAGACCAAGATTTTGTTTAAACCAACCAGTTGACTACTCTTTGACTCTTTATACTCAACTGGGTTGAAACAAAATATTGGATTTGTACTTTCTGGACCTGATTTTTCCGCTTTGCTGAGCACTTTATTAGGTACGCCTATCCCTTTCCTGATTGGATGCACTTTTGCCTTCAGAACCTCTTTAATTAAGAGTATTAAGGGCTTGTGGCTTTTCTGTTAGCTTAGAGCCTAGCCATTCTCTAACCTCTCTCATTAAACAAGGTGTTTTCAGATATAATAATGCCCCCTGACCGGATGTTTTTGTTTTTGCCATTCATTGCACCATTTTGTGTAAGCTGTAGACACTGTAGTGCATGAAAATCCCAGGGGGTAGCTGTTTCTGAGATGCTGGAACAACCACGCCTGGCACCACATGACACCACTTTCAGAATCGCTTAGGTCAGGGGTCTTAGCCACTCTGAAGCTCAGTCTAACAGTAAGTGACCCTCTTGACCCTGTCTGTGTGCTGTATGTATTCAGTTACAGCCACATGATTTGCTGTTGGAAGAGCAGGCTGTTTGCATTACAGGGCAGATGAGCTTAATAAATGGGTCGCTGAGAGTAAATATTCATGCTCAAACAAACCTTGTAAAACGTACATCCATATAATCCTTGCAGAAGTATGTGGTGTATGCCTGATTTCTGTTTCATTGAATGAAAGCAGATGAGTGACTGAAACACTGAAGGTTCTTTTCATGCATTTGATATCATTTAAATATTGCAGCAAGTTTGAACTTCTGAAAAATTGGGAGAGTGGAGAAGTTATCCAGCTGACACAGCGAGAAGGGACTTGGCGGACGTCATCATTTTCTGTCTGTTTTACATATTAAGTGGAGTATTTGATATTTTAACAAGGTGGACAGCAGGATATGATAATAAAACTGATGTATTTCAGAGCATAGAGCCCGTGACTGCCTGTCTCTGTGGGGAGAACAGAAACCAGAATAAATCTGACTGTTTACACTGTGGTGTCATTTCATGTGTTCACCCAGTGGTGGCGTCATACTGTGGGTCACAGCTCAGACACCTACTCTCTCCTGTGCTGCCTGCGTTTTCCTCCATGTGTTTTGTGTTGATACACCTTGGGGAGGGTTGAACTCTCTTTGACAAGTATCTTATTTCATCTCTTCAGCAAAACATGAGTCCTTGCTGTTCTGCGTTGTCCAAATTTCATCTTTCTCTTGGCATTCAGTTTAATTCCTTGAACCTTAATATCTTTGTCATCATCAGTTTTAATTACGGTTTTGTGGGGTGATCTATGGCATGTGAAACTTGATTTCAGAGTCTGAACGTCTGCATGGAATCTGAATTCGTCCGAGTTTGTCAGTGTTAATTAGTCGAGGTGCAAGAACGGTAACCGTGGTAACAAAAGGAAGCATGTGTTACTTGTATCTGGAATGGAGACCTTAGTGAGTCTCAGCTTTGATGCCACTGTGGCCAAGAAGCTCTGTTGCCATTTACCCAATCCACCAGTGGGTGGAACCTCAAGCAAGGTATCACAATTAAAAGTTTCAGGTCCACTTCTGGTCAACTTAGCGGTTCTGCATCCTAGGAGGACTAAAAAGACATGCTCAAGCATATAGACTAAGAAGACCACATCATACTTAAAACATCTCCATATGCTATTCATTCTGATGAAGCTCATTCCTTGTTACAAACATAAACTGCCATCTTCTACCCACATGTCTTCTGACTATCTAGATATCTTCTGACATCTAAGGTGCCGTGGAGCTTGTATATTGTTCTCAACGTTCCATCACCAGCACACATTGACTGATTTTGATTTTTGGTGATTTAGTTGAGACTGAGAATTGAACCTCTAAAAACAATAGGAATGATTGGACAAAAATGGGAACATCTCGCTCTCCCTCTATCTCCGTCTGTCATGCTACTGCGGCTTCCGGCTCTCAGGCTGCTAGACGCTCGGGGTTAGAACAGCTGTCAGTTCATGGAGTGGGCTTGCTGCTCGCCCCTCGTCGAGAGGCCTGCCCAGTGTGGGAATGTCAGGCAGCCACTGGCCTGCCCAGTGTGGGAGTGTCAGGCAGCCACTGGCCTGCCCAGTGTGGGAGTGTCAGGCAGCCACTGGCCTGCCTAGTGTGGGAGTGTCAGGCAGCCACTGGCCTGCCCAGTGTGGGAGTGTCAGGCAGCCACTGGCCTGCCCAGTGTGGGAGTGTCAGGCATCCAGCTGCACACTGCTGTTAGCAGGTCTCCCCAGCACGTGGATGGCCTGGGTGCAGCACAATCTGATCTACGTCTAACTCTCGGTATTTTAAGGGTTTGACCCAGGAGATCCAATCAAAGCCTAAACGCTACTTAATGCAACTTTGCAAAAGGGAATCAATATATATATATGGCTTAATGTGGATAATGGAATTGTTAATGAGAGCTATTTTATGCTTTCCAGGAATACATATTCCAGCTAGAGGCTGACAAACTGGATTCTGGGAAAGGGAAGTGCTCTTACGACCCCAAACTCAACAGCGTCTCTGCCTTGATCAGTGAGTATCTGTCTGCTCATCATTTGAGGCCATAACCAGCTTCAGTGAAGCTGACAGAGCCATGGAAGCTCTTGGGATTGGAATGCATAGTGCAACTCTGTCCATTTCATTGGATTCTCCCAGTTTCCCAGCCCAGTAGATTATCCTCACAGCCTTCTAGACCAGGAACTCTCAACTATTTTTCCCCGAGGTCCAAATTCCATCTGCGACACAAAGCCAAGGTCCACTGCTCCCGATAAAATTTTCCGGGGGGGGGGGGGAGGCTGATAATGTGTCCCCATGTCCCTGTGCAGCGTCCCCCAATCGAGAACCACTGCTTTTATCCCTTTTGAATGATGTTTTTTTTTTTTTTATCTGACTGGTAAAATGTTTTGGTGGAATTTGTTAATGACGCACTGTACTTCCCTTTTTCCCATGTGAGATTTATTCTGTGTTTTTGTAGATGGAGAGAATGGAGACAAAAATTGTAGAGGGTCACATTCCTTGAGTAGTGCAAAATACCAGCTGGTTAAATTATACACTAATGCAATTAACACTCATCCCAAAGTGGCATAATACCCCAAAAAGCAGCACCACAGTACCATGATCGTGGGGGTTAATGCGTTCCCAATGTAATGGGGCTTTGTTCATCTGGCGGGATCCTGCAGCTCGTCTTGCCACCTCATGCAAACTGCTTGCTCACATTATTGCCCCCCCCTGCAATAGCCTCCATGGCGAATTGGAGCTAAGGGATGTAGGGAATGGGAAAGGGAAGAGAGCTCAATCCTCCATTCACGCCCTGCTGCCTTGCCTGCTGCCACTCAACCGCACCCCCCCTCTACACACACCCCCCCCCCCCCCCCCCCCCAGAGAGCTCGACCTGCCCGTCATTTCACCTCTCACACAGCTAACCCCTGACTGCCAGCCCTTTGCTGGGCTATAGGGCCACCTGCTCGCACGTCAAACACTGGCAGCTGTGAGGAACCTACCCCCCACCCTGAACCATCCTCCCAGCTGATTAGCCCAACCCAGACCCACCCTGTGACCCATTCTTCCCGGAAATAACGTCCTTTCTCAAGAGGTCCCAGCAGCTGTTCCAAGGACGCCCCTCTGTGACCGCCCCTCTGTGACCTGCCCTCCACCTAAGTTTTCCCCTGTAATCTTTCAGTGCCAGTGCTCCCCAAACCTGCTCCATGTCACCCCTGTCCCTGAAATACGATTCCTCAGTGACTCCTCAGTCTTTTCTGCATCATCCACCTTTGACTCAGTCTCCAGTATGTGTTTGTTCACCTTTCCTCACCCTTTTTCTACCCATTTTTGAATGTCTACATCACCCAAGTGATGATATTGTGAAGCTACAGCCTTTATCAGACACCTTAATTAATTGAAACGAGTCATGTCATATATACAGTAATGGCCGAAATTATCGGCACCCCTAGAATTGTTCACCCAGAAAATTGTTGCATTTACAAATGTTTTGGTATACACATATTTATCTCCTTCATGTGCATTGGATCAACACAAAAAACAAAAATGGAGAAAAGTTGACTCAACCTTTCAGTTGTGTGTCTGTGCCACACTAAGCATGGAGAACAGAAAGAAGAGCAGAGAATTGTCTGAGGACTTGAGAACAAAAATTCTGGAAAAATATTAACAATCTCAAGGCTACAAATCCATCTCCAGAGATCTTCATGTTCCTTTGTCCACTGTGCACAACATAATCAAGAAGTTCACAACAGCAACTGGCTAAAGCCAGACTGGAGTTTGCCAAAATGTACTTGAGGAAGCCAAAATCCTTCTGGAAGAATGTCTTGTGGACAGATGAGACCAAGGTAGAGCTTTTTGGTAAAGCTCATCATTCTACTGTTTGCAGAAAACAGAATGAGGCCTACAAAGAAAAGAACACAGTACCTACAGTCAAACATGGTGGAGGTTCTAAGATATTTTGGGGATGTTTTGCTGCTTCTGGCACTGGATGCCTTGACTGTGTGCAAGGCATCATGAAATCTGAAGACTGCCAAAAGATTCTGGGGCACAATGTAGGGCCCAGTGTCAGAAAGCTGGATCTGCGTCAGAGGTCATGGGTGTTCCAGCAGGACAGTGACCCCAAACATACCTCTAAAAGCACCCAGAAATGGTTGAAGACAAAGCGCTGGAGAGTTCTGAAGTGGTCAGCAATGAGTCTGGATCTAAATCCGATTGAACACTTGTGGAGAGATCTCAAAATTGCTGTTGGGAGAAGGCACCCTTCAAATCTGAGAGACCTTGAGCAGTTTGCAAAAGAAGAGTGGTCGAAAATTCCAGTTGAGAGGCTTGAGAAGATTGTTAATGGTTATAGGAAGCGATTGATTTCAGTTATTTTTTCCGAAGGGCGTGCAACCAAATATTAAGTTGAGGGTGCCAAACATTTTGTCCAGCCCAATTTTTGAGTTTTGTGTGAAATTATGTCAAACTCGGCTTTTTTTCCCTCAGTTTTTTATCTTGTTCCAATGCACATAAAGGAAATAAACATGTGTATACCAAATCATTTGTAATTGTAACAATTTTCTGGGAGAAATGGTGCATTTTCTGGAAACCCGGAGGAAACCCCAAGATAACACACGAAGGCACCCAAACCCCAGAGCATTAAGCTGAAACATACCTGACAGTAGATGGGCACAGTACCTCCTCTGTCCATCCACTCAGTCATACCACCCAGCTCTAACCCCACCTAAGCAGGCCTGCCAGTTTGTGGGCATAGTTCCTCATCTGTCTGTCCACTCAGCTCTAACTCCACCTAAGCAGGCCTGCCAATCCTTGGGCATAGTGCCTCCTCTGTCCATCCACTCAGCGTACTCTCTGCCCTGTTGGCTGAGCAGACCAGCAGGTCCCAGGCCACTGCATGCATGTCTGTGTGACAACTTGTTTCAATTAATTTGCACAAGGTGTTGTATTTTGGGGGTGGGGGGACACACCCATTACCCAGTGTGTGTGGTGCCCAGGCTTCTGTAAGAGGATCCATTGTGCTGAGTGCCAGTGGTGCGTCGGTCTGAACATGAGAACGACTGTGGAAGGTCTGTGGTATCCAGGCTCCCGCTCTACTTTCTGCAGATGGTGAGCTGTATGCCGGTGTCTACATCGACTTCATGGGGACTGATTCTGCCATTTTTCGGACTCTGGGACAGCAGACCGCCATGCGTACAGACCAGTACAACTCAAGATGGCTAAATGGTACCAGTTCATCTGGATCCTCTTTTCACACCTGTTTCCAGTGGAATAGATGCACTGCAGTTAGATCTTAATAGCTCCTTATTCAGACCCACACATGAAATCTCATCCTTTTATTTCATTTAGTCAGTCATGTTTCCTGGAGCCATAGTGTGTAATGTTGTATAAGCACTTCATAAACAAGGCCCAGGGTAAAATTATATTAAAAGCAATATTATAAGGGCAATGCCTAATGTGTTATTAGAGACAGTGTTATATGAAATTGACATGCAGGAGCTAGGATTTGCACTGAAACCTTAGTTTATGATGTAACATGGTTAAAATTTGGTGCAATGCTGTGCTAAACAGTGTAAAACAGTCTTATTTGTTATTTTATGTTATTGTTAGAGACTGACACTGTGTTAGATGCGGGACATGAACCAGAGGCCTGTAACAGGAAAGGGGAAGCTGACTAGGAGTAGAGTGGTCCGTCTGCGCTGACTAGGAGTAGAGTGGTCCGTCTGCGCTGACTAGGAGTAGAGTGGTCCGTCTGCGCTGACTAGGAGTAGAGTGGTCCGTCTGCGCCTCGCTCCTTCCACACCTGCTGCTTGCCTCTTAGTCACTCTCTCTCTCCTCCAGACCCCTCGTTCGTCCACGTGCACCTCATCCCCGACAGTGCGGAACGAAATGACGACAAGCTTTACTTCTTCTTCCGTGAGAAGTCATCTGAGGTCGGCCAGAGTCCAGTGACTCAGTCCCGCATCGGACGGATCTGCCTGGTGAGTCGCCGTGGCCCTTGGCGCCGACACCGGGGACACGGGGGCAGCAGATAGCGTCCATGAGTTTGCACAGCCCAAAATCAACAACCGTCCACCCCCTCCTGGGTCCTGTGTGGCTGACATGCTTCGGCATGGTCTGCAGTGCTCGTGTCAAAATAATCAATTCAGGGAGAAGACTTTGAAAACCTCCCCTAAACCCTATGGTCTTCTCCCATTGGGGTAGCCCAGGAATCCCTGTGGACCTGCTTAGGGAAGCATGAAGGAAAATGGCAACCCCAGGAGAGCTGTGCAACAGGGCAGTAGGCCGGCACTAACACATCAGGGTGATGTTTAGTCATTGTGGATAAACGGAGAGGTTATGGCGCATCTCTGTGGGCTGTTTGTGTACACACACAGAGCAGTGTTTACCTAGCCGAGGGAAAAGCACCTCTCCAGCTGCCAGCCCTGCTGTGTTTATCGGAGCAGGACGGCCCCAGAGGCAGGACCCAACTTCCTACTCTCCCAGTGTGACACCAGCTATGGGACCCCCTTGCATCTGGGCCCAGGAATGCAAATGAAGCAGAAACACAAATGGAAAACTGAAGGAATTCAGGGGCTGCATTTGGGAGCCCGGGCATATTTAGTATCCCTGTATTTCAAGTTATGTCTCTAATTTAAAATGTGAAATATGGGAAATAGGGGCAGATTCACCGCAAGCGACATGTTTGTGCTAAATCTTGAGGGCATCATGCTTCTTCCCCAAAAGATGCAAGGTCTTAGACAGAGGCGAGTATATTTAGAAGCGAATGTGGTGCTTGTGGGGGGTGAAATTGTAAATCACATAAAACGGGCTGTGCTCGCCTGCAGTATGTCGGCTGGTGGCTTTCCAGAGCTGGTGGGGGGGGGTCTCTGGCGCAAGTGAGGGAGGGGGGCCTGCGCCAAGCTGTCACTTACGGCATGTTAGCCTTCCTTTATTTAAACTGCACTGAAGCCCTGGGCATGTGCATTGTCATAGCTCTGTGCCTGCCCCCCCCCCAAACCCCCGCTTTCCCCACAGAATGACGATGGGGGCCACTGCTGTCTGGTCAATAAATGGAGCACCTTTCTGAAAGCACGGCTCATCTGCTCCGTGCCGGGGAGCGACGGCATTGAGACACACTTCGATGAGCTCCGTGAGTTCCCTGCAATGTCTGCGCACACGCCCCCGCGTGTGTGTGTGTGAGTGTGTGTGTGTGTGATATATACATTACACTTTGTGAACCAAAAGTCCCCACAATGTGATAAAATCTGTTATTTTGATGTTGTGGGGACCACCTTTTCGGGGTAAAGGTTGTTATTATTGAGATTAGAGTTCTGCGCATAGACATGAATGGGCAGTCCCTACAGTGATATGAATACAAATGTGTGTGTGTGTGTGTGTGTTTCTGTGTGTGTGTGTCGCAGGAAGGCCAAACCCTGGCCCCTCCATGTTTTCCTGATCCCATTCAGAGCTTTAGTGTTTCAGAGCATGGTTTCGTATCTTTAATCTCCGCTGATTGTCTTTGAGGAGTCGCTCTGCTGCTGTCCCTGTCGGTCAGACTCATTGGACCAGACTCAGAAATATATTTCCAAACTCTAGTCAGAGGTTATACCCCTGTCTAAGCCACTTAATGTCACAGATTTTTATATCGCAAGGCTTCTCTTAACAGGGCTACAGAGCAGAAACCTTTCCAGGAAAGCCCTCCTGGGTCGGCATGGATCTTATTACGTGCATCTACTGCCTTCCTTTGGCTAGCAGAGGTCAGCTCAGTTTCAGAGGAAAATGTGAAGAGAAATGGGAAACAATCCCCTATACAGAGGTTCTCCTGGGCTGCTTCACTTCCCCAAATCTACCCCCACTGCTGCTATTTTGCCCCCTGTGTCTTTTGTCCTCTGGGTATTGGGGGGAGGTATACAGTTCAACTAATGTGGAAATGAAGGGCCGGAAATTGAGCTGTTGACATGAATGTGGCTGGAGTGTCTGGGCTGATTTCCAAATGGGGACCAGTAGACCAGTGATGACCAGGGAAGAGTGAGAGGACGGTGATGACCAGGGCAGAGTGAGAGGACGGTGATGATCAGGGCAGAGTGAGAGGACGGTGATGGCCTGGGCAGAGTGAGAGGACGGTGATGGCCTGGGCAGAGTGAGAGGACGGTGATGGCCTGGGCAGAGTGAGAGGACGGTGATGGCCTGGGCAGAGTGAGAGGACGGTGATGGCCTGGGCAGAGTGAGAGGACGGTGATGACCAGGGCAGAGTGAGAGGACGGTGATGGCCAGGGCAGAGTGAGAGGACGGTGATGGCCAGGGCAGAGTGAGAGGACGGTGATGGCCAGGGCAGAGTGAGAGGACGGTGATGACCAGGGCAGAGTGAGAGGACGGTGATGGCCTGGGCAGAGTGAGAGGACGGTGATGGCCTGGGCAGAGTGAGAGGACGGTGATGGCCTGGGCAGAGTGAGAGGACGGTGATGGCCTGGGCAGAGTGAGAGGACGGTGATGAGGGGATCTGTGTGGACTTGATACCCCCTAATGCTCCAGTGTCTGACCCAGTGAAAAGTTTTATTGTACAATGTTCCAATGCTGTAATTTGTCAGCTGGTGCACATAATATCTCCAATCCGTTTGGTGGGAGTGGGAATTACACAATTCCCAAAAACCCCTAGCTGCTGCTCTGTCACGCAGAAGGTGTTACAGCTTGGAGTTACAAGCCCTTTCAGGCATCATGGGTGGCACTTTGCATGTGTTTTCTGATGCTGGATGAAAGGAGGGTGCAGTAGGTGGATTTGAGCAGTATGACTGGTTCCTTTATTACAAAATGTGTTTGGTTTTTCAATGGAAATGTCTCTTGTGGTGGGGTCTCTTAAGCTGGTGTTTCAGCACACATGACGGGAAAGATGCTCAGTGCAGAGGGGCTTCATGTCCATCTGTCTGCCATGTCTTATGACATTATCTCTACCTAAATGAGATTCTGCTACATTCCCATCGTGTTGGACACCAAGGCTTTGGGAAGCACATGAGGTTGGAGAACAAGCGTTCAGAGCCTCCCCTCCGCAAGCTGTTACTGCTAACTCTTCCCTAAGCAAAAGACCTCTCTAAACCAGAAGATGATCGATCGAGCTCCTCGTGCATCTCCGCAAGCGACAGCCACGTTCATGGTAACTCCTAGCTGTTAGACTGAGGCTCTGAACGCTTGTTCTCCAACCTGATGTGCTTCCCAAAGCCTTGGTGTCCAACACGATGGGAATGTAGCACCTGATCCAGGATCGAGTCCAGCTTGGACAGGGGTGGGGGGGTCGTGTCTCCATAATATCCAACAGTGTCACCTTAAATCCCACTGCAGCGTTGCCTCAGCTCTGGTTTCCTTCAGTTGGCACTTTTAACAGGCGCACAGATATTTTAAAGCAGGTGCTCCGGCCTCATTGTTAAACAGCACAGGAGGGAGTTTTTATTTGCCGCCCTCTCTGTGGGTGCTCCATACTCGGGGGGCTGGCGGACGTCACGTCGCGAGCTGCCACCACACCGGGGCCGCAGCCCAGCTGGTGCAGCTGTAAATCTGAGGTCAGCACGAGCTCTGAAATGCCACTGGAGATCGGCCGGGCCCCCGCAGCTCCAACAGCCGGTCGGACCATACCCTCTGGTCCATCAAGGCTCCAGTTCCAGCTCTTACTGGATTTATTGCCAGAGATGTTTTGCAGGAAGACACTCTTTGAGAAAATACAAAGCAAAAGGCCCTCATTTCATTTTCAAGTTTTTATAGATGGAAAATGACAAACTTAATGGGGTTCTTTAATAATTTGGACTTAACAACTGTAGAGTGAAACAAAAGGGAGTTTGTATCCATGGATTATTGCATGTATCAAGGGGGGTTGCAGTTCCTAGAAAAAAAAAAAGAATAAACAAAAAAAAAAGCAATGAAGGCTTTTCGCTAAGCCCTGGGCTGGCTGGAAAAGCACATAGGCCCATGAAGCAGTCCCCACGCAGCCTCACCTGGGGGGCAGCTTGGAGGAACACTGCTCTTGCCAGGAAAGCTGGCTGGGCGAGGCTGCCTTCGGGGGCCCCATGCCTGTGCAGGCACAGCAGGAGCTGGCTGGGGGGGGGCTGGAGAAAAGGCAAACTTCCAGATGAAATACATCCATAGAAGTGAGTGTTTTTGCTGGGGAGGGATAAGGAAAGTCCTGTCATTCCTTCACTTGTCAGGTAGATGTGTTTTTAATTACTGTTAGGCTTGATTAACTTTGGGCCTCTATTATGGTGATGGGCACACTAAGGGGTGTCTCTCTCCCCCTTGAGAGCAGGCCTGTATCGTGGTGGTTTGGACACTGGGGGGCGTGTCTCTCCCCCTTATGAGCAGGCCTCTGTTATGGTGGTGTGGACACTAAGGGGTGTCTCTCTCCCCCTTGTGAGCAGGCCTGTATCGTGGTGGTGTGCACACTAAGGGGTGTCTCTCTCCCCCTTGTAAGCAGGCCTGTATCGCGGTGATGTGCACACTAAGGGGTGTCTCTCTCCGCCTTGTGAGCAGGCCTGTATCGTGGTGGTGTGCACACTAAGGGGTGTCTCTCTCCGCCTTGTGAGCAGGCCTGTATCGCGGTGATGTGCACACTAAGGGGTGTCTCTCTCCCCCTTGTGAGCAGGCCTGTATCGCGGTGGTGTGCACACTAAGGGGTGTCTCTCTCCCCCTTGTGAGCAGGCCTGTATCGCGGTGATGTGCACACTAAGGGGTGTCTCTCTCCCCCTTGTGAGCAGGCCTGTATCGCGGTGATGTGCACACTAAGGGGTGTCTCTCTCCCCCTTGTGAGTGGGCCCCTTGTCACGGGGGGCTTGGTCTGGTATTGGAAACACATGCATTACGCCTCCCCTTCTGTTATTGATTACTTGCTGTGAAAACAAGCTCACAAGCAGGAAGCCCCTTAGAGGGGCAACACTCAGATGGCAGATGTGACAGTGGCTCTTGTAGGGGGTGACTTTTTAGCCTTACTGCTAATGAAATGTGAAGTTTTTTCCCTTTCTCTATATTTTAACTTATAGCATGAATGATTGAAAATGGACTTGAGTCATGAGTAATCTATCCAAGCACATTTCCCACAGGGCCTGCTGTCAGTTTTCCGTGACGGGTGGGTGTGTGTCTGTCTGTCAAACTTCCGAAAGAAGGGCCCAAAGCAGAGAACATGATGCAACATCTTCCCTGCATCCTTTGAGTGATTTCCATCTGCCTCTCTAACTGCCTGTTCTAAGTTCTCATGCCACCTGCTGACTGCTGAAAGCAAATCCACCATCCAGCTTGTTCTCCTCACCTGTCACATCCCTGCTAGAGGAATGAAATGAGTGTTTAATCACAACAGCACATCTGGGAAGCTAAAGCACAGACGGCCTTTTTATTTTGGAAACCGTAACGTTGGCTGCTATAGATTCCGCATTCCCTCAGCTCCAGTAATTTAACATCCTCCTTGTTGATTGACTGTTCAGGCTCACTGTTTTCTAACAGCTCATCCTGCTCAGGGCTATGGGAAGCTCCCGGGCAGCATGGACCACAAAGCTGGGCTTCTCCCTGGATTTAATGCCAGGCCGTGACAGGACACATGCATGCTCATACCCACAAACACAATCAAAGACTGGAACAGTGGTTTTCAACTGGTTTAGCCTCAGGACCCAAATGATTCCCCAGGAATTAAATCACAACAGATTTTTTTTTTGTATGAACAGTACTGTGCAAAAGTCTTAGGCAGCCAAAGAAAATGTTTAAATGATCTTTATGTTGGTATAAAACTATGCTATTACGCCTGCCGAAGTGTGTTAGCTTAGCCATTTCGAACCCTCTGCTAAAATCACCCCATTATTTCCAGCAACCATCCATACACCCATGTGTTTTTTGGCTCGACCACTAGCACACCTCATATAGCTAATCAATAACTTGTTGACTTTTTTTTAACTAATTAAGTTAATTAAGTCATCTGGTGGTGGAATTTAATATTATATACATGTAATGGCTGAGTAGCCCTTAAGGACAGGTTCTTAAGACTTTTGCACTTGCGTGTTTGAATCTGGGTACTGTCTACTGTGCGGAGAGATGGGGGGAATTCAGTAGTTTACTTCCTGATTAGCTGGATATATTCGGCTGCTGTTAGTATTCGGTTGGAGCATCATTGTGTGGCCTGAAGATAGTTTTGTTTCCTGTCTCTGGTCCCTGCTATCAGCATTCCACTCTGTCCTCATTCCATCAGCCACGGTTCTCCGCTCTCTGTAGACCGATTGATCTGTGTCTCCTTTTCCTTTCCATGCTCCTATCCGACTGAGCCTGGGAATGTTGGGATTCCCATGAAGCTCCGTTCGTGCCATGCTGCTCGGCCCAGCATTCCCGCAGAGGGGCTGCGGCACCGTGCCCGTGTTACGGGGTCCTCTCTCCCTTTCAGGCCACCCAGGCCTCCGTCCCACAGCTCGGAAAGCATTTCCTGTGGAATGTGGCAGTTTGTCACCCATTTATTCTGAGCCAGATTCCCAGATGCTGGGGAATATGACGGGCCAGATGCTGCAACGTCAGCAGGATTTCAATGTACATGAGCCTGAACTGAAGCAAACGCTGTAGTATGTCCAACCTCTCTATTGTAAAATGTCACCTGTATCCGAGACAGACAGATGGACAGACAGTGTAGCTGTTGGGAATGAGTGCAAGGATCCCAGAATGAGATGTGGCAGGGATTACTGAAGCGAGTTCCACCTGCAATTCTTCTTTTTGGGCTCCATTCCTAATTTTGGCCTCCAGGGTGGTCATTTTGGGAAGACTGAGCTGAATCCCTCCTCATTTAATTCATATGGAGATGTCATCCATTCTACAGAAGGCCATGTGCCACAACAGCATCTGCAAACATTATCCCATGAAGTGCATGGAATGTACTGTTTTGGGACAGAGTCACACTAACATGTAATTTCCTGTCTTCTAGGGGACGTGTACATACAGCAGACGCAGGATACGAAGAACCCAGTCATCTATGGGGTGTTCTCTGTCTCAGGGTGCGTAGACTCAGGGCACTCCACTGAACACAAGGAGAAGCACCAACACACTCTTGTTTCCTGTCCTTCCACTCCCCAAAGAAAGCCTTAAAGTTCCTTGAGAAATTCTTAAGAACACAAGTGCAGACAAACTGAGCCAGTGTGGCCCAACACAAATGAGACACCATCCCCATAAAGTGATGATTTGGTGTCCCATTGGGAAGCTTCTCATACCACACAGCAGTTAAAAGCAGCGGTAAACCGTCGATCAGCCATTAAAGCATTCAAGGGCACCGTGCAGCTGGTGATAACAAATAAAATTAAAAAGTGGAGACGCGTGAATGAACACCTGTGCTCCTGAGCACTTGTGTATTCCTGTCATTCTCCAGGCCGAGGTTGAGGGGAACCTTGACCTGTGAACTGCCAGTAAAGTATAAACCCTGATTTGCTGGCAGGGTCCAAAAAACCTGCTTCTGTTGCCATTCAGTTCACTGTCCGGGGGGGGGGGGATTAGTTACCACTGACAATGTCAAAATATGTGCTGCTTTTGCTGTGTGTTATCACTGACTTTGGTGAAGTAGTCATGGTAACCACACACACACACTCACATACCTTAACCTAGTGTCTCCTCTTGACCTCACAGATCTGTGTTCAAGGGATCAGCAGTGTGTGTCTACTCCATGGCTGACATCCGCATGGTCTTCAACGGGCCTTTCGCTCACAAGGAAGGGCCCAACTACCAGTGGGTGGCCTACACTGGGAAGATACCTTATCCAAGACCTGGAACGGTGAGATCCCGCCTGGTGACCAGGCCAGCCGACAGGATCAGTTCACTACAGCTGCATTTCACCGTCTACCGCTTCTATCCCTGCATGCTATTAGTTACTGTAATTAGCTGCATCAACCAGGAGTCTCTATATGGATTTATTTCCATTTTTAATAAATATATATTATATTATATAAAAACTTCTATTTTCACTGCATGGTGTCCTGAAGTTATAAAGGTTAAAGTTCATGTTACACTGTATCTATGCTTACAACAGTTAAAGCTCATATTTTTATACCCACAGTGCCCTGGGGGTACTTTCACTCCCAACATGAAGTCCACCAAGGATTATCCCGACGAAGTCATCAATTTCATGCGGAACCATCCTGCCATGTACAATGCCGTCTATCCAATACACAAGCGCCCCCTGGTGGTGCGAACCAATGTGGACTACGAGTTCACTACCATCACAGTGGACCAGGTGACTGCTGCGGACGGAAGCTATGAGGTGCTCTTCCTGGGCACAGGTGAGCCACTCCTTGGCAATACGGATCCATCTTCATCACCAGCCTATTTGTCTTAATGCAGAAATGCACCTTTGCAACACACTAGACATCAGGACGAGAATCTTCTGCAAATCTTCAGTTCTCTAAATAGGGACAACAGCACAGGATACACTACTCTGCTGGCCAGCTGGACTGGACCCCCTTTTATTGGATTGATTTTGTATCATCATCATAAGTAGAAAGAGTTGAGTTTTATTCCTTGGGGCAGTGAATCACTCAGAGAATTCTCCAAGTCAATGAAATGTTGGTGATTTTTGTCACTTATTTTGCATCATAGAAAAGAAATGATGTAACTCCTGAATGCATCTCTCTGCTGACGTTCCTTGTCCTCTGTTTAACTTGCATGAGGCCATCATGCCTGAATGCGCTCAGGAATGGCGGAATGTTCCCTCCTTTCATTAGATGGCATCAAGCCTGCAGTCTGGTGCTTTGTTAGTCACCAAACACCTTGGGTCACTTGCATACTGCTGTGGTCTACGGAGGAATTCAAACAGTACATTCTTTGGGCCTTGGGAACAAAGGATCTGAGCGAGTGATAAGGAAGGTGGAGGGATGAAGGGGACCAGATTGGGAGAAGAGCAGAGAGAGGACGGATGTACAGTGAGGTGCGTGAGTGTGACACTCTGTGTCTGCCTGTGGTTCACAGACCGTGGAACCGTGCAGAAGGTGATCGTCCTGCCCAGGGACGACCTGCAGACAGAGGAGCTGTTGCTGGAGGAGGTTGAGGTGTTCAAAGTACGTTCCTCTTCTGACAAACTATGAAGCTCTTATGTTGTCCAGAAGGCAGTATGTCCGCTATTCATACCTTTTTCCCCGTCGTTTTTCTCTCACAAACTATCCTTTTCCGTCGTCTTCTCCAGGTTCCCACTCCAATAACAACAATGAAAATCTCATCTAAAAGGGTAAGTGTCTTTAAACTCTGATTATTTAAAGGAAGTCCTGTCCTTATTTTCAACACCTGAAAGCAGTAAAGTAGGAAAGAATCCTATTCAACGTCTTTCCTGGTTCTCTCTCGCCATAGCAACAGTTATATGTCACCTCAGTGGTGGGCGTGACTCACCTGGCCCTACATCGCTGTGACATGTATGGTGAGGCATGCGCTGACTGCTGCCTGGCCCGCGACCCCTACTGCGCCTGGGATGGAAAGTCCTGCTCTCGGTACTTGGCGTCGCAGAAAAGGTGAGACGACCCAGGGTTTAGTAATTATACCCACCTGAGCAAAGCAAGACCTGAAGGTTCTTCCATACTGGCATGGAATTGTAGAGGTACCGGAATTATTATTCCGAATCACAGTAGATATTAGCCCTAATCCTGCAGGGAGGAAGATTGTGTAGCTAAGTCTACCTTAGCACAGGTAGCTGTTGTAGGTGACGCCTACTTTTAAAGGGAAAAAATTGAAGTTATTTTAATCTGGTCCCTTCAGACGCAGCCGGCGGCAGGATGTGAAGTATGGTAACCCAATCCGACAGTGCCGGGGCTACAACTCCAATGGTAAGCCCTCATATTCATGACCAGGAGAGAGATGTCAGTCTGCATCATTGTTAATGCACTGCTGCTCTGATGCGTCTGTGATGATGAATGGATGTGAAGCTGATGACTGCTTTGATGCTGTGCCTGTTCTAGCCAATAAGAACACTCCGGAGGTGGTGCAGTATGGGGTGGAGGGAAGCAGCACCTTTCTAGAGTGCCAGGCCAAGTCTCCGCATGCGTCCGTCAAGTGGCACTTACAGAAGGACAACAGTGACAGGAAGAAGGAGGTGAGGACTCTCATCTGTCCGTCACACGCAGGACGGCCTAGAGTACCGCCCACTCAGGAAGAAGTCAGTCCTCAGTGGCAGGAATTAGTCAGTGATTCTTTTCACTCTTCTAATGTTAGTACCCTATTGTCCCACGTGTCCATTTGTGGAAAGACAGTCCAGGAAGTGATTCACAGTGTCCACTGTCTGAGGGTTTTCATAAAGACTTCAACACCTCTTTGGCATTACTGAAGCGGGGGAATGTATTGGTTAAGACGATGCACTTCATTCAGAGCACTAGTTACTTGTGTTGTTGTACTTCAGTCTAATGAACTGGAAATGGACAATAACATCACACTTTCCGTACCTGTCAGCCTAAAATAGACCTACTGTCAATTCACACCCATTTAGTTCTGAAAAAGTTTTCTGATTACTGTGGGATCTTAGTTCAACTGACATCGTGCATGATGGCACAAGGCACCAACACCACCCTCCTATAGGGCGGCCTATTGGCAAATCCTTCTACTCACTCAAATGTGGTCTGAGCTACGGCCGTTTGGGTCTCTGCTTGCCACTGTCCAAGGTCAAACAAAAAGGACACAGGGGACATCTGTGTTCAAACAGAGCACTTTGAAGAGGAACAATGGACAATGGCTTTGAGAAGCAGCCAAAAATCCACTACAGTAATGCCCCTGTGTTTCCATGGGTGAAAGAGAGCATCATTCACCAAGGAGACTCTGATAAAGGTGGTTATAAGAAAAGTGCCAAAAAATGCAGTAAACTAATCAGGCAATTGTAAGGTGTTCATAAGGTCCAGCAGTCCTCACAGGCCTGTCTGCAGCCTTTGTTGAACCCTGCAGTGTTCAGCAATACAATGTTAATATGCTCCAAAGGTTCTTGGAATCACTGAGCCTAAATGTGCATGTGCCCCTCTAGACAAGCAAGGTGTCTTTGCTCTTATTTCTGGAAGGGAACTTCTGTTTTACACAGTTGTACTCCTAATGTGGTTAACACTTAGATGTACGAACGTGCATTGTGACTGGTGAAAGAGGATTCACATCTGTCCGTCACACGCAGGACGCCCTAGAGTACCACCCACTCAGAAAGGAGTCAATCCTCAGTGGCAGGAAATAGTCAGTGATTCTTTTCACTCTTTTAATGTTAATACACTGTTGTCCCACGTGTCCATGTGTGGTAAGACAGTCCAGGAAGTGCTTATAAAAAAATCAGTGAGGAAAGGGATTTGTGATCACTCTACTGCAGAGTTGACTTCAGCAGTGTCCACTTGCCTCCACAGATGCGTTCAGATGGACGAGTGCTGAAGACTGAGCAGGGCCTGCTGCTTCGATCCCTTCAGCTGTCTGATTCTGGAACGTACCATTGCACGGCCACAGAAAAGAACTTCAAACATACCCTGCTGAAGCTGCAGCTGGTGGTACTGTCCGGCCGGGCAGTCAACAGCGCTTTGGCGGAGAGCGGGGTGCCCATGCCCCTCCAGCCCAGTCCCTGGACGCCTAGTGTAGGCCAGTATAAGGACCTCCTGACCATCCTCAGTCAACCTGAGATGGGCCTCATCAATCAGTACTGCCAGGACTACTGGCAGCTGGGTAACAACGGGCACAAGGACCCCATGATGGCTGCCATTAAAGGGAAAGACCTGAAGGAGCTCCAGGAGCAGAAGAAGCCTCGCAACCGCCGGAATCATGACGGGCAAACAGAAAGCCAGGAGACATGAGCCCCGGCACTCGAATGGGAAACGGGAAAGACTCTGAGGGAATCCGAGGGAGCGAGAAAATAACATAAATAAACAGAAGCTCATTTTAACAATTAAAAAAAATACACAATATTTATTGTAGGTTGTACATAGTATCATTCTGTGGATTTCTTCGTACTTAAGTAGCCAGGACAGCTCTTTGTGTATAGGTATGTTCTGGGAAAATTATTAATTTTATTGTTATTGTTATTATGAGACATCTTTATTTTACATCTTTTAAAGCATCGTCTGACAGCTGCAGCACTGTTGCATTAAAAGGGTACACTGACCTTTACACTCACTAGCAGAAGAGTGCACCGAAGTGAGTTGCTTGGAACAGGGAACATAAATGGAAGGTCACAATACATATTTGCTGGAGTGCTGTCATGGAGTGATTCATTATCCGGAAAGCCCCAGGGCTGTGGACGGTGAGAGGTACCCCGCCTGGACCAGGCAGAGACTGCGAGGTTGCGGGGGGTCAGCAGACATGGCCAGCCAAGGGACTTCTGGCAGCAGAACAAACTCCATGTCTGCGTTTCAGCGTCTTAAACAGCAACCAAAATCCTGCCGGGTTTACAGATTTTACCTTTTTTTTTTTTTTTTTCCTCCTTCCACAAAATCGCCAGCATCTCCATCTCTTCTGCCTCCGTTGTGCCTTTGCGTTTCGTCGTCCTTTGTGGAATTTGTTACTTTCATGTTTGTGGACTCCGTCTCTTCGTGAACTGCAATGAATGCATCGCAACGCGTGTATATTTCTTCTGAATATTACCTTTGAGACCAAGAGGGCTGCATTCAGTTTAATGTCCTTCTCATATTTGTTAGATGGGGATCGCATAAAAATGGTTGACAGGTAAACGGGACAAATAAAATGTGTGAAACATCAATCATTTGATTCGTAAACGTCGTAAAGTCAGTAAATAGGACTTGACCATTTATGTTGTGGCACATTCTCCAGATGTTTTTTAAACAGCAGTCTTCAGTAACGATTCCTCCAGAGGAGAACATGCAAGTTTTTTAATGTGCAATGGGAAGGGACTACATATCCCATGATGCCCCACAGGGGTATGACCACAGTAAAATGTGGATGTTCTTCAGCCACTGGGCTGTCTCAGATGAGTGGTCTGAGCTGGGATAGCTCAGACATCTTCCAGATGCCATCTTCCATTTGCGCTTTGGTTTAATTCCTGGCTCCAAATGTGTCAATGTAGATACACACACCGGACCGTCTCAGCAGACTGTGAAGTATACCAAAACTGGCAAGCTGTCTTTGTTTTGTGCATGAAAAATGGATGTGTACTGTATTTTTAGCCAAACGAAAAGCTTGAGTTGTTTTTCATTTGACAACCGAATCACAGAAATGGAACACATTGTTCCTTTAGATGACTCCAGACCTGAGGAACAAACAAGAGGAGTGAAACGCACTTCAGAGGAGAGGCATGAATTGTCTCAGAGTTACAAGCAGTTCTCTCTCTCACAGCCCAATTTCCACTTCGGTGCGGGAGGCCAGCAGTAACTGACTGCCCGCGCTGCTCCTTCCTCCTCATGGTTGAACAGGGACACTCCACATAAGGCTGTAAAATTTCTTGGCATTTTTAAATGTGTATGTTTAAGGTTGTTTTTCAGTTGAATCGGTTCATTGAGAGAAAACTATTGCTCAAAGCACAGGTGACGTTGTAAGACATGACTTCCTTTCTTTTTGATGTTGATGTTGCTGACTAATAAATTAAAGCTCTATATTTTATAAAAATGTGTCCTACTCCTTTGCTTTGTGAACTATTTGGCAGTCAGTTTCTCTGACGCTTGCCAGCTGCTGTTCCCACAATACAGCTCGAGTTTCTTAGGTCTTCAAAATGCTGAACTGGACAGTGTTTCAGTCCTGTCATTAGTCACTTATACCAAAGGGAAAAGCATACACATTAGAAAGGTGGCTGGTCACCACAATGTCGCTGAGGCTCACACCACAAAGCCTGCCTTTGCATCTGTTCCTCGTCATTAATACTACCAAACAGTTACTTAAAATGACACAGAAAGGTACACATGTATTATGCACAGTTCCACATCACTTTTGTATGTTTTTATTCACATAGCAGTTTTCCTGTATACAGTGGTACCTCAGAACTTGAACTTAATCCGTTCAGAACTCTAGATCAAATCCTAAAAAGTTTGAGTTCTGATCAAATTTTCCCCATAAGAAATAATAGAAAACCAATTAATTGGTTCCCGGCCAAAAAGAATTACACCTAAATATGTTTTTTTTAACATTTAAACACAAAATGAAGCGGATAAAAGAAGAGCATATACTGTACTAAACACATCTAAGCACATTTATCAAAACAGTAATTTGTAAAGTAAGAAAAGTAAGAAAATAAATATATCCAAACAATGTGTAAAGTCCTGCCCCGATCGTCCGCTCCTTCCGTGTGCCACGCCCCCTCGTTAACCCCGTGTGGAATCCCCATGTGATCAGCTGTTTCTGGTTGTTGTCATTAGTCCTCTGTATTTTGTCTGCGTTTCAGTTTGTTTCCCCAGTCCGGTCATTGTATTGTCCGTCTGCGTTTTGCCTGCCTTACCTGTAATTAAACCCCGTATTCCCCGATACCCTGACATCTGCGCCTTTGTCTCGGTTCTGGCCCCGCTTGGCACGACAATATTATTATTATTAAACGTATTAATGGTTTATTATTAATATTAAAATAATTAAGAAATCTTTATTTTTAAATGTATTTTATTATATAATTACTGTTACTGTCTATCATTGTCTAAATTTATTTTTACTGTCTAAATATATGTATTCAGCTAGTGTAAACATGCACGATGCTATCACAGTGAATGCGAGGCTGAGACTGAAGCGTTACCCTTTGTTTCCGCTGAGAGACGTGCCGCGTGACTCATTTAGCTCTAGGTAATTTTTTTCCAAACTGGTTGGTTCGACTTTCAAGAAATTCGAGTTCTAATGAGTTTGAGAACTGAGGTACCACTGTACTATGCAATTTGTATGGTAAGTGAGAGAAAAAAACAAGGCTTTGAGCCCCCAGTGGGTGGGACCATCATGTGGTGTCAGTATCAGGCTCAAATACACATTCCACTGTGTTCAAATAAACTGACACAGCAATCATGCACACTGGATTTCAATCATCATTTCTCACAACATATCATATCCTTTTTACACACCTAATGCTGCCCTACCCTGTTTCTCATTTTCTACACCGTGCACCAGGTCACTTTCAAAGAAAGAACACTGTCCTGCACCCCTGCTTCTGTCCCAGGCACTCGATGGAAATGAAGGCCATGCTGTTTAGGGCACTATCCCTGGCATTGGTGTATCACTGTCACACTTCTGGCCTTTTAAAAACACCCAGAAATGAGCTTGTCTGACCCCTCTGAGGACCCCCACTAGCGACCAAATGACTATTGCTGAAGAAGGAGAAAGACGAAGGAGAGAGAAAAACTGCTGGAAGAACGCTTTCAAATGACGAGTCTCACTGCTTCTCCGGATCCTCAAAAACTCCACCTCTACACCATAAAGCACACTGACAGATCTTCTTGTTCCTTGTTGGGGGGGGGGGGGGGGGGGGGGCAGGGGTCACACTTCTGCTCAGACCCTTGACGTCATGCCATAATTCTTCCAGCCTACTGAAATTCAAACAACGACAAAAGACCCCATAACAGCCCATCCTACTATCTGATCCCAAGTGGATAAAAAAAAACAAGCAGCAGTGACAACGTGGGTGTTTGGGCCCAGCAGGACGAGCTCTTGAAGACGTGAGTGATTCAGTGCCTGCCAGTCACTGTGTCCCTATTGGTCCGCAACATTCATCTGGATGCCGGCCAAGCTCGGCTGACTGCTCCAGCGTTTAGGCCATCTAAAAAAAGATCACGTGTGGGAAAAGAAACTTTACATCTTTTTTGTCTCTTCAAAAGCACCCGCAGTGGGACAGAGACTGTCCCATGGAAAACCATTTGAGTCTGGCTGACATTTTTGCTCTCTACATTTTTGGGAAAAGACTATCTGACAGATCTTCTAATGATATTATCAGCAGAGGAGGCAGCAGAAAAGCTGGGGTTACATTCTACCAGCCACAGGAAGACGACGTCAGGCTTGGAACCTCAGTGAGTGAAGCCCACGGCACGAAGGCACCCACCTTTTCAGGATGCTGGATCATTAAGACTCTACATGCCCACACCCACGCAACAAGTGCCCTGACAGATGGAGCAGCCTGCTGTGGTCACAGACATACGTCTGAACGGTTAATCTGATACACGTATGGCTATGATGTCACCACATCTGTGGGTCTGGGCCGAACCATTTCATCCATCTTGTACATGAGAGATAATTCTTATTTGCTCCTTAATAATAAACTTCAATTAATTTTTCACAGTTTATTTGCATTATATAATACATAATCTAATACCAATGTCCTTTAATATAATACATACATACATACATATACATACATACACTCACCTAAAGGATTATTAGGAACACCATACTAATACGGTGTTTGACCCCCTTTCGCCTTCAGAACTGCCTTAATTCTACGTGGCATTGATTCAACAAGGTGCTGAAAGCATTCTTTAGAAATGTTGGCCCATATTGATAGGATAGCATCTTGCAGTTGATGGAGATTTGTGGGATGCACATCCAGGGCACGAAGCTCCAGTTCCACCACATCCCAAAGATGCTCTATTGGGTTGAGATCTGGTGACTGTGGGGGCCATTGTAGTACAGTGAACTCATTGTTATGTTCAAGAAACCAATTTGAAATGATTCGAGCTTTGTGACATGGTGCATTATCCTGCTGGAAGTAGCCATCAGAGGATGGGTACATGGTGGTCATAAAGGGATGGACATGGTCAGAAACAATGCTCAGGTAGGCCGTGGCATTTAAACGATGCCCAATTGGCACTAAGGGGCCTAAAGTGTGCCAAGAAAACATCTCCCACACCATTACACCACCACCACCAGCCTGCACAGTGGTAACAAGGCATGATGGATCCATGTTCTCATTCTGTTTACGCCAAATTCTGACTCTACCATTTGAATGTCTCAACAGAAATCGAGACTCATCAGACCAGGCAACATTTTTCCAGTCTTCAACTGTCCAATTTTGGTGAGCTCGTGCAAATTGTAGCCTCTTTTTCCTATTTGTAGTGAAGATGAGTGGTACCCGGTGGGGTCTTCTGCTGTTGTAGCCCATCCGCCTCAAGGTTGTGCATGTTGTGGCTTCACAAATGCTTTGCCGCATACCTCGGTTGTAACGAGTGGTTATTTCAGTCAAAGTTGCTCTTCTATCAGCTTGAATCAGTGGGCCCATTCTCCTCTGACCTCTAGCATCAACAAGGCATTTTCGCTTTTCCCTTTGCACACCATTCTTTGTAAACCCTAGAAATGGTTGTGCGTGAAAATCCCAGTAACTGAGCAGATTGTGAAATACTCAGACCGGCCCGTCTGGCACCAACAACCATGCCACGCTCAAAATTGCTTAAATCACCTTTCTTTCCCATTCTGACATTCAGTTTGGAGTTCAGGAGATTGTCTTGACCAGGACCACACCCCTAAATGCATTGAAGCAACTGCCATGTGATTGGTTGATTAGATAATTGCATTAATGAGAAATTGAACAGGTGTTCCTAATAATTCTTTAGGTGAGTGTATATACACATACATATTATATATACATATATATATATATATACATATATATATATATATATATATATATATATATATATATATATACACACATATATACATATATATATATATACACATATATACATATATATATATATACATACATACATACATATATATATATGTATACATATATATACACATACATAGATAATATATATATATATATATATAACACAACACATATACACATACACACACACACACACAGACGCTCCTCTACTTACGAATGAGATACGTTTCGAACGGCCGTTCGTAATCTGAAATGTTCGTAAGCCATTATTCAGCATCATTTTATGAGTTTATGCAAGTACAAAGAACTACGCTGCTGCGTGGCGGGAGTAGCGGCCAGAAGTCGCACAAGGCGGAATTGCCGCGGAGAAAAAAAAATTTGATGTTGCGGACAGGAAACAGGAGCCCAAAGAACACAATTTGGACTTACAATCCTCTTTGTATGTATGTCTGAAAGTTCGGAGGTTGAAAGTTCCTAAGTAGAGGAGCGTCTATATCAGGGTTATTCAAATCACGGTCCTCGGGGTCCGAGCCCTGCTGGTTTTCCAGCCTTCCTTTACCTGTGAGCCAGGTGTGAAGCCTCTGACCAATCAGAATCAGTAATTATTAAACTAACTATATATATTCATTTATTAAAAGGAGTCATGTCTTAATAGGATGGCATGTATCAGTATTTTACAAACCAACAAACCAAATTAAGCCAAATTAGTTAAAGATAGTTTGGATGGGAAAAAATGACACTGATTCCCTCCTCCCAGCCTTGGAAATGAACACTGTTAAATTTGGGTCAGTTCTGGCGAGTGATGTACACGCAACCCAGGACTAAATCTGACCTTAACCACAAAAAAAACAGACCTCTGAAAAAAGACATCCATCATTACAGGCTCTGCCTCAGCTTTGCGTAACAATAAATATCCTAGTCTGTCTCATAGTACAAAGTGGCTGGCCTAACAGTCGTTGGATCATTGCAGACCTTCTCAAATTTATAACCACTTTCTGACAAGCGCATCATTCTGCCACATCACCCCAGCCACCGAGAGTGAACTATCAGATATGATTGTTTGCAAATTTGCTTCATTTCAAAATGGAGCATCCATAGTAGGTTATGAGCACTTAGATTATTATGATGGCACCATCACTTACTGCTAACTTACTGTTATCCATACCTGCTAGTAATAATAACGTATAAGACGGACAAATAGTACTACAATTACAACCCTAATTAGAAGCTGAGAATGCAGAATCAAACCAGGGCCAGGTGTAACAGAGAGCAATACTGCCATCTGTTGGACATTTAATGCATGTGCACTGCTGGGCTGAGGAGCGGAAAATTATATGAAGACTTTTGGGACTGATAGGAAATGACCAAAGAGCAGGGGTACTGCCAGAGATTTTAGGCTTCATGAAAGCATATCATATTGGGCCTCCAACCCAGAGCAATGAAACGGTTACAAATTTACTGGAATTGTCCTAATTTCCCCTCCCTTTACTACACCCCTGCGAGTCATGATCCAACCTATTGATTTTATTTTTTATCTCATTCTTATGATCTATCTTCTTCTGGCAATCACAGTGTATATCAGCAATTATTATAAGGGAAACACAAATCCCTGACCAGGTCGGCGTTTCAGTTATAATGATGAAACCCTAACCCTTCTTTAGATATCCTGATATGTCTTTTTAGCCCCTCCAGTTAAATGTGTATCTATTGGCTTAAGTCAAGAATAGCTTTCCATATTACATATGTTTGCCATCAGCTCCCTATCCATCCATCTTTCACGACGCCCCTGCCTGTTACATACCTGCCTGTTTCTTCGCAAGGGAGTTGCTAACGTAATTTCATTGCAATTTGTTTTACAATGACAAAGTCTCTCTTCTAAGAATCACATGTAAATCAGTATATTAGCACAATAATTATCAAATGTTAACAAAATAGCATGATGTATTTAACACCACAATAATTACATTTACAATAAGCAATAAGTTATAAGAGAAGCGAAGGCAGCAGGGCCGTCACTGGAGCTCAGTCTACAGCGGCCTACATATCCCAGTCTGCAAGTTAGCCACCTTTACAAATATCGAAAACAGACGGCACACTGGTTCCCAGTCAGGGAGGCACTTTGACTTTCAGATGACGTCCCCAAAGACGTTGAAAGTGTCATGTAAGGAAGAGGCGAGGTCACACAGCCAAACCATGTCACAGCAAAACGTCCAGCAGAGCTTGTGGGAACAGATCACCATACCAATTACCAGCTCATCCAGGGTCTAGAGCTTCACTGAAACATTAATACCTTTCAACCTAATGGCACTTTTTAGTTTACTGCCTCAAAGTGTCCCCCTCAAGAAAAAAAATCAGAGTAGACCCCCATGAACTGACCCACAGTGCTGAGTCACCTGGAACAGACAAGGCTGAGGACCTTCCTGGAAATGGGTTTAGGCTGCATAGGGCCACTATTTCAAGTTCATAAGCCAAATCTGTTGAGCCAAATTGCAATTCTGATATTTTTTTTCCTTCTTCTTTTGATAGTACTACCACTATTATATGTTTGTTGCTGTATACAAGGAGGGTATATTTCCATATTAGAGAAATCTGTGACAGATTTACAAAACAGCACATTCAGCACCCGATAAAAATAATGTTCTACTTGTTGGAGTTGGAGAAAAGACCTGCCCCCATGCAACTGAAAACATGTTAGCCAAAAAGGATTGAAAAGCTGCTTTGGATAAATATGAAACGGGGTCTAACAAGTAATTATGGAAGGTGATCTGTGTGATGTCACATTAAAATCCATTCCTAGTCCTTTCCAGCAAGTTCAGTATATAACTACAATGTTTCGCCTTGATCACTTCATAAATGTAATAATGTTATTAATCATATTTTTATGTTTTATGGAGACCTTGTTACAACTTCATAAAACACAGGGTATTGGACATAACGTGCTCCCAAAAGTCCATATGGAGAAGAAGTTGTTAAGAAGTTTAAAAGACAGTGAGAAGGAACAACTACCCTCAACAACTCAAAATTTATTGAAGGTTCACCAATAAACATTCAGGAAACACAGACATGGGCAAAAAGCTGAATAAAAATATTTCCATATTTACAAAAGTCTGTATCGAACGTCTCATGGTAGCACATGCAGAAATAAATGTACAGAGACACGTTCCACTGGGGCCAAAGCCTCAGAATTTAAAACATATTGCTGAAGGGGTAAACAAAACACTGAGTATGAGCTCAGACCAGATAACCCCGGTAACCGGACCCCACAATACGTATGATTATGGACAGAGGGCACACATGGTGCTGTTCACATGTGCACTCAGCACAAGCTACAGGAACACACACGTTCAGAAGCTTCGACACTGCAGCATATGATTGCTCTTTTCTGCAAGGCAAAACCAGAATATCCTTCATCACTACACACACAGTTCTCTTGATAAGTTTCCCCAAATGTCCTGAGAGACTCCCCAACCCTGAAACCTCTATTACGTCGGGAACGTCGACATGTCCAGATGTTTTGAAATGTAGTCATGCAAACCTTCCCTCCGATGTCGAGTAACACTTGTTGCATTATCCTTCAGGCCCTTTTAGGGAATGAAGAGGTCTCCAGAAGGTCACTGATCCAAAGTAATAGATATGGATGAATAAAATGCAAAGTCAGCAGTCAGGTGTAATTACTTCTTTCAGCAGAAAGACCTTCTGTTTACCTTTCCAAAACGGAGGTCCACATACATCATCAAAAAAAAAAAAGCTTTAAATATCCTTAAATGCTGAAGTGATGCCTGAGCATACCTGGCCATCTAAAAATCAGATGAAATACATCAGAGATGAAATTTCACGGATTAAGGGTGTAGACTGCCAATAGCTTGTTCTCTCACAGTTTCATCACAGATTCAAACACAACTCACACTATCACCTAAGGAGTTTGGATTCACTTTTGGACTCATTCTGATATGACAATACTTTATCTCATCGGAAGCCATTCAAAATGTTAAGGAAAAAAAAAAATCACAGGTTTGTTTGTTAAAACAAACCCTCTCCCCCCCGTAAGGTCCAATATACATTTTGGGGGGGTGTAAGGTATTTGCATTCACCTGAGATTAATAAATATTAATGACAAATTAAAAGGGGAGAGGTTAGATTTTCTCAGGCAGTTAAATGGTTAGGGTGAAGGGAAAGTCTTAGGAATGGTGGAGCCAAAAATTCAAGTGTGTTTTGGTATAAGTTCTTCAAATCATCACCATCTTGCAAAAGACACTGGCCTTCATTAAGATGCTGTAGTTTCAAATGTGCAATAAACAGTAGAATAAAAGGCAACCATAGTGACATACATCTTAAAAAGTACTGCTCTGAGGTTACTTCTAAGGGAAACGGGGAGCTGTAATCTGGGAATCAACGTGGTTAAGAATAAAGGACATTGGAATTATAACAGATGCTATTTGCTCATAAAAGGCTTATCTGGAATGATTATCTGGAGTTAACCAAGTTAACACCTCCTTTCCCACCCCCAAGTACCTCTAATAATTAGTTTCCATGACCATCATCAACAGCCACATTAACTTCTCGTCCTTTGGACCAAACGTGCTGGGAAAGAGTCAAAGCATTAAATGTGATTCACTTCTGTGAAACATTAACTGGATCCAAGAGCCCATCAGGTGGGATAGCTTAGAAAGGGGCCACCAAAAACACCCAGGCAATCAGAAAGCCCCCCCCCCCCCACACACACACACGCCTGAGCCACTTAACATCCACGTATAAAAGTTAACATGACACAAATACTAAGAAAACAAGGGAAGCAGCTTCAGACTCCAGACTAAAAGCCCAATCTAGACATGATCTAGACCAGTGTTTCCCAACCGGGTCTTTGAGGACCCCAGACAGTCCGCATTTTTGTTCCCTCTCAGCTGTCTGTGAAACACTGACCTAAACTGAACCTTGAACTGAGACATGCACAGCAGTGACTCTCAGCATTTGATCACTCCATCACTCCAACTTGTGCTTTGTACCGATGAACACGCCTCTCTTTGTCAGTTTATAGTATTTACACAAGTAGATCAAGTAGAACAGTGATACCCAGAAGAGTCACAACACATGGAGAGAGGGGCAGAGGAACCATCTGTGGGGATGTTTTATGAATGACAGTGAAAGAGTCCATTTTAGAAAAAGCAGGATCGTTGATCTGAAGTGTGCATGTATCTGTCTGCATGTATCTGTCTGCATGTATCTGTGTGCATGTATCCAACATTTTACATAGTGTTCATGCCAATAAGGTAGCTATGAGTCAAAGTTACCATTAAAGTTAAAGAAAAGTATTATCTTCATTACAGACATTTTATTTTGGAGTTCGATAAAATTACGAAAAAAAAGTTGTACATAACAAAACAAATAAAAACTCCATCTGAAGCGCTCAAAAATTTTCCTTCGACAATCCCATCCATCTGTGCGTTTACATCCAAAAGACAGACGGACACAGACACACACCAACTCAGAACACTGAGGACTCCCCAGGACTCTCATCTCACACAAGGCACTTTAGACTGAATCATTCTCAGACACAAACCACCCCAAGGTGACACCAAGTGTAACTGCGGTACCTCACATCTGTATCTTAACATTTACAATCATATTCATACAAGTCTCACTTCACTAAAAATTGTAGGTGGACATTTCTCTTGGTAATTCGGCACGCTGGGTGAATTCGCTCAACAGTTTATCGTCATCATCCAAGGTGATAACTACAGCGTATCCAATGTGACTCGGGTAAAATGAGTTAGACAGCTACAGATTTCACAACAAAAGGAGGCAGGACGAAACACCGGCAGAGTGCCATCTGGCACCGCGTCGCATAAGGAGCTGGACAGAAGCGGTCACACTGACCCTCGGAGCAGCCTTGGAGCCGGCACAAACCTCACAGTCATTCTCAGAAGGCATGAGCAGGTCCTGAACCTGGTGCAGAAGTACAGAAAGGGCCACAGGAAAAGGAGGTACACCTACAGTTTGGCAAATGGCAGGCGGGATGCATGATGGGATGTCGGCCTAAGCTCCTCACAACCCTGCCTGTGTGAACAAGGCATTTCTCAAGATTATCTAAGCTGTACTGGGAGACACAGACCATTAGCATCACATGGGCAAGGAGCTGGGTTCAAGCTCAAAAAGGCAGAGAGCGGAGGGCACTGTACAAAGAGAAAGTTATTAGTAAACTCGGGGAGCGATGACAGATATGGTGGACAAGGCCTGGCGAGGGACTAAGGACGGGGGTCTTCAGCTTCGGCGTGACTTCGAATGCTGGATAAGCCACTGCAGTGTGATGTCTGCGAAGAGAGAGCAACACAACATGAAAGGAATAACAGAATACACCTCAGCTGTCTGAAGGCCAAGAATCCACGACAAACTCTTCCTCACAGATACCATCTGGAGATAACAGAACATACAGTGCACTTAAACCCCGTTTCCACCAACACTGTGCTGGTGCTGGGCTTTTTCCCCAATCCAGAACTGGTTCTACTCATTTCCACCATCAAAACACCACAGCACAGCACCACAGAAAACCTGGTCTCAGAATTTGGAACCGTATCCTCAGTGCAATTGGGACTGGCTATCGCATCCAAATAAATAAATAAAAAAAATTATACTAATTGCCACATTAACAACAGTAATAATGAAAGTATTTGTAAAAGCACCATATGAAGGATTCTTGTGGCAATACTAATTAGTTTACACCTGATTTCAAGTCAAAAAAAAAAATATCAAAATCGTTACATATTTGTCGTCTTGAACATTGGCTGTGAATTATTAATGCTGCTTGATGTTATTACTGAAAGTAAACCTGCATAATATCTTGTGTTTAGAAGTAAACACAGATAAAAGAGAAGCATTTTATGGTCCACTATGACAGTTTTAATGATTTGTTGCACTATTCAAACAAGTCGGCCTCATATAAGAGAAACAATGTTCCATACAGAACAAGGCACAACACTGAAGAACAAGATGACAGTTCACCTCAGTACTAGCCTACGTAATGTTTGCTTTCTGTTCTTTTTCGCAACCAGTGGAAACCCAGGACAGTACTTAAAAGATACCTAGTGAGAACCAGCCCAGCACCGGCTCCGATTCCGTATTGGTGAAAACAAGGTACACAGATTACAAAAAAAAAAACAAAAAAAAAACACGCAATTTCTCCAATGATTTACTCTTATCTGAAGTGTTACAATGGTTTGTATTTTAAGAAGTGATTTGCATGTGCGCGTGGGTTTACAATGGTGATGAAAACTCACTCACCTATGTTATCCTTTTCCTTGCAGGAAATAGAATAGCAGCAAATCTCTCGGTCCTGAATAGCTGAGAGGTTCCTGCAGTGAAATGGCACAGCAAGATGTAAACGTTTAAAATGCTGTTTTCATCTGACCTTCTTGCATTTGGCAAAGTCTGAAAGACTGCCAACAATTCTTTAGACATCAGTATATGTTGCAAATAGTCCCTCATCAGGAGTTCCTTAAACAATCAGTCATATCCAAGACAGAAAAGCTAAGCTAGTTCAAACAGGGAAACAGAATCATGTACGCCCTAGAATCAGGTCTACTGACCCTAGGAAGACCCCAAAATGAGGCCTAGTGACTTATGGTGCTCAGAGGGAGCAAAAACGTGGACCGACTGTGGATCCCCGAGGACCCCGAGGATTGGGAAACACCGATCTAGGGCATGGAGGGTCTGCCCTCTGGTGCCTCTCTTCAGCTTCCTTGAAGCAGTCACATGACCAAAGCATGAAATAACACAGGTACCAATTTGGCTTACAGGACAATAAATCGCTTAACAGGTCTCACTACACAGCAGGAAAGTGATCATTTGAAGCTATGAAAGTCAAACACATAAATTCACCGGGAGCTCACTAGACATGGAAGCCCTCACATTTTTTCAATAAGCTGTTTCTCATCCAGCGGGTTGGGCAAATCTCTCTTGTTGCCGAGCACCAGAACCTGGAAAAAAATAAGAGGAAAAGATGTATCATACTAATAAGCAGCCTGAGAGCTCTGCCATTTCTCTATTTGTGGTCTGCTTTGGGCCCGTCAGCAGCAGCGAGGAAGCTTCTCCAGTGCTCCCTGAATCATCACAGCACTACTTATGCAGAAAAAAGGCTGGCGACTTCCCAACATCCTCTCTGGCATATTACCAGAGCGTCACATGACCCATCACACCACCTCCATGTCTGTACTAAGCGCAATCACATTCTCCATTACTGTCAGGTCCAGGATAAGCTTGAAGCCAGTTGTAATCTGATCAGGGCAGATTCCATCAGCTTTCTTAAAGGTCCAGAACATGTGAAAGTGCAGCGTTTTGCTTTATCTTCAGCCGCTACAGGGTCTCTTCAAGACTATTCAACAGTTCTGAGCATGATGACAAGCAAAATCTATAGGATGCAGCCAATCACAAAGGCAGTAGAATGTCCATGATCATAGTCATATAGCAGTATATCATATTTTTCGCAATTCATAATGACTAAGCTCTTCATTACAACGAAACCTGACAAGACTTGCAGGAAGACTCACTGCAGGGGAGATGAACCTTGCAATGAGCCAAGTTCATGTCATGTCTTATCTCCAGCTAGACAACTTACTGGAATTCCTTGTAGCTGAGGTTTGTCCAACAAGTTATGCAGCTCGTTCCTGGAAGCCTCTATTTTCTCATGGTCAGCAGCATCCACCATATACCTACAAAGATAAAAGCAAAAAGATCTGATTTGGATGTTAGAAAATAGCATTCCGCTCTGATGATTTACATACCTAATATGTACAGAGATACGAAGATAAATACACCCACACTAGGCCACTACCAGATACACTGTGCAAGTACAGCACTAAGCCTTTGCACTACATGTAGTCATAATAACAATGCAACTGCAAATAGTAACTGGAAATAGAAAGTTTATATATACTGTACACCATAAAATAATTGAACTCACAGTGTGATAAAATTGCTGCTTTTTTCACTCAAATTATAGTTAATTATAGTTCTTTATTTTTTAAAATTATAATATGTGTGAAGTTTCATACTTGTATGCTCAGCCACAGTATGAATTACTGATGAGAAATGTATTCTGGATAAGGTCGCTACATTGCTTTTTGTCCAATAACAAAATGTCATCCATCCATTAACTTCTGCTTGTCCGGGGTTCGGGGGTAGCAGCTTCAGGAGAGATACCCAGACCTCCCTCTCCCCAGCTACCTCTACCAGCTCTTCGGGGAGGACGCCGAGGCGTTCCCAGGCCAGCCGAGAGATATAATCCCTCCAGCGAGTCCTGGGTCTGCCCCGGGGCCTCCTCCCTGTAGGACAGGCACGGAAAACCTCTCCGGGTAGCCGCCCAGGAGGCATCCGCACCAGATGTCCAAACCACCTCAACTGGCTCCTTTCGACGTGAAGAAGCAGCGGTTCTACTCTGAGGCCCTCCCGGATATCCGAACTTCTCACCCTATCCCTAAGGGAAAGCCCAGACTCCCTGCGGAGAGACCTCATTTCGGCCGCCTGTATTCGCGATCTCATTCTTTCGTCATTACCCATAGCTCATGACCATAGGTGAGGGTAGGGACAAAGATGGACCAATAGATCGAGAGCTTTGCTTTCTGGCTCAGTTCTTTCTTAGCCACAACGAACCGGTTAAGCGCCTGCAAAACTGCAGACGCCGCTCCGATTCGTCTGTCCAGCCCCTCAATCTCGCCTACCCTCATCGTGAACAAGACCCCGAGATACTTGAACTCCTCCACTTGAGGCAGTACCTCCTCCCTGACCTGAAGAGGGCAATCCACCCGTTTCCGGCTGAGAACCATGGTCTCAGACTTGGAGGTGCTAATCCTCATCCCCGCCGCTTCGCACTCGGCTCCAAACCACCCCAGAGCACGCTGGAGGTCCCCAGCAGATGAAGCCAACAGGACGACATCGTCCGCAAAAAGCAGCGAGGCAATCCTGAGGCCACCAAGCTGGACACCCTCAACACCCTGGCTGCACCAGGAAATCCTGTCCATAAATATTATAAACAGGACCGATGACAAAGGGCAGCCCTGGCGGAGCCCAACCCGCACTGGGAACACGTCCGACTTATTACCGGCAATGCGGACCAAGCTTCTGCTCCGTTCATACAGGGACCGAATTGCCCACAACAGTGGACCCCAGACCCCATACTCCCGAAGCTGGTCCAGTGTTCCACGGCCAGGACGAAAACCGCATTGTTCCTCCTGAATCCGAGATTCGACTATCGATCTCACCCTCCTCTCCAGTACCCCGGAATAGACTTTCCCAGGGAGGCTGAGAAGTGTGATCCCCCTGTAGTTGGAACACACCCTCCGGTCCCCTTTCTTAAATAAGGGGACCACCACCCCAGTCTGCCAATCCAGCAGCACTGTCCCTGACCTCCACGTGCTGTTGAGAAGGCGTGTCAGCCACGACAGCCCCACAACATCCAGAGCCTTCAGGTACTCCGGGTGGATCTCGTCCACCTCCGGGGCCCCGCCGCCACGGAGCTCTTTAACCACCCTGGCCACCTCAGCCCCAGTGATGGGCAAGACCCCTCCCCCCCAGCACCCTCGGGCTCTGTGCCCTCAGATGTCTCAAAGGCAGTGTGTGTAGATGTATCTGAGGCAGGGCTGAGGAGGTCCTCAAAGTATTCCTGCCACCTCTGGGTGATGTCCCCAGGTGAGGTCAACAGCACCCCCTCCCTAACATAAATAGTAGGAACCAGGAGCTCCTTCCCCCTCCTGATATTCCGGATGGTTTGCCAGAACCAATAACAAAATATCAAACCCAAATTACATGAAAAGTGCATTGACGGACTGTCTGGTTTAGCTGAAGATGAGTAAACCAAAACAAAAAAGTGGAGCTGAAAAACAGAAAAGCTGTCTTGTCTACACTGTATATTAGGTTCCAAAACTGGAGAAATAATTTTCTTCCTCATTCAGCAACTGTAACAAGAGAAAATGCGGCTGAATGGATTGGTCCTGCTCTCGGTAGAGAACTCAAAAGTGAGACAGTTGGACTTAAAGACAGAGCTCGGTAATTTTGCTGAGTGCAAAACCCGGAGGATGCATCTGACAGTGAGTAAGTATTATTTCTATCGTTATTGCGTAGGGTTTGGGGAAATTTCTGTTTTCAGTGTTACTTCCACATCTGTCTGTGGTGTAACAGTATTTAACTGGCCAGACAATTTTTCACTTGCTGCTGAGCTCTTGAGGTGGTAACTTTATGTGGATTATGTACATGTGTGTGTGTGTCCATATTCATATACATGTGCTTTGGCCTTGTCAATGGTGCTGAAGTCTGTGTGAATGCACTGACTGCTGTTGTTGACCGCTTTTAGGATGAATTTTACTTTGCCATGAGTGTGTGTATGCATATGGAGAAAGGGCCTAAAAGACACATTAGCCCTGGGGCCCACAACCAACTTGCCAAGCCCCTTTAGATAATCTTCGGTCATCTAGCTGTAATCTGCTCCTTGTCCCTCACACCAGGCTTCTCACTATGGGTGGCAGATCAATCAGTGCCATTGTCACCAAACTCTGGAACTCTCTTCCTCAATCTCTCCATGACTGTTCTTTACTTTCCACTTTTAAACCTGACTTAAAAACTTTGCCATTTAATGAACATTTTAATGAACATTAACGCTTTTTTTCTCCTTGTAAAGCAACATTAGGTTTGTGAAAGGTGATATATAAATTTTGCATTATTATTATACTATATTATTATATACAAGTCATTTATTTCTTTAAAACCTCAACACAGCCTCTGGCTGTTGGTCTCTGGGCCATAACCTCTTTGTACTCACACGATAGCATTGACCCCTCTGCAGTACCGCTCCCACATGCTCCTGAAGCGAGGCTGTCCTCCGATATCCCAGATCTGCGTGGAAAAACATGGGTTTTAACAGGAATCGGTTGCAAGCCATTTCCCAGCACTGCATCCGCATGCCCTCAAATCTAATCATTCGTCATGAATGGAAATAATAAATGGCCATTTGGCAGCAAGCTTAAGGAGAATTGGTTTTACCACTAGGTGGCGATCAATCAATGCAATAACACTACCAAAGGTGCAAACCAATACTCAACCAGTCAATTGCAAATATTCCACAAAAAAAAACACTCTACCTATTAGTAAGAGAAACACTAAGCAGTCAGACAAGCTACTCAGCTCTGCTTAGTGCCTGCAGGCACCTTGGAGGACGTGTGAACAAAGGCAACAAAATACCTTTATGGTGACGTTGCCCTTGGTGACCTTACGCATGTTGAAGCCAACTGTGGGAATCATGTCTTCACTGAACTGGCCAGACTGAAAGACAAAGGAGGTAAAACCAGTCAGCGTTCCTGTCAAAATAATGCCTGTTGGAAATTAAACTTCAGGACCACCTCTATATAGCTTTGTAAGAGCGGCACACATGCATGTTCACTCTCACACTGTGGTAACTCATTTACACTTCTGCAATTTCGCAGTCAGATTTACTCACCTGCTATAGTAAGCCGAACCTTTCACTAAACCTTAAAGATACTTTACAGTTACACTCATTGAGGGCTGCCACTAACAACTATATCTATGGATTAATCTATCGACTATTTTGCCAATTGGTTGATTAATCTAAGCAATTCATTTTCCTCAAGAAAATCAAATAGACGGTTTGATCTGAGTTACTTTGTTGCCAAAATAAAATTAAGTTATTGCAGAGCTTTAGATAATAGATGACGGCTTTTCAGCACTATACAGACATTATTTTCGCCCACAATTCAACAAGCAAATGAATAGTATGCATAAAATACTAAAGAGATGCCTATTGTGACACCCAAAAGTTAGTAAACTGCATAAATTTGGTGTATCCTTATGCTTATTAAATTCAGTTAGAACGCCACATGCGACTGTTTTGGTGAATCACGGAAGCAATAAGCACTGAAGTCAAAAAAGGGATAGCTCAGCAATCACAATATATCTTAAAAGAGGAGATATGGTGGATACACAAAGTAAAAAGATGATGGTGATTCATTCATTAAGTGTCCATTTTCCATTAAGTTTTAGTTTACGATAACAACATTGGTCCCAACAAGCCCAATGCATACGACACACACTGGCACTATCAATCCACATAGAATAAGCCCATGATTTTAGCCTAAACATTTCCTCAAACACTTATTCAATGAAGATTCTAAGGTAGCAGGCAGACAACTTCATGACTTTAATAATGAGTGTATTTAGCAGCTAGTAGGACAAAAGCCGTCCATATTAATGGTAATTGAAAAACATGAATAGACAACTTACTGTGGTTTTGCTTATTCTGGCAGTATTCTGGGCTGTGCATTTTCAATTCAGGCACTCATGCATAGCGCTGGTGCCTGTGTAGCACGCCATCGAACTTTGCACAATGTAAAACCTTTTCGTTTTTGTGATAATTTGAACTACTCCCATACTTACGCTGTGATATCATAACAAATGTTTTACTTTATAATGGTAATTTCATTCAAATTTTTTAAAATGATGCGTCGATTTAATATATTAATGTCGACACATTTTTCGAGGTCATCACGAACGTTAACTACTTGCAGCAGCTCTACACTTGTTACATATTACAACACAGGGCTACAGTCTTTGTGAGATGTATTACACCGGGGATGGGCCAAGTAACAGAAAGCAGCAGACAAAAAAAGGATATCAACTCTGAAGTAACTAAAAGACAAAGGTTATATGCTAAACACCAGTTATAAATAATATCTGCTACACAAAAGTTCTGATAATTAGCAGACCATCAGAACTGCAGGTGCACTGATACCAAAAACTGTTAAATTATTTACTTCGTCAAAGGGAGCTAGCTCAAAAATCATGACAGTAAATGTCAAATGCGGACAAACTGCACTGGCAAAGAGTGTAAACACTTGATGGGGGAGATAACATACTGCCCCAAAGCCAGTATAACCCAGTAATGACAATGTCTCAAAAAAAACATAATTGGTGAACTTGTCAAAGCTGGTGCCAATGACAAGGCTGCCATTAGGAAACTGGAGAATCTGTTTTACCTGCATCCCAGTGGGTTTAAGTTTGCAGAAAACCAATAGAATGATTTAACCAACAGTGACTGTGAGTGTGGGCAATTTCCCACACTCCAAGAGAAGAAAAGAACAGAGTTGCAGTACTTTATTCATCCTCCAGGGGAAACCGGGTCTGTTTCACATATTCCAACTTGATATAGAGCAGTTAAAGTCAAAGAATCTTCATTCAGTGTCGTCTCCACAACTTATGAGACCGATCATAGTTGTGGTATCTGCATACTTAATGTGATCAGAGGTGGTCCTGGTGGAGCTATCTGATGCCAGCAGTGTGAAGAGCAGGGGGGTGAAGCAGAAGCCTTGGGAAGTTCCTGTACTCAGACTGATGGGAGCAGAAGTGATGTTTCCTACCCTTAGACTGTGGTCTCCCAGTCAGAAACTCCAGGATTCAATTTATAGTGATGTTATCAGACTATGATGGGATTAGTTTTTGGATTAGTGCTGTTGAATGACGAGCTGAAACTGATGAAAGGCATCCTTACATAATGGTCTGTTTTCCAGGTGTGTTAGTCTGGTGTGAAGAGCCAGGGTTGCGGCATCCTCTGTAGAGCAGGTGGGGAGGAATGCGAGGTGGTATGGATCAAGGGAGGCAAAGTGGTTTGCTTTGATGTGTCCCATGACCAGCTGCTGAAAGCTTCTTCACAATGGAGGTGGGAATGGCGTGAAGCAGTTGTCTTCTTAGGCACAGGTATAACTGAGGGAGTTTCTAGGCATTTGGGATGCATGCTTGTCTGAGTGAGATGTTAAAGATGTTTGTCAGGACATCTGTGAGCGCACGAGAATGGTTCCTAACAACCAGGGCTTCTGGATGGTCCTCATGATGACACACTTCACTTCCGTAACATCCTCCCCTATATGTGGGAAACTCCTTTTAAAAAGGCATTTGAATGTTAATAATATAACAGATTTAAAATTGAGTATGCAATTATAGTACAGACCCAGCCCATGGCCTACACCCATTGTCTGTGATTCTGGTTGGCTGCATTTATTTACGCAAGTCTGCCCCTAGTGACAGATCCCTTATTATAAGTTAAGTGACATAGGCCATTAGGCAAGACAAAAATTAGGAAATGTGTGAATGATCAGTAGTAGCTTACATGTATCATCAAAAATCTGAATGTGGATTTTTGCCGTCAAATATGTAAATATTTTTAAAATTCCAAATTTCATTCAGATAATGGAGTCTGACCTCACTGACCTATCATTTATGCACTTGACGTAGTCCATGTATATTCTGTAAGGCCCATTTGTTCACAGGTAGCCGCTGCTTTGAAAACATTACAGTCAGTGCTACTGAAGCACTATAGTGCGGAAATGGCTCTTTCTAGTCGAATTCATGGTGGGGTCATTCCATGTCAAATCATCACACTTTCGGATCTCATCATCGCGGATTTTAACGAAACTTGGCATGCTGATTTGGTCACATGAGTAACTCATGAAACTGAAATTGGGTGTGTCTGGGATCAATACTGAGGGAGACTTAAGCAAACAAATTTTAAACTTTTTTTTTGGAGGGGGAGGGGGGGCTATGATTTTGACTGGCTATATTTACCTTAATGTAAGCTGCACAGAAGTGGTCCTTATACTGATTTAAAGCTATTGTCCAGGTCTGTAGAGTGAAGAAATAAAATGCCGTCCCCATATGAATAATTACTATGCAATAACCAGAGGTGGACTTTTCAGGTCCAGAAAGTAAAAATCCAAACCAGGATTTTGTTTCAACCAACCAGCTGAGTACTATATGGCTGTGAATCTTTATACTCAGCAGGTTGGTTGAAACAAAATCCTGGTCTGGATTTTTACTTTCCGGACCTGAAATGTCCACCTCTGGCAATAACTGATTAAAATATTTAAAATTCAATAACAAAAAAACCTATATTTCAAAATTGAACATTTTTTTAGTAAAGCTAGATCATAATGTCATGAACATCTCCAGAAAATTTGGTCTTTGGTTTTTAAGGTGTTGCTGAGATATCTTGACGTAAAGGTAGCGTCACATGATTTCAATCACTAATGGCCCTTTTTAATGGCAGCCAAACTGACATGAAATAGTATAACAAGCACAGGTGCAAGTAAATACGGCTAATAAATGCCCTGCATTCATCAGAGGTGAGTGAGGTGTGCAAATCGGTCCAGTGTAAGTGCACACATGGAATCACTCAACCTTTGATGCTTGCAAAGTCATGTTGTGGCTGCATATGATGATAATTGGTGGCTAGGATATGTTGAAGAAACTATGCCAAGCACTGGAGAGTTGAGACTAGAGGTCGACCGATATGGGTTTTTCAATAGCCGATGCCGATATTGAGGAGTCAGGGTCAGCCGGTGGCTGATATATGCTGCCGATTTTTTTTGCCCAATAATTGGACGTTTTCCCCTCTATTTGCATGGTAAAATATCACACTAATAACAAACAATACACAAAATTTCTCAACTTGGCATTTATTGAATATTGACTGTAAATTTAAATATAAACTTTAAATAACAAAAACACAATACAACTTGTAAACAGTAACTTAAACTTGGCTTGGTGAAATGCTGCCATACAGGATTAGATTTTTGTTCAGCCATCAGACAGCAATTACTAAAACAGAAGAAAAAATGCAAGGTTAGCATTTTTATTATAGTGCCTTCATCTTCAATCCATTCTACAATTCCAGTATTCCATGCACATTAAAACAATGACACTCTAATACATTTTGAAAGAAAAAAAAAAACACTAGTAACTAAGTGCATCATGGTATGATGAGTAGTGCACAAGGACCAAAACCTTTCACTAACATGTTGTTTATGTTGTTACCAGACAGATAGCTTACAAGCCAAACTCACAATCAGAATCTAGCAAGCAGAAAATAGAATAACTGTCGTATTACACAGCCTTGTATGCAAGGACAACGTAAGCCCCTAGTGATTGTAACGTTGTTGACATATAAAGGACAGACATGTTTAATGAGGAAACTAACTGCGCAAAGTCGTGCACTTTTTATCTAGACATCTGACAAATTGTTCGAAGTTGCACAGAAGGACCATTGTCAGCATCAGGTCAAGTGAATGGTAACCACGCTTTCGAACAAACTCTGATGGACTATAAATTGAGAGTATAGTAACTGCTTATGTTCTTACATTCCCACCTTTAAACAGTGCTGCTTGTATGTAACTTGTGCATTATTACATTTAAATTCTTTCCTTGCCCTAGTAGCCTAAAAGCCTATTTTGATTGTTTATTTTTGTTAGTTTTTTCAGGTTTTTGACAAATGAAGGCCCTTTTTAGTAGGCCAGTGTCTAGTCAGAAGTGTAAACTAGAGGAAAATAAAGTATTCTGGTTGTACCATTAATTTTCTTTTTTTCAGTTACTTTGGCAATATTGACTTTTTATTCATTTTTTATAGTAATTAAATTTTAATTTAAATTAATTTTCAATTTAAATTATATTTCCACAGCTAGTTCTGGCAATTGTAGTCATCATGGAAAATAATAACCCTGTACCATGCATTGACTACTAACTGCTATTCTGCTACTACTAACAGCAACTGAAAAACCAAAGACCAAATTTTCTGAAGCTCAGTTTCAACTCTCCAGTGCTGGGCAATAGTTTCTTTAACACATCCTAGCCACCAATGATCATTATATGCAGCCACGACATAACCTTTGATGCTTGCAAAGTCATATGAAACCAAGTGATGCTACTTTTACGTCAAGATATCTCAGCAACACCTTAAAAACCAAAGACCAAATTTTCTGGTGATGTCCATAACATTACGATCTAGCTTTAGTAAAAAATTGATCAATTTTGAAATAGAGGTTTTTCTGTTATTGAATTTGTTATATTTTAAAATCGTATTTTAAAATCATAATAATTCATATGGGGATGGCATATAATTTGTTCAATCTATAGAGCTGGACAATAGCTTTAAAACAGTATAAGGACCACTTCCATGCAGCTTACATTAAGGTAAATATAGCCAGTCAAAGTCATAATTTCCAGTAAATATTAAGCAGTTCAATCATAACATTTTCTTGTTAAGGGTCTGTGTCTCTAAATAAAAATACAAAGGTAACGGCAGTTCAGTCACACGAGAAGAAACCTCATTTAAAAGGGCATCTACTTCTCTAAAGGAGAGCCAGGTGAAGGAGGGCTGCATGGAGGGCAAGAGGAGCTAGACGAATGAGGGCCACGCGGAGGGAAAGAGGATCTAGACGAATGAGGGCCACGCGGAGGGACAGAGGAGCTAGACGAATGAGGGCCATGCATAGGGAAAGAGGAGGTGGATGAACCCACTGTCTATGAGCGAGTCCAAGGATAAAAATGATTAGGATTGGCTGTCGATACTAACATCATACATTATGCAGGCCTGTTAGGGATATAACCATAAGTCCTTAGTCTTAGTCCTTAGTCATAAGACTAAGGACTAAGATCTTAAAAACAACTTATCATGCATATGCAATGAACAAATACTCTTTATATAAAGCATTGTTAGTTTTGAAGGGGTTCAGGTGTGGATGAATCTTAACAGCATTCCTTTAAGAACAGGAAATGGAAGATCTCGTGGGTCTGCTCCCCCAAATAAATGCACGAAAATAATTAAAAAAAAATTTAATTGGGCATTCTTGTTCAGTTGAAACCCCCCCCCCCCACGTCCGTGAAAATTTAGCCCCCTTTTTCATAAATCTCTAATGTCACTCTTGTGCTGTACTGCAGTATACTAGTATGAGTCCAGAGTGGCAATAGCATTCAATCTTCATAGCAGGTCATGGGGGTGCTAAGCTAACAGAGTGTCAGCCACTGACAGCCTGTTTGAAACCGCATGATACAGTGTGCTCTATCATATTATAACCTCAATGTCACAGACGACTGGGTATTCACAATCCTCCATCTCCTCCTGCAAAGCTCAGGTGAAAGCATTTTATCCATCAAGCTAGGTCACCTTGGTCCGACTTAACTTTTTTTGATCTACTTATTGAACGTAAACATCAAAAACATCTTCAGGAATATTTATCAAAGAAAGTTTCACAACATTGTCACCTGCTATTGAGTCAAAGATGAGTAACAGATGAGTCATGGGCGAGTCCTACACAAAAGAAAAAAGGCACCTACATCTTTCAGTACATCATTTGCAGTCGCACTGCACTTTCTGTCACGTGCACTTTTACTAAAGCATCTGTACAAATGCGTTTTTTAAGCAGCACCTTCAGTTAGAGGAGATGCCCGTGGATCACATGGGTCATGAAAACAGCTCCACAAAAACAGTACAACTCTGAATCAGCTTTACCTATAACACAACCAGGAATTAGAATCACGTTAAGGGCTCAGTCACATGACTCCCCTGATGATATCATCCTGAATTTCACTAGAATACACAGCAAACCAAGGGATAAACCTACACACAAAGAGACAGAAGTGTCTGAATGTCACAGAGTTTCCAAAGCACTTCCATGAGCAAACAATCAAAACAGTAAAGGCCATGGGGAAGCGGTACGTTTCAGAAAGTACCTTAACTCCAGTCTGACAGACATCTGACTGCAGGACACATCCAGGAGCAAAAGGAGAGATTTCAGACCAGACACTACAACAGAACTAAAAAAAAATTATTCCATCTAAATGTTTCACACACCGATTTCAACTAGTTTCTGCATCCCTTGTCATGTCAGTCTGAATTACCTGTCATGCAAATACAACAAATCATTACCTAAAAAATAAACAATATCAAGTGTTTGGTTTCATTGTCAGGGAGCTGTGATATTATTCTAAATTTTGCATTGTTAAAAAATGTTGTGTAATCATCATTATCAAGGTAAATAGTAGGGGTGCACCGATTGCAGTTTTCTGGCCGATCAACGATCACCGATCCTTAGACAACATTACCTGCCGATCTCGATTTTTTTTTTGCCGATCTTGTTTCTTTCATAACTAAAAGACAATTGCTTCAATGTTTCCATTTTTATTGAGTAAATTGATATGAATACTCACAAAACATGAGGTAGTGTCCTCAAATATAAATGAACATATAAATGAGCATTGCTGTTTGAACTACAAAATCACATTTTTTCATCCTCTTTTTTTCTCATTTTCTCATTCTCTTTTATGGTATAAAATTTCCAAACTGAGGACATGTTGCCTCGAACTCCCCCTCCTCCTTTTTCTTCTTCTTCCTCCTGCACGGCAGCACAGGTGTGACGTATTGGGCGGGCGGGAGGGAGGCAGCCTGCACTGCACCTCTCTCGGGAATGGGAGAAAAGGCTGATTTAAAAGCATATAACTAAGATCGGTGGATCTCATGGGAATATGGTCGATTTCTGATCCCCTCAAATTAACGTGATCGAGGCCGATAGATCGGTGCGCCGATCGATCGGTGCACCCCTAGTAAATAGTTCAAATATTGTGATATTGATTTTTAGGTCATAACACCCGGCTCATGTATGTGGACAATTCTGTGAAGTCCAAAGATAAAGTGAATGAGCTTCAGGAGAAGGAGAAACGTCATGACAATTAGGCAAGTAAATAAATAGTCATTTTAACAACATTTAGTGTGACAACAGGGGAAAAGGGCTGATGAGCAAACTGATGCTCTGTTCAAACTAATATTGTGACCAAAAAAAAAATCACCATCAAAATGCTTAGTGACTGTCTATCAAAGGGTGCTGTCTTATGAACAACAAAGGGATCAAGATCAATAGATCAATTAAGATATATGCTTAGTACTAAACCTTAGACTAGGGTCCGCAACCCTTTCATGTTTGCCAGAGTCTAGGCCATTAAAAAAAACTGATGGCCGGACTGGGGAGGGGGACAGTCGACTGGCGTCTTAGACACAGCACAGAAAACAAAACCCTTTATTACCTGCCTCAGGTATTAAGGTGGTGGACAATAACAAAAATGTGGAGTGGATGGAGGACCTGGGACTGGACTGGGTTAAAAAGCACTGCCTTTGACATTACGTATGACCTCTTAAGCAGTTAAATTGAGCTAGATACAAACAAACTAGCTGGAAGCTAACAGGGAGCTCATAAATTATTGTTAAATAAAAGGGAAATAACAGCTAACAAAACCATCCATCTAAACCAAGCCTTACCCTGCGCAAGGTCCTGGAGGTCCGGGGTACACCCTGGAAGGAAGGTCACGCCACACATGTCCGCAGTCATATATTATGGGCAATTTTAGAGACCGGTGGTCCACAAAGCAGGATTTCTCACTTAGCTGGGTTAACTTCAGATAGATGTTATGACCATCCAATCAGAGTATAGGTAAGGAGCATTTCTATTGGACAATCATGACAATCAGTTTAAATTAAACCAGCTAACTGAGAAATCCTGCTTAATGGTACACCCTCCAGCTCATCTTCATGGTTCAGTTGTCATCAGTACATATGACATAAAGGTTTATGTACCTGGACCCTCAACTGTTACTGTTATTACATGTAGTACTGTGCGGTATAAATGGTATACGATATAAATTTGGCCAACGGGAGAGATTTTGATTATACCGCCCTGCCGCAGATTTTTCCGCTCCTCGGCCGCAAAAATGACATAATCAAGTGGCGTCAAATAATAAATAATTTCTTATTTATATATGAAAATTATTTATATGAATATTGCTGCACCTGGCAGCAGGGTCCTGCACGGGTCTGATTTTGACAAACCGCACCCGCCCATACCCGTCATACTTAAACCCGTATCCGAATCGTTATCCGACAGAAATAAAATTAAACTCCGCACCCGAACCCACCCGCTATAAATGCAGACACCCGACAATCAAATGGGGGAATAAAACTAATATTATATGAAATGTACATTAGGCTACCCTGCACATTATTAGGTTTTATAGGCTATACCTACGTGCATTGTCCATTTTCCTTTGATTACCCGATTGGAATTCCTACGCGAAGGCATAGACTAGTGTTTGGTGCGGTGCTTTATATTACTCTGTAAAAAATGGATATCGTCCACAGTTGATGGCCTCAGCTGACTCCTTCGCTCCTGGATGACAGATCCGCACATGAGAAATCTCACTCACTTGCGGCGCTGGATGCCGGGATAGCGAGAGTAGATCTTGCAATATGAGCAATATTGAGAAACAAACGCTCATGCTCTCCCCACCAAGACAAGACGTCAAAAGAGTTGTTTTCATTATCTGAGATAACTACGAAATTCTCCCACACGTCGGACTTGATTTTAGTGGAGGTACTGGCCGCAACTACACTTGCTAGTTTTCTTTTCAACTCCTCAGCATCCATTTCGAACAACTGCAGGAGATCGCGCGGGCTTTTTGAAAATGAAAGTGGGAGAGATTTCCGGGAATGCGCGTGCAGGCATAAACTGATGTGGATTCTACGTTTTATCATCTTGAATGCAGGGATTTTTTGTGTGTCACTAAAATATAGCCCCCCCAAGGGTATTTTTTGTTGGCACATGATGTTTTGAAAACCGCAATTTCGACCCGCGCTCTCCTGCGTCCGACCCGAACCCGTATCCGACACAGTAGAATATTTTTCACCCGTTTCATCAAAATTTGTGGGTCACCCGTCGGGTACCCGGACCCGTGCAGGACTCTGCCTGGCAGGACCTTTATGGGAGAGATGGTCATTCTAATATAGATGGAGTTATGACAGTAGTCTAATTGTATTAGTTTTGTAGCTTTTGGTTCTGTGTCTTGTTTTCTGCTTACCTACAGTTTACAAAAACAACCTGTGTTTTTAATGTAAGATAAAACGAGGGAAGTTACCTGAAATCTTTTCATATTTTTTTCTATAATAATCGCGGCAATATCACCAACTTATCTGACATACTCTATCGGTAGATGATAAGTTCTATTTGGCCATAGTTTATTTTGGGTAATTTTCTAAAAATTAATCAAATTGTGTATATTAAATTATTAACTAGGCTACGTGCCAAAGCCAGAATGACACGTAAGAGTGCTGTAGTGTGTGGGCTCTTCTTTCCCAAAAATGTTGCTGTTATTAATCCTTAAAGATGGCTTTTGGAAGACCTCAGATCTCAGAATGCTATCATCACATTACCATGTATCTTAATATCAGTGTGGAGGACACCAAGAAGATCCAAAGAGGAAACGTTAAGCCTGACATCCATAAGCAGTGATGCCATATCCACAACTACCTAGGAAGATCAGATTCTCCTATAACTGTAGAGTTAATCATATCACAGAAGGCATTCAAAGGGAAAACATGTCTTGGTCATCTTTCTATAAACACTTGGCCTGATGACCATATTTAGGTTGAACAAAGTCACACATTCTCTGTGGGACTTGTGGGGGTTTATGAAACCATTTAACATGTTCCCCACGGTACAATCAAAAGCTAAGTGAAACAACTGAAACCGTGAGGCACTGCAATCTGGCTGTAAAACCTGTATTTCTCACAATGCATTCTACAAATACAACCATTACACCAAATAAATAACAAACCAGTCAGCTGTGGTGAACTTTGTATTGTTTAAGTGGCATTACAGATGTCTTCAAAGCAGTGATATCTTTTACACAAACATCAACCAACCATAAGTGAATCTGCTTTGCTTGAGCTATGTCCACACATCCTCAACCTGTCAGAACAAAAGTTAGCCAGATACCTGCAGCAGATAACTGCCTAGAAAGATGGCAAAGCCAGTCCTTAACTACTATTCTTCATTAATGTAAGGAGCCATATTACGAAAACCATCTTCGTAACTCTTCCTCCTGACATGGCTGTGAATCTGTGAAGCAAGCAGATGGCTACTGAGGCCTAAGCAATGCTTCACTCCCCTCCCCACCTTCCAACTCATTCCCATCCTCAACTGCGACGCCTGACCGGGGGATGGGAGTGAACCTGATCTCCATCCGTTTCCAGGTCTGATCCCATTTCATGCTTTTATTAGCTTCTATGCGCGTCCTACCACGCCGGTTTTACGAAAAACTGCGCATTTATCTTGTCTTGCCTTTCGGATCATCAGAAACCAAGGTATTACCGGTTATTCGATCGGTACTACAATGTAAATAGCCTACATACCATAAATGTCCATTAAGCAGCGTCAGCGCACAGGGTGCAGAGCCTCCACGATCTCCGGCCCTTACGGAGGGCCGGGCACCCATCTGCGACACTACTCCCCATTCAGCTGTATGGCAGCTTGGACCATCATTAGCCCCGACATTACCGTCGGGGCAGAAAGAAGCGCTTCCCCGGGATCGCAAGGTGGGCAGACGCGCTCCTTTTAAGTCATAAAACGCGGATCCCCCCCCATGGTACTCACTGCGATCACATTGACGAAGGTGGTCTTTCCCGAATACTGCAGACCCACCAAGGTGAGCTCCATTTCCTCCTTCCAGAAGAGGGACCGGAACCAGTCCAAGAGCCGGTTTATCAGAGCCAGCATCTTCGTATCCGGGGAGAAAGCAGGCCACGAAAAGAGGGGAAAAAAGGGACAGACAGGAGACTCTGCCTCCGATCCGCCAGCTGTCTGCAGGAAGTGCGCGGTCATATGACCGTCAACCTGGGAGGAGAGTCGGCTCACGACATCTACTGGTGCATTTCTCGCACTTCTCTGCGATCTGCAGAAAGGCTTATAAAATCCAGCTTTTTCAGCAAGGGACCACACAACTTTCTCGTGCACTCTGCATGCGATAATCATATTTGCTTATAACGGTGTTTTACTTCGTGATCCAGATAAAATAGTGTCCTCGTTCAACCTAATCAATTCACAGCAATCGAATATGGAAAGTATAGGAGACATATCCAGGGGTTTATATAAATGCTTAGTATCATCGAAGTAGCTCTTCGGTTAAATGGTTCGAAGATGTAGGTTTTCATACTATTAAGTTACAAAGCAGATATTTTAACACGTATCCATTATTTGCAACTTGAAAATAACCGTTGTTTCCATAAGGGTACCAGACAGGTGACGCGTAAAAGTTTCGTCCTCCTTTAACCTAAAATGAGTATTGTGTTATTAATGTCAAAAATATACCCAAAATACAGAGGACTTAAAAATCAAACACTTCCAAAACTGTTTTAGCAAAACAGGCCATGTGTGTTAATCTCATTTTACTATGTCCAGTAGAGTCTGTAACCAGATAATCTGTATCTAAGGAGCAGCATGCGGCTCAGTGAGCTAAGCCTGTGTGCCTGTAATCAGAAGGTCACCGGTACAAGCCTCAGCCTCGTGGCCTTTAACCCCCAGGTCCCTGGGCCCCCCAACACGCAACTGAAATCAGAGACCATCAGCCAGAATCTGCCGTCAGCTTATATTGTATGGATCTTAGAGAACCATCAGCATGACAAAGCAACCATGATATTGTGGAAAACCTTCTGTAACAAGATTAAATTAATAACTATAAATTAAGCCTATTAAATTAAGCAAAACAATCTAAATAATAATAAAAATGCTCATAGTTTGTTTGCTTTTAAAATTCTCAGCTTCTGCACGTCTAGCCCCATATCATGACTTTGAAAAGTGTTTTTTAGAAGTTTGTTACAGATCCATACAGAGTTCGTATATTTTCTAAAATTAACATAACATCCGACTGCCGAAGAAATTATCTGCAAAAAATACTGAGTAACCATTACTCCAATTAACACATTGGAGTGAAGTGTAAGTGAATCTTTCTGCCACAAGATGGCGTGGTAATACTACAGAAGATGTGCTGGACAGCCTTGAAGGCTTTGCGTTTTATCTGTGTTTTTCATCGATGATACGATCCAGTTCCTCTCTCACGCGAGGTTAAAAAAATTCAAAAACGAAATTAATGTTTAATTTAGTTATAGCTAATAGCAGATTACAGATCCATGTTTTAGTCCAACTTAAGTAGTGCAGTGTCATATGTTGAGGACATCGAAAATGTTGAATTTCATTCAATAAAAAGCAACTAAAATAATTTATAGATTTGTTTGTACATTGACAATTATACTTTATGCAGGTTTTCCATAACTTGGGTCACAAATGTTACTCACCTGAGTAGTTCAATGATACAATATAGAATTCACTTTTAACTGTTTAAGCTCATATATAAAAACACTTATATATACTCATGAAAAAAAAACTATATATTTAAATATATATATATATATATATATGTTTCCAGTAGCAGTCCATGCAAACCTCCCATTCAACTGAATTTACCTGAATTATTATTATTATTATTATTATTATTATTATTATTATTATTATGTGGCAGAAGTACATCATAAATATTGTGACATTTAATACAGTGTGAATTTTCATGTATGTGCGTTATTGAAAATAATAAAACATTTATTACCATTTATATCTGGTATTTGAATGTAACAATAAATGCAACAATATAAAATCTATAAATATAATTATGTTAGTAAAATGTGTGATTGGTCATTGACAAAACAGATTTTGTAAATTCAGGTATAACCAGATGCACTGTTAAAAAGGGTACTAATTTGTACCTTTGCTTGTCACTGGGTCTGTACCCTCAAGGGTCTGCCAGTTGTACCCTATAGCTGTAGGAAAATGTATATTTTAAGGTACAGAAATGGATTCTGAGGAACATCCCTAATGTACAAACAATATTAATGTACCCTCAATGGTACAAAAATGTTCATCATAGTCCATTTATGTACCTTACAAGCAGGGGCGGATTAACGCACAGGCTAGATATGGCTTAAGCCTAGGGGCCCCACGTGTGCCAGCCTGCAAGGGGGCCCCCATTGGCGCGGAGCGGGGCTGGGTTGGGGGGCCCACAGACTACTGTAGCCTAGGGGCCTCCGTACACCTTAATCCGCCCCTGCTTACAAGATACATTTACCTACAGCTAGGGTAAAACTGGCAGACCCTTGAGGGTACAGCCCCAGTGACAAGCAAAGGTACAAACTGGTACCTTTTTCTGACAGTGTGGCAGGACAGAGGCATACCTGTATAACACTGAGAAGATTCCACTCCCTTAGCTAGAACATGCTGTTCTCGTACAATTTAGCATCAGCACTTCTTATGAGTGTGTGTCATGCTAATTAACAGGGATTTTGTCAGCAGGGGCGTCGGAAGAGCATGGATACCACAGCAGATTTAGGGGCCCCCAAAATACAAAATATAATTTCAGCAAAATGTGACATTTTGGCGGGAGCTCCAGAACTTCTAGCTACGCCTCTGATTGTCAGGGCTATTAATTGTTGGTAACATCAACTTTACTACCATTTAAATGTACGAATGTCGCCATTGAAGTCTACAGATGTTATGTTAACTTGGAAAACACTTTAGACCGTCAGTAGGTGCAGGTTCTTGGTATGAACACTGCAGGACAATCACTTTGGTTTGTCACAGATTTTTACCTTTCTCTTTGGTATTTTGAGGATGTGAACACTTTCCATGCTTAATTTCATTTAAGCCTTTACTAACCAAGCATGTCAGTTTAAATGTGTGGATCTCACCACTCCAAGATAGGGGTTCAATTTCTTATGGTTCACATATTTATTCCTGGTGTGAGAAAACGTAGTTTATCCAGGGGTGGCACTTAAGAATTTTTCCTACTAGCCGATTGCACAGACTATTTCAGTGAGAAATGTAATCTGGCATGCAATTTTTATTTTATTTTTTACTAGCCAGGAGGCTCTTATTCAGTTTTTTATACTCACTCTTTGCTAAATTACTTGCCTCAGGCAAGTGGGCAAGCTTAATTGCCAGTCCCAAGTGTAACATGTGAGGTCAAGTCATCTGATAATATGACAAAGCAGATTTGACCAAAGAAATTATCCTACCCACATTCTCCTCTATATCATGGTGATAAGTACGGGTCTAAAAGTTAGACATGTTTCCAATTTATTCAGAGGCTGCGGCTCTATGAGTCAGATGCTAGAAAATAGAAGAGATATCACCATTTTGCTCATAAGTGACAGACACTGACCACAGGGAAAAAAACTTTATTAATTTGCTTATTTAATGTATATCAACATTTACAGACTAAATATATACATCAGGCGACATTCTCATATGTCCCAAAATATAAAATTCCAAGTACCACTTGCGATACAAAACTAATATTCTCTTTTTTAAATACATTACATTCACATATCTCTCTCGACTTTAGACTTCAGAAATGATAGAAATACACTGAAACATCAGTTACAGGTTTATCAGCTTTAACAAGTGAAGGCAACAGCAAGATCAAAATACAGGCTTTCCGCCAACCGAAAAGTAAATCTGAAAACGATGTATATTAGATTAGCGTAGTACTATGTACATAATCTGTTGGCATACACTGAATGACTGGTCAACTCTCCCATCCCTGGCCAAAGGTGTAATATAGACTTTGCAGGTCATGTATCAAAAATAGATATGTGATACAAACAAAACAAGAAGCAACTAAACTACTGTTCATTCTGGAAGAACGCTGCCAGCCCGCGGAAAGGTAATGCTATCCAGTCGCTGGGCTAAGACGCAGCTAGATTTGGAGAAAGCAGGGCGGACGGGTGAGGTGGGAGCCAGACCACTTTGTACTTTTCGTTGTTCTAACACTGGATCTTTGAATCTAGGTCACGGCTGAAGTTTTGAGCAGCTTCCTTAATTTGGTGAAAACCGTTTGGCAGGATGGAAACGCTTTCTGATTCAGAAGGGGGGGGGGGGGGGCACCTTCAGAAGCAGCATCTGCAGGGTTCATCACATTTACATTCAGCTGAAGTATGACCATCACATTCATGACTTTGCATTGACATTTAACACATGTATAGGAACCCCCCCACACTCTCATTCTTGTCCTTATGTTGACCACCTTCTTAGTGTCTCTTGGGGCTACAGAAAATCTACTACTAGACATCCACAAAGGAAGACCCTCTCGAGTGCTGGCTCCCAGGAAGGTGGGCCAGGCCACTCAGTCTCTGGTGTGGCGAAGGGTGAGCAGGGCTGCCGTTGAGTAGAGGCATTTTCTACATTTTTTTTCCTTCCCCAAATCGCTACTTCCTTCCTTTGTTCCTGCGGTTCACCCCATGGGCCATCCCTCTACTCAATGGCGGCGACATTCAGCCGGTCCATCTCAGTCTTTGGTTTCCAGGTTCAATGGCGGCACGTGCTTCAACGCGTGAAACAGCGCTGGCGAGTCCATAGGGGTCTGGGGGGACAGCCCCAGCGGCGAGTGGTGCTTGTCTGGGGACATAGGCATGCCACCACCATTGACTCCTGGGTACAAGACCGGCATGCCTCCTGGGTACCAGCATTTCTCCAGCATGGGCAGGTAGGCGGCCGCCGTGGGTGGGAGGAGGTAGAAGGGCATGCAGAGTCGAGGCTGAGGGGGGGAGAAGCCCAGGAAGCCGCCATGGTCGGCCATCGCCTCTCCGCTTGGAAGGGCCTCGTCCTCCGAAGACTCCCTCCTCTGCCGCTTGAGCTGAGGCTCCTCGCTCTCCAGTTTGATGCCAGCCGCTGCCCGGTCAGCCAGCGGGTACTTCAGCTCACTGTCCTTGGCGTACGCCGCCTTAGAGTCCCGTTTGTCCGGCTCGCCCCCATAGCCGCTGTCCGTGTCCGTGTCGCTCCCACTCTGCTCGCCATGGGGATAAGTCCTCTGGATAACGGGCACGCAGTTCCTGCCGTGTCCCTCGGAGCCCTTGGCTTGCGGCCCGCCCACCTTGGCCCTGTGCTCCTGCGCCTTTCGCTCGGGCTCCTCCGCATGGGGGCTCTGCAGCAGCTCGGAGGCCACCTTGTGCAGGTGGCCAATCATGTGCGAGGGGGTCACGTCGCCGCCCTCCCCCTGCTTGGCCAGGTACTGCAGCACTTCCCTGGCACACATGTGGAACCCAGACCTGAACATCTCCTCGCTGTTGTCTGGTGGTGGTGGAGATGGCTCACCTGTGCCAAGGAAACAAATAACAACTTAAACCAAAATACTCCAAGATTCCTCTCTCCCTAACTGGCTAATGCCAGGGCTTCACCCATTCCCTTGTTTAATTAAATCCATAAATCCAATACATCCCATCCCTGGCTATATTGAGCCAAAGCTCAAGGAGGATCTTGGAATGAAAAAGAAAAGTACTCAATCTGTTCTTCTGCAACTGAGCAGGTGAACCACCTTTGGTGACATTTGCATTTCGGAGAACCCAGAACTGCAGGATCTGACGGGGAACTCCCTGGTTCTACTGTATCGTCCGCATTTCCAGAATGAAGCATTTAACTCACCGATTTGCGTGCCATTCTGCAGCGCGATGATTTTCTGCTGCTGCTGCTCCAGGAGACTGGTGAGGGCTTTCACATGCTTCAGCGTGAGCTCCAAGACCACCGCCTTCTCCAAGTGGCCCAGCGTCTGAGAGAGAATGACCTCTGGTAAACATGTAGAGCCTCTTACATGGCAGGTACTTAGAACAGGCAGCCACAGTGGCACAAATACCCAGAATCAGTTCTGTGATCTACAGTGTATGCAAAGCCCAATTCTAAGTATTATAAAATTCATAAATGTAGATTTTACCATAGCAAAAAAAAAAAAAAAAAATGGGAAAAAAATCCATATGGTTCACCATCAAGTGTCAATTTTACATACTGATAAATATATTAAATCGGTAGCATCGTGTTTTAGAAATTTATTTTCAACTAACAAAAGTATTAATTCAGATTGAGAAAAATACAAGTATCAATTGGCCGCCAGGTGGCGCTTCAGTTCATTTCCTTTGCCGGACTGGCCCGACTTCGTTCCAATTTCAAACTTACTGTAAGTTTAAGATGCTCCGGCAGTAAATCCTTCAGCTGAGCGATACACTCATTTATTCGGTCTCGCCTTTTCTTCTCAATTAACCGATGTGGTAGTTTGTACGTTCCCTACACACACATAAAAAATACATATAACAGTTTTAACTTTATTATCCACTCGCTTTGCATGAAACCTGAGAAACCGTGAAATTTGCACGCTAAGTCAATTTATGCATTTCGTAAATTAAACTAAGACATAAAAGCATAAAATAAAAAGGTAATTTCCTCACCTTGCTGTCTTCCCCGCGTTTGACTCCCCTCCTGGGTTTATATACGTACATGGGGAAATCCAATCTAAAAGGCACGGGACATGCCCGTCAGCAGACAGCACACGTACACATCTCCGCTCCGGGAAAAAGCTCCGGTGACAGTACAAAAGCAGCAAATCCACGGCAGATTTTCACTTACCCTTGCATGTCACTCATTTCCAGCGGCGGGTGTTTTGCCACACATGGAGGCGGCTGTGCGCTTGTAATCCTTTCCATCTCGCTTACTTTTTAAAAGCGAAATCAGAATAAAGCTAGACAGCCGACTTCACTGCGTATTTAAGCTTATCAGCATGGAACCGTGAGAAATATGATATTCTTGTCCTAAACTGTCGATATTTCAGATAACACCGCAAATGCGTCGATATTTGATTAAATGATCTCCTGCGCTCTTTACTTTTTTTGCTGAAAAATGAATGCAGCTGATGGTGATGGTGGTGGCGGTGATGTTGTCAATTTGCTAACCGAGCGTAGTCGGCGGTAGTTTTGAAGCTGCAGCCTTCGTTAAATGCACGAGTGTGGGAGGACGACGCTACGTATTAAATAAAGCCTGTGACTGTAGACACGTCCCTGGCTCAGGAACTGGCCTGCCTTCGTCACATGAGCCTCACGTGTTGGACAGCGCTTTGAACCGGGGGAGGGGGGTGTGCAGCTCGAGGAGGAGCCGCAGGAGGAGGACCTGCCCCTCTCCGGCTTCGATCTGATGCCGCTTCGGTCCCCCATACTCCGTGCACCGCCGTGCCACAAAACGCAGTCTAAACTGAGGCAAACTTTTTTTTTCGTCCAACCCGAATATTGATATTTATATATACGCGCAAAATAATGTGCATTTGTAAAAGTGGATTGCTTACTACATTTAATGTAAGCTATTTCTACATTTTTAATTAATAAATTGGTTCTTCATTTAAGTTAAACAATATTATTCCCAAAGTAGATATAATTGAAATAGAAGGTTTAACAATATTGATACAGGTTTATAAACATAATGCCAGGGTAAGTTAATGCCTATCTGCCTTTTTAAATTTCCAGATAATTTATCACTATACTGTAAATTTATACGTAATAGCCCGCTGTCTGAACCACCTTTAGTTATCCGCTGTTAATCGGTTGACAAAACCGTTACATTCACGAAGAACAGTATTAAGCATTTAATTATTACCGTGTGATGCTGATTGTAGTAATGCATAAACCACTGGAGAAGTGGACAAGTAATTAAACAACTTCAAGGAGCTTTCAAATCGTATGTTTAAACAATAAACACAATGCTTACGTTCATTAAAACTGATGTTAAACAGCTAACTCGTGCATTACTTTTTATTACACAGTAGGTTACTGCTTAGACGAAAAGGTCGATAATCTTTCTTTTTAATATAAAATCCCTAAGGAATGCAGTCCGTTACACTTGTCCAGTATTTAAAACCATATATTCATTTTAAGACGGAGGTCTTGAGACCAAATTAGTAATATGATAATATTTATGATTCAATATTTATGAAATGCAGACGCTGGCCGGTTTTATGACACGGTGTAAATGCCCTGTTATCAGTGTGCGGCACTGCGCAGTGCACCTGTCTGGCCGTCCCTCTGCGGTATCAGTCACGGTGTCAGTCACGCCGGCCCCCCACCTGATCCGGATTCCCACCCCTGCCGAAAGCGCCCCATAGGGCAGATCCGATATTCCCGTAGCTCTCGGTTAAACTGCTTTGGATGCATCGCCGAAATAATTAAATAACCGTACGTAGCACGCGCACGCAGGAAAGTCCCCGTGGATTAAATGCGGAAAACCTACTAATCGTGTGAATGTTATTGACACAAGAGACGACCCTATTGTATTCGCTTCCCACGAAAGTTTTCACAACGTGCGGTTGTGAAATAGCATTAAATATTAATCAAAACTACAGATTAATGGGCAAAGGGACAGGACGAGCTGCAGGTTTCCTTAATACCGGAGGTAGCCTACAGCAGGAAATAGAGCCGAACCTTTCCCATGCATTCACTTCTCCGTGAATGATAACTTGCTTCCGTTTAATTATGGTACATATTATGTCGACAGCCTGGTAAAACACACGTAAACCGCAAGTCCTACATGCCTGTTGATTTAATATTTGTCCGGATCGTAACTTTTTGGTTAACTTGCTATAACATAGGCTAGGCTATTTGTTTTTGCGGGGAAATGTATCGGTTGCAAAGTAAGTGCATTATTATTTAATTACATTAATTAATGAGGTTTTATTGACACTCGTTTCAGGACAATATATAGGCCTACATCATTTCGACGGTTTACAGAAACAAAATAAATAAATCGTCATTTTATGATTTGACTGAAATATAAAAAGTGCATTGGGGTTTGGCAAATCTTACAAACAATCATTATTTAATAGGTTATTATTTAAGAAATATATAGCGCTCATAATACTTTATAAGGAAAAATTGGGATACGTAGCAGCCCAGAATACCGATAAATCAATAAAACAAAACGAACCCACAAAAGAGGTTGAGTCCACATAAAAAAAAAAATATTGAATAACAAATAAACATCTTATTATATTGTTATTTATGCGACTGCTTTTGTCAGAACGGTCCCACATAAAATGATTTTGTACAATGATACAGTACGATTTAACGAAAACTTCTAAAATCAATTAAAATTAAAAATAATTTTGGTTATTATTTACTCGAACGTTCATGGAACGTATTTGATTCCACAGATGAATCCTGTAATTATACAGTATCTAAAGGTCAGAGAGCAGCGCTGCATTCACTTTTTCCTGGACTAATGGCATGCAGACGAATACGATGTATAGGTATAAACACACAGGTAGTTAACCATAAACACACAGTACCGCTTTATGTAATAATGTACAGCGATTTTAGGTAAGTTTGACTTCGCCGGATCACATTAAGTGGAGGTTTCTAAAATTTTTGTTCTGTAATTTTAACAGGTCACTAGAAGAGGCAGAAACACCATCACGTCTCTTTAGAGGTCCGGACGAAAACCAGTGACCCAGTGAGAAGAAAGGAAGACCTTAGCTTAAACGGAAACCCCCTTCAATGTATTTTTGAGGTTTGTCGAGCCGAAGCATCAGGGAGCCATATATGTGGTTAAGGTTTGACTAAGCCTGCAGAATGTGTGGACGTGGGAGGCGGTATCAGTGCGTGAAATGACTGCAACCCCGGTACGGTGACTGACTGAATGTCATGCTCAGCATCATCTGGGAGACGAGCGGACACACAAGACGTTTAAATGCACCGCATTAAAAAGTCACTCATGCAGGCTGTGTGCAGGAACTGGCAGCGCACAGGGGTGAGAAAACATTCACGTTATCTGAAAAGTTCAAACAGCTACATGAATTAGAGACTGAAAATGGAAATAGCAGAAGCAGACAAAAGGGACAGATAGATAAATGCGTCAATGGCACAGACATCGGGAGGACCCGAGTACTCGAACTTTAGTACCCAAACTTCAAGGTTCAAAAACAGTTTATTTTCTGAAATATTACGACTTTACAAAAGTTGCTGATTTCACGGTATAAGGTTGTCGTTGAATAAACCGCTGCTAACTTGCACACCCCATGTATCACCATCACTGCCTAAGTCCGGGGTGCAGCCTGGGCAGGATGCCAGCCCATCATAGGCCACGTGCACTATGGGTAGTCTAGACACCCCGTAACCTAATTGCATGGAGTTACTTCTTATGACACTTTATGAAAACTCCTACAGCTGAGTTGCTATTCAAATCCTCAACCCCAGAACTGTGAGTCAGGCAGGATATCTACTGAACCATCATGCCACCGTATTGTCTGTGCTTTATTGAAAAGAATAGTTATTTGAACACCAAAGTACAATGCATTATGTTGCGCAAAGAATACCACGGTCCACTGTGGGAAGTTCATCCATGGACACTTGGGCCACATGCAGTACCACCAGCTTCCCAGCTTCTCACCAGCTCAGCCCCAATGTAACAGATATACTGAGATGTCGATAAACACAGAAGCATGTGTTCATGTGGGTCGTTGTGTGTGTAGCTTTTCCACTGCGGGGATTATGGGATGGTTGCCGGGTCCCCCCGTCCCGGATGCTGCATATTGACATAATCATATCATCAGAGTCTTCATATTTATGGCCTCACTTTTTGATAAAGCAGCTTATCCTAAGATTAAGGATCAGACTTTGTGAAAGTTCTTACTTCGTCACCTTGTGAAATTAACTCACATGTCGCAGGTGTTCAGTAATGCAGTCTTATGTGTCCAGATTACTGCCTCTCCAGAGGAGGGGGAAAAAAGAAAAACAGCTGAAAAAATGGCAGAAAGAAAAGCCACAGTGTAGCACTTGATAGGAAGAACCCACCATCTTATTCTTACAGTAACTAATTTCCTGTCATGGTTCCATTATTGAAATAGTTACTATTTCCCAGAAGCACAAGCGATGATGCAGGAGACTCTCTGGCTGGGATGGCAGCGAATCAGAGGGACTACTGGGCAATTTTGATATGCCGTATCACCTGGCTACATGGTTTTGGATTGTCTGAGTAAATCTAAATGCATGTACAGGGGAGACCATACTAAGTGCATATGACCCCAGACGGGGGTGCATATTAAACCCCTAAAACGGCATAATAATAATAATAATAATAATAATAATAATAATAATAATAATAGCAACACAAGTTTCATATATTATATATATGATGATGATGAAGAAGAAGAAAAGAACACCAGCCATCAGAAAGAAGAACTCTGTAAATACCAAAAACACTGAAAACTGGCAATTCTGTACAGGAAAAAAAAACTTTCAAAATACATAATTTAAAAATGACATAACTTATCTTTCGGTTAGTGGACCCTAGTGGATCCTTGTTTGCTTTATTGGAGACAGATTTTAAGTGAACAGCCTCCAGTGATAGTGCAGAGAAGCTGTAAATGTTATTTATGCTTTGCGTCGACTAGTCACATGCTTCCAATGAAGGTCCATTTACCGGGAAGTGGTGAATGAATGAGCAACTTGTTGAACGGATGAATGCAGGAATAACCGGAGCCTTTTATTACAGGCATGTGCGGCCATTAAATGGGGAAAAACTGCCCTAAGCTGAATCATTGCCTAAATTAATTTCAGCACATATGTCCTGAGCATGAAAAGCAGGTGGGGAAGGAAAAACAAGATGCTGCTTGGTGGTTTCCTTGTTCCATGAGGGAGGGGGGCATGTATGACTGTATTAATCAAATAATTTAAGCTCAGGGTAATTTCTGAGTGGGGGGAGGAGAGTCCACATGTCTGTATTTAGCAGTGAGCTAAATGAAATGGCCAGCTGTGTACTTTCTCAGTGTCAGCCAACAGGGAAATGGACCCTTTCTTCGACCATCGCTCAAAATACTTCACTGGAGCATCACTGAGAACTCTGCCCTACTTTTGGCTTCTCCTGACCCACTTGAGATACCTCAGATACACAAGGCACGTGCACACAGCTTTGAAGCATCAGTTACAGCTGGAGTGGGCTAATCACACCATAGAAATATCACTTACTACTGTAGGAGGCTGATAACTTGACTGGAAAACAATTTAATTTGATTAAATAAAGAGCCATGGATATATCTAAACCAACTTAACAAATCCTTTAAGTTTAAGTAGAATTTTTTATAGTAACCAATTTGGACTTAAAGAAAATGTATTTTTAATGATACAAAGTCAAAAGTCCTCTTACTCTTCGTCAGCTCATGGTCAAGTTCATCTGTGGTACATTTACACAGTGTCCTTGTTTAACTAAAAGTACTGTTGTTGCACTGACAGAGCAACTATTACTTTGACAAGACAGTGATTCATGGAGAAGCACCAAAATGAATCCTCCTTCAGTTGTCCTAATGACTAATACGAAAACCCAGGCCGGCATTAGGTGTTAGGTGACGTTACCAGAGGCCACTACAGACGTTAACCGTGAACCGCCACCAACTCCAACAGCACTGGCAGCAAATTCCGGCGCCAGAATGACAAAGGAAGGTTCAAATGTTTTAATGTACAGTTTGAAATTGATTTATAATAATTCAGACGATACTCCAATCCCATACTAGTACGTTTTATTTTCAGTAACACTTGTTTCAGATCCTATGATGTCTTTCTGTGAATGAAATTCCCTATACAAAAAAAAACCTCATACTGAATAATACAACGGTCCGTGTCAAATGACCAAACCTAATGGAAATAGGGGTAAGCAGTTGCTTCTTCCATAGGCAGGCAGAAAGTCCTCGCTTGCCTAGAGTTCTTAAAGAGGAAACTCTGAAGAGGTGTCAGCCAGTGGCAAATGTGCTCCTCTAACTGGTGGATGCTGATTATTAGTGCATAAAAGAGCCTGCAATTCAGAATTAATTTTAATGAACAATCATTACAGCCTCACCATTCCTGAACTAATACAGTAAGTATTGGCCTACCCTGAAAACTACTGTTCTAAAACAATATTTCCCAACAATATATATGAACATAAATATAATAGACATTTATACACGAGTGGTGTTCTGAGTGACACAGTCATTCATGGAAAACAAAAACCTAGATGAACAAAAACCTCCAGACAAAATACAATTTATATTAATACTTTGTGAATAATTTAGATAATAATTTTACTTCAAATAAAATAAATAAAACCAGAAAGTCTTGCACATGCAATATTATTGGTCCGATCCCTATCCTAAGTGGAAACGTAAGTCCTCTTATTTAAAACGTCTACCCACACATAGTTTATTCTTCTTTAACTCATTAAGCAAAAGAGAAACAAGTCAACTTTTGGAGACTGATACCATCCCTTTAAGACATAATTTACAGCTCAAATGTCATGGTCCTTGCATAATAAAGTATTCATATTGCACATCATACAAAAATAAGACAAATACAGCTTGCTCTACTAGTAGTAAATACAAAAAGATCTTTCACCGCATCTCTCATTTCCTCACAGTCCAGTACAGCCCTGCTGCTGTGTTTCAAGTTCACCCAGTAAAGGCCATGAGATGAAAATTCACATGAGTTTATATAGAAAATGCGTGGCCCGTAGTCCTGTGCAGAGGAGAGGGGCGGCAGGGGGGGTGTGAGCGAGGAATCCTTGGTACCGGTTTGGCTTAAAAGTGTCCTAAGGGCGAATTTAGATAAAAGCTACACACTCATCAAGTTGGCTCGGGATGTGACACCACATTTCCACTGGATCTGGACTCCTAAGCGAACGCAAAGCGGCTGTTGATGTGACTCTCCCCCTCCCTCCTCCCATCAGCTGTCAGTCAGTCCTCCTCTCCTCATGCTGGTTGCTGTGGATTGACGTTCATGTGGGGGGGGTGCCCCAGGAGGCCGATCCTCTGTTTCTGCTTCCTCTGCTCTGTCATCTGGAAGGACAGGCAGGGCGAGAGCGCTCTTCATGTCACGACACCAACAGGCACATGAACACGCACATTTTACTGTGTCAACGCTTCTGCCAGCCAGATACTGGCATGTGTCAGGGCCAGACATGCTGCAGGCATGATTGGTCCCTGATAGCAGCTGTCCAGAATCATCTCATACTGAGAATGAAAAGTTAGACCGACCGAAGGAAGGAAAGAAGGGAAAAAATAATAATTTAAATACTGCTTGCACTGATTTTGTAAGTTTCAACATATTTCACCTCTGGCCACTCATGCAACGCTGAAGGGCATTTCTGAGTACTGAGACCTAGTGATCTGGCTAGATCTCCAAAGGTCTCATTGATCAGCCATAAACTTCTATACCAAATTCAGCGTCCATTTCTGTTGGATGATATATAGCATTTGCCAGCAAAGCATACATAACAGAATTACGCTGATCATCCCAGTACTGTTCTGCTCACCAGGCAATTGCCAAACAGTTTATCATTTCAAGGTTCCAATTCAAAGGCAATTGCAGGTGACTTTGCAATGGTCGCCTAGCAAGCTCACTGGGTTTTTCATTGATCCTGTGATCCACCTGGTCGCACCGCATAGCCCCTACCGCCCTCCGCCACACCCTATGGCCCCTACCGCCCTCCGCCACACCCTATGGCCCCTACCGCCCTCCGTCACACCCTATGGCCCCTACCGCCATCCGTCACACCCTATGGCCCCTACCGCCCTCCGTCACACCCTATGGGCCCTACCGCCCTCCGTCACACCCTATGGCCCCTACCGCCCTCCTCCACACCCTATGGCCCCTACCGCCCTCCGTCACACCCTATGGCCCCTACCGCCCTCCGTCACACCCTATGGGCCCTACCGCCCTCCGTCACACCCTATGGGCCCTACCGCCCTCCGCCACACCCTATGGCCCCTACCGCCCTCCGTCACACCCTATGGGCCCTACCGCCACACCCTATGGCCCCTACCGCCCTCCGCCACACCCTATGGGCCCTACCGCCCTCCGTCACACCCTATGGGCCCTACCGCCCTCCGCCACACCCTATGGCCCCTACCGCCCTCCGTCACACCCTATGGCCCCTACCGCCCTCCGCCACACCCTATGGCCCCTACCGCCCTCCGTCACACCCTATGGCCCCTACCGCCCTCCGTCACACCCTATGGCCCCTACCGCCCTCCGTCACACCGTATGGCCCCTACCGCCCTCCGCCACACCCTATGGCCCCTACCGCCCTCCGTCACACGCTATGGCCCCTACCGCCATCCGTCACACCCTATGGCCCCTACCGCCCTCCGCCACACCGTATGGGCCCTATCCCCCTCTGTCATTCTCCATGCTCTACCACCTTATGTTTGTAACTGGCTTTCACAAAAGAGGGCGGGGGCGGCGGCAGTATTAGAACACAAATGAAATGCATGCTGCTGTGTACCAGGAATCATCAGGAGACTCATTTAAAAAAAAAAAAAACTAAGAAAAAAAAATAATGACAATGGTAATAAGGATACTGTGATCTTCATCTGGCCTGTCTGTACAGTGCAGTAATATTTACTGAATGGGGTTATGGGCACAAAAACAAATTAGTTAATATGAAAAAAAAAGGCGGAAATGGCAGAGACTGGGATTTTTTTGTACTGCGGTGGAATTGTCTCAGAAACAAAATTAGAGCAACTAACGTTTAATTTGTTGTTGTCTAGGGCCAGACAAAACTTTTCACCCACTCCAGTTTCCTTCTGTCTGGACTGGTGTCTAGATACAACTTCAGTTCCTCATAGACACTTCTTATTTCATCTCAATCTGCACTTTTACCTACAACTCTAGCGTTATTTATCAGAAGTAACACTTAGAGTGTGACTGGAGGGGTCTTCTCTTCTCATTCCTAACTTCTAATTTGATCCTTATCATAAGATTGCACATTGCATTGAAGAAGTGCTTGTACCTTTCACTGTCTGGCCTGGTTTTGATCAGCACAACATGATGGTTCCTGCTCTTTATCACAGGAAGTGAAGATGACCGACTGGAGTTCAATAGCTCATCAGGTTAGGAGGCTAATATGTCGAATCACAAAGATACGGCAAATAGAGCGACAGCCAAACCAAGACCCACCTGCTCCTTGAGCTCAGTTAGCTGCCCAGAGAGGTTGGACACCAGTTTCATGGTAGACTCTAGCTTCTCCTGAAGGTTGCGGATCTCATTCTGTTCACCATCACCATCGCTGCTGACCAGAGACATGGCACGCATGCGGGGGAACCAGTCCAGGTTGTGCTCCTGTAGATACGGGGAGGAAGTTACCGTTGTTAGGTGAGGCTTCAGCTATGGGGCTTGATGTTAAACTAAGACCTATGACAAACCAACAGTGAAGAACTGAAAAGTATATTTGAGATGTTGTATTCCTCTGAAGCTTCTCCTCTGAATCAATCCACCGTGTAAAATTCAGAGAATTCATGCTTCGGTTGAACTCCCAGTGACACTAAATATATGTTTGCCTGGTCTAACATTTCAATGCCCCTTTGACTGGAATCCCCTTAATGATGAATTCCTCTCTGTTTTCCTCTTTTTACATGAAGAAACATTCAGAAACTAATAACATTAAACCAGAGGATGTTCCATATTAGAGCGGAATGTAAAACGCTCACATGTGACCGGTGGAAGGCGGTGTCTAGACCTTTGTCATCTTTCTGTACGGTGATGTCCAAATTTTACTGGCCTCGAAGATGAAATGGTGCAAGGTCAGGCCAAACTCTGCAAGACTCCATATCCTGACTGAGCTCCTTTCGTCAACATGGGAGGTCCCAGTATACCAGATAGACAACAATAACTCAGTGTATCTCAAATAAGACGTCAGCCAGGTGGTGGTGGCTCCAGATCATTTGTTTTATGTCACAAATTGTGAGATGTTCACAGGTTTTCTATTTCAAACCACGCACACACACACAGAAATACACACACACACACACAGAAATACACACACGCACACACAGAAATACACGCACGCACACACAGAAATACACACACGCACAGAGCATAACTGCAGTTCTTTAAATCTTTTTTTTTCAGACTGGTGTCATCTTGTCATGACACTGTATGGTTCATGTCACATAACTATAAGACGTCAGACCGACACACACAAAACACACACTCACACGCACAAGACACAGACAGCACGGTCTAGTGTTTTGGTCCTATTCAACGTAAATCTGGCAACACGTGCCTGCATACGAGCAGACACACACGGGACGCGTGCACGCAAACACACACACAAACGCACACACACACACACACACACACACGCACACACACACACACACACACACACAGGTGTCTCGGTATAGCCACAGTAGAGGAAGCAGCCGCGGGGTTGGGGGTGGTGCTGGCGGCAGGCCTGTAAAAGTCCCCGCGATACAGCTCCACAATCTCAGACATGGGGGTGGGACGCAGCCCTGGGTCACAGGGGAACCACACACTGTCATTCTGAGAGCGGAGGAGAGCAGAGAGGAACACTGCTTCCTGAATGCGGTGAGACAGGGGGGTCTGTATTTACCTACATCTCTGACCTTCCCACGTCACCATCACAGCTGTCTGACCTCAGCCAGTCAAATGCTGACAATACGGCCGGCATGCGGCATGCCCCCCCCCCCGTGACACAATCTTCCCTTACAGTCTACAACCCTCTACTCCTCCTCACCCAAACCCACTGAAACAGAATCCAGCCATGATTTTATACAGGCTATTTTACAACAGACTGTCCGTGGGGGGGCGGGGGTTCAATAAGTGCTTACACAAGCACCCAGGTTGCTGGGGGCATCTGGTCCATTGTGTCAGAGGCTCGTGAGCAACAACCATTAAAAGTAAATAAATGAGAAACAACTTCAAATCATTTAGTCACGTCAGAAGCTTCTGGATTGGCCTAACGCTGCACTGCCAGTAAATGTCTGTCCGCTATCTTTCACCTCATCGATTTTAACCTCACCAGTAACCCCAGCTTTACGCCAGTTTAATGGAAATGACGGAAGAGCTGTTTTCACAGTTAAAGCCACAGATGGGAGCGGAGAGACAGGAAGTCGTGGCTTTGAAGCTACAGAATGACAAAAGAAATAAATGGAGCTTCATTCACTATGACCTTTTTTTAAAAAAAAAAATTCCCTTTTGTGTCAGGTGCTCTGAAGCGCGTTAAGGGGACGAGGCTCTACGATTTCACACTGCAAAGAATTTGATGTTCTACTGAAGGAGTCTCATGCAGTGAGGCTCCGTGTGCATCTGTGCTCAGCCGCCTTTAGTGTTAAAGTCTTCGTAGTGGATTTTTAAAGGCACAGAGAGAGGCTGAATGAGTGCCATGATGTCACTGACATTAGGGATGCTGCCATCACTACGTTTGTCACTCTCCTGCCTGTCCCCCTTCCGCACTGGCAGTGGCCTGCCTCGATTTCCCTCATGCCTCCCACACCCCCCCCCCCCCCACCTTCCGGATTCGCATCACGCCTCCGGCATCAAGAACATGAAGGAGGGGCTGCCGGGGGACGCATGGTGACAACACAGAGGACACCGTGAGGAAAGATGTGATCTCAGGTGCTCTACCTATCCTGAGTGAAAAGTCCATGAAGTCCTGCTCTGTCAGGTCATCTGAAGTCAGTCGAGGCTGTGAGGGGCGAGGTTATTTATGAAGCCCACACATCAAAAGCATGCTCACGCAGTGGGGGGGGGGGGGGGGAGTAGTGGGCGAGGATTATCGGTGCATGGCAATCCGCTGACCCTGGGTCGCCCCCGTGTGCTTCACCTCGGATGACCGGCTGTGCCGTCGGGCCAGATAATCCACTATCAGGCAGGAGGTCCCCGCACAGCAAGGGATAGACCTGGACCAAACGGCATATGACCCCACCATAGCTCTGACGGCAGCATGACTGAGGCGAACAACCGCGCCAAACACGGATGATGCTCGTTCAGATACCAGAACAAACACGTTTAACGTCCTCCCTGAATCGGGAAAAAGTCACGTGTGAGACTGATAGGGGATTTACTGTGCTGAAAAAAGAAGTGTAATAATATAAAACATTACAAAAAAATCTTCCCATCTGGTGTCTTGTGTGTCAGTCTCTGATTTTATGCCAGTTTGTTTTTTCAGTTTTCCCACAATCCTCAGCTGCTAGTGGGTTTTCTGGTGTATGGGTTCAATGTGTTTTGTCCAGAGTCTCTGACAGTGCGATTACATAACAGAAGCCCACGAGTGCCAGGCGTATGGAGAATTCAGGGAACGCAGAGCAGACCTTGAAAGAGACCCTCATTACAGCATCTATCTGAAGGCAACCAGATAGCTTGGCCAAAGGCCACTTGCTTATTGCCTGAGTTGGACATATATGTAGATCCACTGAGGTTCCTGTAACTCACTAATGTTCGATGGGTCAGGATCAACCCTACCTTGATCATCTTGGCCACGTAGCTCTCGGGACCCGTGTACTCAGTAGAGTCCTTCACCTTGACCAGGACAATGAAGAACAGGTAGTGCCACATGTTGTGCTCCACCTTGATGTGCTCCTCAAAGGTCACCGTCTTGTTGTCGAACTTATCACGCTCCAGGCCTGCAACGTGACAGCAAGCACGAGAGATGAGGACACACTGGAACGTGTGCCTTGGCTTGCAGGGACAGATATGTGGGACACCAGGCCTCCCCTATTGTATGGGGACACGTCCCAGTGTCTGGCCAAAAAATGTAAAGACTAATTAAGCAAGCAATTCAGAAATTGTGTTATGCTTGAAGAGGTATCACTAGGAGAGGCTAAAGTTATTTCCAATGGAACAGAGTTCCCCTGAGAAGCAGACTGGTGTCTCCTATGTCAGCTAGCCCTGAGGACCACCTGCTTGGACCTGGGGGCAGATTTTCAGCCCTTGGAAGGCATACCAACAAGAGGCTTAGCCTTGCTGCATACCTGCCCACACGGCACATGACCACCAAACTAATTTCAGTGGGAGAAGGACAAAAAAAAGCAGAGAGGTAGAATTTGGAGCTGCATCTCTGGGGGATTACAAACTGAGCTGGGAACAGGGCCGACCCCGCTCACGAACTGGGCAGGGACAGGAAGGCCTCCTCCGCCTGAGCAGTGACTCAGCGTTCCGGGAAGAAGGGGGCGTCTCGGCCTGGGCCTCAGGCAGACGCTGCTAGTGTTTACTTTTATGAGCAAAACATCTCGCTTTCTCCAGCAAGCCAATGATGCTGCGTCTGGCTCCAGGTTAGCGTTGGCGGGTGTGGTTGCATCTATCCTATAGCAGTCATCATTTGTGCCATCCGCCCACCACCAAGACCCCGTCAGTAGTGCGAGAAGAGGCTGAGATCCAGCCCCGGTGTCTCCTTACCGCAGATAAAGCAAGTGGTTTTTAGAACCTCTTCTTTCTTCTGCTTTTCACTCCTCAGGTCGGCAAAGGTATCAATGATCACTCCAAAGATCAGGTTGAGGACAATGATGATGACCATGAAGAAGAAGAGAAGGTCGTAGATGACTCTGGCAGCAAACAAGGGTTCCTGCCAAGGAAAGGCAGGGGTTTTTCCCAGGCACACAGAGCCATACTGTCCCCCGATATATTGACCAGCATCCAAAGCTCTCAGTACAGTATCAACACAAACATCATTATTAGTTTTTAACCACAACTACTGACTAAGCTGTAAAGTTTTAGACAGGAGATGCAACGTAGTCCGATGTCATCATATATTATTTCGCTAAACACCTGGGGAAACTGCTTCTAAAATACAGTCATATCAAGTCTGGAGGAAAGCTTGTTTTTAAAAAAAAAAAAAAAAAACACCCTGAAACTCCTGCTGTCAACATTAAACAGAAGTGGAAGCTTCATTTTGTGGGTCCAGCAGCTGGGAAGCTCAGCCTAATTTCCACTCATTAGCGCTGGTCCTGCTGAGAGCAGCTCTGGTACATTTATGTCCAAGACAGAGAGATTTCATCGCACGCACCTGTCTGACTCACTCCGAGGCCCTCATACAGGCATGGAGAATCATGGGACAGGATCGGTTTAGGGGCCCCGAGTGTGACATATGGGGGCATGACTTATACTGGAATTCTATGGCATGTGAAACAAGTATTTAACATACTACATGTGAGGTGATGGAATGCAATACAAATATTCTCCATTCTATCAGTCAGCATTATAGAATTTCAGTTACATTACATATTTCCCAATTCATTTCTGACACTAGAAAAGTTCATACTTTCATAATACCATACTAATCACCCTCAGTATGAATATTAAGTTGACTGTAACTTTAGTAAACCATTGTGTTGTGAGTTGGGGCTTTGATAGGCCTATTTTAGGGGGGCTTTGGCATCCATTCATCTCTAACTACGCCCCTGATTGTGAGCATCCACAACTAAGCTTTGAGACAGATTAGCTCAGAAATCCTGCACAGTTCCCTCCTATTCCTGACGGACTGACTCCATCACCAGTTGGACACGCCTTTGTGTTCAATTCCGATCCGGCCCCTTCCCAGAGTGGAAATGACTGTACCTCTTTGGACGGTTTTCGTAGGACGTCCCCGACCCCGCCTCCGCTGCGGAGTCCGTGGCTTAGGACAGTGACGATGCACATCAGCAGGGAGTCACAGGTACGTTCCTTATCTTCGATCACCAGGGCAGGTGGATGTGCAGCAGCCGCTGCTGAGGTATGGGTACATGCCCATTCTTAATGCGCATCTACTGCTTTGCTAATATGCATCAGCACAATGCTACACACAACATTCATGAGCACACAACTTTACAAACACGCTGCTGACACAGGTACCTACTGACCCCTTCAAAGAGCATTACCAAGAACTGAAGCTGTTACGAATTGAAGCCCATGGCTACACAAAGCCTGTGTTTACAAACTGAGCTGAGGCCAAAACAGGGTTCACTGATGCTGCTAACGTTCTTCTGATTCTTCAGGATACATATTTTTTTTATTGTTAAAAACGGCTGCTAATTCATGGCACTGCTGTGTGAAGATTGAGATTGAAGTTAAGCCAGGGCTAGACAAGTTGCTTATCTTCGTTGATTTCATAATCCCATGTCAGGATTTGTACAGGTCAAACTTCCAGGAGCCCTGACCTATATGACCCTTTAGCTTTCAGCTCACCTATTGGCTCTTGATTGCAATTAACCTCTGACCTCCCCCTGTCATTTGTTACCCCATGACTGCCACGCCAGAGGATTGATGGTCAAGTTGAGCAGAGGATTAAAAACAGCAGATCAGGGTTGCCTCGTGAGTGCTCCGAGGTCACGGAGGAACAAGAGGAAGCCTGTGACCCAGCAAACCTTCTACGGCAGCATCACTCGAGCAATTGTCCCCGCTCTCCTTCCGGCACACTCCAGCAGACAGGAACTCCCCGAGCATGCTGGCTCCACTTTCTGTCAACAACGGACACGGCAGGGAGTCAGGAAACACATGCAGCAGGACTCGTGGCCCATGCACTGCCCTTCACACCTGGACAAACATGGCTGCCAATGTTTGCAATTCCATTTCATCCTTTTTCAGTTTTATATACTGCATTTCCTAACAGAGTTGCCTGAAGGTGTTTAAAGAACAAACAAGAACATAGTACAAATCTATATGTAGAGGTAGGGTGTATAAGACAGGGGTTTTATCATGAAAGAAATCATGAACCTCTCTCCAGTGTAAACTGGGCTATCCTTAGGCAAAGAAGACAAATGAAAGCTTTGAAAGAGACTAGCAGGATGTGCAGCCATAAAGACCTGATCACATGCCTGACTCCCGTAGGCGCTCAGCCAGGCCTGCACAGTTGCACTTCCTTCCAGAGCAGCTGAGCTCACTGGGGGTGCAGGTTCATTTTCTCATTAGGCATCGCCATCAACAGCATCCTCATGGAGCTGGGAATGTAGCAGGGCTAAACTGACATGCACGCATGCAGAGGACATACCCAGCGTTTTATTTGGGATCCTATCCACCGCCAGGATGAAGTCATTTTTGAAGATGATGTAGCCCACGATGGAGAACAGGTAGACCAGAATAAGCGCCAATACTGCAGTGAGGACAATGGAGCGGCCATTGCGTGTCACGCTCTTGATCACGTTCAGCAGGGTCTCTTCTCTATAGACTAGGTCAAAGAGCTGGACAAGGCAAAGAGAGCATGTGTCAGGGGTCTAAAAGACAAGAGAGAGACTACAGGGAGTCTGAGAGAAAAGGCGGGGAAAGACTACAGGGAGGCAAAGAGCCAAGAGACAGAAGCAAAACTACAGGGAGCTACAGAGATGGGAAAGAGACTACAGGGAGTCAGAGAGAAAAGACCAGGAAAAAGACTACAAGAAGGCAAAGAGCCAAGAGACAGGAGCAAAACTCCAGGAAGCTATCGATATGGGAAAGAAACTACAGGGAACAGAAGAGCTAAGAGGCTAGGGAAAGACTACAGGGAGCCGGGAGATGGGAGAGAGATGGCAGGGAGCCGAGAGAAATGCAAGAGAGACTACAGGGAGCTGGAGAGACGGGACAGAGACTACAGAAGGCAAAGAGTCAAGAGACGGGAGAGATACTATAGGGAGCCAAGAAATGGGATACGGAGACTGAGAGACCAAAACCAGAGCCACAATATATGGTGGCCAAAGCTCACGATCACAAACCTGGCTGGTTAAAGGACAGTTTTATAGCCAAGTGTAAAGTTCATTTTAATGCCTATAGACATCACAGGACACAAAATCATGGAGCTAAATGACATTATGCCCAATGTGCTCCAAAATAAGGGCGCTTCAACCATTCAGAACAGCAAAGAACCATATCCATCATGTCATAATGTAATTGTTATGAAAACTTAAAATATTATCAAGGTCCTATGTAGAATATGGTTAAAAATATCAACTAATTAATTTTTTTTGTCTTTTTTTGGGCATTCCCCCAATAAATGCTACTTTGAAAAACAAGCCTACAGCTACCTAACACTACCATAGGGGATTCTGTTTTGTTTATAATGTTTTATAGTGTTTGAATTAGTTGTTCACACACTAATGGAACACCTTACTGTGCATAACGCATTTGGAACACTGCCCTGACCCACAGCAGTACACATCATTTTTTCCTCTTATTTACGCTGCCTGTAAACACACTGGCCTTCCCAGCAAGGCGAGCCCTGAGACATCACACTGACTACAAAATCATGTCAGATGCCTCACGCCCGCCGTGGTCAGTGTGGTATGAGGCAGTCACAGAGGCAGTAAGAGCAAACCAAAGCACGGAGATGGCCTCCTTTTGATAAGATAGGGCTGCCTACACCCCACACAGACAACACTCATTTCCAAGGGCTACTGAAGAAGAAAGTGACACTGTCAACACAGGGCTCACCAGAAGGCTGTAGAAGAAGACGTGGACAAACACACCAAGGCTGCAGATGATCAGGTAGAGCACATGGTACAGAAATTCGACATCCATGATCATAGCTCTGTAGCCTCTGGTGAATGTCCCTCGATTCCCCACAAAGCTCATCAGGAAGATGATCTTATTGCAGACCTTTTAAAGGATAGCAGGAGACACAAAATCAATGTTATCATTTATTAAAAAATAAAAACTTTTAAAGTCATGTCAAAAAGGGTGCATTGTATTTTATTTTATAAGAATGAAAAATATGTTATAAAATAATAATAATAATAAAATATATATATATTTAAATATGAAAATAGTATTAATGAGAATAAATAGCTTTTAATAAGGAAACTCAGTTTTCACAGGCAGGTATCGGGGGCTCTGGTCACATGACTTCTTGAAGGCTGAGGAGCCCCGACGGACTAACAGCTGAAGCAGGGCTGCGGAATCCAGCGTGATCTGTGACGCATCTAGCCTCAGTGAATACCGCCGCGCGCAGTCATGTGACATGGGGTGGGGCAGCTTTCCAGGAACACCCAGGGCTGACCACTCACGTTGAAGGCTCCAAGCAGGAAGAGAGTGGGTTCCAAGCCCACCGAGAAGATAAGGCGCAGAATGGTGGAGGCGATGAAGGCTCGGATCCCATGTGGCTGGGGCATGATGATCACTATGACCAAGGACACCAGCATGGCAATCCATAGCAGGGCGGACAGGTGTGGCTCCAGAGTACCTGACAAACAGAGGAACTCTCAGATCACGCGAGCAGGAGGAGACAAATTACATGTCAGGAGAAATATGTGACTTATGCTGCTCACATACCAGACGAAAGTATGCAGTCATTTGAGCATGTGACTGTATTGGGTTGGGGACTGAAGGAGGCCACGCCCACACTACCCCAACCCCCATTCACGTAAAGATCACATGACAGGTGTGACTTACACAACAGCAGCAGCTAAAAATAGGTCCCTCCTGAAAGATTGATGAAAAGCAGCCCATAAGCCCAAAACCCAGGGGCAAAAGGCATGACATCACTGCAGGGCCTGCTGCCACCCCAATGGGAGAGAGGAGCCAACCAAAAGTCTCCATTCATCTGTCCTTCACAGACTTACAAGACTATAAGTCACATAACCTGTCCCCTGTCCTGAACACAGGCAGATTACTACTGGAAAAAGGAAGCAGAAGAGAGAGAGCGAAAGAAAGAAAGATGTGCTGACGGATCTCAAACCCCAACATGTAAAACCTCAAAGAAAAGATGGATAGAAATGCAAACATTCTGCTTAAAAATTCAGGACAGATGAACTTCTGTGTGGGAAATTGTCCCTGTGGAGCCACCACAAACTTTGGGACTTCTCTCTCTCTCCACACACACACACACACACACACACACACACACATACATTGTATATAAATATATATATAAAATTTTGAAAGATAGGAATGTGAGAGTACATGTTCCTGCAGTCCTGGTACACTTTCGATGGCCGCCACCCTACATTCCTGGCTGAAGCGCGGTAGAGTTGTTTCGCACTGCACACCACTAAAGCTGCTCCAAAGTATGCAGACCTGCTTATGACCCTGGCCTGGGCACGCTTTGACAAATGTTTCCTTTCAGTCATGTGACTGGCATGTGACTATCTGGAGATTCGGCGGCGACGCTTGGCCCTGCTTTCCAGTCTTTGGCTGCGTTCCCATTTCGAGCAGGAGGAGAGAACGGGGGGGAAGGAAATCAAGACTTTCCATTGTCAAGAGTATCTGGGCGTCTACATTAATTCCTGAACTGAAGACAGATGACATACATTTCATGGAGGGGAATCGGCATTACCAGTCAGGGAAGCGGCACTGACCAAAGGCTCCTTTCTGTACCACAAATGAACACGGACGCCGTTTTATTGCAGGACGACAGTGTTACTGAAGTCACCCTCAAAGCACCATCGCAGCATGATTCCATAAACCTGGGACTCCATGTGACCTTTGAGATCGTCATGGCAATATAATTTCTCTCTCTAAAAAAAATTCCCTCCTACAATGGGGAAGTTTGAACAAAAGGGACTGTGCGGTTCAACCGAGGTCAGAACAATTGAAAGTTTATGTGGATTCAGGGAGGGGGGGTAACAGTGTTGTTCTTCTCCCCGCATGGCAGTGTGGAAACAAAGGCTGGATTCATTCTGTTAGACGCACCAGCGGGCCAGCAAACGTGACATCGGCATGATTTCACTCAAGCTCGGTCTTACGTCTCCGCTATAAATAATCTCCAGCAGGCAGGCTGGTCCCAGCAAGACTGGCCAAACACACCAAACTAGGTTCCAAAATTCACGCCTGTCAGGTGAGACGAGATGAAGTCCGTTCCTGATGAATGGCGAGTAAAATAAGGCGGAAAACCTTGGGCCCAAGGTGTGGCTCTGTGGGTTAAGACTCTTCCATGTGATCAGAAGGTTCAAATCTCATGGTTAGCAGAGTGACCTCACTTTTGAGTCCTTGAGGAAGGCCCTTAACCCCCCCCCGACTCTGTGGGTTGTTGTGGGGTTTTCTCTACGTGCTCTGGTTTCCCACAACAGTTCAAAAACATGCTGAGGCTAACTGGAGCTACTAAACTGCCTGTAGGTGTGTGAGGTGAGCACCCCATCCTGGGTTGTTCCTTGCCTTGTACCCATAGCCTCTTGATAGGCTCTGGACCCCCTGTGACCCAGAATAGGACAAGCAGTTACAAAAAAAAGGATGAATGGGCCTCACACTTGCAGGATTAGCACTTTAATAGGGACCCCAGCTGAGTTTATATGCAGTTTACATGCTCTCCTTTGTAAATCCACTCAGGTTTACTCCCAGAATCCAGAATTATGCAGTTAGCATCTCTAAATTGCCCAAAGTTAATATGAAAAGTTAAACGAGATTAGGTTATTTCGAACAAGAATGTGTGATACATTTGGAAACTTCAACTTTGAAAACATGGAACCTAACGAGAAATATGTTTTGTAACAGTACAGCAACACCACACCACAGTCTTAATTAGCGAAATGTAAATTTGCAAAACTGGAAGAGACTTAAGTCTTGAGAGAGGACAGTCTCGGAACATAATCTGAGAGTGGTGTTTAGGTGCCATTTCTATGAAGAGGCTGTACTCAAAAGTCTGCACTGGTCAAGGAAAGGCTGCAGATCCAGACCTTTGCATGTAGTTCATTGGAAATATCTCAAAGGTGGATCACGACAATTTCATCATTATCCCTGGTTGTTTAACCCCTTTCCAAACTATACAAGGTGCAGAATATTAAATGCAGCTCTAACATCAGACAAAAAGCACAAATTCAGTTACCTAGCTACGGCTTCAATGACACAATTAACGTTGTATAGTCAACGTCGGGGCACAGTGGTTAGCGTTGCTGCCTCTGCCACATCTAGGACCAGGGTCTGAGTGTCTGCCATGGCTTCATGTAGAGATTGCACATTCTGTCCGTGTCATCGTGAGGTTTCCGGCGGGTACTCTGGCTTCCCCACCATAGTCCAAATGCATGCCATGGAAAATTGGAGTAACTAAATTGCCCATAGGTGTGAGTGCACCCTGCGATAGGTTGGTGCCCCATCCTGGGTTGTTCTGTGCCTTGCACCTGTAGGCTCAAGACTCCCCCATGACCCAGAATAGGAGAAGCGGCTACAAAAAATGGATGGGTGGATAATCAAGGGTCTTCTCTAAAAAAGGGATTTGTGAAGGGTAACTTCAGATTCTTGCCTTGGGGAGGGGCGTTGTGGGTGTTGGATTGGGTAGCGGAGCTCACTCACCTTTGTGGCTGCCCTCTAAGGGGTAGAAGAATGCCACCAGCAGGTTCATTAGCACGGCGAGGTTGAAGGAGATGCTACTCCAGAAGGACATGTTGCGTGAACACCAGTAGAGAACAGGCTGAGCTGGAAGAGTAATGGCAGAACCCTTAAAAGCTGGTCCAACATGAGTATTCCCAGCAGACTCACATCTTACACACTCGAGCTGGTGCATTTCTGTACATCAGTCTCACATTAGGGACATTAATATAATAATACTTTTTATATATTTGAGTCCTTTAAGAGAAACTCCATACTCTACATCAGTGTTTCCCAACCTGGCCCTCGGGGACCCCCAGACAGGTCTCTGTTGGGAGTTGGGGGAGCAACAATGCAGACTGTCTGGGAGGGAGCCAAAACATGGACTGTCGGGGGTCACCAAAGATTGGGTTAGGAAACACTGCTCTACATCACTAATGCTAATCAAACATTAGATGTGCTTATAAAGTAACTGGATGCCAGGCTTTCCAAATCAGGGACCAAAAAAGTCCAGGTGAAATAAGACCAAAATGCCTGGGCTCAAACTTGCTCCAGTGGATTTACTGGGGTCAAGTTGTTTCATTTCTGAAAATGTGTCATGATGCAGAAGCCTGGTGACACAGGGATTAGAAACACATCCAAGCCCTCTTGAAATCACAGCCTTTGTTGTTCTGCTGTGCTTTCGTCACTGTGGTTGTGTTACAGTATGTTCAAGTGTGTTCCTGTCTCCTGTGGTTGGCCAAGGAGGAGTTTGTTAAACTGGCGTGCACGTGTACCCTATCTATTTCCTCTTCAAAAGGATCTTTTAAGGAGTCGAATCATCAGTGTAGGCTAGAGGAGAGCAGGTCTGGGCCTGCTCTCCTCAGGAAGCTCAGGTTCTACGGGGGCACCAAGCCTTTGGAAAGGAAATACAAAGAGCCATTGGCATTGTTAACAACCTCCAGAAACTAATAAGTATTCTTTGATCAGCGAGAAATCATTCAATCAAAGCGAAAACTCTGCAACACCTTATCCGAAAAGTCAACTTCACTCAGATAATCCAGTGAATGCCCCCAACCCCCCCCCCCCAGGATGCTGAAAGCACCCCAATTTATTTCAGGTTCACATGGATGGTTAAGAATGCACAGTGGAGACTCTAGAGTAATGCTTAATCTATGACCTTTAATTAGGTAGACGACACCCACAAGGCGCTTAGAGGGGCTGCTTGAGCAGCTGCTATTTTTGGACAGTAGTTTCAGTTTAGTTTTAAAGGAAATGAGGAAGTTAATGAGGGGATTTCTCCACCGCCCTCCGCGAATGGAAGGTGTTGCTCTCATGACATCAGCATGGCTGTTTTGTTTTTTTTTATTTATTCAGATCAGAAGCACTCATGCCCCCCCTCCACCCACCCACCCACCCCTGAACATCGGCTGAGTGCCGACGGTCCCACTGAGAAAAAACAAACCGTACAAGAAAGGTGATTTTGGTAGAGGTCCAGACATAGACACTGTGGGTGGAACCATGTGGAAAGATTCTGAGGGTAGAAAGGGGTGCTTAAGGTCTGTTTTACAGTGGCAATAAGTAGCCACCAAATACCTGTGTTGCTCTAGTTAACACTGTATACCCCATGTATACAGTACTGTATTCTATAATTTCATTGGTTGTTCCAATTTCGATTGCAATTTAATAGGATATCAGCTGAAATGATGAAACCAAGTGCATGGGTCGGGGGGGATCTGTTTTCTGTGCCAGTGCATATACTTCCCATCAAATTAGATCTACACACAAGGTACAATAATGGCACAAGAAACCATAAGAATACAGGGCATGGAAATGGCAGTGCCAAAAGCTTTCAGGTAATTTCTTATGACATTATGCTATCAGAAAAAAACCTTAGATAAGAACCTTATATGTCTAATTAACTGTGCTTACGTATCCTTGACCCTCCCCCCTGTTCCTGGGTTTAGGGCGGTTCCTGCAAGGTTAAATTGGAATGGCCCTGAATGAGTCAGGAGGTCAGGGAGGGGTTAAGGGTCTGTAAGACAGCTCTAGAGAGAGGTAGGAAGAGAACGCACAGGGGAACGTGTTTGTGTTACCAGGACCCTCTTGAGTACCTCGCAGCTTCTTCTGCCAGTTCATCTCATTGAAGAGGTCTTCAGAACGCAGGAAGAAGTCATTGATCTTACTGCCCTGCTCGTCACGCTCGGTGGTGTAGTACACTCGCAACTTGGACTCGTTGGTCAGGAACTCGCAGATGTTTGGCACAGGAAAGACTATCTGCTCCATGGTGCGATCAAGCCGCACGATCTGAATAAAGCCAGAGACTAGTCACAGGTACGGTCAGGGGGAACAGGGACCAGGGGTAGGGCTCCTCAAGCAGGACCAGCAACCTGTCCTAATGTGAACAATGAGTAACAATATATATGAAGCAGAATAATATACAGCTTTTCACTGACTTCACAGAGGAAAGATGCATTGACCTTCATAAAGACTGGCTTGAATCTTAAGCAGCCATCTTCCAGGTCACTTCCCTAGTGTTTAGGCCACCAGCCTTTGTAGTCTCATGGTAGACATGACAACAGCAGGTCTGAATCAAATTCAGCTTGACACTCATCTGGGAATCTGTTTTAATGTCACCATTTAACTGTGATAGTGAGTTTCAGGTAACACTTTTAACATCCAATGTGCATCTCTGGGATGAGATTCCTGGCAAGGGAATATTCAGAAACCTTTCTGAGCCAACATGTTCCAACATTTCCCAGAATAAGATGTGCAGATGGTCAAAAGGCTTCTGAAGACCATGATCCAAGTGCTGTGTGGAGCGTTTCAGATGATGCTCGATTCCTCGGTTTCAACATATCAAGAAATGAAGGATAAGGGGCCGTGAACGGTCACTGTCACTGACCTCAATCTGAGCTGTGTGCTTCGCGTAGAACTCCAGGGCCTCGTCACCGTCCCCGTAGTTCCCACTGGGCTTCAAAATGGCCTGTAGCTCCTTATTGTGCCGTGCCAACTGTGTGTGTGTGCGTGCGTGTGTGTGTGTGTGTGTGTGTGTGTGTGTGTGTGTGTGAGAAAGAGGACAACAGACAAGTCAGACCAGGCCTACATTTAAAACTTAACAAAGGAACAGACCATCATCTTAAAAAAAAAAAAAAAACACAAAAAAAAAACAGTATTAATAAGAGAAGCAGAGGGACAAAACGGACGTGCCGAAAAAAACTTCCGTCACACGATGAAGCATCCGACAGCACATCAATAAATAAAGACAAACGCCCCCATCATAATGCCCTGTTAAGTTTCAGTATTACAATGTGCAAAACTCCTCGTTGCCTTCGTCAGAAACATCTGATTCATATCTCTTAATGTATGGTTTTCTGTGAACATGTCAGACTTTCAGGTGTTGATTAACAATAAGAGCATATTTACAACATTACAGCACATATATTATTCATATGTTGTATAATTTACCACTGATTCTCCCTAAACAAGATCCACTTTCATATACTATATACTGTAATACTAAAATGCTATATCTTTAGCAAAAAGAATTACTGGTCAGCTTATCGTTTTATTATGAGGAATTACATGAAGCTACGAGTACTACTAAATCTGTCATTAGTGTGAGTGCACAAGTGTGTATGTGTGAGCTAAGGAGGACATCAGGCAGGCAGATTCTAGTCCAGATTGCAGGCCTTGTCGCCACTGGAAGTGCCCTCACTGGAGGTTTACAGTAGTCAGACGGTACTTTCCACACACTGTAACATTCACTTAGCCGCACTGAAACTTGTGAGCTGTGTAGCAGCTCTAATCTGTCCGGTTTCGTTTGCGTGAGCAGCGCTCAGAGAGCACAGAAACCAGCGCTGTTCAGCACTCGAGGTTTCTCCAGGTGATGCCCGCAACCTCTGTGGGCTCGACTCGCCAAGTCCAACACACTGCTGCTCCTGGAGGCTGAACGCACTTTCATCTGGAACTTCTGATTCATGCAGCATGGTGGCAATAACAGGCTGCTCATCAGAAGCTTCTCAGGATGACTACCGTTTCAACAGAAATGGAACCAATCGAGGTTAACATGACCTAGAAATATCTGAAGAGCTACAGTGTCTTAAATGGAACTCATCTTCAAGAATTTAATTAAACTTGAGGGGCAAACCATGTATATAACCCTGGTTGACATTAGAGCAAAATCTACCTGATGAGCCAAAATGTAGATGTTGTGGCCGACGTTTCGAGGTGAGGCTGAGTGCTCTTCCTCTCCTTCCTCATCATTCTCAGGCTCCTTGACCTCCACCTCTCCTTGCATATAGGCTTTTTTGATTACCTCCACCTGTAAACGGCAGCTTGACTTTCATTCAGCACTCTCAGGACTGGTTTGCATATGTTTAAATGCAGTGAAAATGTGATCCAGGTCAACAAAAGTGTCAGCTTTTCATTCAAGGCAACCTAGTGTTTCTCAAACACTGTTTTTTTCGGGGGGTGGGTGGTAGAGACCCACCAGACAATCTGCGTTTTTGCTAATATGTGGACTGACTGGCAAAGAGCTGGAGGGAGCAAAAACGTGGAACATCTGTCGTTCCCCAAAGACCGGATTGAGAAACGACGAACACCTTAACAGATGCAAAATGCAGAATGGCTGTTTTATAAAGCAATGAATCCCACTAGACTCACCAGCTCTTTAGGTCTCATGTTGTACAGGATTCTCTCAGCGTTCTCACTGTCATGCCGGCTCTCCATAATGGCCAGCAGCAGCTTGGAAGCATTGTTCTGGAGAATGTGAGATGGTGTTCAGTTTCAGAACCACTTTGGTGTATAATAAAATTTTTCTGTTCCAAAGTGGTGCTCAAGGATTTCTGTTGACTGACTGCCAGCTATGGTTGAAGTTATAGCATCTTTAAGACCCAGGATAACAGCAGTGGCAAAATATGTCCATAGTGAATGGAGGTATCACTTCTAAACCAGCCCCTCACCTTGAGTTCTAGAACGAGATCCATCCGTTTCTTCCCTAAGGGGTTAATGTCATTGAGGATCAGGGCAATGATGATGTCAATCCCGTTGCACTCATGGGTGGCGATACAATTCTGGTGAGAAAGAAAAAAAAAAAATCTTAATTATGAAGGTAATTAGATGAAGAAATTGACTGTGTGTTGCACTGTATTTTATTATTATTTTTATTCAAACTTTAATAAGACACCACACACTCCAAGGCCAAAACAGCAAAGAAGGATAAACCACATGTCAGCCCAAAATCTCACACATGGCCAGCAGAGTCTAACTAAGATCAGAAATGGTTCACTGACGGACAAGACCAACCTGGTTCTCATGGCACGGGCCTTGACAATACTCAGTCAGGCTCTCCACGGTCTGGTTGATGAGTCCCACGTTCTTCTCATTGATGTAGAGCCCCAACAGGCCCAGACCCCCTGTAGTGCTGCCACAGATGCAGTCCAGGAATTGCAGTGTCTCACACACCAGGTTGTAGTTGTTCTTATTGTTCTGGCAGCGCAGGAAGTTCTAAGGGTGTGGGAGACAAAAGAAGGTGCCATGAGAGCAGAATGGAGATTAGAGCACCTTACAGTTTTGCACTTTGGCAAATGAGTGAGCTCTTCCCACATGGCTGGCTGACCTGCAGGTCTCGGTTGTGGTTCTCACAGAGCAGCTGCATGAGTCGAAGGATGGGTTGCATGATAGTGATGATCACACTCATCTCCCCGTCATCCTGGCCCTTGTCACCGATGCCGGTTGGACTGTCGGCTGGGGTCGTATGCTCTTCTGGGTCGGCTTCACGCCGGAACGAACAGAATGCTTTCTTGGTGACCGTCGAGGCCTCCAGCAGCTGCTCCCTTGCTTCTTCCGTCACCACAGAGACGACATCCTTCACTGTGTACACAGGGAGCAAACGGTTCGCAGGAAAACAACGGGAGGCCACAAAGGCTCATGTGGACACTGGAGGTCTTTTATCTGCATAACAACACATCGATTGTTGGGCTTTCATGTGGCCAAGATCAGTGGGTACCATATAGCTTGGGTCGGGTGCTACTGGGTAGGGCCGGGTCCGTGAAATAAGAATCGTGGCAATCATTTGCGTAATCATCTCGAGAGTGCCCAGGACAGCAAGGTCTGCTCCAGTCACCACCCTGCCCCCACTCACCGGTCCCCTGAGCTTTTTTGCGTGCAGGGGCGTCCTTATCGGAGGCGTCGTCATCCTTCTTCTTGCTGCCCAGGTCGCTGGTGTTGACCGTCACAGTGGCTTTGATCTCCTGCTGGGCCAGCTTCATCCGGTCGTAGAAGACCTTGAAGAACTTCTCGGATTTCTTGTCTTCGGTCAGGCGGCAGTAAAACGAGCGCTGCGAGAGCGGAGAAGGTGCTCGTGAATGCCGGCAGCCCGCACCGAATGGCGAGGCACGCTAACAGCTAAAACGGAGCCGTCTTTCTGATACTCTGATGAGGATCATCTCAGGCACGTGCAGCAATATCCACGCTCGACCTTAGTTAAGCAGCCACGTTCGCCAAACATCTCTCATTTGGCAACAACGCCGCTCACACAAGCGGCATTACATAATGGGACGTCCCATGAAGAAGGCCTTTGATGGTTGGGGTCACTTCAGCCTGCCTTTCTCAGACATATGCTGGTGTCAGTCACAGTCTGCTTATTGATATTCAGAACAAACAGCTTCTGGGCTTAAGGGTAATTACAATACCAGCCTTTCTGTCCTCAACACTGTTAGACCTCAGAATCCCAAAACCCCAGCAAAAGGGTCTTTGAAACAACCATTCTGATCCCCTTCCAACACCTTATGCTGAAAGCCAGCATTATTATAAGGGGTGGGACACTTTCATGAACGTTTATGTGCGAGACTGGGCAGATCTGGGTCCTGCTCGGGGATTTTTGTGGGAAGGGAACGTCCGGAGCAACATTTCCTTAACGTCTCCACTCTCCACCAGACCTCTAATCTGTGGGGTGGCTTCTGGAAGAGCTACAACAGTGCTACACAGCCCAAGTATGCTGGGGATGAAAAAGAAAAAAAGGAAAATCCTGCCCTAGTTTCCGTGCCAAATTGACACAGGGCAAGTGCATGGAGAGAGTGAGGGGGGTATGAGTGAGGATCTAAGGCAGTTTGGAGTGTGTTACATAACCGACCTTCTTTTCCAGGTCACAGCTAGTGGGGACAGGATGGGCCCAGCTCTAGGAATGCCTCCGTTAAGTTCACAAAGGATCCCAGAGGCCCGAAAATGTACAGAAATGATCATCATAAAGGGGGTAAACATTCCCATTAATCAGTTTATTCATTAATGAGCTACTGAGAACCACATATATAGGACCAACCGTCTCTTTCTGGCCAATGAAGTACGCAGTCGTTGGTAAAGAAGGTGTGCATTCCTGGCACACTCATGTACAAGGTCACAGAAGTGCTAAGGCAGGTGGACATGCAGAGCTGCCATGTCCCTTAACACACAGGTGGGTGGACACACTGAACCAGACGATGCGCTGACTCAGCACTGACCACCGGCCGCGTTCCACCTCAAAAGGGACCTCGGAGCCACCGACTGTGTGGGGAGCATGAAGGAGAGTCCGGCGCTCACAACGCCGGTGAGTCCCAGGCGTATTTTGGGAACGGCCACGTGATGCCACACGCGACGAGGAGGGGTGACGACTCCAGGGCATGGATGGGCGGAGGCAGTGACGGTGTCACAATGACCCCAAAGCTAGAATACAGCCACTACAAACACACGCACACACAAGCCCTACCGCCAAATTCAAGCACATCAGTGTGTGATTATATATATATATAATTTGTTTTACCTGTTTTTGGACTTACTATCTTTGTGGTGACATTTATAAAAATGTGTCTTTCTCAAAAATAGGAAGCAGACACTCAGTCATACACTGAAGACTTACTCTGCCACCATGTACAGATTGTGGAGGTGACTCCTTGGCACTCAGATTCGGGCCGTAACAGGGGAAGTGAGGTACGGCCGTATTCGCATCTGTCTCTGCGAAAGCTTTCGCACAGAAGCTCGCCTTCCATCCCGCTGACATCACTCACGTCTGGCATTGAGTCCAGTCAGGCAAGAAGAGCCAAACGTTCACATGGAGATGCAGGACTACTCGTCTTACACCTCTCATTCTGCAGACACTTCATCTGTGATGTAACACCCTCCCACCCCCATGGGGAAGGGGGGAGTGGAGATCCCGGCCGTGCCGGCCTGACGGCGGTAATCATCCTGATCCGCTTGCGTAACACACATTTCACACTCTGCCTGGTGATCCAGGTCAGCAGTGTTCACGTCCGCAAGAGCAGGACCAGTCCGGTGTGGAGGGGGCGTCTACAAACTACGGCCCGTGCACAGGCATTCAGCAAGGGGTCGTGTTCAAACTCCAGCACACACATGGGGACAGCTAGCAGGGCATTCTGAAAGCCTCCTTTTTTCAGGACCCCCACCCTCCCCCCAGATGGGACAGGGGGACAGGTACCTCCAAATATTTCATTTGATTTAATTCGTCCCTCCTATAAATAGACCCTTTATTTTGTGGTGTGTCCCCCCCCCCCCAAGGGCCTGGTGTAGTGCATTTTGTGTGCCCCCCCCCGCCCAAGTGCAACTTTGGGTTGAGCATTGGGGGGGTTGAGGTCTCCACCCATTTAAGAAGGTTCAGGGGATTGTATTGATTGGTTTTGATTACTGGGGAGTGTTATATCCCCCCATAATTTATGCCTATGCCCCACTCCAATAGCAAATGCTCTCCTAAGGCATTGCACCCAGACACCACGGGGGCTACAGCACCTGACCCCGCACTGGCGTTTACATGCACGCTAATGAAGGCGTTACCTATGAGAGAATGAAGCCGGCTGTGTCACAGCAGGGGTCTCAGTAGCGCCCCCCCAAGGTCACCCTTGGTTAGTGAGAGGTCACCTGGATCCACAGGATCTTGGCCAGAGGATATCCCTTTGGAATCATGGGAGCGTTCCAGTTGAAAAGGCTGAATGACTCACTTTGAAATGTAAGCGTGTTCTAGGGAAAAAAAAAAGCTGGGGATTTTCCTGCTCACCCCCAGCACCCCCTTGGTCCGAGCAGGGCACATCTGCAAAGAGCATCTAAAGGCTACCCCCCCCCACCACACTCCCCTCCCCTCCTGCTGCCTATCCTGAGTGGAACACACCAGTCTGTTCTGCCTCTTTTCAGATGATCCCTCAGAGGAGGAAGAATTTTCTGCAGGCAAGGTGGGGGCGGTCTAATCTGAAAAACAAGGTCATGCCGCACCCCCCCACCCCCCCCCCCCCCTGTCCCGGCACTTTGGCATCAACAAAGGGATGTTATATAACATCTATTTATAATCAGGCTGTTTGCTCAGTGGCAGCAGCGGAAGGGGAGCTGTTAGCAGAGGGGCAGCTCAGCGATGCCTCGTCTCGGCTCGCCTCCCGCTTCGCCAACCGCGTGGGAGGACTCCGGCGAATGTCACTCAAAGTCACAGCTTCCAAGTTCGCCGCATCGCACTCCCGCTAAGGCCCGCTTCCGGCCGCCCTCCCCTCACGCTTGCGGGGGCGTGTGGAAGCCGCCTGACCAAGCGTGCCTCCCCGCCCCCCCTTCCCGGTTCTGCTACAGACGAGCCCATCTGGCACTCGCTCCGAGGACGCCCCCGGCAGCAGCTCAGCGAGCGTAACCGCTCCCGGACGGGGAAAGGCGGAGCAGCGGGGGCCGAGGTATCCCGGCGGCACCGTGACATTTCCGCCCACGCGTCAGCCAGCACCGGGGGCTGCGGAGGGCAGGCTGAGAGCCGCCCCGCGCACAACTGGCAGGTTTCGCACCTACAAATGGGACCGGCGCCGGGCAGGACGGACCACCTTCATGCTGAAATGGTCCATGCCGGCTGCGGCAATTTCAACACAGGCTGATGCACCTGTAACGACTTACTGTAAGCTGACGGGCATGAGTGTGGGCAGTAAGCAGACTAGGGATTACGGGGGGGGGGAGATACAGAGGATTTCGGACAGGCTGGCGCTAAGGACACCTCCACAGAAACACAAGAAAGGAATGGAGAGGAATTATGCTCCCCTCCCCCCCCCCACCCCCACCATGTTAGGTAACCTCATTAGGTGAGATGCCTTTGAGGGTCAATAGCCTCTTGAGGTTGGTTCACTTCCACGTACACGCAAAAACATGTGAGCACAAGGAACACCTGCAGTGTTAATTATCTGGCTGTTTGTCTGCGTACAAAAATCTAATTAATATGCGAACACCAAGAGTACCGGAATTGGGCTTGGCCAAGGCCCAGAGAACTCCTAGCGCAGACACGCAACGCAGCACCAAACAACCATGCATCCCCGACCAATCAGGGCCCAGATGTGGGGCTGTCTGACACAGAGCAGGTCAGCCCACGTTTCCAGGGTGTGTCCCCCCCCCACCACACACCATACTGCAAAGGCATGCATTAGTCAGTGCTACATGAGCTAGACAGCAGTGACGCCTGCTCACTGGGCGCAGTGATCACATGTTCGACCGGATGCACCGAGGTCAGAAATGCGCTGATCAAGATTCACGTGGTCCACACCCAAAAAGAGTGGACGAGTGTGATCAAGATGACCCACTAGTCACCATCGGTCACAGGCAGCCTGCAGTCCTTTCCCAACTGAATAAATAAAAATAAGTTGCATGAGGCTCCTCTGGTTTGCCTTTTCACCATCTGCGTGATGGCATCTGTGACCCTGCTTCCTCCCCCTTCGGTACCAAACACTTCTCACCAAAAAAAAATAATAATAATGAAATAATAATAATAATGGCAGCCTCGGAACAGATAAAATGTCGAGGAAGCAACAGATGGGCATCGCACGTCATTTGGAGAATCTTCCGGAATGTTCCATTATACCTCTCTGCAGGAAAGCCCCTAATTAATGCGGTGAGCAGATGAAAAGCTACCCTGTGAAACACCACCCTGGCAAGGAAACGGCACTGCTCTCCCCAGGCGTGTAGAGAGGAGAGCTCAAAGCACACGTCTGAGCCAAGGATGTGACCTGGCCCGTTCTGCCCCTGCGTGCCGCCCCTCCCAACCATCAAACCATGATTCCAGGCAGCAGTTCTATCGCCACGGAGAGCCGCGGTCCCGACGACCACTCGCACAAAAACAGCCGGGCGACAGACTGGCTGTGTTGAGAATCCTTCCTCGCGTCTCGTCCTGTGTCTCATTAAACGGCAGAGGGTCCTCGCGCCCCTCCTGAGGGCCATCCGCCCACCGTTACGCAAGAGTGGAGCACGGCGCGGGCGTCGATGTCTCAAGCCCGCCGAGCGCCACACGTGACGCAACAAAGATTGCTTGTTCCTGTCAAAAGCTGCCGGGCAAACCGCCCGCTTCATGTGTCGCAGAGGCGCCGGGGAACAGCGAGCTGGGGGGAAAACGACTGATGAGGAGGGTCAGGAGTTCAAATGGAGTCCCCAGAGAGGCGGGTGGGGCTGGGGTATGCCCCCACACGGGGGTCCCCTAGACAAATGTTCACATGCAGTCTCCATGGAAACACTCCTGAGGGTCGGCTCCCCAATAACCTTTCCAGTTTATGCTTTTTATTCCCGAATGCCTCCTATGAGCATAGGAAATTGTGAGGAGTGGTGGGAGGTCTACTGCGGAATGGGGGGGGGGGTCACAGAAGGTTTCTGAGAAAGATGAGTCAAAGTAAGTCAACAGTTCCCATGGTAACCTCCAACCGCACTGATCCACAAAGTCAGGTCCGATGACCATGAGAGTCTCTGGGTGTGTCTTTAGGGAGGGGGTGGTGGGGGGGTGGGGGTCGGTAATAAGTGCCAGGAGTGCCAGAGTCACTCAACATGTTCTGCCCACACAGGCTGTTTACAGTGAAAACAGACAGCACTATATACATTTCAGGTTTTGGTCTGGTTCAGCTGCTCTTATCAGACACCATTCTGTTCGTATGCATGTTGTAGCATGTGAATGATATGAAACCTCCATAGATGTCAGAGGTCATGTAGATCCCATGCTAAGGTGGGAGGAGCAGAAGGGAGGCGGATCTCCAACAGGTGGCAGCAGCGTCGCCACCACACACACACACACACACACACACACACACACACACACACACACACACACACAATCTGAACCTGGATTCCCAGGAACAGGTTGGTCTCAGACCGTGACCCAGAGACCCTAGACCTGTGCGTGCAAAGAATAACACTCTCCAGGATCAGTCATTGTTAAGGAGGAACAGAAGAGCTTAGTGTAAACACACAAATAGCAGCGACAGACACTTACACTCAGAGCTCGAGGTTAAGACCCGAGAGGAACGAGGCGACAGATGGATGGAGAGGGGTGTAAGCGCCCCGTGCTCACATGGTCTGGGTTTACTGGGTCCATCACAGTCCCTGTGGACACGGCTCAGTTTCACTTCCATTCAGTGCCTAAAGGTCTGATTAACATAACGAGGCTCGGTGATACCAGCGATACCCGCTGCCGGTCAAAGCTCGGTCAGTCTGATTCTACTGGACTCTGAGGCTGACTGAAGGTTACCGGCAGATTTGGTCTCAAAACTAGTGCTGCAAGTGGTAGAAGGCATCGCGATCTCACCAGGAGAATGAAAAATCAGGTACCCAAACACTCCTAAGCAGGAAGCAGGTGAGAAACTTTGAGAAAGACACGCCCCCCCCGGCACATGACCGTGTTCGGGGTAAACAGGAATGTTAGGTAGCCCGACTCAGCTCTTATGCAACAGCATCACGTGAGGCTGTAGAGGCGTGGGAAGGCAGGAGACATTAGGTAAGAGGACTATGCAAATGACAAGACCATTATGCAAGAGGCCTGTTTGTGCAAGTGAGCGCGTGCGCGCACACACACACACACACGCACACACACACACAAACTCACAGGCGTCACGCCAGACTGGAGCGATATGCTTGCCCTTGATCCAACACCCCCACATTTCCATTTCCACCCCCCCCCCCCAACTGCCTCTCATTTCACCTTGCCAGAGGTTAGCAAGGGGCTCCGTTGCCATGACAACCCCCGGCTGACGCGTCAGTGCGCATGCAGCTTGGCCGTTTCCCAGCAGACGGCCGATTCTCGGGCCGCCCCCACAGCCGCCGCCATAAGCGGCTCGGAACGGGACCCTGAGACCCCACCTAGGATCGCGACGCTGCTGAATCACCCTACCACCCCCACCCCCGCCGAGTCCGTCAGTTCGCAGAAACAGCCAGCCTCATCTTGCCGCAAGTTCAGACTTCTGGGTGTGGACTTCTCCTCCTTCTCCTACGCCTCCCGTTCCTTATAAACAGATACGCTCACCGGGGTTATCGCAGCAGGATGACACTACCATTCTATCCTCGCCCAGGGTGTCAGACACAGGATAATTGCAAACCAACAATTGACAAACTTTTGAATGGTATGAAGCACAAGTTAAATAAGGTAATGGTTTTGAGTGTTTACCATTAGCAGTTGCCGTCAGGATATGCACAGGAAGCCAAACTGATCCGTTACATTCCGCAGCCTCTCAGCGGACCATACGAATGAGAACAATGCACTCACAATGTTTCACCTGAGACTAAAGACAAGGGACCTTAAGAAGGGAAACATCCTCCACGTGCATCTCCCATGACGCAGCCAAACCGTGAAACGTGAAATTCTGCTGGAAGGGAACCAAAAAGCACATTAAACGATCTGGGCTGCTTATGAGAAAGACGTTGCGTGGAGTTTGGTTCAGTTCTGTGGAAAGGCAGATCCGGCCCACCCACACACACATGGGGACGCGCGTATGGTATTTTTGAAAGAATGGCAGTCGGATAACATTATGGCTCACTGTGCAACATTGCCGACCTCACGGCCTGGCCTGTAAACACAGGGCAGCAAGTCATCATTATACATCATGCAGGTCACTATGGAAACGGCTGCAAGGATGAGGAGGAGATGATAAAGCACACGCACGCGCGCACACACACACACACAGACACACACAGACGTTCAAAGGGACTTCCCATTGACTTCCATTTTAAAAGCAATTAATTATACCGCAAAATTTTTTGCACTTTCATATTTTCTGCAGACAGCGAAGCAGGAAAAAAAATGTCCCTGTGGGGACACCCCCCATATATGTTTTCAGGATTTTTCCTTACACCAGCCGGCCTTGTGGGGTCCTGGCAGAGAGAAAGGATTTCCATGCCGAACGCGGCTGAAAGGATGACAGCAGCGACATTAGCATTCAGGATGATGGGGTCCGAGGGCAAAGTGTACCTCCTACACACTGGTTCCCAGGCTGTAGTTTGGGGATTTCTGCTGGCGCTGACGTCGCTCCAGCCAACCTTATAACAGACTAGCGTGTTGCATCTGACCTCGATAAAAGCAGCTACAAGTGGTGTTTCATGACTTACTCTTTTCATGCTTTACCGTCACTTTATTCTAGCAATCGTTCATATGATACAAATCTGTTTTTATCTCGGTCCATTTAGAGATGACAGCGCAGTGAGTCTCACCTGGATGGTGGGGTTCCCACCCTCCAGCAAGGCGATCGCTAGCAGGATGCTCTCTTGAAAGATACGGTCACTGGTGGCGTTCATGATGAGGTCGATGACCAGGTCAGACGCTCCCTCCCTGTCAAGGTGACACTGGACCTCTGCCAGGCTTATCTCCCCCCGACCGAGAGATCCGGGGGCACTTCCTGCAAAAGGTAAGGCGGGGGGGGGGGGAGGGTCATGGACAATGGCTTAGCAATTCAGCCGTTTACACTCCCTGAAATTAAGCAAAGCAATTCAGGCGAACTGGGGGTTTTTCAGATCTTTAGGTACAGTGGCAAAGTCCTCCCTGAAATCTGACCTTCCACAGTTTGGCCTCCATTAACCGTTACCCGTGTCCCTGTAGGCAGTCTATGTTTGAGCCCACAGACAGCAGGGCACAGTGTTATGGAGAGAAACACTAAACGCAATAACACCAAACATGGAGAACTCTCGGCTTGCCAGTCACACAAACTCCGAAAAACTGAAGAACACACTGAATTAAATCATGCCTCTCTCTGGGTCGTACCCAAGATGAAATCATGGCTCACACCAGCCAGTTTCATCAGTGCAGACCTTGATTGTGTTCAGCTGCCATTTACAACATCCTGTGGCCAAACCATTTGTTTATGTTCAATTTGTTGCTATGTGGTTTAGGCTCCTGATTAATAGTTAGATACACGAAGGGTTCTCCCGGTTTTTCCGACTAGCTGATTTCCCAGCCGTTCCGTAAATGAATCCAGACAGACCATCGATGTGACGTTTAAACACATAAGAGTTGGCAGGGGTGTGTGACTTCGCTGGGAAGTAAGCTGATTAACTCCCATGACTGCATCCCCATATAAGTAACCACTCACATAAGCTTTGCGACCAGGTGGGGCAGGAAACTCAGAGGACGTGAGCTCCGGCCCCGTTGCGTAGCAACAGTAATGGCTGAATCGAACGTGCGGAGAGGCTTCTTGACGTGAAACGTCAATGGGGGAAGAGAGAGTGGCTTTAAAAGAGGGGGTTTATGAACAGCAATTTGCCACAATCGAGTTAACTGCCTGAAGAGGACATATCAAACACCGATGCATGCCAACAATCTCAAAGTAACATAACCGAACACGAACCAAGTATTTTCACTGTTCCTAAGAATCAGGGGGTGGGGAAAGCGATGTCTAATGGCAAGCAGTAAGCAGAAGATCAGAGATGGGACTGTTTACTGTGAGCTTAGAGGGTCATTCTAGGGTTACTCGACATAGCTTCTATTGTTCCTGTTTGGGGTAAAATAGGAAAGACATTTTAAATGTTTGGTATCAGCCATCAGACACGTGGGATTTTCGCATTAACTTCTGCTTATCTGTAAAATGCAGATTGGGGAAATACAACAGAACATGAAGAGGCTATTTCCTATTCGACATTGTTATGGGACAGTATGGGAAACTGTCTCGTCTCCCCACCACACACAGGTAGAAGGATCCATGCATCCAGACAGACACGGACCCACACAAGCTCTCTGCGGCTCACCTGATTGGGTCTTCCCCTGGCCACCGGGGGTGAGGGGACCATTGCTCACACTGGTCAGGCTGTCCCTCCTCCCACTGGGCCTGAAGTTTCCATAGTAACGATTCACCAAAATCTGTCTCAGTGCTTCACCCTTCAGATGGAGAGAGCAGCCGGGAAGAGAGACGTCAAGAATTGGCTGACTTCCGGGGGGGGGGTTGAGCGGTCGCTAGGCCTACTCAAAACCATTTCATAAGGCTTGATGGATGCCAGCCGAGGGGGCTGCCAAAGCCCCTTCGAGATTTGTCACTGCATAAATTACCATGTATTTTTGTGAGGTTCCATCTCGCACCATAATGCGGACGATGTAACACCTAGACAAGCTACTCTTGGAGACAGCAGGAACGTAAACACGGTGAAACAGAACTCAACAGAAGTACAACACTGAGAGATGGACATATTTGTGTGTGTGGGATGGGGGAGCTTCATCTGAATGATCTAGTCTTCGAAATCTGAACTAAGGGATCAGTTGGGGAAAAGCCTGCTGATGTAATTCTGTCAAAAATGGGGAGGGGCCAAATCAGCCAGGGTATCTCTGTCGGTCATTTCTATATACCTCAGAGACATAACACACATAAACGGTGTCTCTCCATAGATAAAATAAAAATTACAATGTTTTACAACAACAAAATAAGAATCAGCTTCTCATGGGCATACTATTTTTGCTAAATATATTTAGGTGGTAAGTGCTATAAGTGTAGATTTAGCCAGAGTTAGCTGTTAAGAAACTCAGTGAGAAACCTCCCCTTTCACTGAAAGCAGTATCTCAGGACCGTAGTGCCACCAGGTACGATACCGTCACAGCAAGGAAGAGCAGCAGGTGAGTAAGCTGCCGGCCAATGAGAGCATAACAGGAAATTATAAGACACCATTGCGGGGCTCGAAAGCAATGCCCACTAATTGGACCAGGGGCTGGACCCACATACCCAGAGAGGAGGAAAACAAACCGTCCCATTAACACCAGCATGGATTGGATGCCTCGTGCAGAGTGCAGGGGCTGTCAGGACCCATTTACAGTAAGACAACGCAACTGAAACCCCTGCAGATGGTACACGAAGCTAAAGGGCTGAAGGAGCAAAATGCATTGACTCACACACACAGTAAGGCAGTGCTGTTTCAATCATATAATGGAAAGTAAAGACCCAGTTCATCTCTGGACATACTCATGTTAGTGGCAGACAAAGGATGCATGCTGTAGAGCAGTGTTTCCCAACCCGGTCCTTAGGGACCCCCCAGACAGCCCATGTTTTTGCTCCTTACTGGGAGCTGGGAGAGAGCAAAAATGTGGACTGTCCACGGCTCCCTGACCACCGGGTTAAGAAACAGTGCTGTAGAGGGTATTGTGGGGAGGTGTTATTAAGATTAAGGTTAGTCATCTGCAGTTGGCAGGATCGCTCCTTCAGAGACCTTGGTTACATACCCTTCTCTGATCCTCCAGTTGCTTCTGAGGCTGATTCGGATCAGCATCCTGAGAGGGCGGAGTTAGCAGAGAACAGAGATACCAGAAGAATCGTGGGGTGGGGGGGGGGGGGGGGGGGGGGGGGCACACACAAAAGAGTGCGTTAATGTCGTGCTAATTAGTCACTTTCCTCACATGCAAGAAGGTGTGGTAGATCTTCTCATGCTGTTAAGGGAGTGTTGAGTGAAGTAGCGGTTTCGCAAACTTAATCATGCAGAACATACTGGGGACCTCTAACGAAAAAGTAACGGTGTGGATTCAATGTCACCCAGCGACCTGGGTGGCCTTCTGATGGGGACCAGGCACTGGACCTTGCTTATCCAGAGCCCAGCTAACAGCTGCTCAGAAGCCCCCAGCTCACCAGCCGGGAGCCCAAGGGGGACAGGAGTCAAGGACACGGCGCCACGTAATGGAGCAGAGAAAGGCTAATGTGGAGGGCCAGGACGGGCTCTCCGAAAGCCAACAAAGATGACATTGGGGACAGGCGGGAAAGGTCAGGCCTGACCAGGCCAGGACGGCGGGGTAGAACACGACGACAAGGGTACAGCTGGAGAGGTGGCACACAAATTGAAAAAAACAACAATAGGACAGTCAGGTCTTCTGGGAAAACGGCTACGATGATCAACACACAGGTGGTCTGTGAGGGTAGACAACTAGAAACACAACAACCCGTATGCATACACTGGGGGTAGATACAGGTGTTGGACACACCTCAGTGGGGGCTTCTGGTTCCGGCGGGGGGGCCAGCTGATTGGAAATAAAAGTGTCGGGTTAGTAAAGCATTCATCTCTTCACATTCTCCCCCCAAGATAGCGTAGTCAGCAGCAGACAGCAGGGCTCTTATGGTATTCTGGGGGTGGGGGCACAGCGCGGGTCTGATTACTACCCACGTTACAGCGGATGACTGTCCAAAAGCGACGACGACAGACACCATCACGTAAACATCAGCACCAGCGACAACCACAGTAGCAACAAGGTCACCATCACACAAATCACTGATAGAAAAACCAGGAGCAAAAAGCTTTGCCTCAATAGCCTGTGCTGTACCAAAGTATTCCCCGCGTTCAGCACTATGACATCACGCCCATTCATGAGGTCACCATTTACACTGACTGGTATTGGTTCATCTACCTGTCCATCATTTGGTTACGTGTCGTGTGATTGGAGTATTCAGGTAGACAAAAAATAAAAAAATACAGGTATGCACTCCAACGCAGGTATGGTGTCATTGTTCTCAAATTCTTATCTATTGCTGTGTAAAGCCTCACCACAGAAAGTATGCTTACATTCTCCAGAACAGGGACACAAGTCACTCCACACCACACCCCACCCCACCTCGAAAGCTTTATTATGAGTAAATCCAAAATTACAGTAATAATTCATAAGCCTGACCAGTTATTCTTACAGCTGAGGACAAAAAGGGCTCCTTCCCATCCTAACTCTTAGTCTGGATCACAGACACACAAAAGCAAAGAAATAAAAACGAGTGTTAACTTATTTGGTGTATGGAATGTTCAGGTACAGGTGATATTGGGTATATCGCATCAGACCTGCTCAAATGTGTTTGTGTGTGTGTGTATGTGTGGGGGTGGATCTGGTCACACTCACCTTGACAGACAGACAGACAGACAGAGAGACACACACACACACACACACGGGTGCCTGAGTAATTGCGAGACCAGCCTGGAATCTCCCTCAATCTGACTTCTGTTTATTCAAAAGATCAATTTTCACGCAATAGGAACGTGCACGCACAGAAGCGGCAGTTCGAAACATCCCCCTTTCTGCCTTGCCGAGTCTGCTGGCCGTAGGGGCTGATGACAGGAGTGATAGGTGTTGTTTAATACTTCACTGCCATGAGGCCTGTGAGGGAGACTCTTCAGAGCTTCCACACATGCAGGTTATGTCGAAAGACATGGAAAGGTCACGGCAGATGGACTCGAAGTGCCTTTGTAAGGAGTGCATGCAATTCCTCCAACCCAATCACACTTAAAACACTCATTTTCTTTTCTGTAGTTTTTTCTTTTTGTTTCAGTCCCATGTATAGTGGCAGCACTTTTAGCAGTTTGTCCTTTTTCTTTCCATGCAGAATTCCATTTTTATGATTCATCTTTTAATTTATTGTATTTTAATTAGTTTAGTTTTAGGACAGCACTAGCGACTATTACTAGTTTAGATCAGTTCTATTGCTTGTATGTGATGGAAAGTGCTGAAATCTAAAATGAAGTATATCATAATTATAATCATTATCGTCATTATTATTATTACTTATAATGTGTTTATTAAAAATGTCTTGAGAAACTAAATATATAAGGGACACATTTTTCCAAAATGATTCAGAATAAATTATGACTACCTGCTTAATTGTTTTTTTTTTTTTTGTTTTTTGCTGGATTACTTAATTTGTCGTCACTGAAAGCGAAAATGCATGAACCCGATGACACTAAATAATAAATGAACACCGGCCAGCGACACGCTTGTTCCTCAGGGGTAACCCTTAAAGGTCAAACCAAGCAGGGAAAGCATTAATGCAGCAGCAGGTCTATAACAGTTCAGACACCAACTGCTCGTGATACACCAGTAATTCTTTACTGGGCTGCAGGCAACAGGAAGCCTGACTCTGATCGTCACTGGTGTGGTTAGAGAGCCATTAACCAGAGTCGATGTTTCATGCTGCTTAAGGCAGAGAGACGTGTCGGTCCATCACCGCCGGACGTTTGGCAGCTGCGAAAGTGGGAAAAGTCACATGTTCACCATTGACCAAAGAAGGAACAGCTTTGGCTCCCGTACATGCAAAAGCGTCCCTGGAGGCCTAACCCTTCAGCTTCAGGAGGCAGTACCCGATTTCTGGGGCAGACCTGCCTTCCACGCGGCCCCGCCCAAGGCGTGGGGGAAGCGGCTGGAGAGCGTCCAGAAGCCCCGCCGAAGCGTGAGAACCTGCAGGCTGCGGCCGTGTCCTTCAGTCACGAGGCGATGCGTATCTAGCGAGCATGATACTGAAATAAAGACACGGCCTGGCCTGTAGAGATGACAGCCCCCGCCACATCCGACAGATGCAGGAGTCAAAACGCGCAACACAGACAGGCCAGGGATGGGACCCACTGCACTCTCTGGTAGGAATAGTGACCGGCCTGCAAAGCTGCTCCGATCCTTTATTATTATTATTATTATTATTATTATTATTATTATTATTTTTATTTTATTTTTTTAATAGCAGGATGTGACTGAATGTCCTGGGGGCATCGCTGCTGAAGTGTCCCGGGGGCAGAGCATGAGCTCAGTGAAGCTAACGGGGGCACTCACCACACAGCACATGCGTCACCCAGAGCCCATCAGTTATCGCACACTGATATAGATCTGGTACCCAGACGCCCCACACACCACCACCACCCCGGCCGCCACCAGGAGATCAGGCAGTTGAAGAGGTCCTGCATCAGCCAACCTCTGAGGGCTGCAAAATGTGCCAGTACCCTCCCCCTACCCCCCAACCCTACGAGACGCTGCCAGTATCTCTCAGTAAACAGCTCACCGCACTTTTATTGGCAATTACCGCTGAAGGTCACACACCAGTGGTGAGTCTGAATTCCAGGAAAAAAAAAAAAAAAAAAAAAAAAACGACAGATCTTATGCAACTGCTGCCCGAGAGCTGGCAGCGGCTCAGGAAGCGGCCCAGCGTGCAGGCTGGGAAACTGGGACGGTGGATTCGCAGCCTCACACAAACAGTCACAGCTCCTCCTACTGGAGGTCAGTGGCAGTGCGCTCAAATGGCAGAGCCTGGGGACGGCCGAGGACTGTGAGGGAGGGGAGAAGGGGAGATGGCTAGAAAGAGATGAGTGAGGGGAAAGAAGTGGGGTCTCCTACAAGGACACCGTCCTTGATCTAATAATATTTGTACATGTGTACATACATTCATCGACATACTGATGTCGGCAATGACTGTTTTCTTGTATCGGCACAACATTCTTTAATTGAAGTCCTAAATGCACCAATATAAACGCATGAACTTCAACTCAACTCTTCACTCAACACACAGCTGGGATGATCTTACACAACAGGAAATGGAAAGAAGTGAACAAAACATAAAAGGAAGTGAAAGAGGGCTGACACAACGCATCCCGATGGAAGAGAAAGAGAGAATAACTGGTATCAGGGGTGCACTGCACCTCAGTCTCACTCGGCGTAAGATAACTGGCAGTGGAAATGAGAGGGACCAGGATGGGGTGGGGCCGGAGTGAGAAAAGCCCCACCCCCAGGTTACTGCTCCACCAATCAGCCTCCTCCTAGACTTACATTACCATGACAGCACAAGCCTCACCCAGGCCAGAGACCCAGGAAACACTTGGAGCCTCAAATGGGCCCCCCCCAGATGTCCTTGACACAGAAGGATGGTGATACTATGGCCGATGGGGGAGGGCATGGTATCTGTATGAAAGAGAGGCCAGTGTTCTTTCCTAGAAAGCACCCTCACCCCACCTAACCTCCCCCGCCCCCCCAGGTGTAGGGGCTATACCATTTCACGTGCAGCATTCGCAGGATGACTTGGACGGTTAGCTTGGCTATTAATACTCACAGCTGCTACTCCGGAGTGGCACAGAGCTGAGGAAGATGAGAACTACCCCCCCCCCCCCCAATCTGCCTGCATTCTCCACTGCCCCCATGGGGGCCCCGTCTGACCAGTGTCCCTTTCCCATTCAGGGTCAGCGGTGAGACAAGGTCAGGTGTGAATAGGGGTGCGTCCCCCAGAGCTGCAGAGCTCAGCCACCAGGCCCCCCCCCCCTCCCCGGGAGACAGCACTGGTCTGCACATGGTCAAACCTGATCATGTCGACCGGTTAAGACCAACAGCCCAAGACATCCTGTTCTCTGGGGATATTTAGAGATGGATGAAAGTATGACACACACACACACACACACACACACATACACACACGTAGGGTAAACATATCCTTATGGGGACCGCTCATTCATTTCAATGGGAAAAATGCTAACGCTAACTATGACAGCCTTAACCCCCACCCTGCCCTAACCATAACCATAAGTAACCTAACAAAATACAAGAGTTTTTTCATAGCAGTCACCGATGTTTATAAAATAGAGTTTTCCCTTATGGGGACCAGGAAACCGGTCCCCATAAGGGAAAAAAAATGGATATTTATCACGTTATGGGGACATTATGTCCCATAGGGATAGGTACACACACACACACACACACACACACACACACACACACACACATGTAGGGTAAACATATCCTTATGGGGACCGCTCATTCATTTCAATGGGAAAAATGCTAACGCTAACTATGACAGCCTTAACCCCCACCCTGCCCTAACCATAACCATAAGTAACCTAACAAAATACAAGCTGTTTTTTCATAGCAGTCACCGATGTTTATAAAATAGAGTTTTCCCTTATGGGGACCAGGAAACCGGTCCCCATAAGGGAAAAAAAATGGATATTTATCACGTTATGGGGACATTATGTCCCATAAGGATAGGTAAACCCACACCCACACACACACACTACAGCTCCCATTTTAATATAATAAATGACTCCTTAACTTCTAACTCACAAACATCAGAAATGCTGTTTTGCTTTGAGACTTAAACGGGAATGCACACACAGGTACACGCGCTGATCGAGGCATGCGGTCACGCAAACGTGTTGAGTGCGTCACTGGCTCCCAGTCACCCCCAGTCCTTTCCTGCACACTTCGCTCACACCCTAGGGGGGGGCGTGTTGACATGCTGACAAAGACACAGTGTCCCGAAAATCACTGTGCCTCTGAAATCCATCTGAAAATGTCCCCATAAAATCTGTGACCTATAACCTTTGTTGGTAGTTGCTTCATGGTCAGTAATGAGGCACATTAATGTTATCTCCTCCCATAATGATGTTTATATGTTTGGACATTTGCTGAATATCTTCCGAGTACAAGGCCACCTTCCATCCAGAGGACGCAAAGCTGGAATGAAGCGTTGCATTGACACGGCCACGGCGCGCACCCACACCGCCGCCTCTCCACAAGCACGCAACGGCAGATGCACAGACTCAGCGAGCTGGTGGGGTCACCGCCACAGCCCAGGCACTGGACACATGGCAACCCAGGGGCCTGCAAACTGCCCCCAGGGGAACATGGAGCAGACAGCAGCCAAGGAGGCACAGCGGAGAGTTAGGGGGGAGGGGGAGGGGGTGAGGGGGGGTAAATAAGCAGCAGGTCACCAGGGAGACAGAGAAGCAAACAGTGAAGAAACCAAGAAAAAAACCGTCAACCTCAGCCACATCCATCTCATCATCAAAGGCAATCAACTGGAAGAGAAGAGCACAGCAAACAGTCAGTATGGGCGCATCTGACAGGGCTGGGGTGAAAAACGACAAAGAAAAAAAAACAACAGAACAGAGGTCATTTCAGAAAAGCACACCATGTCTGTTAGTAAGATACATAGGAGGAACAGCATTTCAAAGCTCTGGTCAGTACCAACAGAAAAGAGGGAGCAGATACAACCAAGCCGACAGACCGGAGATTAGTAATGAGATATTTACACAGCCGGCAGAGCGTATTAGTCCTGGGGTGCTTTAATACATGCTGCTGTCTTTGACTCATACTCCAGAACATGCTGCAGGCCACCAACCCCCCAAAATAGATGGAATGATAGGGCGGGTCCTCCGAAGACAGCTAAGAGTGGCCTAAGAGTGTGTTTGAGCGTGTGGGTGTTAAGGAGGGCATGTGCTACGCTACCCCTCGCCGGCCACCTCAATAATAAGCGGAAGGCAGCAGAGCAGGAAGAGGAGGAGTCATCCCAGCTCACGATTGCCATTCGTGCCCAAGGTGACAGAGCACCCAATCAGAAGACTGGCAGCTATGCTTAGGGTGACTTTAATAAATAAATAATAACATAAAGGGACAAGGCAGGAATAAGATTGTCCAAACCATACCATGTGTTTCTTAAACTGGCACATTGGTGTCTTTACACTGCAATGCTGAGATGTTCCCTTGGAAACCCCCCAAAGTGGAGATATGGAAGAAATCCCTTGGACTCACTAATAGCAGGAGCAGTTTTGATGTGAAATCTGCATGATAACATGTGGAACCCCTGAGACCAGGGGATTTCCCCCACTCCGCATTTGTGTTACAAATAAATGTTTTTGGAATAAAGATACAACTCGGAGGGCAATGCTAAGATGTTGTGAACCGTTGAAGCTTTCCTCAGCTGGCTGCCGGACAATATCAACAGAAGAGCAAAAAAATAAATAGATTAAACAGTACAGACACAGTTACTGCACACGGAGATTCCCAGAGGCGTCTGAGGAGAGGCCTAGACCAGACTGATCAAACAGCAGTGGTCAGGACAGGCGATCGGGCAGTCTGGATGCTGAGGACGTGGCCTTCAGTACCTTCTCCCCGTAACCACGGTCTTTGGTCATCATCTCCCGTAGAGTCTGCAGCACCTTGATGCAAAGCCGTTCCTCGTTCTCCTCCAGCAGCTGCTTGGTGTGTTTGATGAGCCTAGTGGAGGCAGGAGGGGGGTCCAAGCATAAGCAGGTACCAGGGGGGCCTGGGTGTGGACTTACAGAAGGGGTGTGCATACACCAGCCTGGGGAAGCCTGTGTCCTTATGACATCATTCGCCTCGTTAAACAGAAAATTCCCCAAACTATTCCTTGCTGATCAGTTCAGGTTTAGGTTAAAATGAGAGTCCCCACGAAGATGTCATGCGTGTGTGTGCGTGGGTGTGTGCACTGGCAACACATATGGCCGGCAACACATCTAATTGCCCAAAGGCCCAGGCAAACAAAGGTAAACAAAACTGGGTGGACTCTGGAAGGAGCTGAGCAACTCTACTCAGGAGCCAGCTAAACTCAGAGCTCTGGCACGCCCATCCGCGGAAGGCGGCCAAGGGCAGGTTAAACATTCTCCGCTTTGGCGGAACGTTGTGCGGCGGCTCCGCGGTGCAGCAGGCCGCGTCCCAGCACTCAGGATGATCGGCACCCTCTGCGTTACAGGCTCCCGGAGCACATGCTACCCTATCCGGCTTAATCAGGCAGGCACCTGTTCATAGAAAGCCGTGGGCTTAGCACAATATCTGCAGATGGGGCGCTGACGTCTGTCTTAGTCCCCCCTGCCATGGCCCCGTGGGGTTGCCATGTGCAGCACTGGGAGGACAGGACGCAGTATAGCACACACTTTCTAAAACGGTAAAGCCTTTTTTTGTACTTTTGCTTTCCCTTCTCACATCCTCTTCTCACAGACGGCACAGAGCGAGTTTATACACTGGAGTAACAATGCTGCCCCACAGGAATATTACCCCACCCTCTGTCCCAGCTCTCGATTCCTATTCCAGTCAGTACTGGCATCTAAATCCCCATCTGGTGCAGACATCACAGCCTCAGTCTGGAGGCATGTTTAGTACACAGCTCTTTGCCTGAGCCAGACAGCACTGCGGAAGCACCAAAACAGAGAAGTGCTTTACCTAGAGATACGCCGGGCCAACCTTCACGTGAAAAGTTCATTAGAATTGTATTTATGTGGGGTCCTGGGGGCTCCGGCTGAGCTTATCACTGCTTTAGATTAATAGACATTTTTGCAAGCGATGTCCCATCTCACAAATCACTTTTCAGGTTATAAATAACAGCCATTATGTCTGTCAGTAGCCAAAGGTTGCTGAAAATTAGCCCTCTGCTGGAAGGTTCCATCTTTATGCAAACTGACTGTGAATGAAGTGATAATGACAACTTGCAGAAGGCGGCAAAAGTTACAGGGTGGCGGGGGGGGTCTGACAGCTTGGCCCCGGGTGGGGGGGGGGGGGGGGGGGGGGATAGGGGGGCGGACAGCTGTCAGTGGCTGGCAGGGATGCCTTACTTGCAGATGAAGCCCCCACTTTCGCACTTCTTCCTGGCATCCGTGTTCTCAGGGAAGAGCAGCTCAGGACGGTGGAGAACGTCCACCAAGACCGAGAGCTCTGCCTGCACCAGTGGCCGGAGACGGTCCTCCAGCGCCGACACGATATCCTGCAGGAGAGAGTGCAGGTCAGCCACCACACGCTCCTGGGATCTTCTGTCCACACGGTGCCCCCCCCACAAGTGGCTCACCAGGACAATGGCACTAAAACGAATGCAGAAGGTACGACTCTGGCCTCCACGCATGGCCTGTTCATGGAGTCACTATACCTCCTGTTATACTGGGGCTGCTGGGAAAGGCAGGCTCACACTCCAGTTTCATCTTACATCATGTTCAACAACTAAAAATAAAAAATGTGAAACAAAATGCACTAAAAATTTTATTCTATAAAATAAGTTTAAGGGGGAACAAGTCATATTAGAATATGACTCATAATTTAAAAATTAATAATAAAAAATGACCAAATTTAGTGCTCTAATTCGTTTTATGTCTTTCCTTTGTTGCCTAAAAGTATTCTGTTGTTTTTCCCAGTCACACAAAACCCCATTACCTACCCAAGCATGTTTTTAACCCCCAACCAGAGGCTGTTTACTAGATCTTCTCTTACTAGATCTTAATTACCAGCTTAACCTTTGACTCCTCTGGACTCTCTGGTAGAACACAGAGCGTTAACTAGGAGCTCTGTGATAAACAAAGGCCATCAGGACTATGTGTAGGTCAGGGGCTCTCCAGACCCTGTGTAGGTCTCTCAACAAAAGGTGCACATCCTCTCAATGAGTTGCTGCAAAAGGTCAGGGCATGTTTTCCTCAAGGTGATCAGAAGATCTGAGGTAGACAGAGGAGTAACTTCCACCTAACTTTGTCATGCTGGGTGAGGCAGGAATAAATGTGTGTGTGCATGGTTAGCCAGTTCCTTCACAACATCGTGAAAAGTCACACCTACCCAACCCCAAGGCCGAGCAAAACTGTGACCGCTGTGTGACACGTCGGCGCCCTCACACGCAAACACGCACATGCTCACTCTCCATTGATCTGCCAGCACAGGACCCTGTTTAATCTGCACACTGATTCATGCAAATGATGCAAGAGCAGAGTTCTACAAGGACTTTGTCAGAGCCACGGATTCTGTGATGAAAAGGTTTTAATAATGGCATCCATGGCCTGAAATAGCTGGAAGACTCCCTGCCTTTTCTGTAAGTAAAGTCAAATCAGATCATATCAAAGTTTATTTATCAAACGCACAAACATTATGTCAAACAGAGGCATATGGGCACTGAAATGAGTTGAAATTAGAAAAATATTACATAATAGGATTGATGACATTTTAATAGAAAGTGGATGGAGTTACCAGCTTCTGGTACAGTGTGAAATATACATGGACCTATTTGTCCATTTCAGCTGGATTGATCTCAGTTTATAAGTTCCAAGCCCCCAAACATGGCCTAACAGGTAAGTCAGAGAGCCAAGTGGTGAAGTGTTTCAGGCATGAGAGAACGGCATGCAGAGTTTCACAAGACTTGACCCATGATCTCCACACAAGCCTTTTTCTCCCCTCCTCTTCAGCTTGTATGACACCATTATTTCTAGGAAGTCATGCACCACCCACCCTCGGGAGAAATGGCTGGCATTTCCCTCCTCCTCATGCCGATTATACAGTCACTCTGGAAGGTTCTGCTTAAGGCCGGGGTTCGTACTCACCTGGAGCCGCTCGATGATATTCCTGTAGTCACGCGAGGTGGTCAGGGTCGAGTCCCTGCGGGTTGCGTTGCGAGCGGAAAGCCTCCAGCTCAGTGCCGTCTTCTGCACAATGTTGTTGGACTTGACAAACAGGTTATTCACCTGGCTGTCCAGGTCCACTGGGATGGCTATCGCGCGGCTTTTGGCTGCGTGGTCAAAGAACCAATGAGGGATGGAGGCAGAAATGCAAGTTGACGTTCCTTCAGCAAAATTATATACAATTATATATATATGGAGCTAACGTGTTAAACTTGGCTCCAGGGAGAGGGGGCCGTGCCATCTTCACACAGGTGTCTTACCCACATCAGATAGCACCTTGATGCAGGCCTCCACGGAGGCCTTCTGTGTTGGCGTGAGCCAGCTACAGTGATAAATCCTGAAGACCCCCTGCAGCAGCTGGACAAACACCGGCTGGCGAGTCTACAGGTGGAGGAGAAGAAATAAAACCCAAGAAAGAGAGGGAAGAAGATAGGAAAAAAAGTTCGGTGGGGGAAAGTGGAAGAACAAATCAAAATGATGGTGAGAAGAGAAGGTGACAGACAAAAGAGGGCAGAGAAATGAGAATTAGGCCACAAGGAGTCAGTGACATTTCCTTGGATGAACAGTCTGCACTGATGGGTGTTTCAGGTAACTCATACCCTGTCCATCAGGGTGCTCCTATCTCAGTTTGCCCTGTGGTGAAACGAAAGAAGACACAGCCAAACCACATCAAGAGGCCTGAAAACCAGGCCAGTTTGGCTGCCACAACAAAGTCCCAAAGTTGAGCAATTTCAGTTTTCCACGGCATAACTAAATGTGTTTATTCTAGGCCATCCAAGATTACAAATAGCCACTTAATACAAAAATGTTTTGTTTGCCTTGGAAGTCTTCAGATCTGCAGGGCCGTACAAGAGATTTAGACAGATGGATCTTATGATGGTGGACAACTTGGCATCATCACTGCTCTATAACCAGACCACATCCTCCTAGAGAGGAGGGTCTGTAATCCGTTTCACCAACTATTTGCTGATATTTCTAGGCACAAGTGACGGTGCCGACAGCCCTGCACTGGGAAGTTCATATGGTTATTGCAAAGATGTACCACAGACCAGTCAGGCATATCAGCTGACATGACTACAGCTGAGGTTCGATCACACCAAGGTAAGCCACAGAACTGTGGAAAATACAAGCAAATACCTCTGTTATGTTGCCCAAAACAGATGCATGTTCTGGAAAACAGAGAGGTTTGAAGGTCTGAAAATTTGAATCTGTCCTGAATAACATCTGGCAAGTTTTCACTAACAAAGGACTACAGTTTCTTAAAATGCCCTCAAGTTCATTTTAATACATATCCACCGAGGAGCAGAATAAAAATGTCTGAAATTAACATTTAAATAAGAGGAATATATCTCTACTGCTGACTGATCAGGTCCATACCAGCCTGTGGTCGATCTCGCTGTTTATCCTGCTTCAGCATCAACTGCTTCACGCCAAGTGAGGTATTCACGCTATTCTTGCAAAGTCAACAAACAACATCAAACACACCAGCCGAATCAGAAGGGAGTGCAGAAGGGTGTGTGTGGCTCATGTGTTTAAACACACCACTCTCCCGAGCACTGAAGCAGGGCTGAGACAAGATTACATCTGCATCCAACTTCCTGTTGGTCCACAGCTGAGCCTTTCTATGCCAGAAGCTCTCCAAGTTAAACGGGAAGGAAAGGAAGAAATTTGATTTCCTTCAATGTCTGTAAACCTACAGGCTTGAGCAAACAGGAGCCGGCTGACAGGCAATGGGTGGGGGGGGGGAGGTGCTGAGGCACAAAGTTTCTGAAGACACATAAGAAAAATTAGACATTCCTCTTAAGAAGAACAGACATGGCCATATATTTTATTCAAACTTCACAGACACTAGGTCAAGATAGGTACAAATGTTTCCAGAAGTAAAAGGACCAGGAAACTAACAAGACCAGCTTATTTTGGACAAAAGCAAAAGGCTTTCTTGTCACCTTCTACTTGTTGGTGGTGACAGAAGCTATCCCAGATCCACAAATGGAGCTGAAAGTGACTTCCATGATTTCCTCAGAATGAGATTATTTTTAAATGTCATACTTCCTCAAATAAAAAGACAACATATCAAGTGGGATCAGCAGGACAGGAAATAAGAGACATATTTTAACCTACTTCTCAGTTGTTGACACCAACCTATCCTAACCTGAGGTGGAAAGTTCAGGTCGAGAAAGTACAAATCTAGACTAAGGTTTTGTTTCAACCCACCAGTTCAGTATAAAGAGTCACAGTCAGAGTACTTCACTGGTTGGTTGAAACAAAACCTTGGTCTGGATTTGTACTTTCTGGACCTGAACTTCCCACCTCTGATACTAACCTATGTGCAATATGACACTGATACAAGGGAGGAATTCAGTGTTTGTAGCTAGAAAAAAAATGATTTAACCTTTATAACAAAGATGGTTCTTAGGTTTTTAATCACTAACTGACATCTTAATTTTCAGAGCTTTCAACAAAGTTTGGTGTTTCCCTCTGGTAACTCTAAACTCAGTTAATCGCTTCACTGGTCTTTCATGGTAACTGAATTGAGTTCTGAATGCCACTTTGAGAGACATGGTGCTCTCACATTTCTAATGCAAGGACAAGTTAAATTATAACAGCAGTAGAGTCATAATTCACTAGAGGAGATGTCCTCCAAATTCAAAGTGGTTTTAAGAAAGCAGAGCCCCCACCGACTTCTCCCGTGGACATACCTGGAGACTGGTACTCTGGTCTGAGAAAGGGGAGCTGAAGAATGTGGTGACAATGCTCATGACCGTCTCGGTAACGTAGCGTTCCAGAATGTTATCAGCATGCTTCCTGTCACTTGTACTGTTGCATACCTGACAGGGGTTTGAAATTTCACATGGGTCAAACAAGCCTGAATTCTGGGTGAAGATCTACTTCATGAAGTTATTCTAGGGAACTGGAGGGAGCAAAATCAAGGAATGGATTTGGAAACGCTGCTCTAAAGAAACAGATACTGCCTTCCAGGTTCAAGACAATATTTTCTGATGTAGAAAGACTAGGCAGCAATTCTCCCAGAACATTCATATCCCATTCAAATCTTAACAAAAAGGTCCACGTTTGATTTTTCTGCCTTCTTCACTAACATCCACAGTTCATCACATTATTACTTATGAACAATGAGAATTAACCTTTACATTTCATACAATGGCATCACCACTGTTGATGTCTTACCCTGCATATGTCTATCAAGAAGTTCTCAAACAGTTTCCACATATGGTTGCTTGTGTAGATCTCCTTCATTTCAACCTCAGTGTCAACATAGCAGTGGTTCAGGAAGTTGATGTAGGCAATTTTCACCTGCAAAAAACGGAGAACCGCTTTGACGAATTGGCTTTCCCTGGTGCACAAAGTAGCATAAGACAGGTTGTAGCAGTATATCTGAGCGCTGAAAACATTACAAGGAAATTTTAGGGCACATAATCTAGTTATGTAGACCCATGAAATTATGTTTTATGAGTGGATTGTAATATTCCATCTGCTTTAAAAGATATTTTCCTGAGGAGTTACATTCCAGACAGCTAATAACATTTCCTACACACTGGTTTCATAGCACGTTCTGTTCCCCATGCTGGAGGATAAGTGGGTTTTCCAAAACTGACATGGTGACCACTGGCACTTCTCACCTCAGGGATGCAGTCCTCATGTGTCACCACACGAACAATGTCATCCAGGGGGAGTAGCGAGTTACATTTGATCTCAGTGTAGACATTCTTGCCCTCAGTGCAAATGGCCAGCAGCTCCACCAAGTGGATGTGGTAAATAAGAGGGCTGTTCTCGTCCATGCGGTCACGTTCCGACCGCATCATCTGCACAAGCGTCTGGAAAGAAGCGCGGTCGTTGTAGAAGACCAGCACATCCTCGCCTGAGTTCACCAGCTGTGAGACGGGAAAAATAGAATAGTATAAAACCACTTACAGACAAAGCTGTGGTCTGTTGCATTAACATAAAGCTCTTGGACAAACAATTGCAGGACAGAAGTTTTTAATAAAGATGTTAATAAAATCAAAAAGCATGTCTGAAGGATTGTTCTCACCTCAGCCATTACTATGTCCTGGCACTTCTTGATGAATTTGTTCTCAGCCTTGACAATGGTCTGCAGAAACTTGAGGTACTGGACATGGCGGCCATGGGTCTCAATGCAGTGGACAAAGTGTTGTACCACGCGCTCGTTGATTTCACTGCACAGCTGGAAGTTGTTCATGAAGATGTGCTGCATGGTGAGGGCTTCCAGACTCTAGAGGAACACAACATTTTTGGGAACTGTCCATGAAGATATGCATCACCTTTGGCAAGGGGCAGCTTTCATACTAATTCAGTCACTAAGATTCAGATTTAGCATTTGAATGGTAAACATCTAAACCGAGGACTCATTCCTTTTGCTTTTTGGTGTTTTAAGTTAAATACCAAGATATCCTTACTGAAGTGTAAGTTATCTCCAATACTGCTCACCCCAGGATTGAGGAAGAGGTTAATGTGTTTGTGAAGGAGCGCCTGGTTCTGTTGGTTTCCAGCACAGAAGTTCTGCAGAAACTCATGAGCCAACTTCATGATTTCCTGCATTCTCAGATCTTCTCCCTATCATACATACATATAAACAAATGAAAACATCACTGAAAAAAAAATGCTTTTACCACTAAAGATTAGTAGCCCAGGAAAACACAATACTCATGCTCTGATACTCCTGACCTCAGTCCTGGACTAGAGTACCTTTTCATAGGGAATCTGCAAGAGCTCCAAGACCACAGCATGGGCCCCCATGTTCCGAAGAAGCCTCTGCTGCTGTTTCTTGCTCTTCTTTCCAGATGAGCCCTCCTGAACACACAGCTTACTGAGCCTGAGGAGGATCTGAGCATCAGAGGAGACAGGAGGTCAGGGTCTGGCTTGTGTCATGAGTAGGTTCTGGAAGCCACCGGGAGGATGAATACCTCCTTCACTATTCTGTAGTTGTAACTGCTGGTACTCTCCTGCTTCTTCTTATCAGAGCCAGAGTCTCCCTGCAACAGAACAAAAAAATTTGAGCCTCCCTGAAATAGAAAGGTGGGGTTACAATCGACTGTGGAAATGGACGTGACCCTTGACCTTCTGTTCCATCTCGGAGGAAGGCCCATCTCCTGTATCCATGGATTCTCCCTGCCGCTTATACACCCACAGCTCAGATTTCTCCACAATGGAGCGCAGCAAGTCCAAGTCCCACTTGATCTGCTTGTAGTTTTCCACATCCTGGTTTGTGACCAGGAGCTGGACCTAGGAAAAAAAAAAAAGATGCGATGCACATTAAATATTAAGCTGCCCAAAAACATGGTGATGTAATCATAGATCCGTATCTCAGTGCTGATGAAGTTAGGGCACTCAGAGAAAGCCTTCATTGCCATGAGGGAGTACCTGCTTGAAGGCTAGCAGTACCTCCTGCCTCTGACTAAAATGTCTGAAAAGCAGGTGGAGAGCACCGGACACCAGGGGAGGGTAGTCATGCATTGTCAAATGGAGCAGGACCCTCAGGAACGTTCTCCCACCATGGTCATCCAGGTCCAGGGGTGTGTTCTCTTCACTGTTCCGACAAGAATGTTTCCATATGAAAGAAACCCAGAATGATAGTCAGTCAGTTCACAAGAAAAGAAATTCTTCATGTTATGAGTCACACCAAGGTTTCTCATCCCTATGTTTAACTGTTAATACATCAAAACCCAATACTTTATCTCAAACCACTTAAATTTTATGCATTTTTCACATTTTATGTACTTCACATTCCCTCAGTTCTTTTTAAAAATATTTCCATTGAGACTTGAGGGGAAAATGCATATTGCCACTGGACTGGATTTACCTTCCTCCAAAGATCCCCTCTGCCTGTTCTTCAATGTTCTCAAAATTCAGTGATCCTGAGGGAACACCAAAAGGAACATGGCTACACATAGAAAGTACGAGATCAGAGCACCCAACAACTGCATTACAGCTTGTGGGAAAACAAAACAATTGGGGATTAAAAAAATGGAATCTACATTTTAGAAACTAGTCCTGGAACCTGACCTGGTCCAAATCAAAACTCACACCCTTTTTCCGAGCCTTTGAAGTAGACAAAATTGTGCAGCATGAAGAAGTGAGAGGTGACTAAACAGAAAGACTTTAATCCCAAAACCTATAACACCAATATGTTTTTTAGGGACCATGGAAGTACCAAAATACTACTGTATATCATAAAAGAATAACAGATTAGTCTACACAGAAGGATTTTTGTATGGGTAGACTGTTTAGTGGATACTGACAGACTTGGGGAATGAACCTTGGTCACAGCTGGGGGAGGACTCATTTTCAGTTCCTGCTCGTACCCGTCATGTTGAGTCCATCCTGGGTGGTTCCTGGCGGTAGATCTGATTGGGAATTACTCTCATCAAACTCCCGTTTAAAGATGCAGAGCAGACAGGAGATTCGGTAGTCTAGACGAACATTCAGAATAAACTGTGGGGAAGAGAAAGGATGCCAACAAGTATGTTTCAGTAATCACTTTTTAAAAGAGGACATAGCGTTTTACTGTTCAGATGTTAAAATGAATAACAAAGGGAGAGTTAGCTACTGCACTCTCGACTTGAAGGACACAAAGTAACAGTACCTGCAGAATCTCTATTATTTTGAGCTTGGTGTCCATTACTAGAATGTCCTCCTTCTCGGGCTCTGTTTGGGTCTGGACAGCATCTCCATCAGGAGGATTGGCAGGGGTTGTGGGAAGAAAACCCCCTCCCCTTAGGACCACCTGGGTCATTAGCTCACCTACCCCATGGATTGACCTCATGACATTGCTACCTGTGTAAATAGATAATGATTGGTCCAGATCTCAGAGTCTGCATCTCAGCCAAGGCAGAATACACACATCCAGTGGTCTCTCACTCGTCATACTAAACTCAGGTATTGATTCTGAAAGTGGTCTCATTGAGTTTTACCTTTGCTCTCGTCGCCTTTCTCAATCTTGTTGATGGGAAATATGGTAGTGACATGGACACAGTCCAAAATAGACAGCAGGATCTTAGTCAACCTCAACAAATCACTGAAGTTGTAGAAGCCAAAATATATGAGGTTGCGAGCCAAATTCACAACCTGAAAATTGCCAAGAAGCAAAAAGGTTTAAACTGCTGTCATACTCAACTTCTAATTTTTTCCTTAAGTGACCAATAGCAGCTCACCTCAAAGGTTAGTTTGTTTTTCTCTTTGTCCGAGAAGGGAACATTCTGACAAACAACATCTCGCAGGTAATTCTCCACAAACTCCATGGTGAGGGCAAAGCGCTCCTTAATTTCATCTTTGGTGGTGCCACTGTTATCATAGCTGCCAAGCACCAGAAAGATGTCAGCACCAGACAAACTGATGACCTACAGTGAGTCTATCCCTTCCATTGAACATTTTTCTTTCTATTCAATATTAGTCCCATTGAAGCAGCTGCATTGAACATGCTGCCACAACTTCCAAAGAATTTACTAGAACTCACTCATCAATGGCGATCTGGGAAGGAATCTCGGACCACAGTCGGGCATACTTGACGGGGGTGACCGGCTCCTGTGGGTCACGGTCCACATGCATGTGTAACATCAGTCGGCAGAAAGATGCCCGTAAATCGTATGGTAGGTCTTCATCCGACATGCAGCGCAGTATCAGGTCCACATCCAGCTGGCCTGAGATCTTGTTGATGGCCAGGTACTGCCGATCCAGGCACATGCGCGCAAACAGGTTCAGCTGGTACCTAGATGGTACAAGCAGAGTCATACACGAACACCATGCAAACAGGTAAGTAGTCTGAATCTCACACCCTCCATTTGCCTGTGGCCTCATCTACTTTAACTGCCATCTACAGATATACGCTACATAAAACCATTGTAGCGGCAGGCAGTTCAGCCTTCAGGTATAGCCTTCTAAAGTATAGACCTCAGGAGCACCAAAATGACTGATCTGTCCATCTACCTGTCATCTGCTCTTCAGCCAAGAATGCTGATGAATATGATCTGGGCACCTCCTGCCTACCACATCCCTGACCTGTAGTAGCTGACCACTTCCTGGTCCTCCTTCTGGCCTTCCTTGGCATCCTGGGCCAGCTCCCGAATGCTCTTGCTGCGAATCTCCTTGTTTCTGTCCTTCCAGAAGAGCCAGACCTCCTCTTCATCCTCCTCAGACTCGGCTGGGTTCTCCCCAGTCGGCGTGCCCTCAATCTCGAACCGTGACAGCACCAGCCTGATGGAGATGAACCACAAATGGGTCATGACACAGAGGACGTGAAACTCACAGCCGCAGCTCCAGAGCAGTGGAAATGGGGCTCCTTGCTCACCTCAGACTAATCCAAAAATGAGCTGGTGAAGAAGCAGCAGGCTGAAACACTTAAGTTTAGGGTCAAATTGTTTTTCCTATTTGTGAGCAAAAATTATTTCCTTCACTTAGAGTTAAACCGTTATTGGCAATGCTTAAATATTACTAAGTTACGAATTCATTTCTTGTATAATTTGTGCAAATGCTGGCTTTGTGACATTTTATGCTTTCTTAAAAGGGGATCACAGAGATGCATTTTTTGATCCCTGACAGAAATATTTAGTGAAGGCAATAATTACATATTTTAATCTAAACTTCTGATCCCAGTTCTTAAACAGCATCCATGCTGATGCTGTTCTTTATGGCAAATGTCCTCTAGCTTATTAAGACATTAAGACGACTGGGGATTAAGGTTAAGGCTGGAGCACTTTGGAGACCACCCAAGCGAACATGTGAGGAACATGGGAATCGAACTCATACACCTGGAAGTGTGAGACTGCAGCATCATCCAGCAAGTTACCACAACACATGGAACAGTATAATAAGCAGGAACCATATATCACAAAACTCTCATTTGGTGGGGAATGGGACCTCCCAGGTATCCCAAGCACTCACTTTGTCTCAATCAAGATGTCGGCATTAGTGGGGTCCAGAACGGCATTGCAGATAAGCTCCTGTGTCACGGGGATGGACTTGTTCATGGACACACACAGGTCGGACAGATAGTCCAGAAACCTGGGGGGGAATATGGGACAAAAGCAGGTGTTCAGGAGTCTCACCCTGCACACAGGCAGATGTCATGACCTTAGACTCATAATGAGCACTACAAGAGTTTCAATGGTATAGCTAAATCTACACAGGTTGCTGTTACACATGGACGATCAATGTGAAAGTAAACCATTTGGGCCATACTGCGCCAAGGTCTTCTTCTAACCTGGGTTCCCTGTTCTTCCTCACGAGACTGACAAAGGTGTCTATCTCCGCAGCTGTGATGTGCTTCTCTAGGAGCTTGCGGTTGTTGTGCAGCAGGGCCGTGATGGTGTCCTCGGCCAGCACGTCGTAACCAATCTGCTTCTGCATGAAGCGGAACTGTTTGGCGATGTACTCCTACACGAGAGGGAACACAATCAGACGGCTCACTCCAGAAACCTGTCCGAGCTGATCAGCTGGCCCCTTGGCACGAAAAATCTCAGCTCACGAGACTTAAATGCGTGTATCCGGTCCATTAACATGCCACTGGGCTTTCGCGGCTATACTGTAGGAGCAGCACTGATCTGGGTAAGCCTTTGTGCCTATAAAATCCCATCTTGCCCTCTACCAGGCCCACCTGGTTCTTCCGGTAGTCCTGCTGGGAGTGGCGGAGGACACGGTAGCACAGGCGACAGATGTGCCGGAAGGGGGCGTGGCGTTGGTCGCCCAGCTCCTCCAGACGCAACATGGGGCCATCACCGCTGTCAGTGAATGGAGCCTGTAACAGCTTAAAAATCTGCAACGGGAGCAAGGGGGCAGAGCCAGCTTCGTAAGTGGTTAAATTATCCTTGAGATGCACACTTGGCTGGAACAGAACAGAGAACACTGGGGTGTTGGAAGTGGACCTTGGAAAGAGGACTGGCCTGACTGAACCCAAAGTCTACATCAATAGCAAGACAAACCTTCCAGAAAATGACGCCTTCTGCTTTGATGTTATGAATTAGGCCTGCAGGCATTGTTTCAGACAAGTAAACTTCACATGGCCTGAATGCCATCAGGTAGCTGGTATCTTTCATTTCCTCCTACAGCTACTAACAAAACATTTTGTGTGTCTCCCTCTGACAGTCATATTTCTTCCATGATTGCTGCATTTCTTTTACTGAAACTTAGGGGATGCACAGCCATCCAGAGAGACAACAAACACGAAGGCTATCCATGATTCCTGAGCTTCGCTCACACAGCGCTAGAAGGCCCTTCTGCACGCTTTCAGCCTGCTGCTGTAAAAGAAGCTTCAGGTGTCTATCGGCCTACCTGTTTGAGAATGTTCTGCTCCCTCATCAGTTTCTGCCTCTCCCGGTCAGGCTTGTTAACCATGATCTCCAGCACATCTTGGCCACTATTGGGGATGTCTACCACAAAGAACACCAGGTCCTCCAGCAGTTTGGTGACAAACCTACAGCATGGGTGGAAATGATCCAAACATTTTATTCGCGTGGGAACTGCCAGCACCGAGGCACAAGTTCTGTTACCGAAGGGAATGGGGTAAACAAGTTTTGGTGGCCATGGAGAAAAGAGAAGAAAAATCATAATGACATTATCCCACCACAATCTGAGGAATAATCTACTGAGAGGTTCATAATCATACCAAGTTTCTCCACTGGGGTTTTTCCAAACTTGCAGACCCACAGATGATGAAATGAGTGTCAGGCTGAAATGAGTCTGAGATCATACCTCCTCTCATTTTGCGTGATCGTTCCTTTCTCCAGCTTGCCCGCGATCGAGGCCAGAACCTTGCTGGCGTCGTTGGCAAAGTCCAGATCGCGCACCTCTGCAGGGGGGACTGGCACAATGGCAAAGGCCTCCTTATCCTCCTTCACAGTAGATGTGCCAATCTAGGAGGGGGTGGAAAAGGAAACAAACAGGCCAGATGACAGCTACGGCATGAATGACGACTCCATGTGCCTGCCCCAATTAAGGAAAACAGCCGTTGAGGTGTTTCGCCATTTCGTGGAATGTCTTATTTTATAAACCTAAGATCTTTAACAAAATTCAGAAAACTGGAAAACAAATTGGTGTTCTAGAGTGACAAATGTCATGCCAAGCATGTGTGGGTAACTGACGTGCTGAATACAATGCAGATATTTGCCGGCCCACGTACCCTTAACATCACCGGCTTCTCCTCCTCTTTGTCAATGGGGTTGTTAGTGCTGTGGACCCACGTGTTGGTGCACAGGTGTCGCAGCCTCACGTACGAGTTCCTGAGGGAACGCCAAATATAGACTGGGTCCGAAACACGAGCAACATGGAGATAAGGACACGTTTTTAAAAAAAAATTAAAAATAGGGATCCCTTTTCTAGGTTTCCACAGAAGGTTCTTGCAAAGTAAATATGGCTGTAGTTAGAGAGCAGCAAGCCAACCTTCTACACCAGCGGCCAAAAACGTGTGAAAACAATTTAATGGGAATAAGAGATGTTAACATTCCAGTAAAGAATCCATCGTATCATTCATTCAGATGCTGAAAGGCAATTTCAGTTATGGTGCATGGCTGAACCCATGGACCCATAAAGCCTTAGCTTAAAATCAAAGGTGCCATGGCCACCCTGGTCTGCAGCAGTAACCATGCCGGCACATCAACCATGTCTCCAACTGATGGTTGCTCATGCCCGTCCAAAAGCATGAATGCAGGGTTGGTCATGGAGACGCAACCACATTACTGTTGGTCACAGGACAAAGGTGGTTGTGTGCTCCTTTACATCCTGCATTAATAAGCTATAAGAACCAGACCCTTGTCAATGCTGCCAAGGCGAACACAGGACTGGCCATTTCAGCTGGGAGTCACCTTCCTTAAACCACGCGTGGGTGTTTCACACGGTCACTCATGCTGTAACCTATCCGCACAGGAACCACTCATCTCATCTGACCATAAAATACTCTTCTGCCCACGACCACAGCTCACGATGCCGGAAATTCAGTGCCTGAAGCATGTGAGCAACAGGAAAGCTGTGAAGCTCTCGCAGAAGAAGCCAGGGCCTCCGACGTGCCGAGTTCCTCAGAGCAACTGATCCAGCATCTTATTCATTAGGAATACTGACAGCCCCCCCCCCACGGCCCCCCACCGGAAAACACACTGCCAGGACTGTACTGCCATACTTTTAAAAACCTGGAGAATAAGACCATTTGCCTCTTATTTACAGATCTGACCATTGCCATGACACACCACAGAGCTAACAGGAGGGGAATTCCAGGCTCTGACGCACATCTACTGTATCTGCAAGCTAAAATTGGATGCAGACAAGTTTGCTAATCTTGGCAGCTGGCCTTTAATTGCAAAGAAAAGCGGATGCAGAGAAAGGAGGCTTTATGAAGCTAGTGCCTTACGCAACCTCTGCGCTCTGCTGTTGGACGTGGAGCATGACAGAGTCTGTTTACACGCCGCATTGCGACATCCTTGTCTGGATCAGCCCATCCATTGTGTGTCGACTGGAGAAGTTGGTTACCAAAGTTTTCTGATTAAAAACGAACACGGTACTTTCCTGACATTAATGAACTGTGTAGAAATAGCGGTTTGTGGAGGATCCACCCTTTTCCCTCCCTCTCCTCACATCCCCAGGAAGTGGGCCGTGATGTGTGAGGTCCAAGGGTGAAAACAGACAAATGAAGCATGTGAGAAGTTCAGTGCCACCCCCAAGTCAGGGGCAGGAAAAAGGGGATTTCTACGTGGGCTTTTCTTTGCTGCAGGATAAAAAGAAATGCGATCCGATTTTTAAAAATTATTATTATTAATCTCTGAAAAAGATTTTCAGTGATCCACTGGCTTCCCATAGATCAGAGACAGCAAGTGACAGGGAGCAACAACTTGTCGTTCCATATGTTAAAACTCCCCATCACACTGAAAATGAACCTGACGTGAAATAAGTCATGTCAATTTACAGCAATTATGATGGAACCAAAAAAAAACAAAAAAAACAACAGATGCCAAACATACACATACAAAAATAGATGCCATCTTTGCCAAACACTCAAATTCAGCACCCCTAAAAGTCCATATTACATACAGCCGTGGGGGGGTTAAAAATGTTTAAAAATCACGGCACAATATTTTGTTTCACTCATTTCTCAACTTATATACGTGCTGTTTCTCATTAATGAAGGGCTTCTTCCCTGTTTCTCATTAATGAAGGGCTTCTTCCCTGCTTTATGGGACTTCAGTCCTGCTTCTAGAAGCCTGATATGAACTGTCCTAGCCGTGCACTTCACACCTACACTTAATGTTTCCCATTCCCTTTGAAAGTCACTTGATGTCATTCTACGATTCAAAAGAAACTGCTGAATAACTCTGTCATCTCTGGTATTAGAGAGTCGCTTCCACCCTTTACCTGGCTGGTTTCTGCCCTGTTTCACCTTATTCTTGTGTACTGCTGTCTTACACATTTTGAACCTTGAAGCATCCTGCTGCACAGCATAGCCTTCTGCCAGCAGAACCAGGATTAAAGCAGGATTTAAAAATGCAGATTTGTTTAAAAATATTTTGAAGTGGTCTCGTAATTTTTTCCACAGCTTCATATATGGATAAAAAAAAAGCAATGTAAAAGATAGACTATCCGTAAAGGTGAATCATCCCCTGTCAGCATGTTGGATCATCCCAAAGCGTGAGGCAATCCCAAGTCAGGAGGTTAGATTTCAGAAACGTTTGTCAACAACGCATGACCAACCCGTGAGAACACAGCTGCAGGGCTCAGTCGTTCCCCGAAGGCCACGACCCAAGCTAACCTCCCACACAGCAACCAGACAGCAACAGCATATAAAGAATTACAGAAATAAAAACCGGCAAGTTAGGCATGTTAACTGCTTATCTTTCCAGAAAAATGACTGTCCAGCTCAAACATGCATTTCTGTTTACACTCCATCAGTCATGCAACTAGAAGCCAAGAACGGATTGTGTCACCAAGGCGAGGCACTATCGCTCAGCAGGAAAGGACAAGCACTGCTCTGAAGATTCGTACCTGGGCACCAGGGAGTCTCCTCCTCGCAAGGTGGTTGGGTCCAGCTCAAAGATGGAGGAAATATCGTTGCCGTCAGGGACGGAGACGAGACTGTACATGACCTTTCCCTGAGGTGGGCGGAGCCGAGCTCTCAGGGCCTCGTGCTCGGAGTCCAGCTGATCGAAGGACAGACGGCTTTCAAACACAACACAAGGGGATAGGCTTCTGCTCAGAGCCCCCTAACCCAGGAGTGGGACAGCACACAGACATCACAAAAGACCAGACAGTACCGACGCGATGGTTTGGAGGACAATCAATCCATCGCTGCGATTGCATATTCAAGGACATCAATGACAGGGGGGACAGAGATAACTTTGGGAATGCCGTTCCTATTGTCCAGCCTTCCAGCAGTGGCAGGAATTCTGCTAATCCTAGACCTGCCCTTCGGATTCATGTCATGGATGACTGGTGAAGACGGGACAGTGAATATTCTAGCAGGAGGGCCCAGTGACTCAGAGACATAGCACTGTTACAATCTAGCAGCTGAATTAATAAAACGTTAAATCATTATTAGCTAAATTGTAATCAGTCTTTACTCAACTAGTCACCAGTTCAAAACGTAAATTTGGTGGCATACTGCCCTCTACAGGCAGACTAATGGCCACACTAGTCTTGCTAACATTTCTTTATACATAATGACACCTAGTGGTCATTTCAAAACACTTCCCTTATACATTTCAATCCATATTATTTAGATTAGAATGTTATTCTTACATTTCCTGCAACCCTGAGAAACTCTGGACTCCAGCCAATTCAATAGAGCACGAACATTTTAAAACATGTGCCTCTGCCACTGATCTGTAATCAGCACCCTGTGTAACACCCATGCAGAGCAAGCATCCAGACAAACCTGCCAACTGCATGCACAAGGGACAGAAGCATCTTATTAAGGTGCTGCACAAAGGGATCAGCTCAGCCGAACTCATCCCACCACCACTACCAGACTGACAGGTGAGAGTGTGTGTGGGACAGGGGGTGGATTAAACACATTACCTGGAAATTAAAAGGGATAAAATCCCCAACCTGCAACGTAAATGAGAGTCAATACAGAAGTTAGGCCGGGCCACAGTACACTGTAGGTGACAAGCAATCCGCTGGTCCTGCAGGTCTGACTTACAGAAGAACGAGGTTCCGGGTTCTCCTCTACATAATCTGGGTTCACCTGAAAAGAAACATGAAACGGAAGGTGCTAAAGGTGGCGTTATTATACTGCTGATTTTTTTAAAATGCAGTTATTTTTATATTACTTTCAATTTGAAATCCAGTTTATTTGTAGCTCGTTTTTAGTGAGGGTTTATTGGTTTTTAATTTCAAGATATATTTCTATTCAGTTTTTATTTTTCTCCCATTTAGTTTATATTTTATTTTCAGTTTAAGTTTTAATAATTTCAATTCTAGGGATAGACTGAAAGTAAAACTATTTTCTGAGTCTAATCTTTAGAGAATCCTACATGAATGCACAGATCACATTATACACTGTCCGCAAAACACATTCCAGAGATTATTAATGGTAATTCAAGATAAACATTAAAAATAAAACAGTGAGAAGTATTTCATTTGTCAGTTTATAGCTTTACAGTTTATTTTTTTTGTAAGCAATAAAAAAAGTTAGTTGTAGTTTTTTTTATTTTTGTATGTTACAGCTTTATAGTAAAATTTATTTCAGTTTGTTTTGTATGCAATATTTTTGTATCTTATAGCTTTATAATTTTCATTGACAATAATAACCCTCGTCCACAGTGGCATCCTCCACCCCACAAACAGAACCACACCCCCAAATTCAGAATTACAGTTCCAGGTACACCTGGTTCCCATTCCAAGCAGGCAATACACGTGACTCACCTCCGCAGCCAGGTAGGATCCAGTGGCCAGGTGCTTAAAGCGGAACAAGCTGTTCCAGTAGCCGGCTCCACCCCGACAGGGATCAGGGTGCACCACCTACCCCAGGGAAAAGCCAAAAAGAAAGGAAAAAAGTGAAACAGCACCACCTAGTGTCTGTCTGAGATGAGAGTAGCCGATTCACAAAAAACAGCATCACCAAGGAATCCATCGATTTAAACACACACAATCATTCGTAAAATGCAATTGTATAGTCCCGACTGAAATGTCATACACACTGTAGTTACGCTGCATTAGGTGAAACCTATTTATGAGAATTGCTTGCTTTCAAAACTTTATATTGATCTCAAGATTTGTACATCATGTGTAAAGAACCTGAACATTTCTGGGAATAACTAACACACTCACAGAATCCATGTTCCCCTTCGGTACTCTCTGAGAGAGCAAAGTCTTAATAATAAACACCTAAGCATCTACCATCCATGTCTAACTTTCAGGGCTCACCTCCACTTCCCATAAGGCCTTGCTGCTTGTGGCGGAAGTAGCAGACTGGCGGCCAGTGGTGCGGAGGAAGACGTGCTGCTTTTTCCGGTATTCATCGCAGGTGAGAAACTTTTCCTGTTCCGCGTGGAACAGCCGAACGACATCACCCTGAGAGCAGAAGCAGAGAGGCAGAGTTGGGGGGAGAAAATTATGTTAGGTCACTCAAAAGACAAACACTTCTGCAGCAAAATACCTTATGATTTAAGAGAAAAATGTAGGAGGAACCTACCCCTTTAAGAACACTCTCCATGTTGTCACTCCATTTCATAAACAGGACTATCTTCCAGCTAGTGTTGCAGTTAACCGAGTTCACCTTTAGGAAAAAGCGATTAGAGGAGAGAGTCAAGCAAAGTGGGAATAAATCAAATAAAATAAGTAAATACATGACCATTTGAAAAACTGTAAAACCATTGTTCTCCATTCAAGCCCCTGTTCTCTGATGAGACTCAGGTTATCAGCTGAAATTAGCATCAGTTGAAAGTGGCTTATGAATATGTGACTGCAGACACACCTCATTGCACCCTGGGTTGTCCACCAGCTGATGGCTACTGGCGTGAAGTGGCTGGCCAGCGTTTACAGGGTTCAGGACCACTTTGTCCCCAATGACGACCTTTTAAGGAACAGAGAGAATCGACGGATATTATTGGCTGAACTTGTTACCTAAGACATGGGCCCAGGTAGTTACAGAGACATTCAATCTCTATAAAGCAAGGATTTATGTGTAAACATAGAAAAACAAAAATATTACAAGAGGAGTACATTGTTATAGATATGCCCACAAGGTCAGAGTTGGAGTTTCTTGGGGCAGTGTGGGCTAAGCCTCTGTGAATGTGATCAGAAGGTTGCTGGTTTGAGCCCAGCCTCAGCACGTCTGTGGGTCCTAACCCCCAGCTCCCTGGGGGCTGCTATGGGTGGTTGCCCTTCATGCTTGCAGTAATGGAGACCAAGATGGGGAAGGTGAAAAGTGTTATTTTATTGATCCCTGTGGGGAAATTCTATTACTATTTTTCATTAAAAATTGGCACCCAAGCAGAGTAAAATCACACATTTCACTGAGGTGGACTTTAATGAGGTTACGACTGGCTCTTTAACTGCACTGTAATTAAGCGCAGTTCAGAGCTCTGAGTCTGCAGATTAGGAGTCCAAGAAGAACATGCAGGGAAGAGAATATCCCAGTAATGGGCCCTTTAGCCCTAGTACCAGGGGGCCTGTTAAGGGCCGGCGCTCCGGCTGCACCGCTCTGCAAAACCCGTCTGTTCACAAGCGGGGAAACAGAGCAGATGGATGGAGCTAAAACACAGCGGCTGGAGGTCTGTCTCACCAGGAAACGGAAGCTGAAGCGAAAGGCTTAAGTGTGAAGATCGGTGAAAATCCCAGATATGAAAGCAGACCTGGCCTTCAGCATGAATGAGAGAGAAAGACCTGAGCCATACCCCTGACCCACCCCAGTGCAGACTGTATTAGCTCATACTCTCATATACTCTTCATCAGGGGCGCCGTAAGCTAGGACGACAGGGGCCCTAAAAAATTAGGAAAATAACTGGATTGGTTTAGACTGGGGGGCCTAATATGATATGCTTTCATGGGGCCCAAAATCTCAAGCAGCGCCCCTGCTCTTCATGCTTGAACAAGCAAAGTCCTCACTACTGCACAAAACCACAGCTATTGTTATTCTGCAGGTATGATTAGATTAAAGGAAAGGTGACATTGCTTATTTGCTTCAGCCCGATGTCATTAGCTATATAACATCTTGGAAAACCAAATTATAAGGTTCCACCCGTCTTCCATAAGCACTTAGGTTCAGGAAGCATGGGGAACGAGGCAGGAGACACCCTAGATGCCCCGTCACTTCATCTCAGACTTTATGATGGGTAAATGTTTTTCACTTTCAGTACATTATTCAATAAATCATACGAGATATTCAACATTTTATTATGAAATTGGCTTTGTGATGATTTTGCCCAACTGTAGGTTAATTTAAGCGTTGTAAGCATGTTTAAGGTAGATTAGGCTAGGCTATGATGTTTGGTGTACTCTAATAAAATGCATTTCCGTTTTACAATATCTGTACCTTACAGTATGGTTATCGGAACGTAACCCCATCGTAAGCCGAGGAGTCTGTACCTAACTGCATTTTCCAACTACAGGAAGAAACTTGAGTACTTGGAGTAAACATATCCACTGTGTACTTGTTCTTTTTAATAAACAATGCTAATAAAAAATAATTGCTCAGTTTGAAGACCATACTGCAACTTGAGTACAGCCCCCATGCAGACCACAGACCATCACTCCTCAAGGCATCACGGGTGATACAGAAAATAGAATAACAACAATTAATACTCCACTTTAATGTGATGTGAGTTTTTCCTTGCTGTATGTATGCTGTATTCCATTTGTACTCCTAACTATGAAATTATGAGTTCCCAGTCGGAAATTTCAACTGGAACGCTCCCCCAAGTCAGAATTCCTACGCGAAAAGTCGGAAAAATCTACATGAACCAGACCTCAGAATTCAAGATGGCTGCACTCATTATCAAAAGTCAAAGCTGCAATTTTATACAATTTATTAACACTCATGTCTTATTTGTGGCTCATTAAATAAGTCGTACACATAGTACTGTCCAACCGCTATCTGTGGATGTGTTCCTATGTGTTTTCATGCGCAAAATACCACATCATGTGTTATCAACTGGTATTGCCAACAATGGCTAAGGATGGACCTGCATAGAACTGGGGCCTGTTTCAGAAAGCAGGATTTCTTGCTTAGCCGGATAACTTCTCAGATTTAAGGTAGTTTGGGCTAATTGTAAGTGAATGAAGATAAAGGGCCTTTAAACTGGGGTAAATTAAATCCGATAAGATATCTGACTAAGCAAGAAATCTTGCTTTATGAAACAGGTCCCTGGGTATTGCTAAATGGCTTTCTGACTTGCTGTACTGGAACGCGGTAAACTCAGTTGTGACATCATTCCCATTTCCCTCAGGATCACTCACACTGTCACCGATAGAGCGCAGTTTGTAGAAGGGTTGGATGTAGAACCAGGAGCCCTCGTTCCCCGCAGAGTCCAGAGTCACCCTCATGGCATTCTTCTCCAGGAGGGCGGGCAGACGCTTGTTCACAGTCAGGTACTTATTGCTCTTCAGGTGGAGAAGCTGGAGACAGATGGAGAGCAGAGTGAAAACTCTCATGCGTGCGTGCGCATGCACATGTATGATTAATGGCACCACCGACAGGGAGAATCAGTGCCAAACCAACGAGATCGGGGGCTCTCCAAGGAGCCACATTAGGAAATGAGCTTGAACTCCATCCAAAGCATAATAAAGTGAAAGCGACTTCACCACAGAATCACAATAAGGTGAGAATGCACTGCCAGTGTGAGCATGCAGAACAGTTCATGCACCGTTAAGAAAGGTCATCTGTGAAACAGTTTGAATCCCTTCTGCTGTTCCAGCCCATCCAAGACCCCAATATATCTGCAGATAAAAATGCACTCAAAAATACGAGACAATAAATTCTAGAGTCTTGTTAAATGTGAATATTATGGTCAGTAGCTATATTCATAAATTCTTCGAGTACCCAGAAGCCCTAGAAGCCCTGGAGCAGAGCCGCATACAGCTATGAAGGCCCAGAGCATCTTGAGTGAAACGCCTGAGCGACCACCTGATCCGTAAGGAAAACAGTCATGTGGCTGCCATCGTTTCTGCACACTGTCTGGCACAGGAGGCTCCTGGGGAAATTCAGCTCAGCTCCAGGATGACAGAATGGATAACGCTTCTGAATTGTGGGTAAAGGAGAGTGCACATGGTTCTGGCTGCAGTTCTGCATCAACATGGCCACCGCATCCCCCAACCCAAGACTTCAGGCTCTCTTTGTCTGCCGCTCCAGCAGCACTCCCTTCCAAATGCACCACCAATGGGGGAAGCATCTGCCTTTTCCTACACTGGTGGCGCTGTAGTCTCTAGGCTGTGACCTGCTCCATTGCTTCATGCTCAGTGCTCACTCTCAGGCTCACTCCACCTCAGGCCTCCTGTCACGGGGCCGACACAACCCCGCCGCACACGGCCGTACCTGAATGACGTTGCCGTACTGTATGACGGTCCCCAGCAGCTTGCGGTTCTCAGACTCGTTCTGCTTCTTCTCCAGGTCAGCTGCATGCTGCAACAGACAGATGGACCCGGGAAGGCATGAGGGGGGCAGAGGTGGGACTGCACATGCAGCCAAGGGTATAGATTTGGGTATGGACAGTAGGGGCACGTCTCTACTGATATTGGGAGTACCGTGTGTGTTTAGCGGGCTGGGAAGTTTGGGGCTAATTTGGTCCCAGTGTTGAACCATCCCCAGTTCTTAGAGAAGACTTTCTTCTATCAAAAGCATATACAGGGGCGGAGCCACAGGGGCACTGGCTCCAGCTGAAAGCTGATTGGCTTCTGGAGTGACCTCTCCCCTGTCAGTCACCAATTCAAAATGTATCATTGACTAATGACAAGGTTGCCCACTCTGTATGAATTACGGACCGTCTTATATCCTCCACTTTAACAAAAAAACAATCCTACAATCAGCCCCCAGGGGCACTCTATGGGGGGGGGGGGGTTAGGACAATTTCAAGGGCCCTAAAAATAACTGGATTGCTGATCTGGTTTACCATTGGTTTGTCATTAGTTATATAACATCTCAGATTACAGAAACATAATTGGATTGGTCTAGATTGGGGGTCCAAAATGTTACGCTTTCATGGGGCCCAAAATCTGTAGCAGCACAGCTGATCGCCCCTGCCTTCCATCTCAGTTTTAATTCAGTCTATGACTAATCTCTCTCTAGTGCTGCTCATCACACCATAAACAACAAATTTGAGACAGATCGTTCTCCAGCTGGAAAATAAGAAGTCTGTGGGCCAAAACCTTCACCCATGAAGGTTCCCAAGAGAACAGATACATTATGCAGCTGCCCCAGAGGATCGTCCTCCACACCAGACAAGAGACAAAGCAGCTATACAATTACGAACGGCAGAAAACTGGTTCGGCAGAGCCGGAGAAGTGTTCCAGGAAGACGTGCTGCAGGGCATACTCACATGCAACTTGTTCAGCAGCACGGTGTCTGTGGTGTTGTTGCCCCCAGGCTTGGCCGCTTTCCAGAACTGTTTCTGTGCAGAGTAGCGGTTCATTGGGCACAGTTTGAACTGGCAGTCTGCGGAGAGAGCAGAGGCCACACGGGGAGTTACGGATTTGCGTAGGGTCAGGAGGAGCGAAGGGCACAGTACACACTATAAATCAGCAGCCAGCTCAGCTCGATGCAACACAGGTGATGATTTCAACTGACGCTAATAAGATTGAAATAACAATGCAAATAATCAGAGAAAACTGCTACCTGGATAATAGGGAAGGTGATTATCAGTGCTATAGGAGGAAAATAACCAGACAAGGACTGGCCAAAACATGCACATGAGTAGACTATCGATGACCACCAGGAGGCACTGAACAGATTGAGCAAGACTGCACAATACCAGCAACAAAATGCTGCAACTCTAATTCCTCCAAAATGCATGTTACACTGGGCTCATTTTGGCCAATCACCTCTCAGAACAGTAATTTTCAGTATGAGTATTGTACTGTAAAAGTCCCCAGATATAAACAAGACAAAAAAATCTAGATGGGACAGCCATGCCAAGTTCAATGGGTCAATGTTTCAGAGAACCAGCTATGTACCTGAAAATAAATATGGATCCTACAAACCATATAAATAGAACGGACAAGTATACAACACAGAGGTGAGATTGAAACAGCCAGGAAGCAGAACCAGAGAGACACCTCAGACCTGGAAATTCAGTTACAGTGAAGCTGGACAACTGGATAGCAGAGTTACACTGTACGAAGGTCAGTGCTTGAGTCTTGTACCATGACTGAAGTTCTTAAGATGTGCTGCTCTAATCATTGTCAACAGTGAAACAGCATCTGGAACATGCAGATGTGAAAGAGCAGACATAATCTAACGGGAACTATAAAAATACGGCTTAGAGAAGTCAAGCCACAAAGGAGACCTTCCCCCAGGGTCATCTAAACCCCCCCCCCCGCCCCACACACACACACACACACACACACACACACACACACACACACAAACACACAGGTGGACAAAAAGACAACGACCCCCATCAGAAACCAGGAAGGAAGCCTGAGGTGGCCAAACTGGAACTCTTTGGATCGCCTTTCTGGGTAAATACTAGCTCAGAAAGATTTATTCATATCAAACTCACAGCATCAAGATGCTGCCTTTGCGACCTACCGGACAACGTGGTTTAAGGATACAAAGCTTGTAAGGGCAGCACACAACAGTCTTCAGTACTGCATACCATCATTTTATTCCTTTTGATTTACATTTGATAATAATAGTCACCCTACTGTACGTTATCCCTGTAGTAACCATTACTTGTCTTTATGCCATTGCAGCATTTGTTGCAGTGAAAATGCTGAAAAACACTTGAAGGACAAATGAAATATTTTACAAAGAGGTTTTAGGAATAAATTGTCTATAATGAGTAACTTAAGTATCAAAAGCCAAGAGCAGTTCCTTAATGAGGACTCACTTATTGAGGCCCCACTTGGCAGCCAGGAGGCCAAAGCATGCCAGGTGGCCCCCGACACTGCCCACCTGTGCCCCCCCCCCCCCGAACACCTCCATGAGTAACTGACACCCACAAATACTGTATAATGGCGTTAGTCAAAGGAAGTTCAGACCAGCCCAACTTTTCTGTGCGTGACATATTTGTACAAAGTTAAATTTAGGCACAGTGGTACTTTTGTCCATTTTGCAGTGCCTTTGAGAAGCAGATGGTAGGTGAATTTCCAAGAGTACATCATGATAATATATACACAAGCCTTTATACACCACAGAGTGTGCAGTGCAGCCCAGGGAACTGGAGCACAGGCTCACCTGACCAGCTAACCTCCATCTCTTTGGGTAGCCAAATGTAGGTACTGCTACCAGGAAGTGAAGGGCTTTCCTCAGCTGCTGGACCACTGCCCCACAAAGAGGGTGTAAGATTTGCCTGTCCTGTTTAGAGCTTATTATGGATCCTTCAGCTGCCGAAGTTACATATCGTGCATCCACTTTCTCTGTTCTGATCTCTTTCTCACCATTCCGAGCCCATGACCTCGTTTGATTCGATTAAATTGTGGTCAATCAAGGTCAGTGTGAGGTCATTAATTCCGATGCTTGCATAACAATGTTAGATTTTAGGGTTAGCAAGGTAACTTGTCAGATTTAAGGTATTACGTTAAATCTGTCAAGTTCTCGCTAACCAACAAATCTGGCTTCGTGTTAAGCCTCAGGTCACAGTGCCCAAAGCAGTTTCAGCAATCTCATTCATACTCAGTCAGCTAGCGACCAAATATTCAGTTTCACTATAATATTTTTTAATTCTTTTAATTTACTCCAAATTATGTTCATACTACTTAAGACTGGACATAAAGAAGAATCAGGTGATTCAACAGAAGATGTAACCTTTTCAGACCTGAGACAGTTTGGTGAAGTCATGTTCTCAAAATATATGCTAGTATCACGTCGATAATTAAGAAAACTGTTCACCATCACCTGCAGGCTCTTGCTTCATAATTTATCTGCTAATTTATTCCTAAAATACTCCAGGAGTCGATTTCTCAACATGCGGCCCTGTGCTTCGTCATGAACCTTACAGCTGGAACATGAGGCTCCAGGAACGGCCATGTTTGAGTCAGGATCAGCGGAGTGAAGTAGCACGGAGAAACATGGGATGGCTGAAGTTTTAGCATGAATTGGAGTGATGTCCTCCAATATCTTGTATTGCCAGGTCTGTAACAGAGGAAGCCATGCTGCACTTTCATTTGTACAGGAGCTCATGCCAAGCTGGCATTTACTTTTTCATATGCATTTTATTTATTTAGCAGAAGATTTTATCAGAAGTAACATTTTACCAAAGTAACATTTTTTTTTGGAGAAAGAAGGATCAGACAGTCCCTGGAGCAACTGAAGGTTGATTACCTTGCTAGAGGGACCAAAGGTGACATCACATTCTCTGACACTGGGATTTGAGCCAGCGACCATCCAATCACAGGCAAAGTGTCCTAATCCAAAGCCAAACACTGTGCAGGTCACAGCCCGGGCGGGAATGCAGCACCATTAAAAACAATCTGTTATGAACTACTTGCAGGTTATAGCACATTTACTGTGAAATAGTAAACCACGTCACAAAGCTGAAAATGTCCATCACTTACTTTCATAACCCCCTCCATGAAGAACAGCGGGCTATGGACTTTTCTTCCAAATTTGCATACTTTCAAAGCGGGTCACAGTTCCTTCTTTTTCTGACAGTTTACGATAACCACAAGCAGACAGAACACAACAACAGGGCTATGAATAGAGCTGTGGCCCTATCTACTCGCATGTGCGCAAGCTGCAAGGGAACCAATGACGGAAACAGAGACAACAAGTGCTGGAGGATCTCCACTCAGCTGGAGAGCAAAGTTCACCGAAGGCTACAGCCTTCTCATGACAAAACTCAACTATGGCTACAGGCAGGAAAGCACTGCGGTTGTACATGAAAAAACAGAAGTATGAATTATCGCATGAAATACTGAATGGAACCAGTGCTTGATTACCAATGAGAAAAGCTGTCGGAGCAGTTTTGTGAAGAAGACAGAAAGCTCAGCATACTGTATATGACAACACCATCATGTGGAAGAACCAGTTCTCCCCATGATGGCACCTTCAGATACTGTATCTTCTCATCTTATGGGCTTAACATCTGCCACAGACATCATGCCTTCTAATACAGCTAAAGCACCAAGACTGAAGGTTGCGTCCTGCACATGGCCAACACCTGTCCTGTAGCTCCTGTAACAGATAGAGCACTGTGCCAATAATGCAGAGGTCAGAGATTCAAATCGCAGGATGCACACATAAATTGTATCTCTTCCCTCTACTACATGCCTTCTTGGGTAAAAGTGCCCATTAAATATACAGTTACATGTACAATGTCTACAATGCCTCCGGATATACAATTAACTTATTAGTTACAGTATAGCTCAACAAGTAGAGCACTGAACTAACAATGAAAGGTTGTGGGTTCAAATTCTAGGAAGCATATGTAAATTGTAACCCTCCCTCTTACTGAAAGTCTCTTTGGCTAAACGTGCCAGATCAATGAATAATAGGGATAAACGTAATATCGTGATAAAAAATCCTTCAAAACCACTGTTGAACTGTTACAATATCAACCATGATATCATGTGGTTATTTTGCTCGTATAAGCTCTGTCTCAAAAAATACATACTACATTAACGAATGCTTTGTGCTCTGTTGGCCATGTACTGTTTTCACGCATTACTTAGCGCAGGGGTGCCCACACTTTTTCAGCTTGCGAGCTACTTATAAATGGCCAAGTCAAAATGATGTACCCAATATAAAAATGCAAAACATATTTATTTATAAATATATTGAGCATTCTTCATTATTAATTATTTATTATTGTTGAATTGAATTTGAATTTAATCTACATTGTACTGCATGGCTGCTGTCTAGTGATGGGAAGTTCGGCTCAATTAACTGATTCGATTCTTTCGAACTGTCCGTTGTAATGAATCGATTCTAAAATCGATTCTATGATTCACTTTTTTTTCGTCTTTTTTTTTCGCCCCTGACCATATGACTCAACGAATAACACTAAAAAAACAATATATAAAAAGCAGAAAGGGTGTCGATGCTGAATAAACACGCGTGTATATATAGTTCTTATTTCTTCCGACTTCTTTCTTTACTTAAGCCAAATTCATATGCATGAGTATCACAGTTAACGACAACTGAAATATTACCAATACAATCACACATACACATACAAAGAGCATGAGTAAGCTTGTATACGTTGTTGTGTAAACGTCAAAGTTAATAAATATCTTTTTTTGTTCTTTGATGAAACACATATAGTTTTATTATACAGAAATGCAATAATTTACTGTTGTGATAAATGATAAAGAGCTGCGTTTATTTTATTCCTTTTAACAGCGTAACTGCATTTCCGCAGTAAACGCCGCACGGGCTCTTGGGATCGGTTCGCGAACCATTCGCTTGAGTCACCGACCGAGTGTCCGAAAACCCGTAAGTTCGACTCGTTCATCGAACAGGCTCTCGGGTTTTTTGGAGTCAGCGAGTTATAAACCAGGTACTCGGCCGTTCGGGTGTTCTCGGCACCAGACGGAAGTCTACGAACGCAAAAGTGGACAAATGAAAGTGACGAACATAAGAATAAACCTAAAAACGATAAGACAAGCGCAGACGGAACATGAAAAATAAATCCGAAATCACGAGGGATGCTTTTGGATGTTGAATAGCCAAAGATCAGTTTTAAAAACGTTTTAAAATTATTTTGAAAATCGATTCGTTCACACTTACGAATCGGTTCAATCCGTTTATTAAAAAACCGAGTTAAAAAGAACGATTCGTTCGCGTGCTGTCCAGACAACTGGGATTTTAGTTCCTTCACCTTTCTCTTTGTCAGCTCAGTTTTAGGAGGGAAGTTAATGTCATTGGGCCTCATTCACCAACCGTTCTTATGAACAAATTTGTTCTTAAACCCCACTTTTTTTTTACAAAGATTCTGACGTTCACCAATATTTTCTTATCTGAATTTGTTCTTAGCTAAGAACAGAATCTACGCACACTCAAGACCATTCCTACGCACATTTGAGTAATGATAGTTTGTTCAAAATAATCGGTCATAGCAGTGTTGTTCATTCTACAGTTGATAAAATTATAGTATTTGCATAATCTATAAAAGTAAAATATAAAAAATAATTTTAAAGTGTAAAAATTATTTCCATGGTAGTAACGGCAATCGTGCGGATTTTAAATAGGTCTGTTTCTGCGTATTGGTCTAATGCGTAATGGCATTTCTGTTACTTCTTGAAGAGCTTGCCAATCGTGCTCTGAGAAGAGAACGCATGATGTTTGAAGATCATTTAGATTTATTCGGCACACAGCGTTCACAGAGAAGGTGATATCTTTCCACGTGTCAGCTTTCTTGGGGGCTTTATATCCACTGGTTACGCTACTAAATAATATGTGTATATTTGCATTTACCTCCTGTACAGTACAATCCAGTTATAACGGACTTCAAGGGACCTGGCAAAACAGTCCATTATATCCAAAGTCCGTTATATCCGTTATATATACAGGACACCATTTACTCATGCCACATCCCAGCAGACGCACTTGTGGTATAGATTATTATATTGTACATGTAGTAATCCAACTTTACCTGACCAGATGCGTGACTATTAATAATCCTGACTACGTACTGCATCTGCGCTGGATATCACCGGCACGCCACGCGCCTTATAGGCGGAGCCTGCATGTCCGTTATAGGAACAAAACTGCAGCTAAAAGCAGCCAAATTGCTTGTCTGTTATAAGCGAAATTCCGTTATACGCGAGTCCGCTATATCCGATGCTTTGGCCCAATCCCAATACCCCCACTTAGCCCTACCCCTTAGCCCTACCCTTCTGTTGTGCGCGTACCCGCGTAGGGTACTGTTGTCTCATTTCTTTTTGGAAGCGAGGGTAGTGGTGTTCAGCCCTCAAGATAGCCCTCGAAACAGAGGTTTTTCAGATGCTGACTCAAAACCGAGTGAAAGAAGAAAATTCCCATAATGCATTGCAATACACAAGAAGAAAAGATGGCTAGCGGTGTGGGGAAAGAAGCTCATATCTTTATAAATACGCTTGCAAAAAAATCTAATTTTAGCAGAATATCTTTAATGTAAGTGAAACGGAGTATGAGGTTGAATTTTTCGAAAACAATTTTCTGAAAATCGCTAATTCCGTGCGTAGAGACAGAGCAGTATCTCTAGTATTTAAAGAAAAAGAACCGAGCAGGGGTGAGTTTCATAAAACAGTCGAAGAATTAAGAACGTATTTATTCAGAGAGAGAGCATTCAAAGTCCTTTTTATGTAGTTTTTTGGCTACGACACTTTTGGGAAACTCACCCCCGATTGTTTTCTGTGTTTCGTGCAATAGTCTTCTAAGTGCATTATTCTACATCGTGGAATATGTAAAAGACATTGTTCCTGACATATTGTTTATGCAACATAAACATATTTGTTTATGCAAAACGTGTGCATGTTTTATAGAAATATTGCATGCAATATGCTTAATTTTAAATCTGTGTGCCATTGCCAAAGGAATGCTAATCCACAAATCGACAGTGTCAATCATTTTGTAATATTCTAGGGACACGTCAGTGGTATAATCATGTTGTAATGTTAAAGTGACTTGTACGTGTTATAAGCATGTTGTACTATTCCAGGGACTCCCGAGCAAACCAGGCAGCTCATAAGCGAGTGGTGTCCCGATTCCTAGGTAAAGATTTCAAGCCCTACCCCTTGTGGCTACGATCTGTGAAGTCAACTTCGGAAGGGAGGGCCCTCAAGATCTAGTGGTATGGCTAAGGGAAGAGAAATAGGATTGGGCCTTTTTCTGCATGTTCTTAAAGGCGCACGGCTGGCATCAGCGGACGTCATCCGTTATAGATGATATTCTGTTATAAGCAAGTCCACTATAACGGGATTTTACTGTATTAATATTTCTACTTCAGCATTACTAAAGTTTTTTTCCCTCTTAGTGCCAACCGGCTCACAGCCTGCGCGTCTCTGCCATTACTTGCATACGGCCCTACAGTCTCATGCCCTTTTATAGGAAATTGCAGGGTGTTTCCCTATGCTAATTAGGACAAACTGGCAAGCGCTTTTACTTACGAAGACGTGGGATTCATCATTCTTAAGAACAATGGTGCGAACAATTCTACTACTTAAGAACACGTCATGAATCCAACGTAGGTTGTTCTTAAATTTCGTAGGAACAAATTTAAGAGAATTCTTAAGAAAATATTGGTGAATGAGGCCCAGTGTTTTTATGAACAGTCCTAAAATGCCACTCCATATTCCCCTTCTTTGGAATTGCAATGGTTGACTGACAGATGAGGCAAACGCATTTCGAATATGACATTGTGAAAAAATTCCATATGGAAGTGGCAGGTTTTTGGCTTCTTACTTTGGTAAGAAGCTCCCCCATTCGTTTTTATACCCTTTCTTAAGTTCAGTAGAAACAAATTGGAGGCTAACTAGGCGACTCAGTAGCTTGCTAAAGTTTTGCAGCAGCTGGCGCGGTTGAACGCGCATGTGTGGTGTGGTGACCCGTATGTCAAAATAAGATCAGATGTCAGACTGGCTGCCCTGTACAGTATGTCAATCAAGCGACAATTGTCATTGTGTGGATGCATGATAGGCTATTATCCATGCTCTATTTTTTATGCTATGCTATCTACCCACACTAACTTTGCAATCGACCAGTAGATTGCGATCTACATATTGGGCACCCCTCGTTTAGCTTCTTAGTATGTATGGGCGTGGCCTATATTTCACGCGGTGAATACAAACCAAGCGGAAAAATGGCAGAAACTGCTTCGATATTGCAGATTGTGGACGCTCCATCATCTTTGAAAGTTGACGTGTGGCAGCATTTTGGTTTCCCCGTTTTAAGAAATAACAAGAGTGAAAAGGAAACTGACAAACGCAACATAATTTGCAAATATTATCGAACGACGGTCCGCTACATTATGGGAAACACATCTAATATGAGAAGCCATTTGGCACATCACCACCCAGAAAACCTCCGATCACAACCTTCTGCAAGGAAAAGGCTGCAACCAAACTAAATGATACTAAAAGAAACTTTTTTTGTCCGACTTGCCCATAACAATCTGAGAGTCGAAGAAATTACTAGATGCATCTGTGAGTACATAGCAAAAGATTTAAGGCCCTTTTCTGTGGTCGAAAATGATGGATTTCGGAGTTAAATAAATGTGCTGGAGCCAAAGTATACTATACCATCGCGGCCACACTTCACACAGGGGTACCAGCTTTGTACCAAAAGACAAAAGTTAAGGTAAAGGAGATGCTTAAAGAAGCAGAGTGTGTCTCGATAAGCACAGATGGGTGGACTTCACGAGCTACTCAAAGCTATATTACAGTCAAGGCTCATGTAATTACAAGCAAATGGCAAATGTAGAGTTTTGTTGTACTAGAGCTGGGCGATATGGCCTAAAAATAAAATCTCTTTTTTTTTCCACAATAAATCCGATTTTCGATTTTAATCGATTTTCCCCTCCACTACTCAAAATCAAACTACAGATGACAAATAAATGGTTCAAAAGTCTTAATTTTATTTTGTTGTTTTTTTTTTTTTACTTTAGAGTTAAAGTGCAATCTGACAACTTGTGACAAGCCAAAAAATATGCTTTTAAGTGAAATGGCAGACCACGCCATTGTAAACACTTTTAGAAATTTGTAAAAACTTTTAGCATGTTAATGAATCCCGGCTTTTCCACAATATATATGGGCACTACTGTATGTCTTTTGCAATATACATCGCGACAGCGTTTATTATCGCCTTCCACCGTGCGCCATTATTATCATATGGCACACAGTTCGAAAACGTGTAAGGGACGGTTGCTTGCTTAACTTTTGATGTTGTGCTGGTGCTGCGGGTATTTTAATTTCGCTGGGAGCTGTACTTCTCCCACTCCGCTGTGTGCCTCTGCTTTAGGTGCTGGAATAAATTTGTCGTGCTGCTTCCTTCGGTTGCAACAGTTTTTAAACAGACTTTGCAACGAGGACTTGTTTGATCTGTGTCCGACGGCACAAAATCGAACCATTGCCATGTTGTTTGTGAATCCGCTACAGTGTTTGGGTACGCCACGCTAATGTACCCGTGAAGAACGGTGCGTCGCATTAGTACCGCATTTGGCGTTCGCATGTAAAATAAGTAATAAAATCGATTTTCACAAAAATACTAATCAATTAATTAATCAATAAAATCGATTTATCGCCCACCTCTATGTTCTACAAACACAGCCCATTTTCTCATCACATACTGGACTAAACATAGCAAAGGTGTTGAAATTGGCTGCTTTGGAGTGGGAACTCGATGCGACGAATAGATGTAATCATCACAGCTTTGCTGTAGTTACGGATAACGCGCGAAATATGGAAGTGGCAGTGCGGGAGGCCGGGCTGTCCCCTCACATAAAATGTTTTGCACATGCTTTAAACCTTGCTTCACATGCAGGTTTGAGCGAATGCTGCTTGCTTGGTCGAATAAGGCGGGTAATATCGTTTTTTCCCACCGCAGTTCTAACTGCCTCCGCTGTTTTGGCCACGAAACAGAAACTGTTAAAGCTGCCAATGCATAATCTGATCATGGATGTGGTCACGCGATGGAACAGCTCACTCCACATACTTGAGCGCTAGCTGGAGCAACAACAGGCAGTTGCTGTAGCACAACTGAGTGACGAAGTCAGGCGCAATGGACGCGACACAGACACTTTGGACCCAAACGACATCACAGATGCCGAGGACGTAGTAAGGCTTCTCACACCACTTAAAAAAGCAACCAGCGTGTTGTGCGATGAGTCGCGGCCTACAATCTCTTATTGTGCTCCTCAAGCACATGATAGAACAGAACATGTCACTGTGCGATGAGGACTCCACCATAATCGTCCAAATGAAGCGAGTCATACTGAAGGACTTGACTGATCAATACCAAGGGGAGCAATACCAGTCTCTGTTAGAAAGCATTGCGTTGGACCCCCGTTTCCGTAGCTTGTGGCACCTAAACCACAGAGATAGGGACCTAGTATTCAACAAATTCAAAATGAAAGCAACGCAGATGCAGAACCAGGTATTTATTTCCTCTTTTTATTTATTTTATAATTTATTTTCCATGTATGTTGCATTTGTGAACTTTTTTCTACCTTTGCTTGCTTCTACAGAACCCTAGTCAAACACAAGGGACAGAAGCTGCACTGGCCAGTCCTTCAAAGGCTGCAAGACTACTTGAGCCTGGTGATGACCTGTCACACACAGCAGATGATGGCAAGCCAAAAAGACAGCACTTGAAGATCTCCTTGGGGATTCTTTTGTTGAAAGAAAGGACGGTGCCCAGTCTCGCACTGGGATTGAAACTGAGATGAGTTTATACAGGGACATCTATTTTACTCTGACTGTCCTCTTAAATGGTGGAAAGACAATGCACATATTTACCCACTGCTGTCATTACTGGTCAAAGCATATCTCTCTATCCCAGCCACCTCAGTACCAAGTGAGAGAGTTTTTTCTACAGCAGGGGACATTGTAAATGTACCTATAGGAGACTAAAACCCCCTTACTGTCCACTCTTTCTATTAAAAAAAAAAATCCCACTAAATGTTTTCCTGTGCACTGCTTTCCTAACAAGGTTTTTAATATAAAACATACTTGGCGCTAACTTGATCTTGACGACAGTTGTTGATTTTAGGTCTAGCTTATAGATCAAAGAACAGTCATGGACTACAAAGCACTGTGTTGTAAGTCGCTCTGGAAAAGAGCGTCTGCTAAATGCTGTAAATGTAAAATTGTAAATGCCCAGAGATCCCAGCTTCTACCTGAAAATGTGGACATGTTCATATTTTTAAAAAAGAACATGTCTGATAAATGAGTTAATGTTTTTGTTGTTTGTTTAAGTTTACTTACTTGAAAAACTATAGTGCACTTGACATTTTATTTCAGGGTCAGATCTCCTTGTTTGTTTAATTGTTATATGTGACATTTAGTGGCACTGAGAAAATGCATATTTTTTTGCAGTGGTTAAAACACTGGATGTTCCTGTTCTGGTCTGTTAAACATACCTGACCAGTCAGTGCGACTTTTCTTATGATTAAAAGATCCAGCCACTGCATTAAAATTAATATTTTATAAAGGAACTACTGACTGTTTTTGTTTTAAGATTACATGCATTGTTCAGTCATTCATTGCAAAGAACAATTACCGCTAAGTTCTGGCAAATGCTTAAGGTCAGAGCTGGATATTTCACTAATGTAGAAAAGCAGAAGCACTTTATGTTAAAAGGAAGAACTAATTTGATATAAACATGTTGACTTAATTATTAAAAGAGTTTTTAATATAGTGATAATTATCGTATCATGAACCTTTTATTGCGATATTATCTTACGGTGAGTTTTTGGTATCGTTACATCCCTAATAAATAAGGGTGCTTTTCCACTGCAATGGGTACTGTACTTTAAGTACTTTGAGAAAGTACCAAAAGTACGGTACTTCAAAGTGTAGGTTTTCCACTGGCATGAAAACTGGTACTAGCACCGAATGACATCACAACGCGAGGCAGGGTATTTTGTGCCAAATTAGAAAAATGGCTGCAGTATATCAAAGGGCTGGACGATGTGCAATATTAATACCAACATCGCATGACCAGAAGTCAATGGAAAAGTATGGTACTTGGTGAGGTGGAAAATTCGAAAAGTGCTACAACTACTGCACTATTATTCAGAGAGACAATAAAAAGAAAGTTCACCGTAACCAACATCTAAGCTACAACTGCAGGGAATGTAGCGTCTTCATTTGTGTTACAACAAGAGTTTGGATTGACTCCAGCAGGACTGTTGCTAGACACAGTTTATGGAGGATTTTACCAAACCCGGCAATAAGGATAAAAAAAATAAAAAATCAATAAGCTCAAAAGTTTCTTTTTCAGTTTTTATGTTGACCATAGGGTTAAACAACACAAGCTATAGGACCACAAGGATTCCTGACATTTCCCAATGCATCCCAGTATAGCCTCCCAGAATGGAGACAGCAGGATAACAGCTATGTGAAGATGGACAGACAAAAATTGAACGGGGTAAATCAGATAGCAGATGATGCCAAACTAAATGTTAATGCTAGCTTGGTTGCTTGAATGAATATTTAAATCTTTGTTTAAATGAGGCATCTAGCTCCTCTCAAAGGTAAACTATGTTGATGTAAAAGGTAGCTGGCATCAATAAGTTATAACAATACAGTAATTGCAAACATTTTGGAAGCAGTTTTGGTCAATGACCTTGTGAAAAGTGGAAAACAAACAGTGAGAGATGACCCATTTTAAAAATGGGATATATTTTTAATTGCTGTGCACTGCAGAGTGACTTTAATGGGGGTTAATGAAGTCCTGTTTCCCCTGCAAAATATGCACATATAAAAACATAAATTTTGTGTTAAGCAGGCTGTTGACCATATACACCATCTGGCACTTAAGACTGCTGAGCAAAGAAGGTGGGCTGCACCTTCTTAATTCTATGTGTGGCCAAATTCAATCTTCAGTCTAGAACACGACAGACAGTCGAGGTGACTCTTTATGCTCAACTGATTGGTTGACACAAAACCTTGGTCTGGATGTTTACTTTCCGGACATAGGAGTGACAACTCGGAAGCAGAGGCCGCTTGTTCAGTCTCATTACAGCTGAAGAGACATATAGTCTTCAGGGGCCAAAAGATCTAATGAGACAAGGGACCATAATGCAGCAAAAAGCCTAACAGAAAGATACCTGATCATAGTGTCACTGCTGGAACCGCATTTTCAAAATACAATGACTTAATAAATCAAGAAACAATTAACTATATGTCCATGCAGGAATTGGCAAAACCATAAGAGATCAATCACAGTGCTAAATAACAGCATCACCCACGGGTACTCCCACTCCCGGTACTCCCACTCCCGGTACTCCCACTCCCGGTACTCCCACTCCCGGTACTCCCACTCCCGGTACTCCCACTCCCGGTACTCCCACTCCCCTACATTCTTGGTGCTTACATAAAACCAGGAAGGTCACAATGCTTTATGTTCTGTCTACAGTGGTGTTTAGGTCAAACTCTCTTTTGTGTAGGAGTGGAGTAGCTGTGTGGTCTGACTGGGCCAAGATTACATCCACACCACACTATACCGCATTGTGTCATTCAATGTGTCACACGAATGAACTGGTCGGTCATGACTAACCCTAAAGCAGTCCTCAATGTACTATATGCTAAATTTTAAAATGGGGGAGGAGCCAAAAAAAGATCCAAGATCACATTGGAATGAGATTTCAAAGGAGACCTTATTTACCGTCACAAACATGGGAATCATCTCTGTGACTTAAACGGCCAACAGGCAAAAACACCTCAGAGCAACAGCCTCCCTTTTCATCACTTATACTAATGTAACTATGTTAGGAAGAAGTAAACTAAATCTAACCCCAAAAAACAAGCACCGTGTTTTACCTTATTGGAAATGGAGTGCATATGTTACACTCTTTAACTAGAGATGCATGATATATCGGTTAAGATATTGACATCAACCAATATCTGTTAAAAATCAAGATAATCGGCATCAGTATGACAGGTCAGTCTCAGCTGATATTGGCAATATTTACACTTCTTCAATTTTCAAAAGTAGCAGCAACAGAGCTAAAGACAACAACTGAAATAATGCAGACGCATGAAATGGACGATCAGTTTTCTGTAGTGGAGGACTAGAGATTTCATTGGCTCATTCGCCAATTATTAGACATGTCAAAGTACTGGCCTGCAACGTGTTTAGAATTTGTTATAAAATCTGGCCCGCAGAATGATTTTTTGTTTTCAACATAACAAAAAAACAATGTAACATCATTCCGCTAATCTGTTTAACATACTGTATCATACATAATAGTCACTGAAGTCAGCTTCAGCTAAGTAATATATCTGTCCATTCATCCATCCACCCATGCATGCATCCATCCAAGGACATACAGTAGAAGAGAGTTTGACATTATGGTTCACACAACTTTATTTAAATGCAAAGGTTTTTTTTATTTTGGTGGGGGGGAGGGATGGGTCAAATTAAATCAAATATTGGGGGGTACACATCTCCCTGGTTCATTTCCCCATCCATCCATCCATCCATCCACCCATCAATCCATCAATCAATCCATCCAGGAAAGGGTCACAGTGAGCCTGAAGGCTAACCCCAGAAACACAGGGCAGAAGGTAAGGGACACACAAATGTATAATCTTGACTAGAGCTTAATCCGATATCATGGCCTACAGAGCTATCCTAGCTTATTGATTGATAGTTCCACTATTAAAAGTGAGCATATCACTCAGACCAGTATAATCTCAAGAAGAGTAAAGAAAAATCAGTCTGACCCAGGTGTCTGATACCAGCGCTAACAGTATAAAGTCGGTCCTGAACACGCTTCCCATCTCAGACTGATTTCGGGGCGCGAGTAGCGTAGCACAGCGTCCCCCCCCCCCCCCCAAGGCTGCCTTTCACATCGCACTTCGCACTTGCAGAATGGGTCTTTACATTGAGCCGATTTCTGCTACACTTGACCTTCAATACAGAATGCAATGCTGGGGGGGGGGGGGGGGGCAGCCAAAGAAAGAAATAACCTCCTGATAGCAGTTCTAAAAATCTGCTATTTTTCCCAGTTTGGATTCAGAGATGTGTTTTTAAATCTGCAGAATACCTACATTCAGTACATTTGGGATTGTGTTATGTAATGTACAGTGTCGCAGCATACTTGCAGTGTTTAATTGAGCTCCATCTACAAAAGGCCAGATATGACGGGCAGAAACTATGGTAACTAAAGCACCTTCACGCTTCTCCATAACAGACTCAGGAGAAGCGAAGGGGGCCATCAGAATGACGCAGTGTAGGATCGGAGCGAGCCTAGCCCGCCCAGGTGGGGGCTACAGTAACTGCATAGTTGTGCGCTTGCCAGAAAAAAAAAAAATGTTCTTCTCTCAGATGACAAGAAAGCCTTTCCTCCATCTCACACTCTAACATGCAGAAGCACAGAGAGAGGCGATAGAGAAAGAAGGAAAGGATACAACTCATGGAGCCAGAGAAACACATGAAGGGTAAGCAGTTGTGGCAGGGAATGCGATGGCACCTCAGCGCGGAGGGCAGACGGAGGCCTCAGGGCCCGACCTGAGGAGCACACGGACATTCCCCAAATGTAGGGGCCAGACCAGAGGCCCACCAGCACCCTAATGGGTCTAGGGGACCAAACCATAGCACAAAAAAGAGCACCAGAGCTGCTACGTTGGCTGACAGCAGTGTACAGTTTTAGTTTAAACCAGGGGCCATTTCCTTTCCCCTCATGTGAAACACGAGGACGACGTAAAACTGCAACAGGCTGAGAAACCTTTCAACAGCCGCAAACTCCTTGCATGCCACCACTGAAGTCTGAGCTCAGCAATTCAGATAAACCTTTCAAACCTAAAAATCTCAAAGAGGCTTAGGAAAAGACCCCCCCCCCAAAAAAAAAACCCCAGACTATTTTAACAATGAAGCTGCTCTTCTTTCTGCCCCCGACTCTGCTCTAGGACCTATTTGCCATGAAGAAGCTACACCACCATCATCTCATCCTCAAAAGACCTATGATGAACAGTAATTACAATTTTTTGCAAATAGGAGAGGTATCAGCATTTAAAAAGTGAAGACATTTACAGTGAACATTTAATATACATTTCCTGGAAGGTCTTTTCCTACAGAAACACCTAAATGACAGAAATCCAAAGTGTTGCACAGGTATTTGAGAAGGTCGGCACTTGAAGCAGGGTTACTCACCTCGGAATTTCTTGGGGGGGTTGTTCAGGTCTCCCGTGTCCGGCTGAACCACGCAGCGGTCATCTACAAGACTGAGAGGGAAGAGAAGTCAGGGAAATCATCAGTGAGGACACACACACACACACACACACACTAATTAAATAATGAAAACTAAATATGAAAAAACAATTTCATTAACTGAAATTAGGCTTCACAAAAAAAAGGAACTAAAACTAAAATTAAAGAAAACATCTTCGGTTTTTATTGTTATCAATTTACTTTACATACATAAATCTAGGTGGATACAATCTTTCATGTATTAGCTCTGGCAGTTTTACACCTGCAAACGGCAGGCACATGACATCACGCGCATGACATCACGAGCATGACATCACGCGCATGTCCAAAATTTGTCAATTTGTCCATCTATCATGGCGGCCGCAGCTGCCAAAGTCGAGAGGAAGCACCAGTCTGGTAGACCGCTGTCGTCTGGCTTGAGAAAAATAACAACCACGTTTCAGGAGCTACAAGTTTCTCTCAAGGTTGACAACAAATTGTTGCTTGACTTGCATCTCTATCTTTCTCACTCATCCACACACACACACAGACACACACACACACATGTGGGGTAAACATATCCTTATGGGGACCGCTCATTCATTTCAATGGGAAAAATGCTAACGCTAACTATGACAGCCTTAACCCCCACCCTGCCCTAACCATAACCATAAGTAACCTAACAAAATACAAGAGTTTTTGCATTTTTAGTTTTTTCATAGCAGTCACCGATTTTTATAAAATAGAGTTTTCCCTTATGGGGACCAGGAATCCGGTCCCCATAAGGGAAAAAAAACGGATATTTATCACGTTATGGGGACATTAGGTCCCCATAAGGATAAGTAAACCCGCTCACACACACACACACACACTTGTATTCTTTAATGTTTGTATGTCTTTGTAGGAACCGCCCATCAATTTATATGAAGAAAAACCCTAATCTCAACTCTGTCTGACCAGTACCCAGTCCTAACCTTAGCCACAAGTACAAGTCTTGGCATTTTTAGTTTTTTGATTGCATATTTTTATAAAGCTGAGTTTTCCTCTTTTGGGGACCAAGAATAGGTCCCCACAATGTCAAAATAAGTTATCACATCGTGCAGGACATTTTATCCCCACGATGTCATAAAAACCTAATCCCCCCCCCCCACACACACAATGCTGTATTTCAACAGGTGATTCATTCATAATGCAAGAAATTTTTGTTTACAATGTTGGACATAAAGCAATGATTTGCTATGGAGCTGGAGGACCAGCAGCTAGTGCTGTACAGTCCAGCTAATACCTGCATCTCAGCACAGAAGCAGAATTAGACACATTTCAATTAGAAACTGTTTACATATTTGGGCCATATCTACATTTTACGGACTGTTCTTTTGTGCAATAACAGGTGAATTTTTCTGGTTAATGACAGAAGTACATTGACTGTCATCTTTTATACTTATATTTCGTGCATGCTTGTTCGTCCTTCCTAAGTGAATACATTTTTCAAAATTGTATATTTTGAGTTTTTATTACACAATACTTTCTTACCTATGAGTGTCGCCTCTGACAAATACCTTATATTACAAAAAACTAAAAATTAACAAGAACTAAACATCCTCAAAAAAATTAACCTGAACTAAACCAACAACCCCACTTTAAAAACTAATAAAAACTAAAATGAAATTGGGGGAAAAAAAATAAAAAAATGTTCAACTGTTATACCTTTGGTTCATAGTGATAATTTCCAGTGTCCAGAGACAATGAGCAGGCATGTGCTTTGGGGGACGTGGGGGGAGCGAGGTTCAGAATGAGTATGGCCCACGTCATGAAGGAGCAGACCTCTCCCAGCTGAGCCCACTTTACTGGGAAGCACCTCACCTGGCCCACCCTTTCCCCACCACTGTTCCAGCTACCACACCTCAGAAGACAGAGTGTAGCAGTTAAGGTGTTATCAGTCACAGATACAATCACCTCTTCTAGAACACATTTGCTGCAATCCTGCGAGCAACTTAACTATTAATCTATTGCGACCTGTCCACCAACCCATCCATTTTAAATAAGGACTCATTCAATGACACTGTGTGTCCCAGGAAGTGGATGTGTAAGAGTACAAAATAGGGCTGTAAAGTTACACATATTTGTTGTGTGTTGTTCTGTTGCATTTTTTTTCAGTTTGGTGCTCACAAAGAAACTAATGAATATATTTAAGAAGTAGATGTTAAACACAAAAAATTATTGTGGCTTATTGTGGCTGCGAGTCTTAAGTGTTGCTAGTTACAGGCAGTCATAATCAGCAGTTTGGGAACATTTTGTTTTCCCAGTGATTTATACCAACACTGGAGAGACAGTAGCGGATTAGACCAAGACTGCCTCTAGGCTCTGTTATACCAAAACACATCCAACATGCTGCAAACTCAACTGAGACAAAATTGTCCGAGTGTGTGTATGACCAGAGCAGAAACAACATCTGCAAGTTAGACTCTCCGTGGCATTTTAAGTGACTTTTGTCAGGAAATTCAAGGCTGAAAAATAAATGAAATAAAAAAAATATAATTTAGGCTACAGTGCTGTTTATCACTGCAGATATGCAACTGGTGTTTAGTTAAGACTGCATCATAAGAATCAAAATTATTTTTGAATTTTTATTTATTTTACATAATTGATTTCACAACGTGCTAATAATCTTAGGTTATGCTGTTTTACAATTGTTCCAAGTTAAGTTTGCGTTTGCATTTTTAATAATAAATCATTTCAAAACCAGTTCTGTTTTCCTTGCTGTACAGATATTGCACTGAACTGTGAACCCAAAACTGAGGTTTGCACCAAACCGTGAGTTTTCTGCAGCCCTTGTACAAAATAAACAGAAAGCAAGTTCACCACAGGGTGTGGAAAAGACACAACCTCCTGAACTTGCACAGCAACCGCAGCGACACGCTTTTCTCCTGTGATCCAAACGTGGGACTCCGGACGAAGCCCATTCCGGGTGCCTGCTCAATAGCAGGTCAGCTTCAATTATTTCAAAGGCTGCAGCAGCAGTTTCCTCTTTTGAGTCATGACCTGAGATTGGTAGGAAGTCCCGTTCTTAAACACAATGATGAAGTGACTAAGGTGCGTATATTCTGTGTTTACAGTAAGGCTGCCTCGGCCAAATGGTCTCTAAAAATAGAATGTCGATGCAGAGTGTACATCTTTAGCCAAATTATGTTCCCCGTGTCCCTGGGCAGCGTGTAACTGAGCCACTGAGGATCTCATCTGAGACATAGCATTCAGCCAGCCTCCCAAGTGTCCAGGAAGAGAACAGCTGTTATGAAATGGTCCACTTAAACACACGGACGAGCCAGCACTCGAGAACCAGCCCTTTAATCAAATAGCTCCAGATTTACAGATCCTCTTAGAATCAGCTGAGGTAAATGGGGCATATTTCTGCCCCCAGAAATATGTTTTGATAGTTTGGGAATTTGTCCTTAATGACATGTTTTCCATTAAGTATATCAAATGATGTGCTTTTGTATAATCTGACTGGTCTGTTCCTTAGCAAACACAACAACAAGCAAGCAACAAAACAATTCTGTTTGTGTGAGAACACAGCATCTACTGCAGCAGCACCAGGAAACCGCATACACCAAGACCCGCATCTAGGTGCCAACCTTCCCATAGCATCTATGGGAGGGGGGGTAGTGTGTGGCTCAGAAGGTTAGACCACTGTGCCTATAACCAGAAGTTCACCAGTTCAAATCCCAGGGTCAGAAAAGTGAAAATTATATAATAAACGAACAAATAAGTTGCAATAATAAATGCTGTATGGATCTGGCCCCACCATCATATCCAGGTTGATAACATGCTCTCTCTGTGTTTGGTCCCAGCCCCTACCACAATGCATACATGTTCTCCCCATATTTGGACCTGGCCCCTCCCACCATTTTTTTATTCTCCCCATATTTGGACCCAGCCCCTCCCACCATGTTTACATGTTCTCCCCATATATGGACCTAGCTCCTCCAAGCATGCTTACATGTTCTCCCCATATTTGGACCCAGCCCCTCCCACCATGCTTACATGTTCTCTGTCCAGCTGGATTTGCGGAGCTCTCTCAGATGTTGTGGGAGTTTCTCTCTGAATACTCATTTCCCATACAGTTACTCCCGAGCCAGATAATGCAGGTAAATAGGGGCTGGTAAGTAGGGAGCGGTGAATGTGTGACTGAGTTATGGACAGAGTGAACCCCCCCCTCCCTCCGCTCTGTGTTCTTTGGGATTGGCTCCAGATCACAATGACCCCGATTGAATAAGTAGTTACTAATAATGGATGGTAATGTTATCCCAGAAGGGACAGGCGGGTAGCATTAAATCATGTAATTAGCCTAAATTTGAAAATTCCAGCTATATAAATGGATTGAGGAAAACAGAAGTAAAAAGAATAAGCAAAGTTCATATGACAATAAAAAAAACTAACATCATACTGCATGCAGCACTCCTACGGCAGAGAACTCTCCTAAACCACATGACAGGTATGTGGCTCAGAGCGTTAGGATGCTGTGGCTGCACTTAGAAGGCTGCAGGTTCAAATCCCGGCAAAGTAATGTCACCACAGAGGCCCTTGAGCAAGACCCCAACCCCATAGCTCTGGGACCTGGCTGACCACATCTTCTTAATTGTACATTGCCTTAGATAAAAGCCTCTCATGAAAAAGCAAATCCAATGTGCCTCTAGGACAGTCACAGCTGAAGGCAGGGCAATGTAACCTACTGTAGTGTCCTGATAGATGGATAGATAAATAAAGGGCATTCCTGAGCCCCTCAGGGGCATCCTGCTTTGTCCTCAAGCCCCCACATTACAAAAAGACAATGTGGCCAGCTATAAGCCACAGAAGCATGCTACAGAGTCTGCTCCTTGTTACTCTACCACCATCCTCATAATCATTTTCCACTGATTGATAAAACGCATGGCCGCGAGTTGGCGTGCACTACCCCAGGGCAATTCTCACACCACCAGTCAGATATTAAACAAACCAGCCACTGGCACAAAGCATCATGAGAATGACCCTTATTTTACACGGTGCCGAGATGCAGGAAATCTCATGGATCCACGTTAATGGGTAGCTGAGCTTCAGGAGACCCATGGCTACTTTGCCAACTACCTTCACACCATCGTTTGGTAACATAAACAAACAAACAAACAAATAAATAAACAAATAAATAAATAAACAGAATTTGTGACTCTTCCTCATCGCTGAATGGCCGTGGGTGTTACTGTTTTGTGTGTGTGTGTGTGTGTGCGCGTGTGTGTGTGTGTGTGTGTGTGTGTGTGTGTGTGTGTGTGTGTGTGTGTATGCATGGGTGTCTCCCTATCTTGGGGACCATGGCGACAGTACGAATCTGAGCCCTAGGATGAGACAGCATGGACACGCTCCACAACTGTGACATTTCAAAGCGCCACCCCACCCCGCCGCCACAAGCGAAAAATGACAAGTCAGAAGTCCTCTGCCCCTGGTAGGGCAAACGGCCACCTTTGTGGGCCAGATGACTCAGCAGGAACTCGTGCCTGGGCCAGAGTGACACAGGAAGCGTGGCAAGCGGCACGGACACCATGTTCTGCCGAGCAGCACTCAGACTGGCCCTAGCTCATGCCGTCAGTCCAGCAGGCTTTGCATGACCATTACATGCTTCAGGCGGTGAGTGTGGAGATGAAAGAGGTTGTTCCCTACCTCCCTCCTTAACCAGCCACCTGCTCTCACACATCTTTCCTCCTGTCCTCCTTCACCACTCATTTCATCTTTCACCTTTTCCTTCTCATTTTCTCTGCTTTCTATCATCTCCTCTATCTTCCTCTATATTTAATCTCCTTCCCTTACCTTTTCACCTCCATTGTTCTTATATTTTCTGACTCTCAACCTCCCATATTATCAACTCTTACAACTCATATGGTATAATTACTTGCCACTCCAAGCCCACTGAAGACAAACACTGTACCACAGCAACAAGACAAAACTGGCGATTGACCAAGATGTTCCTTATTATGAAAAAACAAAGGATGACAGGCACAGCACAGCGGAGACAACCTTCAAGAACAACTAGTTACAGAACCGGAAAAATCACTACATTCCAGGTGCATTCTGGGTTATGACACCAGAAAATCACGAAGCATTCCCAGTGCATAGCAAGACCATGGCAAGGCTTCTGCAGGTCTGGACTCATCAGCTCACTGTGGTTTCAAGCTTTTGTTCCAGATAATTAACTTTGATTGCACTGCTGACTGAATCAATCCATTCAAATCACATTAAACTGAAGTCACCAACCCTATGCAACCCTATGCAAATGGATACATTAATATTTAGGCTAAAACCTTTAAGAACTCTGGCAAAACTTTAATGCAAGCAGCTGTAGAGGTATCGGTAACAGATGTCCCCAATATGCCAGTTCTGTTAGTCATTCAACTGAAGAACTGAATACAATTCATCTGATCTTGATGAACATAAATTATGCTTGAAAATAAAGTGCAAATGGTATGTTAGTGGCACAAATGCTTCTTACAGTATTCAAAATTCTGTAAGGCACATTAACGTGATGTTAACAGGGTCAAAGGCCCCTTGGCTATTTGAACTGTTCGGGGGTGGGGGGTGGCTACAGGAAACGCTGTTCATTGGGGTAGGGAGGTATATAAAATGTTAATAAACAAGGTTAGCTGAAGTCCCTTATTAGCAGCCTGACTATGTCTGTGCATCAAAATGCCTCTGTCAATTTTACACAAGAACGTACATGGTAAGATCGGAGGTGATACGTCAGTTTTAATTCAGCTCTCTTTTTTTTCTCCATTCCAGGGATTCTCTGAACAAACATGAATACAAATTCTAACAAAACTCACACCAGAAGAATGACTGAGAATGAAGCAGAGTGCAGCTGAATCTAAAACTTGCAAAGGCAGGAGCGACTTGGAAAAATTACTGTACTCCATGCTAAAGGCTATTATGGTCTCATAGAGGGGAGGCAGCATCCAGCATGACATGGGGTGTGTGTCTCTACAGGTGTGGGGGGGGGGGGGCAAAGGGCAAATGTTCTGCTTAACCTTGGAGCCTTGAAGACAAAGAGCTAAGGGCTTAGGGACCCAAGATTTCCATTGTCAACAAGCTATTAAGTTGAGTGCACAACTACAGGTGTGCAACTCCCTGGAAGCCAAGTCACACAATAATAATGAAGATGATGATGCAGAGAGAGGCTGAAAGGGCCACACTTACCCCAGTGTGCTGATGAAGCCATTGGTTGACCCTTCGGCATAGAGGGAACAGATGTCCCCAATATGCAAAAAACTAGACATCTTGTCTGACATTTTTGCACCCTGGACTGTGTCTGAAACGGGAAGAGAAAACAGCATTTGAGTGACATCAAAAATGACAAAAAAAAACCCAACAATGTGGCCACTTCATTTATAACGGAGGCATTTCATTCAAACTTAATATGCCAAGATAAACGACCGTGACATTCACAGCATGGTGCTATAAATGACGACACGATCACTGAGAAAAGGTGCATCCCTTTAATGACTACTGTTTGAATTACAGCACTGAGCAAAGGCAATGGCCCAAAGGTCAGGAGGAGGGAGCGGTGAAGTTGGGGAGAGCAAACACTTCTCTGGTCAATCCACCCAGGAGTGATGGTGACAGACATCAGACAAGGCCTGGTCGTTCAGAAAGTGGAGCATCCAAAGACCCGCGGCATGTTCAGCTGCACGCATGTGAGCCACTCTCTCACTCTGTCAGAGAACCTCACAGGGACCACTGGCCATCTAGCGAAGTACACAAATGGCCCAAAAACCTCGTCGAGGGCAGGACGTGCTGGTTTTGTGCCCGACTGACATTTTTCAAAAGGAGGGAAGAAGGTGATTAGTGTTCAGTGTAAGCCAGCAAGGGAGCTCAGCAGATAAACTCCATACATTGTTCCCATGGGGGCAGTAAACAGGCTACAGCATAGACTGTTTTTATTCAATTTACAAGAGCACTCGACCATTTAGTACTCAGAGCTTTGGATTTACACATAGAGAATGCCATACAGTAATTAAGGCCATTGCAAAAGCACGCCAGACTCCGGCATCTACATGTGCTCTGTGGAGACTTCAGCCCTGTAGAACCAGAGACTAGTCTAGGGTGGAGGTGTGGCTTCAGGAACTGGCCACAGTGGACACCACCATAGCCAGCAAACGCTGTTTACAAAACACCTTGACCATCAGAGCCACTGTGCAGCAAAAGGTTCAGGCCGATGATACAGACCAAACTTACAGGAATATCACACCTGTACAAAGAGCAGCTTTGAAGAAGACTAATCTATGCTAATTAATGGACTCATTCTGTATTCAGCAGACACTCCAAGTCCTTAGACCAGAACTGCCTTACCAGTATGGCATCTGCACTGGTCTCATCCACTAACTCATTACCCAGGCAATAACAGTTACATGTTAAAATTCTTTACTCTATAAATACCGTACTCCTACCATATAACCACAATATCACCTCTTCAAGGAAAATAATGTAAACTATACATGTATTAACAAGCAGGTTAAGAGTTCCTCCAGCCTAACAGAACATGATTATAAAGTGTGGTCTATATCTACGACTCCTTGTCTAATATTGACAGCACGCAAATTTGTAAATACACTGTTAATACTCCTCCTTGTACAACAATAATCACGCGCTTATTTATAAAAACATTGTTAATACTCCGTGACCAGGACTGACAACGTTTTAATTTGTACAAACACCGTTAAGACTAGTTTCTCTCAAACACCGACACCACGTTTTGTTGCAAGTAAATCGTTAAACTCCTCCTGGCGCAGCACTGACAGCATGCGTTATTTATGAATGTATGTTTAAGAGGGTCCGTCTGGTCTCGGGTACATCCTGCGACTCACCGATGCGCACTTATTGTACAGGCGACCCCCGGCTGAATGATCACGCTGAACTCCGCAGGAAAAGCAGAGTTAAAGCCGGAGTTTGCACAGCCTGTGCGCCCACAGCAAACTTTCAGACCATTTCAGGACCGCACATGGTTCGGATCGCCTAGTAGCAGATGAACAAGGCAGTCTGCTCTCTTTTAAACCCGTTTTACTATGGTATCAGAACCGAGAAGGACGTACTACGATCGCGATATGCCTTTGAGCATATAAACAACTGTCCAAACAAGACAGCGACCCTCCAGTTGATGGACATGCCGGCGGATGAGACGTGGAGCGCCTCCCGTTTAGGCGCTATATAAACAGGTTCAGCGGACGATCCGCGTAAGGAGTCGCATCCCCATCTGATACAAAGTAACAGCTACCGGTCCATCGGTAACATAGCTGGAGATATCTTCCAGTGTCCGGGTGCTTTACCTTTCTTAGGGACCGCGGCTGAAGACTGATCAGTGCAAGGCAATGTCCACGGCGCTACCCTCGTTTAATCCCATCATATTCAAACCCCGGTCAGAGAACAGCAGGCAAATCACCATAGACCAACTCCACATGAGCTCTGCGGACCCGCCTGCTTTCGGCCGGATTTATAGCGGCTTGGCTGCATGGGAAATGTTGTTTCGGCGCTAAACCGTTTAGCGGGGAAAGTGACGAAACGGCAGCACTATATATAACCGCGATTTACTACAAGTCCCAGTATGCTATCCAGTTTGCGGGTATTTAAAGAAGTATCTGCCCATTAACTACTCCGAGTAGGTTAAATAGAGTATGGTGATGAAAACAACATCGTCAAAAAGAATGATAGTAAATCTCACACAATCTTACACAGTTATGTAACACAGCACACATATTTTCACCTGTATATCTTTCTGGTCAGTGATGTCAATATATAATTTTCCTTAAAAATTCAGTGAAACTTTCAAAAGTATCACATATAATTAGTAATGCTGCGTTGTAGGGAGACGACTGTTAATCGTGGTCAATATTTTACTTAGGCCCGTTGAACACGTGATATCTATAAGGTTAGCATTAAAGTGAAAAGTATGAAATCAATGCAATAGTTTTGGGGAGCGTAGGTTATAAAATCAGCTGACTGATCACATGACCCATTCCTTTGCATAAAACATGGCTTCACACATGTTGACATCAGAGGTATCATTAGGCCCATATTAATTAATATACACTAAATAGTTTAATAATGATGGTCATTTCTTTCAGACCCTTCTAATAAAAGGTTAGCCCTCCTTCATCAATCTCTAATGACGCTCCTGGATGACATGGTTGCTGCCCTTTATCTACAGCAATGTCTTTTTGGTCCTTTTTTAAAATATATGACATGCCTGATAAGGTGTCAGTTCTGATGTCAGCTCCAGAGACACTCCTGCTGTCTGTTTTCAAAGACTCATTATCTAGGCCCCTCTCCATGAAAATCGATGTTCGCATCGAGCGAGGAATCCATTCGCCCGTCCAAGCAGACAGCTGTCAAGCACACAACACTTAATAGGAAAGCCTGCAGATAATTAAGGAGGTGCAGACGCTCTTGTCTGCTGAGGGACTGACCCTTTGTTCTGTTTAAATGCAGAATACAGCTGAAATTAGCATGTTTAATAGCTTGGTTGGGTTTCATCATTTTCTCAGACCATGCAGAAAAACACTCATCTGCGCTTTAATAATTAATATTTGCTCTGACAACAATGTGCTCCAGCTGTGGGGTACACAACCCAGGATGACCAACCCCCCTCCCTCCCCACATTAATACCCACCCATCCCCAGTATATCAGACCTTTACAGTTCATAGGAAATTGACGTCGCTGGGGTTGTACTATCCCAGCCTCCTGTTGTGTTTTATTATCTATAATTTCCCTCATTTTGTGTAATGACAAAACTGTTAAAAGTTGGAAGTGGCGTACAGACTGATTTATCAGCATGCCTGGCTTGCATATAGAAAAAAAACCTCTTGCTGATAAAGAAAAACATCAAGAGATATTGTGAGCACCTGCAGACAAGGCAGAAGCTGCCACTTCAGGTCAACTTCCCACAAGACTTCACCTTCCTCTGCATCTGTGTATAGCTGGGACTGAAATTTCCATGGAAGTAGCTGGTCCTTAAATTACAGACATTATTACTTAAATCTGTCATTCATATGTTTTGTCAGTTCCGAGCCATGCTTAATACTCTGGCCTTTTCAGACACCATATCTGAAAATAACCACACCTGCTTGAAAGTAACTAGCTGATTTCCCCATCTGGTATTTGCTAAGGTTCATTGGAACAGCACCTCATTAGTGTAAATGTCATAACTAGATAAAAACAAAATGTACAAATGTGATTCAGCAGAGCCAGTGATGGCCAGAAAGGTCCTGTTTGTGAATCCACTGAGCACACTGACATTTAGCATTCACCGGAGATGACCCACTTAAAGAAATGTTTTTTTTGTCTAATTAGTTCATCAGTGTTTCTTTACATTTGTGGAAAGGGAGAATTCCATGTTCTCTCTGTTATTCACTTAATGGGCGTTAAAGAATGTTTGCTGACCTTCTGGATGTTCTTGCTGGAAGGAGCTTTATGGTCACCCACAGTGTTGCCAACTTTGGTCAGCTGGCTGGCATGAGGTTTTCAATTCGAGATAAGTCTGCACACACATGCACATACATTACCATGTATGTATCAGTTTTATTACCTTGTAAATAGTCTGTAGGGTTTGCAAACTACCCAACACTTTTGATGTAGCTAATTTTAGGTTTATAATGGAATAATATAGATTTGCTGTATGATTTTTGTGTGAGCATGAGAGTCAATAAGCATGTGTGTCACGCCAGATGCGTTAGAATTGGCAGCCCTGCATTCCCCAGAAGCCTTGTCCACCTCGCAGGAATGACTGTGCCCCCCTTGAGTCAATGCAGGCTTATCCAGGCGGATGTAGACCGGTGGCACCTGACAGTATGACTATCACCCTGTAGGAGTGGATACTGCTCACTGCTTTCTGCTCTAGCCACACACATGAACTGATGGCCAATAAACCAGTTCCAGCTGATCCACTTTTACATTTGACCCATTAAAATCCACCCCGTCCCCTTGTTTTTTCATCCTTAAAATTGGAACACAGACCTATTGATGAAGTTTGGCAAAGATGCTGGGACACACAGAACGTGGCCGGCCATATGGGAGCTGGGCAGGATCTCCCCGGAGAAGAGATTCATCTAGAAGTGCCCCGGGTTGGTGCTAGACCCCAATATTGCTTGAGCTCATTGATTTGAAGATTAAAAATAACCTTTGACGAATAAATAGTGTCTGGAGCAGGACTGGATTCGCAGTCTGTCTTACTTCCTTTGGCAATTTAATGGCCTAGTAATGGGAAACTGTTTTAATCGGTTTTAAAGGAATCATCACAACCCTAGGACACTAAATGCTTCCTTTCAGATGTTTGTGCCTCTGCACACTGTAATCAAATACTGCATGGATTAAGCATGTTGAATAAAGACTGTTTAAGTAGTTTAGGTTGTTAAACATCAGTTAATGTTATGGGTAATACTGACAAACAATTAACCTTCTTCACACCCTGAAGATATTATTTTATCGAAACAGATTTAGGTTTTACCTGGTTTATAAGTTTTAACTTTAAAACCATTAAAATATGTGCCATTTTAATGACTTCATTCAGATACTACCTCATTCACAAAAAGACACCCCCCCCTAATCACAATGCTACCTGTTGCCCATCTATCAGAGGATAATATGTCAATTTTTATGGGGCGATAGAGTCAATTTAACTTAATGAGTCTTTCATAAGAGTCAATATGACTCAATTGAAATGTCACAGATATAATGTATTTTATCTCTTTGTGGTATAAATCTGTTTTCTGGTTTTTATATAGCAACATATATCTGTAATGAGTCAGTGGTTTGCTCATTAAGTCCTATCTCCGCATCTATCGTCTATGTATTCAGGGGCACTTTTCAGTCAGTATGATGGCATCAGCTATAGATCTTCAGCAGAGTATGAGGATTAATCACACGCTAACGATACAGAAGACCATATCCTCTCTGGATTCCTGAATCTACTGTTATCTTGAATCAGCTTTGATGGCAATGTAGTACAAAAGACTCGCTTTCTTCCAAGCTGATGGGCTGAAATTTTGGGCACAGGGTCAGTAAGAAAAATATCACCTGTAGTACCTAATGTAAATTAAACCTGTTCATTTATGCTCTTTTATAATTATCTGAATATTTCAGGGGGAAAACTCCAATCATATCTGGGCAAGAGAAGTGCTACCAATTCTATATACTCAAATCAATAGATCCCGTTAAATAAAATTATATGCACTATAATATTAAATAATATATTCTCTGTTATCAGATGTCAATCAATATTCCACCAATGGTGTTATATAAAACTAAATCAATTTTTGCGCATGAAAATCTTACTTATACGAAAACGTTCTGAGGGCAGAAGGAAAAATGATTGCTTCAGAGAGTTAACCAATCACATTTTTGAGGAGGTGGGTCCAAGCAACTAGAGGAAGCAGGACCAACCAATCGGATGTCTTGGACCCACCTCCTCTGCAATTTGATTGGCTATCTCTCTGAACCAACCATTCTTCTTTCCACCCTCAGAACATTTTTGTGTAAGTAAAACTCCCACAAGTGCAATTTTTCCCTCTGACTTCAGAGTATTTGTTTCATTCAGCATTTTGTCATAGCATTCCTGACCTTTAGCCACCACTTTTTAGTGCCTGACTGGCTCTCTCTCTTTGTCCAGACACATAGTGGCACTGGTGCCTGTGTACTGACAGTAGCACTGACATTCCCATACATACCTAATCCTTCAAATTCAAAACAGCAACATAAGAAAGGCGACAGCAGCCTGTGGACGCTCACAGTTCCACACGTCACACTGTTGAAACATTTTCCTTTCAGTTCTTTCCATTTTAAATTAAACTTCCCTCTACAATTCCTTGTAGAGACTTAATTTAAAACTTCAAAGTATCACCTTAATTATTCTTCTGAAATAAATATAATTGTCCAAATTTCAAAACATATACTATAGCATGTACATGTACAATTTCAGCTCTGAATTAGGAAATTATTGTTTTACTGTCACACATAAAATACACAAAAATACCGACCAATAGACCTATTATATAAAATGTAATCTGAAGTATGCATCATTTACAAAAAATACCCTGAATGTAATGCAGAAGGAATAGCTTGGATTGTTTTCTCGTGTTTGAAAGTGAGCTGTACTCCCTGGAGGGTACTGAGTGATCGGTGCATTGGGGGCAGCCCGACACTGTGTCAAAGTCCGTCCCCGTCGCAGAAGCACAGTGCAGGCTTTCAGGTTCGCACACTGCATGTGCCTGTTAAGCCATGGAGCCCTTTCTTCCTCCCGTGACCTTCTGTGGGACGACATGGAATGAGATTTAACATCTGGGGCTCAGGGGCCAGTGAACAGAAGAGTTCATTGTGTCTCATATTCCCTCTCTGCCTTTGGCGGTTTACTGCATTATTAGTAATATTCTAAGCTGCTGAGTTACATGCTTAGAGCATTCGTGGGACCTTTTCTGGATTACGGCAGGGTCACACATCTACACTTCCTACTGATGAGCCGTTTGCGACATGAATTAATCATCTTAACATTGCATTTGTTCAGATTCACAACAGTGCATCTGTTTCTCATTGTCTATGAATAACCCTGTCAGTTTGTTGGACATACGTATTTCATGGCCTGGCCCATTGATTGAGCGTACGTTTTTATTGGCACCTTCCAGGGAGGCAGTTTTGTGCACATGCTACTGGGAATAAGCCCTTGGACAGACCTAGGAAATGCTGCTGCTGGCTTGGGGAGGGCTAGAGATCCCTAGAACGATCTGGAAGGAGTGTGTGGCTTTTGTTGGTGACCTGCTTGGCATGCTGCCACCGTGACCCTCATCAGGTAAGGCAGTGGGAAGATGATGAAGACATGATGACATCATTCATGCCATCCTTACGTCTTTCGGGTAGCAGCCAGTGTGGAAAATTACACCCTGTAACATTTATAGATCTGAGCAGTGGAGACTTGAACTTGCAGCACAATTTGAGGCCCAGTTCTTCAGCCACTAGGCCACATCTACAGCCTATGTTTGGCATAAATGGGCATGAGCCACTCAGAGGAGGACGGGAAGCTGATGACATCAGAGCTTTGAAGGCCTCGGGGGTGCCAGTCATCTGACAGCAGCCAGTGTCTCTTGGGTTTGCAACCCAGTTTCTGTGCATAAGATGTCTTTTTAATGCAGTCTGAAGATCAGTGAGCGATGATCAACATGTACCACTAGACCATCGGCATTACAACTGATGAACTATACTTCATCAAACAGTAATAATACAGCACAAAGTTGGAATTATTTTATTCTGTGAACCACAGGGCAAGAAGCGGGGAGTGTCCTGAGTGGGTTATACCATTCACACACTAAGAGCAGTCACAATTAAGAGTCAGAAAATGTATTTTTTGCAGAAAAAGATGACAATAAATCTATATCAACACATTTTAGTAAGACAATATTAACATGCACTAGTAACAGTGCCTGTACTTAATACATCTATTTTTCAGACTATATTAATATATATAAACACACATATGCACATTCAGTGCTATATAATGTCATTTTTTAATTAAAAAAGTTAAGCCGCAGTAAATCAGGCCATGCGGAAAATGACTTAAAAAAGCAAACACAGAAGCAGGCTGACTTTTCTGAGTAAAGTGCAGTGGTGGTTAGGGAAGTGCACTTGTAATTAGAAGATTGCAGGTTTAAATCCCTGACCAGCAAGGCACCACTAAGGTACCCTATGCAAGGTACAGCCCCCAAGCACTGCTTCCATCCATCCATCCATCCATTATCTATACCGCTTAATCCATCCAGGTTGTTGGGAAGCTGAAGCCAATAGCAGCATCTTCGGGAGAGAGGCAGGGTACACCCTGGGCAGGCTGCCAAGGTCGACACAGACAAACAGCCACACACACTCACATTTACACCTATGGGCATTTTAGAGTAGCCAGTTCACTGAATCTGCATGTCTTTAGACTGTGGAAGGAAACCCACACATGCATGGGGAGAACATGCAAACTCTACACTCTGACCCAGGGATCGAACCCAGGACCTTCTTGCTGTGAAGCGACAGTGCTAAGCACTGCACCACCATGCCACCCCAGCACTGCTCCCTGGGTGTTGAATTAGCTGCCCCCTGCTATGTCACATATGGGTTAAATGCAGAAAACAGGGGTAAGAGAGAAGGTGTGTTAATAACAACTACTCACTAAATTCTAAAGAAATTCAAAGCTCACTGTCAGACTGCATTTCACCACATGGGGAGTGTCCTTCTTGGTCTGTTCACAGGGCCTGTCCGAAATCCCAGGTGGGAATGCACAGCATTAGATCGGTGTCACTGGATGTACAGTAGGGTGTGTGGCGTGTGGCAACCTCTGTCTGCTCCTAGATGGGCCTTTTTCCCTCATGCTCCAGGACTGAAGAATGATGGACATGCCCTACGTTCAACTCCCGCTGTCCCAGAATTTCCTGTAACCTGATTGGTTATGATCACTGCACTGATAGCGACACACAATTTGATTAGGAAGGAAGGAAGCCAAAGGATGAAGCTTGTCATCACTTGGTAGTAAATTGTATTAGATGATCAGTATCAGGGAAAACAAAGATTTTACTTTTGATTTATGAATACGGTGTTCTGGTTTGTCCATGTATGTCTGCGCATGTCTGTCAGTGTGCATGTGTGTGTTGGTCTGCATGCTGTTGAAAAGCCTTTTGTATATAGTCGAAATTTTCCTAGTTGGTAAGTGGATGGATGGAGATTTCTTGATAGCTTTCTACCACCATACTGAAAATGCCCCACAGCCACCCTGACCATTAGACTCCCACCTGTCACATCCCACCCCCGTATCCCAGTGTCCTACATTGTGAACTTTACAGTCATCTTCCTTCACGTATTGCCACCCCAGCTCCCTGTGCCCACAGTAACCAGGCAGTCTGTTTTCTTGGAAACTGCCATGATTCTATCCAAATGAATAAACACTAATGATGGATTCATGCTGCTGTGTGCCTGTGATGGGAAGCGCTGAGCTTGGCTTTCTGTTGTTAGAAGCCTCACAGACCCACTTCCTTCCTGCTCCATCTGAAGCTCCGCCCCCTTCGCTTCCTAGAGGAGGAATGCATGACAGAACTATGTTTCGTACAGAAAGACTATGCTGATTACTGAACACCAGTGCTGGGACTCCAATGCCTAGAACTGGGACTGTGTGCATACACAAGGACAGTATTATAAAAGGCTGTCCTGGGACTGTGCTGCATGCAAAAGGCTGTTCTGAGGCTGTGTTGTGTAAAAAATGATATCCTGGGCCTCTTTTATATACAAAAAGCTGTTCTGGGACTATGGACTGTGCTGTATATAAAGTCCTTTCTGGGACTGTGCCGTATGCAGAGCACTTGGCTCTTCATTCTGGATGAAGCACCCCAGCAGATGAGCCGTTATGTACCAACGGCATGTTTTATATCAGGCAGGCCAGCGACACGATGTTTCATTAATAAGCCTGCAGGCTCTTTTTGTTAGCTCCGTTTCCCTGCACTACGGTAACAAAGTGCAGAAAAGGCAATAGGTCTTCATATCGTGAGCCAAGCCTCTGGCTGGGGGATGAACTGAAACAGGAAGTGGCAGCAGAGTGTCACAGTTGAACAGTTGAATGTGCCAGAGCTAAGTGAGCTCATCTCAGCTTGCTCCGCCCACATAGCCGGCTGACCCGCGCCACAGCTGGGTGAGCACATGCGAGCATGCTCCGTCCGCACAGCCGACCCGACCCATCCTGCCGCTGCCACTTCCTGCTGGGAAATATACCGGTCTGAGATGGAACAGCTGGTGCATAAACAGATGGTGGATGGCTGAGACTCGTGGGAGATGTGACATGTGTCAGGGAGAGGAAGAGAGCGTAAGGGAAAGCATAAAAAAGACAGACAGAGAGATCGTCAGAGGGGAGAGAGAATAAAAGGAAGAAAGTGAAACAGAGAGCAAAAGTAAGAGACAGAGTGGGATAGAGGGATGAGGAGGAGGGTAATGGTACAGAGGCTGGGAACACAGTAACTGTGGACACATTCCCTGTTGTTCTCTGGGCCTGTTTGGCTCCTTCCTGCTGTCTCGCGTCTCTGTGTCCTGCTCCAGATCAGAGCCTCCTGCTTCTCAAAGAATCTCTCCCTTTAAGAAATAGGTCTTTAGTTTGGACTCTGCTTCTGCTTCTGTAGTAACAGCAAAAGACTTTCCACTAAAGACCGCTGCCCTACAGGGTAAATTTTACTTCACTAAAAATAAAAGACAATTATGGAGAGATAATGGTCTTTGTGGTCCCCATGGTGATGTGCTTATTAAACCTGCCACAGAGTGACTATAATTAGGCCTGGTTTATGTTATGACTTCCTGGGCTGTCCTGACTAGTCTAGTAATGCATCTGGTTTGGTACCATCCTTCATTCCTCTTTACCAAATGGCCTTAGCGATGCAACAGGTCAGCAATTTACCCAGAAACCTCAGTGTTCTACAGCAAGACTGTGCAGGACTAGGAGTGACAGAGTCCATGGGTTGGAGAGCTAGAAGAGGGGGAAAAATGAGAAAAGAAAAGAACTCTGGAGTTGTTTTCCAGGTAGACAGGATTTACTTCATCAGTTCTTAGATGCAGCGTAAACCTCACAGTCCAGTGAATGCAGGTGTTGCACAAAAAAACTTAAGGTCTTTCATTGTGGGAGCTACAATTACAAGGACATCAGGACTGAAGTGTTGAAAACTCACCCAACAATGACAGAACGAGTAACCTTAAAATCTGTGCATAAGAAAATCTGCTCACACCCTTGGTTCAGCAGATTGTCCCACAGAGCCCTGCTGCTACTGTGAAAACAGTTTTAGGGAAATGCATCATTGCTGTATGGTACCATGGGTTCTCTCACTGAATTATAAACTAGTTATAACATTATCTGATTCCTCGCTGAGCTAAATATGGTTCTGAGCTTGACGACAGCTTGAGAAACAGAAGTGTCCGTGTCTGTGACTCAGAGAAACTGATGATGGTAACCCAGAAAAAAAAAAACACATTTACATTTCTGACTTAACCTATTATCCGTTTGCACCATATGGTGGCGTTGGGGTTAGGAAACAGTTAAAAGTCACCCACATTAACACAAATATGCACTGGTAAATGATCGGCAGGACTGGATAAAACATTAAAAACTATGCTTTTCCAAGTGACATTAAAATGACTGAAATACCTGATTCTTCCATAACTCCCACACCAGTCCCATTCCCTGTAGGTGCACAGAATGACTCTGGGATGAGTACAGAACCAAAGAGATTCCATGTATTTAACAAAACCCCTGCAAAATTACAATGACTAAAGGGTTCAGATTAAAAGGCACGGACTAAATCAATCAGCAGCATTAAGGTAACAGCAGATGTCCTTCAGTCACATGCTTTATACTGGCCTGCTTTCACACTGATGAATCTCCAGGCAATTCAGCAACTGAAATAACTTTCTTTACATGTATATCATTTTAAATGTTATACAAACATTGGTTTTTCTTAATATCTGCAGGCTTTGATAGTCACAGCATAATGGTTGCAGATGTGTATATTGGTGACACTCTTATAAGAATTAATGCAACAAACTACTGGTGCTTTGGGAGAGATCACACTCAACAGGTGACCACCTATTAGAAATATCTCCTGACCTTGAGGATCATTCCAAAGACTGTCCTGATAATCCCTATGCTTTGAGTGTGGATTTCCTTACAGCCATTACAATAAAATGGTACTTTTATCCATAGCAAGTTAGTGGGCATGCCCAGAGGCTAAATGGTTGCCAGGTGACCATTACTGAACAGTATTAAGTGGCAAGTCTCCATTCATTAGACTCTAATGACAAAGTGTGTAATTTATGGGGCTTTAAAACGGCATGCACTGACATGCTGACTGATGTGTGGAAACCAAGCACTGGAGTAAGGACTGTGTTATCCATCCCCGATGCACATCAGATACAAAGCAGAAGGGCAATTAAAGAAGGACAGAGTACTTCACCACCTTCACTATCCAGCAATTAAAGTCTCAACGAAAAGCAGGATTCACTTCCTCTTAGGAAACAAAGCATGCCTCTGGGTAAACACACGTTCAGTTATCGTTGTGGTAGCCATTAGCCAAGATCACAGGTGCGACGCTGGAGGTTGTGTGTGTGTTCCTGACTCAACACCTGAGTCTCATGTCCACAATGATTAGTCCTGTGTACTGAAGGGGTTAACAACAGGAAACACAGGTCAGACACCAGGTTCCTTAGCACATGCTCGTGATTTTCCCTGTTTTAAATGAACAAAGTGTGACTGGTAATCTCTTTTCATAACCTGGTAATCGGACGAGGGCCAATTTGCACTACTGCTGTGCCAGTGTCTGTGAGTTGACGGAGTGAACTCCATGAACCAAGACACACTGATGCTAGATCTAGCACGTATGAAAATCCTGTCTGCCCTGCTGCTCACACATCATAGTACACAGTCTCTGTAAACTTTTACTTTCACTGTAACGCAGTTCTGATATTGCAGACTTCAGATGAGCGGTAATTAGCATTAAGGTTAAGAAGAGATGTTACAGAGAGCTGATCGAAAATGTCAAAACCACAACAGAGCTCGCGGATGCTAAATTCACCCAATGCGAGTAAAATTCTGCTGTCTTTCCAGGTCTTAAGAGGAATCAGCCACAGGTAGGAATCCCTCCCCTGGGTCAGAGCTGCACCTCTTAAACTATCTACTTCATCTTCTGTATGCTTCCAGATCCACATCCATTTGCCCCCACAAACTGGCACATTAATCCAGAACTTTCACAGGTAAAACCTTTTCAAAGCAGGCAGACTGGGCAGCACATAAAATCCCAAAACAAATGTGTCTATTTAGAGAGGAAAAAACAAAGCAGTGTGATGTGGATCTCACAATAAAGGTTTCCATTTAACATCCAGCATCCAGCAAATTGGACCCGTTCCACGTTTTTCTTCCCTTCTGTATTGACGCAAGCCCAGCCTGTCATTGGTCGCCATGGTGCTGATTACCTCATTATGGCCATAGCCTGAATAATGTCCCATTTCTAACATGACAGGCTGCCTGCCACCATTTCCATGCTGGTCAATCACCTCTAACCACACACTATGAACCACCCAGCCTATATTAAAGGGGAAGAAATGGGGGGAGGTGTGGAAGGTAATCGATGGCTTGAACATTTTCCAGGCAGGTAATACGGGCTGTTGTTAAGGCCTAGAATTGCCTGCTAAGTGACATGGAAGGTAGCTTGATACTGTCTGCCCCCTCTGGTCGGCACACCTCACTAATTACGGGTCTCACCGGCACTGCCCTCACAGACCCACGGCGTGCCTCATTCCCCACCCACATCTGTTCTTTCTCAGCATCTCAATTAAATATCATTTGCTTCAAACCAAATTATTCATTGAAGGTGTTTTATTAAAGAAACAAGCAAGAGAAAAGTTGCTTTAGTTTTGCAATTTTATCTTTTTTTTTTTTTGATATGTTAATCGTCAACATAAACTCAGAGCTCAGAGCATAAAGAGAGTCATAAAGAGCGCCGTTAAGTCCCTCCCCCACCAAGAGGCTGGGACTTCCTGTGGGCAGAGCCTGAAGGTGTACGCCACCCACCTGACCCTCCTGGATCTGCACAGGTGAATGTGGATGGAAACACAGCGTGCGGTCTGTTTCGTTCATTTATTCTGGAAGTCAGTTTCCTATGGAAGAAAAAAAGTCTTTGCACAAACCAGATTGACTCCCAGGGCGGTTAACCTTGAGCTGGGTAGAAATAGAAGCACTTATCGAAATTCACATTAGTATCTGGGACAACGGAATGTTATGCTTTTTTTCCCCTCTCTCCCTCTCGGTGAAAGGGAAATTCTCCTGGTGTTTGCAAAGCCCAAGAAAATATGAAAATAGAACGCAATAATCTCTGCAATTCTAGTGCTACTGAACTGATAACTTTAGTAGGTGTGGCTTACGTGAGGGTGTGGCTTACAGGACATACAAACCACTAAAACACTGCCTTACTTTTACACAGGCAGCTCAGTACTGATAAATTACCCTCATCACCAGAACACTCTAGCGGGCGAAGAAAGTTGAAAAGACAGCAATTTAAGACATTCACCATAAGAAATATTGCAAACTATCATTTCGCCACCACCTTAAAGCTGTTTTCCCCCTGACTGATCTCGTCTACACTTTTACACATTCTGTGGTTATCAGTAATTTCCCCCTCACAAATCCAAATCTCCTGCTTTTGTAAGATGCCCCCTATAACACAGAAAGCTCAGCCTCTCTTCCTCCCCTTGACACTGCGTTTGTTTATTTGATCTCTCCACATCCTCTCCTTCTACAGAGTATAAAGATCACGGAGAGCCAGTCACTCTTACAGCTCCTGTTGTCATGGGGATTCAAGGGACTTGAATTTTAAAACGTGAACATGATCCAGAAGATGGACTCACACAGAGCATGAAATTTCTCTGTGGTTAAATACTCATGCCACCGATAGCTGGTACAGATCACACTTCATAAACCTTTTACTGCTACTTAAGCAAAGATATGCATTCGGAGATACCTTTTTTTCCACTATTACCTGTACCAGTCAACCCCCTAGGTGGGCTGCTGGTGTTAAAGTGATGTGGTCATCATTTAACATGTTGCCAAGCAATGGGACTGTGTTACGGGAGGAGGGGCCTGAGATCCTGGACTAACACGTGGTGGTTTTACGTAATGCTGTGATGTCAGAGTGATGTCACAGGAAGTGCCGTCTCACTCCAGACGAGCATACAGGAATGTCCTTGAGAACTAGACAAGATGTTATCACAGAGTTCCAGGGCACCCATCTCCATCCACTTGGAAGCACTGATTACACAACCTCTTTCCCACTTTGTCTCTCGCCACTTCACTGTGGGTCTTCCTCACAGACATTAATGTAATTATTCCACCTAGTGGGTTGACTTGCCTTGATTAAACATAAATAATTACTCCTGGTTTGCAGCATTGTCTTGTTGAAACAAGTCGACAAGCTGTCTTCTTATACATAAATGTAAAAAACAAATATATAACAAAGTGAGAAAGACCCTTCCCAGAAATTTCACTATATAAATTTAGTTAGCCAGTCAGATAATAGAAAAGGACACAATTCTGATCCTGGGCGAAGAAGATTTGAGAAATGTTTCTCACAGGTGCATGCGCCATCAGCAGACTTGTACTGCACACCCATCTTTCTTTTGGAACAATATTCAATGATTCTGGATGGCTAAGTATTTCCAGAATCACTTTAAAAGTGATTTCAGCTAGGAGAGCGCTCACGACGACGAGGGAGGAGCGGCGGGCGGGGGCGCCTGGGGATCGGCTCACAACGTGCACCCTTCCTGGGAAACTTGATCTCTGAGGTGATTAACCCAGATGTGGAAATTAGCAGAAGAGCAGCGATGAAGGCGGGTCTAGACCTGAAAGAGGGCAGTTTGGGAGGAGTGGGAACGTTAAGAATGAGAAACTGAAAGTGGGACATCGAACCAACACAGTGGTGGGGGGGGGTTCTATAAAGGAATACCCAGAGGCACTCTTTAATTGCTCTGAGATGTGGGTTAAACGAACAAACCTGAGAATGTTTCTGAAGGGACACGGCGTGACATGAAAACACAGAAGGACCAGAAGGACAAGAAAACCATATTTCTTTATGCAGCCTCAAGATGCTGTCAGAGTCATACTTCCAAAAATACTATATAGAAGTACGATCAGGTGTCTCGGTTGAAAGAAAAAAAAACAGTAGGGACCTTCTTGGGTACAGAACCCGTAACTTTTTGATCACTCTCCAGCAGCTACACCAGCAGCTACACAGAGTACACCAAATCTGACAGGAATATGTCTGCTATATATAATACAACTTGTGTAGAGATCCCATGATCCTCTGTTGGTTTGATGGGGGCGAGGGTCTTAAGACTTCCCATAGATTGCAGCTGCAGGCTCCAAGGTGCTGTCCCATCAATCGTAGGAAGCAAGTTAAACCATTAGAATTTTTTTTTTTTTACTGTTGCAACCCTTTACTGTCAGGCAGGGGTGACCTAGATAGGGTGCCAGTAAAAGACATCAAAGTCTGATATATTTTTCAGCTCAGTGACTTTTTTGGGGAGTGGGGGAGCTGAGTGCCCTACATTATCGGGCTTGTCTTGGAGTAGGCCATGACGTCCAAAGCTGATGTACCACAAGGGTGCAGCAGGGCACTGCAGTTTGCCAGGATGTCAGAGACATTGGCACTAGAGAGACTGTGCCTCTGTGATGGTCCAGCCACTTACAGAAGTGCCTGTGACTGGCCCACATTCCCATCAGCCATTGCATCTCTTTTAAACACACTTGCCAATGTCAACTCAAAGTCGTTCGACTACCTTTGAGTCTGTAGTTACTCATTCTGGTGGCAAACTCTTAATGTGACTCTCCGCAGGCTTCTGCTTCCTTGGGTTTTCTGCCTTTAACTCTCCTTTGAAACTGCACCAGCAGGATAGAGAATACCATTCTTCTCCACCTAAATGTCCCCCATTGAATCCACAGTGAAAAGCCAGCCAGGTGGACTTCAGCATAGAAAAATAAAACCTAATTTCAAAAGTAAATCACAAGGTCGCAGTGGCCTCTGGGGGTTTAACTGCTGCTGATTACAGAGACGTCCAAAGGCAGAAACAGTCTGCAGTTCTGGGTGCCGCACAAACAGGGTTTTCTTTTCTGTAGATCTGTACCTCCCGTGGCAGATATTGGTTCACCTGGGCCCAGGCCTATTCTTACATCCCCTGTTTTCTTGTAGCCACCTGAATAGTCAAAGGTGAGCTCCTCCAGAGGGGCTATATCACAGGTAGCAAACAGAGCCAGCCTGGGCACCATGGAGTGCACACGCACTGGCACCATCACCAAGTTGGGCTGGCAGGAATGGTTGAGGAAGCGGCCCACGTTTCCCTTAGCAGCAGGGTCCACAAAGGTTTCACTCAGCACATCTGTTCCAGCATGCTCCCTCACTGCGATGATATAGTTCATGTCATCTGGGCTTTGAACCCGCTGCCTCCTGCAGGCTTCCTCAAACCCGATCACCTCCCCTGCGTACTCACACACAAAGCTGCCCCGAGATACAGGCTCCAGTGTGCGGACGCCGCAACCCTTGCCCTGGGTGGGAAACACACACAGACTCAGTTTTAAGCCTTGCTGGACCAGCCGGTTGGAGCAGGATTCTCCGCACCTGCACAAGGTGTTACACTCAAACACGGGCCTGCTGTATCCTGTAAGCTCATCAGTGCGGTCCAACAAATGGCCTGTGCTGTTGTAAAGCTGCCCATGATGCTGAAGGCAGGAGCAGCTCCCCTGCTGGCAGGAGTGGGATCTACAGTCACATCCAGGTAAGGTCACCTCATTTGGATAACTGTCACAGCCTGGCCCAGGAACATTTTCTGGTGTGTACTGCAATACAAACGTTAAGCATTTCAATGACAAATATATCTGTAAGCACAATATAAAACTACCAAAGATACTGCTATTGGCCATTTTTTATGTGAAAAGCCTTAAAATAACAGAGAATCATAGGAGTAGTGAACATCTCGCCACAAACCTTTACCAATGAAACAAGTACAGCCCCTTGCATTCTCATTCTAATAACACAAGCCAGATAGGCCACCATCACTACACAAGCCCAAATTCACTTTTCCTAGCCTGATTCTCCATACTTTTTGGCAATGCCAGCATACTATCTTAGTCTTATTAGACTATGTTACATAGATTTATATAACAATATTTATATAGTGTTGTTTGCCAGATCCATTTAATTTAATAAATTATGCTATTTAAAACAGCAAGCCATACAATGCATTTTTTATTAAACCTATATACAAACTGTGTTCATCATTTCATTTTGTATACATTTCCCATCAATGTTTTATTAACTGCCATTATTAAAAATGTATAATTAAAAAAAATGGCAAAAATAAAATTAAAATGTTGGATTATGGATGGCTTTATCCTTTTAAAACAAGTTTAAAAATTAAGTTAAACTCTAGTTTAGTTACTAAAGTGAAAAGTGACTGCTGAAGTTAAGTGAGGAAAAAACCAGCTTCTGTCGCCATCTGCTGTTAAAAGGAAAACATGTGAACGGACTACATGGCGATTCTTAAACTCATAAATACTGTAGCTCTTTAAAAATTGACCACGTATGAAAATGTTCTTATTTCAACTATTCTTTTGAGGTTTTCTTGGACAATTTAATAAAGTAACACTATGAAATTAAATATTAAATTACCAAAATGTTTCCTCAGCCATCATGCGACATACATTATAACCAATAGAAAAAAATAAATGAATAGTTTTACTATGTATTTATTAAACAATGCAGAGGCACAAACCTACTTTCCCAGGTGAACTTTTACGCTGACTGGACTGTAGTAAGACTTACAGTAGATGGAATACATCAGCAGTAGGTGACCACCTCAATGATCCACAATACCTGGAAAACCGGCGTCTCTTTTCTCACCGTCCCCTCGAACAAAACAGGGACATTCTCCGTCCCATGAGACAAATCCTCAACGGTGATGCAGTTCATGTTTTAAAAGCCTTTGTCATAAAACATCATAATTTTTTAAGCAAGCGTGCTCAAACAACCATCACACATTTCATACATAACCCTAACGTAGGGGGCGGGGCTTCCGGTTCATAACAGCACGTGACATTTAACGGAATATCCTGTTTTGAAATGCACGTGTGACCGTTAACCCTACAGGTGGTGGGTTTTTCAACTAAGACAAATAAGCTATGTTATTAACAATAAATACGGTAGTTAAGAAAAAAATGTTGAGTGTTCTACTATTGTTGTGCTCGTATAGTTTTGTGTAAACTCGGTAAAATTTTAATTTTCCTGTTTTACATGCCTTTTAATATCCCGTGGTCTATAACTTCCAAAATGAATGTTTGGTACTGTTAAAATGCACGCCAGTGCATAAATAAATTTTATTTAAAGCACGGATACTGTGGATATACTAATGTCACCAATATTTTCAAGTCTGCGCACATATTTACATGTATGTAAGTTTTATTTACTACGCTCTTGATATAGCTAATTTTGAAATCTGTTCTTTATAGAATCAATCTTACGTATACCAATTTTTACCACACAGCCCAGTCACGACCATGAGCAAGCGCGAATTTAAGCCAGTCAATGCCTATCGCACAAAATCTGATTGAATATGCCGTGAATTTTAAATTAAGAATCTGTGGTTTGTCTTCTTGGATTGGTTGAGTGTTCACTAGTTTTGCGCTAACGGCTAAGCATTTGCAGACCCAAGACCCACTTATATGGCTAATTCTACGACTGGGTTGGGAAATCTGATCGTGGATCCGTATAGGAGCTTGCTGGTTTTAAAATGCTTACATTTCCAACTCGCGACCCTTCTGGAACTTGACAAGACACAAATTTGAGTGGCAACTCATGGGTTGAGAATTGCTGTTGTAGACCATTTCAATCATTTTCTTGAAGAAAATATGATACATTTTGCGGTGTAGCTAGCGCCAAACCAGTCAGTAGGTGGCGATAAAAGACCAGATAAAATTAGGACTACGGCTTGTGAGCTGTTTGGTGTACAGCTTCAGACAGCTAATGAAAAAAAAAAGAATTACCATAGTGAATCCAAAGCATTTCATGTTCCAAATATGATTTATTCAGCATTTTATTACTATGGTGTCCATGTATATAGTTACTATGCTACTATGTTGTTCTATTATTATTTGTGTTACAAAATAACTTCTGTTAAATTGAAGAGCAATCTTAAGTTGATATCACTGTCACTACTTTACGACAAGTCTTTTTTTCTTCTCGCAAACCAGCAGATGGTTCGAGGTCACATTGCTGGCTGACATTTACGCTATCCATCAGCAGTAACTTGTCATCTTCTGTTGTGACATTTTCCCAATCCTAGGCAGAGAGGGGAAAAAATCCCTTCAAACTGTTTATGTCCTGCTGCTTTCTTTATTATTTTGGAAGTGTGAAAGGAGGTATCTGAACATGCTTCATCTTTAAAGCAAGAATATGGGCCATGTCCATATCTTAGCTAAAGGGAAGTCATCTGGGAATTTAGGTTGTGGCTGAACTGGACAGATGCCATACAGGTTTCAGCAGTTATAGTTCCTGAATTTCACCATGGCAACTGTCAGCCAAATCTAGTGAAACAAACATCTCATGAATTACAGACTCTAAAAAGCTGCTTTTTAAAACTTTTGGTGAGACTGAGATGTGTCACCTGGTTAGGTTCCAGAGGATGTCGGAGGAAAAACCTGCAGAATATCCATCCCAATGCACTGTATGATTAATGGTCCCCACATTTTCTGTAATTCAATTCAAGCTGCTTGTGGTGGTTATTTCTTCTGGCTTTTCAAATTGTTCCTGATGCTAGAGACCTGCAAGAACTGTAAAGCAGTAATTCATACCCGTCACAGTCCTCGGTTGTGCTCCAAGGAGCACAAGCAAACAAATACACAGGAAAGGAAAATAACCCTTCTAGTAAGGATTTTGACAGATTTAAATTAACATTATTACATAAAATTAGTTTTAGTGGTAGAGTAAATACATGTAGAACACATAGAAATATACAGGTACAGTATAACTACATTTATTCTCCTTGTGTCATTGTTGTTGATTCCAGAAACAGCCTGTGCAATATGTGATCAGGGCATAGCGACTGCAGTCAATGCAGTACCGTGGGTGCAAAGTAGTGTTGTAGTACTCAAGACTGGTCTTGGTTGAGACCACTTTTTTTGCAGACTTGGTCTCTTCTCAAAATCGACTTTATTTTGACTCGGTCATGTCTTGGTCTTGGACAAAGAGAACTTGAAGTTTTATTTCAAGACTAGTCAAGAGCACTCATCAAAATGCCTCAATATTAATCACAATGGCTTAATAAGTTAATATTCATCTGTTTGTTAACACAGTACTGTGATTGGGTGTAAACATCCTGCTTCGAAGGTCAAATGCAACCAATAAGGTGCATCTTATTTGAAAAAAATTGTGACATTTGTATAGGAGCATTTATATTGAAATTTTAAGAAAAAACGCCCATGGTTCAAATTATACTGTGAGATAAATTTCAGGCCATACTGCCTAGACCCAAGATGATGCTTATGCTCCACATTTTATAGTGTTGTGTTATGTAGTCTGTTTCTAATCTTGACTTGGTCTTACCCTGCCTTGTTCTTGGTCTTGTCTTGGTCTTGCCCCACCTTGATTTCGGTCTTGTCTCGGTCTTGATACACTCTGGTCATAGTAATGACTTGGTCTCGGTTTAGGTGGTCATTACTACTTCACAAGTACAAAGGCAAGCATCCTTAACAGGTCATTTGGATCACAGGGCGCTCAAGTTTCAGCAAAAGTTTGGAGTGAGAATGCACCTGCTAGGTTCGCAGCATGTGTTACAGTCAATGCATGACATGATTCCTGCCTCTCGCGTTCTTGATTCTTGATCTTCATTTGCCACTTCCACCTTGTCTGCACTCCGTATGGGAGTGCATCCATATAATAACATGCTTGCAGTGGGATCACATGCAACAAATGCTATTTTCTGATTGGTTGGTAGGTGGCTATTAACTAACTCAATCTAACAAAATCAGGGCAGCTATGAACTCGGTGTAAAACTCTATATAACGGGACACCTTGGTGGGTTATATCCCTTCTCAGCATGAGAAACACAAGCCGTGGCATGTGAGTATATTAACTGGTGTGTGATGCGTGTGTCTCACAATGAATGCGTGAGATTTGAGAGCCCTGGATCATTTGGAAAGCAAAGCCTTACTGGGACTAATCTTAGCTTTCTTTCATTAGCAGTCTTTGCCAGCCTATTTCAGTATGAAACTGAAATTTTTGCCAGATTCAGTTGAGATGTGGGAGCAGCCTGCGAGGAAAGCTGATTCTTGAGTCCTCGGATGTTTTTATGGTGCGAGTTGGAGGAACGCAGAACTCTGATGGGATTTTCATGTGTCTGGCTGCTGCTTGTAGACTGATTAGCCAGCTGGCTGTTATTTGAATAATGAGCCGATCTCACTGCAGATCAAGGGAGAGCAGGGAGCAGTCTGGGGACCACGTAAAAGACAGATGGTGTTCATAAAACACCTTTCCTTCCCCTTCTTGCTATCAAAGCATCCAGTGGCTACCACTGGCCACTGAGGGTGGTAAGTAGCTCTCATGTGTGCTCCACAGGACTGCAGGAAAGATGCTTATGGGAACGTGGTCTTTCTCGGTCTCTGGTGAAACTGCTGTCATACTTTCCCACGAACATGGTAGTTAGCAGATGAAGTAGGCATTTGGAAGGAGGGATCTCTTGATGGTGAGGGAAAAGCAAAGAGATTACTAAATAAAAGGAAATAAATTCAAGCTGAACTGAGTTAATTCCTTTTATTAATTCTCCTATAATGTTATGGTGAATTACAACTTAAACTAAATGCTGTCATTGGAATAGTTTTGTTCATGCTTAATTGCTCACAAAACTTATACAATTGAAAATCCTAGAGCATGTATTAAGTGACCTGCTTTTGTGGACTGAAATAACTGGAACTCAGGCAGATTTGTTCCCCAGTCTTAGATATTCTATTTTTAGTAAAGACAGGAAAACAAAATCACCCTGAAAAAAAAACTCCTCAAAATCACCTTATTTCTGTGCAGAGATGGTATTTCAACTAAATGTATTTAAAATACGTATTTAATTACTTTGTGCAATAACAATACTTTGAGAGATTGTATTTTATATTCTTAAATATTTAAAATATTTCATTTCATTTTATTTATTTTCTGTCATTTGAAGAACCTTCATCACAAGGCTTACAGTCTTTCAAATATACGATTTGGCAAATAGTCCCTCTATCTTTCAGTCGTTCATGTATACCGTGTTCCGAGATATGATTAACCAGTTCGTGATCGTCTATATCGATGACATTTGTAATATATTCTTCTTCCCTCTCTCACCACATAACCCATGTTTGCCAGGTACTCCAAAGGCTACGGGACTATCATCTGTTCGTGAAGGGTGAAATGCAAATTTCATCGCACGCAGGTACAGCTTTTGGGGTACGTCTTCCACCCTGGAGCAATGGCCATGGACGAACAGAAGGTAACCGCTATAAAGGAATGGTTACGCCCTCGTACTGTGAAAGAATTATAGCGATTCCTTGGATTCGCAAACTTTTATCGCAGGTTTGTGAGAAATTTCAGCCAGGTAGCTGCACCTCTCACCTTCCCTTACCCGTGGAAAAGGTACCAGGTTGCAGTGGACCCCGAAGGCAGAACGCGCCTTTCAGAAGTTGAAGGATGCCTTTTGTTCTGCACCCATCCTGCAGCAACCCCGTACCGAAGAACCATTCGAGGTAGAGGTGGATGCTTCTGAGGCCGGAGTAGGGGGTGTTCTCCTCCAGAAAAACCCAGTAACCGGCCGTCGTCACCCCTGCGCATACTTCTCGAAAAAACTCACCTCCGCAGAGCGCAATTATGATGTCGGGGATAGAGAGCTCCTCGCAATCAAGCTAGCATTGGAGGAGTGGAGACATTGGTTGGAGGGGGCCCGTCTCCCTTTCCAGGTCCTTACCAATCACCGAAACCTCCAATATCTACAAAACACAAAAAGGCTAAACCCTTGTCAGGCACGCTAGACAATGTTCTTTGCACAGTTTAACTTTGTGGTAACCTACCGTCCAGGATTGAAGAACATCAAGGCGGATGCTCTCTCCCGGCAGTATGACCCTCCAACAGTGACGAATCAGACAACACCCATCCTACCTCAATCCTGCTTCGCCGCCACCATCTCCTGGTCCCTGGAGGAGAACCTCCAAGTTATTAATGAGCGCACGTCATCCCCTGCCAGTTGCCCACCTGGGAGATTGTATGTGCCTCCTTCCCACCGATCAGCAATTCTCAGGTGGGTCCATACCTCTTGGAGCTCCGGGCACCCAGGAGTCTCCATGACGCTCCGGCTGATAGCACGACGGTATTGGTGGCCAGGATGGAGGAAGCGGTAGAACAATACGTGGCCTCCTGGCCCGAGTGTGCTCAACTTAAAGCGTCCCACTTTTTTTCATTTCTATCAGCTAGACATAGGTGTTTTTATAGCCACTGACCCTGAGTAAGAGGGAGAACCGAATGGTAAATGTGATGTGTATCAGGGCTGCTAGCTCTCACGCATCTGGCGTGACACTCTCACACTCACGAAAGAAATCTTCCAGCAAATTTATATTATTCCTGTGCAAGCTGCATATTTTGTAAATATTACACATTAATAGGGATGTGACTGTACACATATTGTTCGTATACCATTACTATTTTACATGTATTTTTTGTATTTTCAAATTACTTCTATTTTAAATACATTTTCTCACACCAGTATTTTTTCGAAACAAACATTTAACTGCATCTCCAGTTCTCCATGATTTCTGGGAAAACACTTGATTATAATTGTTACTCTCAATTCATAAATTACGTTGGAATTTTCCTGGTGTGTCTTCTTCAAAAATGTCCAACTCATCATACAGGGCAATATATGGTATAAAATTATATAAATGGCAAAAGCTACCCAGAAAGGAAAACTCATTCTTAACTAATGAGAAACAAAATTGTTATGGATATTGAAATAGAGTCTGAGTTCAGTCATGTGACTAGGGACATGAACCACCCAGCACCATTAGATACTCAGTAGGTGGGCGCTTCTGCTGCTAGGCAACCATTCCTCACTGTATTCTCCATTCAAATGACAGGATTTCCCGCAAAGCAATTAAGAGGAGATAGGACAGTTTGCTGTGCTGCAGAGGAATGCCCTTCCTTATTGTTATCATTTATTTGCTTAGCAGGTGCTGCTATCCAAGGTTAATAAAATCACGTTACATTCTTCCCACCTTGACCCATTTTTAAATCCACCTGTCCATCCATCGTCCAACCATTTATTCAGTATTGGCTCATAGGGGGAGAGGGAGGGGCTGCAGCACATTTATAAATCTGGAAATTATAGAAATTGTTCAACTGAAGCAGTTTGTTCAAGGATGTAAGAGCAGCTGTTTTCTGTACTGGGTGTTTTACCTGCAGACAGATTGGTTTATAGCTTTCATGTAGCTTTGGAGCAATGACAGTCCTGGCTCTGAAATTGCTGGGGTGTCCTTGGTCCTTAAAGGGACTAGTTTGGGTGGGACTATCTTGTCGAGGAGGTTTCCTCCCAAGGATTTATGGGCAGGCAAAAATTCAGCAAAATTTGCACTGATCCGGATAATAGCTCTCAACACCTTTAATTTGGTGTCACTTCTGAACTCGAAGGGAATGTCCCTTCCTGCTGACACACAGTAGAGTGCAGGGATGGGAACAATGTGTGTACCTCCTGGTCCACTGCTGCTTTATCTGCAGTAACGGCATCCGCTGCCTGCTCACATGGATCAGGTTTCTATAAACTGCTGCTTCCTTCAACAGAAGTGCCTTGCTGAACTGCCAGTGGAGAACGGTTATAGGGGTCCACAAGATCTTGAGCTCATGAAGAGTCATGGTGTAAATCTGGTTTGTTAATAATGACAAGACTACTGATGATGAGATTGTCTGTAACCTCTAAGTAGCAATTAGACCTATACTTTACCAGTGGAATATATACATGTAAAATAATTAGTTATGTAAGTAGGTGCAATCCATCAAACCAATGTGTAAAATCATCAAATAATTCCCCTTATGAGGGACATGTTATGTGCTATACTTACTATATACAATGATGGGTTATGTATAATAATGAGCTTTATACTTTAAATATGTGAAATGATGAGCTATGTAAATGATTTGTCTATTTGTTTAGCAGTTAATGAATGAATTTCATGTCTTAAGAGTAGAAATGAGTCATCGAGTGGCTGTTTTCTCATCCTACTGTAATGTTGACGTTCTGTGGGCCCTGGCCGAGGTCAGGCTCAGAATGACAGGCCATCTCACATGCTGATGTTCCCTTTGAAAAAACGAGCTTAGGTAAAAGTCACTTGCCTTGGGAGCACGTGTTGGAGTGGGAGATGATGACCGTGACAATCCATCAGGGTATATGGGATTAAGTTGAATTTTCAGCCAGATGTCACAGCACCTCTGACACTGGGCTGGAACGGGACTGAAAGCTGGGCAGCCAAGGCGGAATTTCGCTTCAATAATAGTGACCTTCAGTTTACAAACCATTTAGAAAAGCACCCTGAACTACACATTCATTTCTGATATGAGAATCACAGCTAAAATATGCAACTAATAACTCATTCAAGCTGCCAAGCATCAATCTTCAAAGAAAACTGCACTGATTGCTCTGATTCTAATTTGCTGTTCAGGACTTCACAGAGGCACTGCACTCTATTTATCTGAAACTCTTTGGTACATTATCATAACTGTAAACCTGTAATCTAGTCTCTTGTGAACTCAGTGTATCAGCATTGCACATGCTCAGCTGCCGATACTGTACATATGAAATACCCTTTTAAATGGCCCAATAGATCAATATTTTCTCTTGCTTGGTGAAGCATGAAATAGCAAAGTGTTTCCCACATACTGCCTGTCAATGACACATCCGCGTGTTCATTTTTTAAGTTCTCTAAATCATTGCCAGCCTTGTGGTCCATGGCGTCCATGATGTTTAGGAGTCTCTGCCTCTCTTTACAGTACATGTTTTACAGCCTGATCAATGAGGCCATGGTAAGGATTAATGCTTATATTTTTGTGGAGCCCTTTTTTATAGTGGATTGACATTTGAAACGTATGTTTGCCTTCTATGCAGTCACTGAGGCACTTATAACAGGGGATGTGTTTGTCGTTCCTTGATGTAAAAGCTCTTTGTACTTTGTGGATGGATCAATCACTTGATTTGTTTCTTTCTGTGACAGTAAGTGTGACAATGGGGGAGGGGGGGTGGAGCTGCCTTACAGAGTAATTCTTTTACACACGAAGTAGTTAATAATCAGCAGCAGAAGAAGCAAGTGACTAGCCAATGAATCACTGACTGACGAATGAGCTACAACCTGATTGGAGTTTCTAGCTCCTGCCACAAAGTTTTGGCTAATTGTGAGAGAGCATGGGCAGCCAGCATGTGGCCCTCTGCTTTCAGTCCAGCTGAAATCGATAGCTTTGCACGTATGATACATGTGCTGCAGGGATAAAGCTGGAAGCCTTTTCACCGCAGTCAGAAAGATTTTCTAATTTTTAATTCTGTGCAGTACGAATAAAAGTTGTTATTTCTCAGTAAATTCTATAGGTAGATATACTCTCTTCTTGTCATCACAAAGCCTCTGGTTACACAACTGAGCATCTATCGCCAGCTACTGAGCAATGTAACTCCAGTCATTCTGACAGGTCAGGCCATGTTTGCTCACTGTTCAAGGTCAAACAGGGAGACTGTCACCACGCACAGGTGCAGCACAGATCCTGCTCCTTCATGAAGTCCTCCATCAGCTTTGAAGGGATTCACATGCATTTTCTTTGTGACCATTGTCTCAGTGTTGAAGATTTTACAAGCCTGAGCCATTCAACTGAATATAAAGAAAAAAAAAAACTGAAATGGAAGCTGCAGTATAGGGGGCGGGGCATTGCTTCACTTCTCAGCCAATAAAACGGAATTCTTTGTATATCGATCAAGTGATGTTTAGTTTCCATACCCTTGTAAAGTCAGCAGGTATTAAAAATCAGAAGACAGGCAGCATTACACAGATTCACACATGCATGCATAACCTGAATGTAAAATTAGCAACACATTACATCATGATCATCATATTTTACATATTTAACTACCTGCCATACATTTTGTGCCTGAATACAAGTAATTACAGATAATGCATTAAATCTCTAATTAAAAGAGGTTTTTGTTTCTTATGTACTGCTAGAGTGTTGGTGAGATTCTGGGCCAATATTAATATTTAAAAGAAATCTCACTGGTCATCGTCATGGGGTATCTTCTGAACCCCGATCTCAGGAGCAGCTTGGACTTTGGGATGGAGCCTGTAAGCATCTACCTCCATCACCTGGTCCGGACCCCGAAGATTGAGCTGGTGTGACTCTGTAGTGGCCTGACAAATTAGAAATCGATGGCTGGCAAATTGCACTCAATACAGCACAATTTACAGACTTCTACGGCTCCGTCTGTTCACTGGGCTGCCTGTTCTCGGGCAGGGTGGGGGGTTCCTGCCTGCCTTTTGTGTGCCAGTCAAATGGCCGCATCCCCATATGGCACGGACTGATTTAGGATCGTGGGAATATGATTTTGCTTATGCCATGTAAACAATATGAAGTTATCAAAACACAGCTGGTCTGCCCACGCAGTCAATATGATACGAGCTCCTGCCTACATTAACGATGATTCAGAGTGTTAGGAGTGTGTTAGCTCGCAAGCTAACTCCCTGGGTGCCGATCTGCATGCATCACGCCCTCCCTTTGCTCATATAACAGGCTGTAATCGGAAGGCTCTCATGCCAAGCCCTCCCTGCAAAAGAAACTATCAGTCACAAACATCACAGCACATTCAGTCATCGCTGACACGTCATGAGGAACCCGGCAGCTTTCATTCATTTATCCGCTCCGTTCAGTCACATGGCCTAAAAGATGGATTAAATCCGCACTTATTTTTCCTTTTGATTCCATCACAGGGATGTAAAATCAGAGAAGATGCTGTCATTAAAACAGTATTTCAATATAAAATATGGTCATAGATCATGTGACTCCCCTGTGCGCTGTCATCCTCCCTTGTTCTCTCTCATCCCTCCTGGAATACTCCCCCCCTCCTCTGTGCCCTCTCACTCTTCCATGTGCCCTCTCTCCCTCCTCTGTGCCCTTTTTCACCATCCGTTGCGCCCTCTTACCCTCCCCTGTGCCCTCTCACCCTCCCCCTTACTATCTCACCCTCCCTCTTACTCTCTCACCCTCTTCTGTGCCTTCTCACCCTCCCATATGCTCTCTCACTCTCCCCCTTACTATCTCACCCTCCCTCTTACTCTCTCACCCTCCTCTGTGCCCTCTCACCCTCCCCCTTACTATCTCACCCTCCCTCTTACTCTCTCACCCTCCTCTGTGCCTTCTCACCCTCCCCCTTACTATCTCACCCTCCCTCTTACTCTCTTACCCTCCTCTGTGCCTTCTCACCCTCCCATATGCTCTCTCACTCTCCCCCTTACTCTCTCACCCTCCCCTGTGCCCTCTCACCCTCCCCCTTACTCTCTCACCCTCCCCCTTACTCTCACCCTCCCCCTTACTCTCACCCTCCCATATGCTCTCTCACTCTCCCCCTTACTCTCTCACCCTCCCCTGTGCCCTCTCACCCTCCCCCTTACTCTCTCACTCTATCCCTTACTCTCACCCTCCCCCTTACTCTCACCCTCCCATATGCTCTCTCACTCTCCCCCTTACTCTCTCACCCTCCCCTGTGCCCTCTCACCCTCCCCCTTACTCTCTCACCCTCCCCCTTACTCTCACCCTCCCCCTTACTCTCACCCTCCTATATGCTCTCTCACCCTCCCCCTTACTCTCTCACCCTCCCCCTTACTCTCTCACCCTCCCATATGCTCTCTCACCCTCCCCCTTACTCTCTCACCCTCCCATATGCTCTCTCACCCTCCCCCTTACTCTCTCACCCTCCCATATGCTCTCTCACCCTCCCCCTTACTCTCTCACCCTCCCATATGCTCTCTCACTCTCCCCATTACTCTCTCACTCTCCCCACGGCTGCCATTCCCCCGTCTTATTGTTGCACATTCTTTGCTTCTGTGCATTTACTCCTGTGGAGATATTGTGATCACCCACTTTGTTTCTAGGAAATAGTCAAGCTGAACATCATGCCAGAGAATTTCATGATATGTGGAGAAATAATAAAGTAATTAAAAACAAATAATTATATTCTGCAAAGAAGATTTATTTTTTTTCTCCTATACTTGGTTTCAGTTTGCCATGTTTGCAGTTTGCACATTACAATGATCAAATGATCAAAATGGTTTCATTAACTTTTTTGTGTACCACAAATTAGTCTTTACATTACAGGATGGTAAGTATCCACATGGGATATGTAAATAACCGATATGATAACATCAGTGATAATAAAGCCATAATGATAATGTCCTCCATGCAGTGGCATCTCATATATGACTCTGAAATCCTTTGATAATGAGAAGGTTCTGGAGTGGATGGCTTGATGGCTAGGTTTGATGATTTTGAATAGACTCAGGAAGCTCTGGATGAACAGCTTCAGTCACCACAGCTCTCAATATTGAACACCGGTGTTTACAGTTTTTCTGAATTGCTAAAACACATTTCCTAAAATCTCATCTCTTTGTCTCAAAACACTAAACACAAATTCTAAAATTCAAGCTACACTCACAAAACCTTCAACTTGTCTTGCAAAACCAAACATTTGACCCAAAACTATTTTAACTTTACTCAAAATCAAGCACTACTGTCAAAAACCACACAAAACCAGCCAATGTGCAAACACAACTTAGCAACTATTACACACTACATAAATAAGTACAAAACACTGTGGGATAGCGGGAAAATAATATTTATTTATTCATTCATTCATCCTTGTACATTTAAACAAAAAAGCACACATATAAACAAAAAAAGAACTGCAGCAAAAAAAGTTTTACATAAAAAAAAAAAAAAAAAAAAAAAAAAAAGATATTTGTACCGCATATTCAGAAAAATTATTCTGCCTCAGCATCACGCCTCTGTGCTGGGTCAGGCCACAGGACTTCATCCACGTCACATGCTATGTTCTCCCTTGCAAGGCAACGGGGAAAGAAACCTTTAGCATGCCGAATCCAGCCCTGGCAAGATTCCACTCCAATGTCACCACATGCTCCATTCATTGCTTGAAGCAGATTTTCCTGTGTGTAAGGGTTTCGGTCATATACTTTCCATCTCCATGCCGAGAAAAACTCCTCAATAGGGTTTAAAAAAGGAGAGTATGGTGGAAGAAACACATTCATAAAATGCTGCTCATTGTGAAACCAATCGCAAATTCTTTGACCACGGTGAAAGCTCACATTGTCCCAAATGATAACATACATGGGATGCTCTGTCTGCTCGCGATCTCTCTGCTCAAGCAAAGCATCCCGTAGGCCATCCAGGAATGTTAGTAGAACTTCGGTGTTGTATGGCCCAACAGTAACATGACTGTGGAGAACCCCATAGCTGCTGATGGCAGCACAGATAGTTACATTTCCACCACGCTGGCCAGGCAGTTCAATAATGGCACGTTGACCTATGATGTTGCGACCTCTTCTCCTTTTTGCTAGATTGAATCCAGCTTCATCCACAAAGATGTATTCATGAGGCCTAACCATTGAGTCAAGCTCAAAGATTCTCTGTACACAGTGAAAACAAACTACATTTAGTTCTGTAAATGACACAGTATGATGTATACATGTGCTGCTTCCCAGACAATACAGGATACATTCTAGTACTGAGTTTACTGTAAAAGTTTACTTACTTGCACATATTGACATCGTTGCTCTTTCACTCTCTCACAGTTTCGCTCAAATGGTACCCGATAAACTTGCTTCATCCTTATCCTGTTGCGTTGCAGGACACGGTCAATTGTTGACAGACTCACACTAATTATTCCCTCAAAATGTATGTTGTCTTCTATAATCTGTTGCTGTATTTCACGCAGTCGAATTGCATTATTTTGACGGACCATATCCACAATAAGTGTCTCCTGGTGTTGTGAGAACATGCGTGTTCTTCCACCCTCATATGGCCGTCTTTCAATTCTAAAAAAAAAAACATTTAGTTAGAAGTATACATATATACATACATATATATTTTATTCAGTAAATGTTTTCAAACACAGTACCATGGAGAAAATATTTTTCACTGTCCCCTTACTGAGACAAGTAAACTTTTTACCTGTTTTCTTCTCTGAAGGTCCGGATTATAGTAGCCACTGAGAACCTGCTTAGGTTTGGTTGTACACGTTGCCCTGCCTCCCTCATAGTCATGCCATGCACCAGAACATGATCTATGACAGTTGCTCGAATTTCATTTGAAATTACAGATCTTCTTCTTGGTCTTCGCCCTTGCCCACCACCTCTTCCTCTTCCTCTTCCTCTTCCTCTTCTATTGTGTTGCTCCATTGTTGGATCCACTCATGCCATTTGCATTTGACTAGGCTTATATACTATTTACTAATTGGGTTCACTGATTGGACACATGTGTTTTCAATTTTGAGTGGTAGTGTGTAAATGATGAAAACAGTGTGTTAGTTGTATTTAACTTCTGTAGCCTGTGTGCATCATTCTGGGTACAAGTGCACCACACTGCTAAATGTGTTTTGTGTTTGAGAATGTGGTTAGAGTTTTGGTAAATGGGAGATTCAGATTTGCAAATTGTGTCCTAACCAAGTGAATAGTGTTTAAGATTTTGACAACTGTGGAATTGATTTGATGAAAGAGTTTTGGTAGTTGATAGTTTAGTTTTTACAATGGGATTTAGTGTTTTAGCAATTCAGAAAAACTGTAATAAAAGCTTTTGTGAGCCCTGCTGTTTGGCACCTTGGAACCATGAGGCCCTTAGCTCCCCACACCCTTATATCCCACTCGTAATCTACCCACATCACTTTTCCCTAACAATGAAAAAAGGCAGTGGGGGGGGGGGGCATACTGGACTTCAGGAAATGGGCATTTATTTTGAAAAAATAACTGAGCGAGTACCATGGTAATGGAAAATCACTCAAACACGGCCGGCCCTCCCTCTGCCTGAACTGGTCCCTGTGTCTTTTGCATGACTTCAGGGGGACCTTTTCACCTCCATCCTCACACATGTAGCTTAAATTTTAACTGGAACACAACACGACTTTAAACATACAAAGCCTCATCTAATTCCAGTGATATAGAGATTAGACTACACAACTGCTCTACACAAACTCAACATTTCGCAGTACTCATCATACATAACATACAGTCTGTGTTGTATGCATGAGCATGTGCTTTTCACCTATTCACTATTACATTCATCAGAAAAACCTAAGGGTCTGTCACCAAAAGGGTTGCAGAAATTTACTCACATTTCATGATGATGAGATTTTTTTTTCTGGAAGTTAAAATGTCAAGAACAGCTACTCACTTCATCCCTGAGAGAAAATAGCAGCAGACCGTCTGTTTGGCTGGGAATCCCTGTGCTTTTATTACTGAAATTTAAAACATCTTCATTTCACTAATGCATGAGGCTCCAGCTGAATGATTCTTTCTCAGCTTCTGCCTGATCAATCATGTTTTCATCATCCTTTCTTAGAGCCTTATGGGCTATTTTGCCCTCTCAAATGGAGATATGTTGCACCCCCATGCCATGGGGTGTTTATCTCAGCAAAACCTGCCCTCTTTCCAAATGTCTAGGCTTCAGCAAGGAGACATTAAATGAAAAACCTTGGAGAGGAGGGGTTAGACCTTGAGGTGAGAAGAATCTAGGGTCTGGAGACTTTGACGTAACGTTGTTGTAAGGCCATACTTATGTGAGCAGTTACCGTGAGGAGATGTTGATTTGATAAGATGCTAGTGTGATGACAGTTTCTGCAAGTCAATATGTAATGAAGCCTCTTAGCTCCACCTCCACCTACCCCATCCTCTACTATCAAAAGGAGGGCTACAGAAGAATGAAGACTCATGAATTCTTTTAATGGCTCCCTTCTCATAAATATTTCAGTATCAGTGACAGCTGATGCAGTCGGTTGAGTGCCTGGGAAATGTTGGGCTTCATCCAGTGCTATGCTGTGCTGTGCTGGGTTGTGCTGTGCTGTGCTGGGCTGGGCCGGGCCGGGCCGCGCTGTGCTGTGCTGTGCTGGCAGGCTGATGGTGCTGTTCTTAGGAGAAATCCTGCAGATACGTATTAAGATCACATGCACCGAGCCCTTTGTAGACAGGCCACGCAACTGTGCCTTGAATGTCAGTACAGCGAAAGGGAGTCTCGTCTACTTCTGGGGCTCACTGGCAGGGTCGAGGGGCTAGACGTGGGGGTGAGGAGTATGGCTGATCAGTAGGAGATCTGATAGTGGCTGTGTTCACTTTGGGATGGAAAATCACATTATCGTGCCGAGGAGCACACATACAGCAGGAGGGCTCAGTGGAGAATACAGAAACGGCCCTTTTCTTATTTATCGCCTCTCCTTTCATTCAGTCTCCATCTTCCTTGTTTCTCTTTAATTCTCTCCTGTGGTGCTTGATGTATAATTGGCTTCTCTAGTTTGAAAAGTACAGGAAAACAGAGCCATAAGTTATAAAAGTCATAACTGCTGCCACCATTCCAGATTCTAACATGGCCTGTTAGCTAAATTATTACTATTGACAGCTAATCAGTCATCTGTTTACTCCTGAGGTAATAACCAAGAAAATTATTAAGGTATACATTATCACTAATTAGTTGTATAGCATTATTATCAGACTGGTGTAAATTGTCTCAAGCATTTCTTTAAAGTGTTTCCTTTATTTCTGGTATATATGAATTGCAAGTGAAATGAAAAATAACTGATAAATGATGAATTTATTCCAATTGGCACTGCATCTAAACAGACAGCAGTCCATAATTGGGCCTGGGAGAAATGCTTACAATAGTAAAATGAGTTCACACAATTCCTTATGCATTAAAGAGCTAATGAAGGGTGTGGAAACAAACAACATGCTTTTTTTGAGAAATTGCATTACATATCTACTTACATATAAGTAATGTAAGTAAGTCTGAGACGGGAGGAAACTATGGGATCGAGTCCTATTTTTCACACAAAGGAAGAAATATGTGTTATGCAAAGTATTGCCTTGCAAAAGTATGTGCCTTAATCACACATGCTTGCCAAGAGTAGACAACATGATCAGACAAGCCCAGCACTGCAGTAATATTGATAGAACTCTCTTTAAGCCATATGAGAAATCCTGCACTCATGTTGCCTCCTGAGTCCTTCGTCTGGACATGATCCAGGTATATCTGGATGCTACTCAGCCCAATGGCTATTTCAATATTAGTTTAAATGCCAGAACTCGTGGCCATAAGTGGAAATTAGCGGGAGAACATTTTAAAATGAATTTGAGAAAGCACTTCTTTACACAGCGTGTAGTTAGAGTATGGAATAGTCTCCCTGTTAGTGTAGCATAAGCTAAAAACCCTGGGTTCCTTTAAATCAGAGCTAGATAAGATTTTAACAACTCTGAGCTATTAGATAAGTTCTCCCCAAACGAGCTTGATGGGCAGAATGGCCTCCTCTCGTTTGTAAATTTCTTGTTCTTATGTTTTTAAGAGCACCAAGGCATTGTCCTCTGTATGTTTGCAGTTCACGATGGAGTTACTGAGAGGTGCAGGGACTCCGCACACGCTCACAGATTATACCATAAAAGTATTACACATAATGTATTATCCATTATTACGTTCCTGGAGTTTCTACACCCGCTTTTTTAAAAACGTACCTTCTAGTCTACCGGTATTATAGTATTATTGGGGATGGAAAAACCCATCCCCAATAGGGAGTGGTTCCTCAAAAGCACATAGCGCCTGATCTCTGGGTGAGACTTCACTGCTGACCTGAAGGCCAATGCAGAAAGCAGAAAGCAAGCACCCACCCAGAGAGACACCTTCAGACTGCAATGAATTAAAGTTTAGTGTCCTGTAACCTAAAGAGCCTCACCGTAATATGTAACCTAAACCAAATCCCCCAATCAGGAAAGATCCAGCAAATCAGCATTCCTGAGTGATTATAGAGCTGGACCTCTAAGGAAAGGTCCCCTTGGATCAATAACAGGCCCCTTTTTGGCTGGTTTCCTAAGTATTACAGTAAAGAACATTTTAAAGTACAAGTTAAATTTCCAATGATTGAAAGTGAAACTGAAAATGAAACATTGTAATGCTTTCGTTTAAAAAAAAAAAAAAAAAGCACCTTTCACAATATCAGCAAGAACATGATGAAACAGCTTTAACATTATGATCAAAACCAAGATCTGTTGTTTGTATTTATACAGCAGATGCTTTTATTGAAAGAGGCACACATGTTTTTTTGAGAGAGTAGGGTCATGGGGCAGTTAGGAGTTAGGAGGCCAATAGAGAAGTCTGTCTGCTGAGCCTGGGACTTGAACTAGTCACCTTCTGATTACAGGTCCAGCATCCAAACCCACTGAACCACACACCACTCACATTTTTTGCTACTTCATCTGTAATGTATTATGTTCTCTGGTAGAAAATGATCATTTTAATTACTACTGGCAGATAGATTGATAACTTTTAGTGGACCCAGGGAAGCTGTGGAACATAAAAACAGTTGAAAACAAGTTCCAATAATTAACTAATAGTGTACCAGTTATTTCTGCCCTATTCCCATTCATTTGGCTTCTATTAAAAGCAACTTTAAAAAATTACCATGCTTGTTCACAAGGTCATTCCAAAATGTGCCTTCCCGTGACAGCTGTAATCCTCAGAGTTTGACAGCAACTCCTGTACAAAAATAAATGTAAATAAATTCCCACGCTAAAAGCTTTCAGAAGTACAGGTCAGAGAATTACAGTAGTAAGAAAATGCCTTTGGAAGACGAACAGCATCTAAAATAAAAGGACAGCATGGGGCGTCCTCTGCAACTTGCCCCAACGTACAAGGTGTCTTTGTGGTTCCTTGCCTGAGGGGGGTGACCTTGGCGACGGTGTTTCATTCTCAGTGCGTGGGGCTTGTTTCATGCACTGCTGCCAGCTTCACCAGGTGGAACAGAGGGAGGTTGCCACGGAAACCAGCCCCGCAGCATGAGGTGTGGCACACCACGCTCCCCACAGTGGCTTACTGAGATTAAGGCACCAAGATGGGGGCCACACAGCTGCATGAGAAGCTCGTTGGCCAGAACGGAACCCGGACCGCTGGCTTTCATGATGTTAGAAGTCCAATCTGGGCGTGCTCTCAGGAAAGGTCTTCCTCCGCAGCACAGCCCCAACAACTGGCTTCCATAGTGTGAGATGTCCAGTCTGCACCCGTCGTGTAAACCACCTGGGCACAATTAATAAGTAAACGCTCAAGTTACTCTCTAATTACTCTCTAGAACTCAAAAATGGACGAAATATGTATGTGCACCCCAGGTGTTAGACCTTATGAATAATTCATAGGTAACAGCAGCCAATTTGAAGAACTGTTTAGGGACTTCCATCAATACCTTGATACGATGAAAAGTATGAAAAGGCAATATGACCTCACCAAGAATACTGCATGCAATGCTGCTCCCCCTACATCATAAAGGACGCTCCTGATCCAAGGTAAGGAAAGAGCAAACATAAATGACCAATAAAGGACTGGCATATAGGGAATGTTTACAATTAACACTGATTCGACAACATAAGGCCACAAAGAAAGACCTTCTGGGTCCCAGTTCTGGTCTCAAAGTTTCTACAGAGGGTACTGAAGTTTCAGAATAAGCTCCAGATTTTGCTAAGATTTACAGACCTTTACCCTGCACTACTTAAAGTTTTACCATCTCTTACATATTAAAAATGCAAATAACCAAACAAGACTGAAAGGCTTCCTCTTTTCTGGAATAACCCATGTGCCCTGGTGCTGATTTATGGGAAATATTCTAACCAGAATGCACGTGGAAGTCCATAAAATGATGAAGACAAAGGAGCAGTGAAATTCAGGTTATGACCCCTTTGAATACCTGATGCCATTATGAAGGATGGCACTGATTTTTCAGGGCGATAAATCCAGCCCAGAGCAGATTGTCACTGTGAAAAGCTGCACTATATTTCCATCTTCATGTTGTGCTCTGTGCAACGGGCATCTATTATTAACACTACCATCACCAGATGGTGGAGTCTTTGACTGTATTTGTGAAAAGACACTTGGTACAATATGCTAAATCTCTGACCTTGAACCACAGTTTTCCCTGTGAGGAATAATGTATTCTCTCAATGTGGCGCAATAACACACAGGCCTTCCAGGTGCTATAAACACCCTCTGTGTCAGTTCCAGTTAAGACACGAGCTCTCAGACTCTGATGGAAGGATGTGTGACATTCTGTGACATTCTCTCCTCCGATCACTTCTATCTCCTGCAGATTTGTTTGAAAAGCAGAAAGCTGGAAGATGAAGATGCAGCGGAAATGTCAGACGGAGGACGATGGATGCCATTGTGGGTGTCTTCTACCACCCTTGGCTGCTTCTGTTCCCCAATAATTATCTCAAAAATCCTCCAAAAGGTTACAGAAAACACCTGGCCAGCTGGAGAACATAAGAACATAAGAAATTTACAAACGAGAGGGGGCCATTCGGCCCATCAAGCTCGTTTGGGGAGAACTTAACCAATAGCTCAGAGTTGTTAAAATCTTATCTAGCTCTGATTTAAAGGCACCCAGGGTATTAGCTTCTGCTACAATAGCAGGAAGACTATTCCATACTCTAACTACACGCTGACTTTGTGTGGCCTGAAAAGTATGAACTGTAGTGCAGGCCAAGAGAGAGGGGAGAGTCAGATTCCTGAATTTAATTGATACTTTATTGATCCCTGTGGGGAAATTGTTTTCATGCCTCCTTCAACTTGTTCTTTTTGCAGAGCAAGTTGTCAGCAAAGGGCAGCCACCTGTTGGGGTGCCCAGGGAGCTGGGGGTTAAGGGCCTTGCTCAAGGACCCACTGACATGCTGAGGCTGGGTTTGAACCAGCAACCTTGCGATTACAAGTACACAGGCTTAGCTCACTGAGCCACACACTGCCCAGGTAGATCCTAAATTCTGTGGTCAGAAGTCCATTATTATTCACTGAATCAGAATAAGTATCAGTATACAATAGTTTTACTTATGCATCAGGGGGAACTGGGACACCTCTGTTAGTACAAGTCATTCTTATTTGTATAAAGATATATTTCAAATGCATAGAATTTTGAGAGGTAAGCTTCTCTACCTCACCTCCACCTCCGTAAGAGGAAAGCATCATACTGTATGTGTGATTGACAGTTATGATTGGCGTAGCTGTTTCACGTAATCTCATCAGCATGGTGTGACAGATAGTCTGGTTGCTATGTGACCAAGTCCCCAAGAATTGGATACATTGCATAACTTCTGTCCCTTTCTAGCATAGTCTATACTCATCGTTTTGAGAACTCAGGGACTTGACCGGTGCAGCAGAAAGCCAAAATGAGCACAGGCCTCAGTACTCACAAGAGTGTGAGGCTTAAGACAAGAACAATGAACGTACAACCCCCTCCATTTTTTAACTACACTGGAAACCAAAGGAGCAGAAAATGAAATTAAAGCAAACAGCTTCATGCTAATTTGGCAGCGTGGCCAGAAGCATCTTCTCTCCTTTGAAGCCCTTAATGATAATTATTTATTTGCATAACAGGTAATTAATCTAAAGCTGTTTATTAAAGCTGCTCTTCTCTCTTGAAACACATCACTGCCATCCTAGAGTGAACCAGCAGCTGTTTAGGCAGCGTTTCCTAGCTGTGGTCTAACATTAAGAGACCTTAATGTTTGAATGGCAGCCAATAAAACACACAAATACAACAGCCTAATTATGCAGTTCACAGAGAAAGGCAAACAGAAGTAAAGCACAAACGTTTAAGCATAACAGTGCCACCCCTGGCATTACACTCACACACTCCCCACGAGGGAAACCATCCCATAATCCGATAAATGATGTTCTTGGCACGGTCACATTACATATGAAGCAAGTTCGGTTCAGATTACTTCTTTGCGGGAATACTAATCCAGCCCATTAAAACGTTCCTTATGGATGGTTCTGTTAACACGGCTAATAAGGCAGACTCAACAATCACCACTGTTTATTAACTATATGCATAATTTGGAAAATGTTGCTTAGAATCTTTAAAGATATACGAATATCCCATACTGCCAAAAACAGTTACTTCAAGTTCAGGCATTAAATAGTTTACGGAAGTTTTAAAATAAATAGCAGCTGACAATATACATATTCATGAAAGCTCATAATATAATTGAGATGCATATTTTATGCAGATGAGTGTATGCATGATATTCTGAGAAGTGGGCATTTGTGGCAAAGGGGAAGAGTAATGAGGTGGTTGAAGAGAGCAGTGGGATAATTGACTGGGTTAGGAAGCAAGGTGACATGACAAATGCCAGCAGGGCATCAGTGGGACTAACTCATTCCTCAGACAATGTCACGGTCCAATAGATGGACAACCTGTGTCTTTTATCACCACACACACATGGTCCAAGGATTTGTTGACAATTCAAGGACTAATCCATCCATCCATTCATCCATCTTCTGATCATGCATCTGGGTCAGGATCATGCAGTGTCCCGTGTATCCCAGGTAGCACTGAGTACTGGCAGCAGTACACCCTGGTCAGGATGCCAGGCAATCCAGGGTCCCCTGGGACCCAATTATCTCTGATGAAGGTGAGATCTTCAGTACAAGGTCTATGACTTTAAAATGCTATGCCAGACGGTCACCCTGGCTTTTTTTCCCAGGCAGAAATATATGTGACATTAAAAGTCTTAATGCCCCCCATTCTAAAAGTCACTGTGAAGGTCTTTGTCCAGGTAGAGTGGAGTGTCATGCCCTGTTCATTTGATGCTCCTGTGTGCCACACCCCTTCGTTACCTCGTGTGGAATCCCTGTGTCATCAGCTGTTTTGAGTTGCTGTCATTAGTCCTGTGTATTTAAGTCTGCGTTTCAGTTTGTTTCCCCAGTCTGGTCATTGTAATGTCATTCAACGTTCTTGCGTGTTTCCCTGTGTAACATCCTGAATAAACCCCGTGTTCCTTGACTTCCTGGATTCCAGCTCGTGGTTTCCCGCTCCGTGTGTTGTGACATGGAGACCACACACATGAACACACCAGCTGTAATATGTAAAATAACCCAACTACACACATAGCACCTAATATCTGGGTTGCACATTAAACCAGAGAAACCCCCCCCCCCCAAAAAAGGATCTAGCTTTAGAGGCCCAGATGTCCTTGTTCAGTAGAATTTTCGCTGCCCTCACGATTTGGCTGGTGTGGGAACCCCATGCGTGGAGGCTGTACCACTCGCCCGCACGCGGTGGGGGTGATTCCACCTGCCAGAGATAATTAAAAATCCACAGCTCACAGATAGGCTTCCTGTCCAACGTCACTCAGAGCCTCTGCTTCATACCCTCTGCGTGATGGTGGGTGTTTCAAAATGGTGGTGGACTATGAGAGGAATTATTCACCACTGACAGACTAATAATTATTTTTGCAATTTTTATCTGTGGCTTCCTTCCTATTTCTTTTTAGTAAGTTATGTAGGCAGTATCAGTGCGACGTTTGCTGACACATCTTTTAGGAAAGAAAACTACAAATCTCCGGTATTAGTAGCATTTATTAAGATACACTTCAGAAATCATGTTGATCAATAACACTTGTATGTCACTATTAAATCTTGAAACATTTCATGCAGAAAATCATCTGAATCATCACCTAATCTGAACTGGCAGTGATTAATTAACCCGGGTCAATTAGGAGAAGATAAGAGTGTGGAATTTGACAAGCAGCTTGGATGTGTAGAAATAATGCAGGAAAAAAGGGGAACTCCTGCATCTATAATGATGTATATACAGTATGAATGTGTTTTTTTATGCAAGCATGTTGACCTCTTCTAATCACAGCAGCATATCTCTAAGTTGTGCTCCAGGGTAATTTAAAAATGGTTTCCAGGGGCAACCGTAACTAGGCGTCCGTTAATCAGGCAAGCAAACAGCAGCATGTTCAGTGGAACTGCCTCTTTTACCCAGAAACTTATCGAAGTGCTGCTGATCACGACCATTCAGGCACAGGAGTGGATCATTTACAGCAGATTAACTCAATTCTGCTTTGCAGGGGGACGCTCATAATTAAAAGTCACCAAATACACATGACACTCACACACATACCTAGACATGGCAACCCAAAGCAGGAATGTTTCCTATAAACAGAACCAATAAGGAATGAAACCCTCCCATTTGGATTATGGGAAATAGCTCATACTGACAAACCAGCATCAACAAAGTGCTTCCACAGCATTAAGCAAAAATGACTAAAGCTGACCTGTGAGTTTTCAGTCAGATGTTATGAATGTGCTTCTTCGTCCTAGTTTCATATGAAGCATCTCTTCCAATTATACCAGCTACCCCAATGCTTAGACTCGTTCCAAGACTCATGTCAAATGTTACTTGTTACAGTGAAGAAGGAACAGGCATAGCATGACACCTGGATGTCAACATGGTCATGCTACCATGTGTAGCTAAGTATCATCTGGGCTAAAAGCCTCATTAAAAGTATTCAAAATCAGGGGCTTCAAAAGCACATACACCTAAGATAGAAATGACCCACTGTTTACCTGGGAGGGGGTTATTTAGAATCCTTGCTATTCCTGTCTGCCCAGTCTCTGCTGATTGAGTGTAGAAATTGCTTGGAAATGTTCATGCATAAATTCAGAAGTGAACCCAACAGGGCGCAACAGAAAGGCAAGAAAAGCAGAACACAGCCTCCACAGTCGTATAAAACAAACTGTTATCATATAAATTTTCTCTATGATTCAATAACTAACTGGGAAGCCATTTCCAGAAATACCAGGGACATGGCTCTCAGAATTAAGAGTCAAAGATGAATATGAGTTTGCAAATAAAAGGTTTTCTACTCAAACCAGATCTAGGGATGATTGCCTATGCATTGTGCTGTTGCCATGATCCAGAATTCTTCTGGTTTCCTTCGAACTTTATATAACTGCAGAACTGTAATCTATTTGAAAAACAAACCCCCAAATGATTGGGTCACCAGAATTGATCCAGGAAGCTGATGTTCCTAAAGGAAAGGATGTGTGTGCCTTCAGCTTTGACATGTTCAGAGGAGAAGGTCAATTGGTCTTGTATCCCACCCTGCTTGGCTCTTTACAAACCAACATTAAGCCACCTTTCACAGTCATTTTTGCACCCCCAGTCCAAAAGCATGTCTGCCTTGACTACCACCCCATGTTAAACCCCCTCGAAGCAGACCACCCTCACACCACCCATCTAACAAACATATGAAACTGGACGTCTATAAGATAACCCTTAGAAGTTTTCTCATAAGCATCGTTCAACTGATTGGTTCAACCAAGTGTTACAAGAAACCATTAGCCGGCAATTCAGCTCATATGTTTTGAAATATAAGAATTACATCCAGGGAATCCCCTGGTTTGTGCCCTGTGCTTCCAGAGATAGACTTCAGGCCCACTATGACGCTAGTATCAGGAGAGGTCAGGTTGGGGAGTATGCACTGGTACGAGGCATTGCTGCACCCACCATGACGATCTCATAATCCTGGTTGGCGACCTCCCTAAGTATCAAAATAGTAAATTTAGAATAATGCACTACACGATAATGGCACTGGTCCTCTGTTTTGTTGCATCTTCTGTGTCTAAGCAGATATTTTCTTCATTCCATCCTTAGCTCTGTCTGTAGGCTGTACTCTTTGTGTTGACATTCTGAGAGCTGAAAACAACGGTACCTGTACCTCTGCATGGGTTTGCACATCACTTAATGCCTTGCTTATGATCTGCTAACTTCCTGCTGTGTGTCACACACACACACACACACACACACACATTGCAGCACACACAGGATAGGGCCAGACAGTGGGACTTACGCTTACAGGCAGGCCCTGGAGCCTAGGAAGAAATGCTCCACAGTGCAGCTTATTTCCTCGGTACTCTATGGCGAACTTGTGAGAGATGTCAGCCGTGCAAAGTAGCCAGTAGGTGGCGACAGCGAGTTCATTGTCTGATTGCGCACAAAAAAACACTGCTTTTAAGGCAACAGGATTTGAGTTTCAGCATGGTTTTCTGTGACCAGCCTCAAAACAGAATAGATCTACTGGGAGTTTGTTCATCAGAGGGACATTAAATGAAAGAAACAACCCTGAAATGTTATATTTTAACTATGTTTATGAATATTGTTTTGATATTTGTAAAGAAGAAAAAAATAAAAAATAAAATGTAAATACAATTAATATAATAACATAAACAAAACAGATGAAAAAATGTATTCTCTCTCCAGGGTCCCCAGACAGGTGCAGCCATGAAACCCAGCGCAGACCCAGACAGCAAACAATAGACACCTTCTGCTCTTCACCAACCTGCTCTGCTTGCTGCTGAACATGATGTTTTGCTCCTTCCAGGGATGGTCCTTGGCTTCTCAGAGGCCATCGTTAAGGTAATTAGAGCCTAAACGGGGAACGGATTCTGGCCCCGGGCATTCTTAAGGACATCTTTATAAGGACAGTCAAAGTCGAGAGCACAACATGAAAATTCAGCCAATTCCCTCTCTACACGCAGTCATGCACAATAAAGGCAAAGTATCTTGTTAAATTACATTCAGTATCGATCTTCCTTCTGCACCCGCTGTCTTCCTAACATCACAGTTAACACCCTAGAAAAGCAGGACAATACAGTTTAAAATATGTGCAAGTCTTTACGTTTCTGGAGGGAAATGCATTTGAGTTTTACACACCATGCAGACTGCATGTACACATATGGACACACAGACGACAATGGCAAATGAATTAGAGGCCATTCTTGTTACCCTTCTATGGGCCAGTTACGGTAAGAAGAATCCAGTTTAAGTCCAGCCAGTTTATTGTCATCTATGGAAATTGCTTTTGATGAAACTATGCAATGGAATAGGGAAATATGCAATAAGACACTAAATATATGCCATACATTTGCATCTTTATGACTCACTCAGATTTTCTGCTAAAAAGTTACAGATCTAGTAAGAATACTGGATTTGTGAAGTCTTCTAGAAAAAATATGAGAAGTAAACCATCATTTATTTTAGTATGTTCCTCAATATACAACATATTGTGTGTGTTTAAATCACAACAAATTCAAGTGGTCATTGACAGACTAGCAAATTAAAAAATAAACCAAGTAATAAAAAAGCTTTGTATTCTACTTACCTAGATATTGTCTTTAAACATTTACATTTCTATTGGTTGTTTACAGTACTTATCTGCAAACTATGTACTAAGTCAATTTTTGTGTTAAAATTCAAAAGGTTGAAACCATAGTTGATACATCATTACAGCACATTTGCTAATGGCATTTAACAGGCAGTATATTGAGTCTAAATTTACCTTGTCAGCTTATTTTTAAGTTTGTGGACAAACGCGTGTCTCAGTGCACAACAGTTAGATTGTTTTATGAAGGAGAAAAAAAAAAGATTGCAACCACCCAAAAAAAAACCCCCCCAAAAAAAAAAACGCTGCTAAGGACAGAAACAGAAGAGGCTTTGAGTCGGCGCTGTGGCTTCCGCTGTTCTGGCAGAGACAGGAACCACAGCGACGGAAGCCGCGCGATTCATGGACGGTCTCAGTGAGATGAAGCTCAGCAACTGAAACATTAGGATAGCTGAACAGAGCTGCCATTTTCAGTGTCAGAGAAGGACGAGAAAGGAAAAGGCGATATCCTACGCTAAGAAGCTTTCATCACTGGAAAATCTGAAATTCCAAAAAAGGAAAACAAAAACAGAAATGTTCATTTTTTTAAAAACCTTTGCACAATAAAAGCAAAAAATGTGACTTTGTGCTCCAAGAAGCAAAGACCCCTGGATTTTACCACATATAATAGCTTCTTGTTGTGTCAACCTGTGTGGGCTTGGTGTCCGAGAAGCCCTCTTTGTCCTTCTCGCTATCTGCCTCCCAGAGGTTAATCAGGGGTGGGTAGAGCTCATTCAGGGGGATGGAGGAGGTCTTCTGCATGTATTTCTTTAAGGAGTGATGGTAGTTCTTCCTCTTCAGTCGTTTGGCAACGTAAACTGCAATGGATGCCAGGCTGATGAGAGCGAACATAGTGCCCATGATGGCAGCCAGGGCAGTGTTGGTGCCCTGCTCTGAAACCTCCACGGTGAAGCTGGCTCTCTTGGTGGTAACATTCACACAGGACTTCTGCATCTGCTGGTGAATGCTGGACACAGTGAGGCACACCTCATACTCTGTAGCAGGCTGTAGATGTGTGAGGTTGTACTCATGGACGTCTACAGGCACCCTGGCAGTGTAGGTGATGTGTGGATTATCAATCTTCATGGTAGCAGATGACCACTTCAGGTTGGAGGTCATAATATTTGAGTCTATCTTCCAGGATACCAGAATGGAGTGTGACTCAGTCTGCTTCACGTAAATCTTCATGAGCTGCGTGCCATCCAAGAGTGTTCCATTGACCCGGAGGGCAGACACTAGAGTGTCCACCCCCTCTGAATTTTGAGCCACACAAGTGTACCTTCCTGAGTCCTCAACTTGCACATGGGTGATGCGCAAGGTGCCCTCTCTGCTAAGCTGGAACTTGTTTGACAGGATGTCTCCGGCGATCTTGTTCCCCAGAGGGGTCACCCAATAGATCTTTGGCTCAGGTTCAGCCATTGCACGACAGTCCAGGTTAACGGTCATGCCAATGTCCACGTTGAGGTGGTTGGGGAAGCTTTCATGAGCGATCATGGGGAGGCACTGGTCAGAAGCATCCTGTGGCAGCACCTCACGCACATGCTGACCCCTAACCTCTGGTGGCATGGCACAGAGCATAGCGTGTGGCTCCATGAAGCGGATCATGGTCCGGTTGGAGTTCATCCACTGAATGACACAGTCACAACGCAGCGGGTTGCTGTGAATGCTGATCTCTCGCAAGTTAGGCAGCGACTCTACAGTTGCCTGGTAGATGCCATTCAGTGCATTGTTGTTCAACATGAGGCTCTCTAGTGACTGCGCATCCCTGAAGGCCAGGCGGTGCACATATGATAGCTTAGGGTTATTGGTCGCCTCCAGTTTGGTTAATTCTGGAAGGTTGTCCAGTGCATAACGATCAATGGAAAGCAACTCAGCCATGTTATTCATACCAAGCTCTTTTAGTCTTAGCATGTTCCTGAAATCTCCTTCCTGAATCCTGTGCACTGGGTTTTTATTCAAATCCAAGAATTTTAAACTGGGAACCTTCTGAAATGCAAGCTGTGGTACCCTGATTAGCTTGTTGTCATAAAAAGATAAACTTTCCAGGTTGTCTAGTCCCACAAATGCATTTCCAGGAATATCTGTAAGGTCCATTCCAGCTAGCACCAGGCTTCTAAGGTTAGTCAAAGGTTTGAAGTTTAAGTCTGTAATGCCAAGCACAGGATTTTCCCCAATCATGAGAATTTCCAGGTTGGGTGTGAACTCAAACCACCGACTGTCAATGACCTTCAGCCTGTTGGAGTTTAGGTGGAGTCGGAGCAGGTTGCGCAAACCCAAGAAGGCGTTGGGAGAAATGGTGCTGATCTGGTTGTGGTTGATATAAAGCTCCTGCAGGTTGACCAGATCCTGCAGGCAGTGGTCAGTCATCTGGGTGATCTGATTTTCTTCTAGATGCAGAGTGGTGAGCTGGGACATGTTAGAAAGGCCCACATCTGCGATGCTGCTGAAGTTGTTCTGGGAAAGGTCCAGCTCGGTGAGGTTGAACAGATGCTCCAGCTCCTGTCCAGTCTTGCCGATATAGTTGCTCTGCAACAGGAGAACCTGGGTGTCACCTGACAGGTTGGCAGGAATGTGGGTAAGGCGCAGGTCATTGCAGTCCACTGTGGTGGCCTCCCTGTAGGTGGACTGAGGAGTGAACCAGGGCCGGGTCTCGCACACACACAACTGGGGACACTCGCCTCTGCACCCTGAGGGCAGTCCTGCCCACGCAAGGATCAGGCCAAGGCACAGCCTACCCAGCATGGCACTGCTCTCCTGCAGTCTTTCCTGTCTACCTGAGTGGACTGGAGACCGAATCAGTTCCACGACCAACAGGGAGTCTGAAGAATCGGTGTTAGTCTATCATCAACGGGAGACAGGAAATATCTCAAATGCCTTGAGCCAGATAATTTGCCTTTAGGAGACCAGCTATTACTGCCTTGGGAGGTAAGATTCAATGAACTTCAATGAACTTGAAACCTCTGGGTGCTCCTCACAGCTGGTTTAAAAGGTTTGAGTGGACCTGCAACAAAAAGTTCAGATTCTGCATTACAACACAGCACACAGAACATCCACACACAAGATGGAGTATCTACAGGAAAGAGACATACTTTGATACTGAGTGCTGCAGGCCAGTCTGAGCAATCCAAGAGAGACACACAGGTTTGGGTGAAGAACTTTAGCAAAGTGTTGTGGTGAAATATATATTTGTACAAATGTTTTGCAGAAGAGCACAGAGTAAAATCAACTCTTCCTGGATTTCCGTGACAGCAAAGCACTGCAAGTGAAGAAACAACCAGGAGGTGAAATCAACAGAGGAGTAGAGAGAGAATGGAAGAAACGAAGGGAACGGACATCCAGCCTAATTTGGTTTAAAGCATCACAATAAGAACAGGAGCCATGTGACCCGGGATGCTGTCAAAGTCAAATGCATGTTTGTCATCATGAATTATGTACAGGGGCATTAATGATGCTAAAAAGTGCTTGTTCAGCTGATTATGATGCAGATGCAATGTGCACATTTAAAGCAAAGCTGGATTTGTCTGAGTGCTTTAATCTGTCTCAAAGGCCCTTGAAATTCAGATAATTAGGCTTCCTGGCATCATTATGGGTCTTATCATGTGGGTGCATTGTCAATTTATATATATATATATATATATATATATTTATTTATTTTCTTTTTTTTTTCAGGGAAAATACAGGGGTTCGAGTACCAGATGAAGATTCTAGTAGTTGAGTTTATCAAACCATGGGAGAGTAACAAATACAACAACAGCCGTTTCAGCTTCAGTGACAGGGAGACTGGACAGATTTAGAGATGAGGCAGCATGGGCAAAACAGAAGGCTGTTTCAAATCACCTGACTCTCACCTGAACCACTCAAATGTACATATTAATAAAGGGTCATTAAAATAGCATTTGAATGAAAACTGATTTTTGCAGTCAGTGTCCACTTCATTAGGTACACCTACTGTAGCTAGCACTGGGCAGGGCCCGTGTTTGCCTCCAGAACCATGAAACAAGTTGTGAGTTCAGAGAGGCCGTTCTGCAGGCCGCTGTTGTACAGAGCTGTTATTTTTACTCTTGTATCCTTCTTGTTAGCTTAGAATCTGGCTGTTCTTCTCTGACCCCTCTCAGAAACGTTTTTTTTTTGGCACAGAAATGCTATTGACTGGCGTTTGCAGTTCTCTGTAAACTGTAGAAACTGCAGTGTGGACAAAACACACACGATTTTGTGTATTAATATGGTGCCATTATTTCACAACAAAGCCTAGGTTGTTCTGTATTATTTATTCAGCATATTTCATTTATTAGATCAACTATCCAAGCATGCCATGTTGCATCACTCTTCCCCACCTACAACATTTTACTTAAAAAAACAGCAAGTTTCAGCTGTCCAACAGACTTACTTGTGATACAGGTTTCAGAGTCCACCTAAATTAAATGCAGATTTTTATCCTAGCACGAGACTTTTTGTGAAAGTCCACAGCAGTGCAGAAGCAACAGTGTACTGTCTGCTTTTTGAATAAGAGTAAGAATGGTGATGGAGATGATGAATTGTGGAGGAACAAAATTATAATAATAAAGAAATCAAAGAAACTTCCATTAAATTTATGAATACCTGCCTGACAATTAAACCATTACTTTTACTTTCCACACACACTATTTTTTAAAGGGGAGATGCTTCAGGTTACTGTGCCATCCCTGGGTCTGACATTCCATACACCAATGTCCATGGAGCTTCAGGCAATCCTACAGACAATAAGAATCAGGAGTGACCTCAACCATACACAAAACATATAGGCAGAGGGAACCCCCCCTACAGGAAGGGGCAATTCAAACCTACAGACAAATACTTCATTCCTGCAAACAGGAGGAATCCTTTTATATATGGGAGAACTGTGAAACCTATAAGCAGATGGAACTCACCTATAGGAGGCAATTACAACTGAAAGGTAGGAGGAACCACTTACAGACCAGAAAAACCTCAAACCTACACTCAGGGAGAACCTTAAACCTACAGCCTGGATGACTCAAAATAACACCTGAAACCTAGAGGTAGGCGAAACCACAAACCTATATAGAAAATACCTAAAATCTCCAAAGTGGAGAAATCCACCTACAAAAAAAACTAATAAGATGTGAGCCAAAGAATTTTTAAACTAGCCATATGGCATGTCCTGTAGTGATCACAGGAGACATCTGCAGGAGTGACCAGGTGCACCAATAGGACTGCTATTAATTATGTGTTGACTGCTTCTCGTAGATGCTCCTGCAGACCCTTTAGGAAGGAAATTGACACAGTCAGCTCCAAAGAATGCCAGGTAGGATCATAAACCCTTTCCAAAGAGCATGGGTGCTGTGAGCCAAGCATGAGTAGGGGAGTTTACAGGCCAAAGCAGAGACCTCCAATCACCGAGACAAGAGATATGCTGGTGCATCTCATCTGCAGTACATCCCAGTGTCATCCTTGGCCCAACATCTCCAGCTTAACTTCACTCTCTTCCTGCTACCACCATCCGTATCCAGGATCACCAAACCTAATGGCTTCCTGGCCCAGGTAGCCAGGTAATTGCGCAAGAATGAGGCGACCCACCAAAATAATACTTTTTAAGGAACCTTGAACCTGTTAGTGTCATAACAAGGCTCATTACTCTAACTGTCACTCTCCACAGGACCATGGAAATGAATAAAGGGGGTGGGGGAGGGGGGGTCCAAAAAGCTCCATTTACAGCACATCTCTTAAAATACTGTAAGACACATGAAATGGTCATTTTCTGGGGCAGGACCCGTGGGGATAAAGACTCTCTTACATAGCATGAACCAGCCCCAGTAAGTGCCTTTGCTTCTCAGGAGAGGAGATTCCCATGAAGGTGATGTCATAAAAATCAGCAAACGGTACTAACTGAGTGCAGCGTGTACTGTATGTACTATACTGTATCTGGTATACTGTGCGGCATGAATGCCGTTAAACCACTGTACAGGTATTCTGTACTAGATTAATCCTATAAACCAAGTCTACAGGTATACAGAAATACTTTAATGGAATTAAACTAGTGTACAGGTATATTGTACTGAGGTAATATCATTAGATTGCTGAACTGATAAACTGTAATAGGTGAACCACATTAAAATAGTGAAATTTTAGACAGTACTGTATATGTATGACAGTATACCAGTACGCAGGACTACTACTATTATAAAATGTCTATTTCTTTCATAACTAGGGAGAGATAATTATTTTATTACACACTCATTTTTCTGCTCAGAAAATGCACATTCCACTGTATTAATGGCCCCAAAAAGGCTATTTTTCAGTAACTGCATCATATTTTCAGTTTAATATGACTTTAAACAAAAGGCACCTTGGGTCTGGATTATCTGTCATGGATGGTATTTCCCTGTAGTGTGACAGTCGGTTTTCTGCTAACCGTCTCAGGTTCAGCTACGGCAGAATTAGGCCTCCTAATGGCCTGCCGACCATGGCAGAGATTTCTGAGGACAGGTGAAATATTAGGACAATATAGACAATGTACTATTGAGTGATCTTTAGAATAAATTTCAATTAGCTGCCAATTTACTCTCGAAACACCAGGTCAGGAACCTTGTTCATGTTTACATGAATGAAACAATGAATTCATTGCTGCTCTGCCTGGTGCCGTGGTTTCGATGCAGAGAGAACACAGAAGAGTCGAGTGCACTGTGCATATGGACATGCACGGCGTTCAAGGTGAAACATTTATGCTTTAAATATGGGAGGTCAGAGAGCTTTTATACTGAGAGAGCAGAATGTGAACATGTGATCTCTGTGCTCCAGTCATAATCTGATCATGTGCACAACACCGCCCCCCTTCACAGAAAACACTGAATGCTTACATCTACTTGACCATACCTTATGTCTCACTGTGCAGGGATGTTCATGTAACTGCTGATAGCTTTATTCAGAGCACTGTGCTCTGGAAGCAATAGCAGCGTATGGTCATATGAACATCCCTAGAACTTTTATCAAATCAATGATTCCATCACATTCCCAGTTTAACAACCAGGCCTTACAGGTTTGCATTTTCTGTCAGAGAGAGTTAGTTCCCCTTAATGGATTTCCCCATAAATTTTCATAAAATCTTGCAGAACACTGATATATCCAACCATCCATTTTCTGTAATCACTTATTCTTTTCAGGGTGGCGGGGGGTCCGGAGCCTATCCTGAAGGCTACAGGCAAGGCAGGGAACAACCCAGCAAGAGAATCTCACAATTTTCTCAGATTTTAGACTCTTCACAACAGCCCCCTTTTGCTGTGATGACAACATTGCAGACTCTTTGCATTCTTTCAACCAGCTTCCAGATGTAGCCACCTGGAATGCTTCTCCAACAGTCCTGAAGGAGTCTCCACTAGTTCTGGGCACAGGTTGGCTACCTTGCTCTTACTCTTCAATCTGAGTCATCTTCATTCCTTCAATAAGGTTTAGGCCAAAGGATTGTGGGGGCCAGATCATCTGTCACAGCACTCAATTTTTTTTTCTTGCTTACAAAATAATACTTACTCCCTAACCTTGCGGTGTGCTTAGGATAATTATTCTACTGAAAAACAAATTTTGTTGGAAAAATATTCAGTAGGTGTGTCCATACTTTTGACAGGGATCGTATTCTAATGTTAAATTGTGTTATTTTTCTGAGCAAATATACACTTACTACTCAGATAGTCTTAATCAGTTTCTTTAATTTAAATATAATCATATATAGAATTCTCTGAGATATATATATATATTAAATTACACTGTACATACAGTATATATACATATATAATTTTAAATTGCTTCACATTTTAAATTCTTTAAAAGCATTTTAACTTCAAATCCCATAGTTGATAGAATGATTATGTTGCTGTTGAGCCCTTCAGTAAGGTCCTTAACCCTGTAACAATGTTTCAGGGTGCTACATAAATAGCTGACTGTGCACTGTGATCCCAAGCTACGTTCTCATCAGTATATGCCTTAAAGGACAGCCAGATGGGACTTACAAGTAATGAGGAATTCCAATGTATTTACACTTGTGCAAATGCAGCATTATTTTATAATCCGCTATTTAGTTTCCCATTGCATATTCAATTTTATTGTAACTGGAGGTTAATCTGAGATTGCACTGCGTAATTAAACATCACTTTTGTTCTTACGAGTGGAGTGCCAGAGATGACAATCCAACCTGAAAACAGCACTATTAACATCTTGAATGGTAGATTAGGTTCACAAACTGTCTGACACCTGCTATGAATAATAAAACAACCTGTAGTTCATTTCATTAGGTTGCTTCGGTTGAATGGATTTGTAAAGCTTTAGTTACTCTGCTGCAAAGAAAATACTTGTGTAAACAACACTGCCGGTGTACTCTTTGGGATTACACTGGGAACAATGGGTAAAAGTGGGTAGTGCCATCCTGAGAGAAGGTTGAGCTCTCCCGCTGGGTGGTTAGCTTCAGGAGCACTTTTCTACAAGCGACCATAGTATTTTAGGGCTTCAGTCCCTATCACAACAAAATCTGTTGTTTTTGGTTTTGATGCTGCAGTGGTCATTACCTGTGAACTTTAAAGCACTAATATTCAGCCAAGAGGAATTTAATGAATGACGAGAGATGGCAAACAATCAAGACATACACAATCGCTAAAGTTTCCAGAAAATTATTCCTGAAATGGTTTAATCACATGTTGCACCGTGGTGGGATAGAAATAACCAACAAGAAACTTTGTTAGGTGCTGTGCAGGTAACATCACAAATCTGTAAGCATGCTTGGTTGCCTAAATAGATGTATTCATACCTGAAGCATAGAGAAAACTGGGCAAATTATTGCTAACATTTCATCATATCCTGAGGACTTATGTTCACCAATGTTACGCACACTATCCTGAACCAAGCACAGCCTATGGGCTTTCATCTACTCAGACATCCAACAGTTCAACGCAGAGCCATTCTTCAATGAAAATGATGAATGGTCTCATTTCAGCCTGAGCTCTTATCAAAAGCATTGGGAAAATCAATACCAATTTAGAAGGAAGACATATGATGACCTGTCAATCACAGCTGGTGCTTCCATAAAAAAAACACATTGCCTTGGTAGGTCCCTGGAACACTGCTCATCTGAGTGAGCTAAAAACACTAACCTAACCAACAGCCTTTCCTCCACTGTGCACTGCAGGTAGGGACGGTGTGCATGTAGGGGACATTCTGAGCATGCGAAAGAAACCACAAGCATGCGGGGGTCACAGAGAGCATACGAGAGACACAGTGAGCATGCGGGGGATACAGTGAGCATGCGAGGGACACAGTGAGCATGCGGGGGACACAGTGAGCATGCGGGGGATACAGTGAGCATGCGAGGGACACAGTGAGCATGCGGGGGATACAGTGAGCATGCGGGGGACACTGTGAGCATGCGGGGGACACAGTGAGCATGCGGGGGACACAGTGAGCATGCGGGGGTCACAGAGAGCATACGAGGGACACAGTGAGCATGTGGGGGACACAGTGAGCATGCGGGGGACACAGTGAGCATGCGGGGGACACAGTGAGCATGGGGGGACACGGTGAGCATGCGGGGGACACAGTGAGCATACGAGGGACACAGTGAGCATGCGGGGGACACAGTGAGCATACGAGGGACACAGTCAGCATGTGGGGGATACAGTGAGCATGCGGGGGACACAGTGAGCATGGGGGGACACAGTGAGCATACCAGAGACACTGTGAGCATTTTGGGGCTGCACTGAACATATGAGAGGCACAGTGAGCATACAGGGGACACAGTGAGCATGTGAGGGACACAGTGAGCATGCTGGGGACACAGTGAGCGTGCGGGGGACACAGTGAGCATGGGGGGAACAAACTGATAATGGCACAGCAGGAGAAACAGTGAGTTTAATACAGCAGACCGGAATCTGTTCCCATTCTGCTTCAACTCGGAATAATTTTAATGACAGCTCATATTCATACCTAAACCACAGGTGCAGTTTTCAGCCTCTCACTTAACTGTCCGTTTTTCATGCCACCTTGTCAAAGTAAAATCCAGAAACAAACCACAGGAATATTGTTTTATAATGCTTGACCATGCCGACAATTAATAAATATTCAATCATACACAATGCTTTGGCTTTCCTTCAGACATGGGATCAAAGCTAAGGAATCACCAGACATCTCAGCAAACCAGTTTGTCCTCTGCAGGTCAGATCTGTTTCCCCTTCATTGTCCGATGTTCACAGAGGGAGAATTTGACTAATTACTTGATTATTACCTTTGTCTAAAGGAGTTAACTTACAGTTTAATAGCTTATGACAGGGGATGATTCATGTTCATGTGCTGGCTCATTTTTTCCTTCCTTACCCAGAATATGAATAAAAATCAATTCATTAACCCACCTTTGATGTGTTTGATGTGCTAAATGATGTTTTGGGGTCAAAATGACCCCTAGAAACCAGAATGCAATAAAACAGTTCCATATTATTGAATTTTTCACACTTTACACCATAATAAGGATATTTTGCTTCTTTTAAATTTATATCCCCAGAAATAACTGTTAATTGATCATTAAGGTCGCTGGACACTTTTCCCCAAAAATTTTTCCATTTTCTTAAAACTTCCAACTAATCTCTGTCAACAGTCCGTGAGTGCAAAGGCTAATTTCTGCCTTTCTAAAAATAGAACAACATTAACTTTAAAGATTTTTTTCCATGCATTTGTGTAGAAGTGACACCTTTGCGTCTCCCTCACAGCACTGCTGTGTGCCAGGTTCCTCTCCTGGGCTATGCAGGGGTTTCAAATGTGATTACTGGTATCTGCATCACAAACTGTGCAACATTCTTGTGTTCTTCTGGTTGCCATGGAGACTGGCTGTGCTGCTGAAATGTTGTGTGTATTTTTTTCCTTTCAGCAGGAGGACGTGGGACTGAACTGTGACCAAAGACCTCCCTCTATCCAGCCAGAGTGTGCCCCACTCAGCACACAGAACCCAGCATGTTCTGTAAGACTCTAAATTCTCCACAAACCCTTCGAGCAGTTTGACAGAAGCGTGAAACAGGATTGACTGACATGGATGACACAGACAGGGGGTTCCAGAACCATGTGAGGTTCAACATTCAAAACAAATGCAAAATAAACATTCACAAATAGGCAAGACTCTGAACTTGAAGTACTCACACTTAACCACCATGCTGTTTATATCACCTCCTAATTATTGCCACATGTTCAGAAATTCAGATACGAAGCCCTGATAAACCAGAGTACCACATTGAAATCTATTGGGGGAATAAACCATCAGCCAAATATCTGATCAGAACAATCTGATTTTAAATTCTGAGCAGTTAACTTGGCAAATATTTGTCTCTCATGTACACCTTGTGTACTGACCAAAAGAGAACACTGGAAAATACAGCAAGAGTGCTCAAGTTACACATACCCCGAATTCAAACTTACACACACACATGCACACATGCATATCAAACATGTTCCCTAGACCCTCACCTCAAATACTAAATTCAAGCCATCGCCTCCAACACAGACCCCAAACACCTCCCATCAGCTCACACCCCTATCCCTGTACTGGGATAGAGTTATGTAGCCCACCGCCCCTTGTATTGTGAAATTGGATTCATTCTCACCCACGTTTCCTCAGCATTACAAATGTATGGTGCTGTATGGATTCCTTGTAGGAAGCAGGGCTGCTCGATTACGGCAAAAATCATAATCACGATTATGCTGGCTATTAATGAGACTGATTGATTATTCAACATGATTACTGACTCTGGAAATATGCATTTATTGAACTTTAAAAAACTTGTCTTTTTAACAGTGGATTTCCTTGAACTCTACGTATAATTCAACTGAGAAAAAAATACAAAACAGGAGCATCATTGTGAAACAAAATGCAAAAATAATCATTTTATCTTTATTTTTTTTTTAATCGTTGGAAGCCAAAAATCACAATTGAAATTAAAATTGAATTAATTGTCCATCCCTAATCGGAAGCATCATGCTTGGATTTTCCTTTTTCTTGGGGTAAAGAGACAGGCCACCAGTCTTCTGAAACCCCTCTCCCCCCAAGTTACAGATTAGCCTTCTGTGATCCACTTCTACGAAGTTTGAGAGGCTGTTTGCTTTTAACCACAAGCTGAGCCTAGACTGCATGAGAAAGATAATAATAACAGACGCAATGAGGACTGGAATTTTAAACACTCTTTAGGGAGTTCACTCAGAAAATAAATATACCTTAAATATATTCGTAAATATACAAGAGCCATGTTTTAAGTGCAATGTCCTATACTCACAGACGCTTCTAAAGGTGTACGAGTTACCGACCTTTACTAAGCCGGAGTCCAAACAGCTGGATGGACCGGAGAGCACTGTGCGAAGTGACCGACACAGCAGAGTCTCCAGTGCCCAGCATCCCGCCTCGCAATCCGGCTAAACTTTTTGGACTCCATCGAAGTTTCTTTAAGAGCTTCTTAAGTCGCGAGGAGGACCCTACACTTTCTTCACATCAGGATGCAAAGCGGGTGAGACGGGAACCTGCGCTCCGCATGTGAATGAAAGTTCATGCTGTGTCATCTCAGGGCTCTACTCTTTGCGTTTTACAAAATGAAGCTCTTGACCCACCGTGTTTCCGAATTTGTAATCATCGAAACACAGCCAAGCGCATGAAAAAAAACTAACATATATTTCTCCGATGCTGGAGAAATGTCTAAGAACTTCCTTAAAACAAATAATAACATGAATACAGGCGGTGCTGTTTTATACACTCGGCGCACAGGGCTGAAAGACAGCAGCAAATCGTATCTTCATGTTCAAATTCGTTTGCCATTAGGTAATCCATAATTTTATCACACCGATCAAAAAAAAAAAACAAAGATAGGGTTATTTTTAAAAGTCAAAAGATGCCACTGTAACACTGTAGTTATCCATTGAATACTCTGAGAGCTGCGCTGAAGGCATTAAGCATAATCTGCAGTAGGTTGGAGATTCGTGACAAATGAATTAAGAGATGGGATAATTAATGTGTACTGTCTTCCAGTACCAAACTGAGCAACATCCTTCCAAAACGTCCTTCGAAAGATACGGGGATTGCGATCAAGGAGACCAAACTCATCACGTTATCACTTTGGCTGCCCCTACAGCATTTGGTCAGCAGCGTAAGACGAAATGGTTCTTTTAAAAAGATCTAAGCATCCCGTTTTAGGTCGTATAGTCAGAGGAATTTGTTGCATGGAGCGTCCTTGCGACGAACCGTTAAACACAATGGGAAGCTTGTGTGTTTTCTATTAAATTAACACATCACGTATCAAACAGACACTGCTATATCATCGCTTTGGGTTTGTTAGGCAGTAAGGCACGTCTAACTGAAGCATATCCTACCTAGCCTGTGTCCCACATGTATTAAAAACCGAGCAAGCTGCAAACGAAATGGTGCATGTCAGTGGTTATGCACAGGTAGCAATAGTGATGAGCAGAAATATGCGCCTCACCTTAAACAGCGGATTATGCATGGCCGAGTGGAAAAACACCCTTCACATTAGCGATGAGTATCGGTTCTTCACACTTTGCACGCAGGCTGACGCAGAAATGGGTGTGAGACGGAGTTACAGTAAAATAAAACCACAGAAGAACAACAACAATAAGCTCAGCAACTGTCGCATTCCAGATAAAAACCGATTATCCGTACAAAAACGAGGCGCAGAAACGAGCATGGCCCAGATGTGTGGAGATGCCCCGTCTCAGCACCTGCGAAGCGTCCACTGAGCACCAGAGCCTCTCGCTGCACCGCCTCATGGCGTGCTGCCCCCGGTCGACCGAGGCTCTTATGATGGCACCTGGCACCACTCTCACCAGGCAACTGGATCCCAGTAGCGGATTGGGTGCCGGCTGGTGCCCGTCTCTCCTTTAAAAGAGCACCATCTGTTTCGGGGTTTTGCTGTGATGGAAACAAAGGCAGTAGTGGGACCATGCACGGGAACTCTCGGTCCGATCGGGGGGGGGGTGTTTCTTAGCCGAGTGTAGGTTAGCATGGTCTGTGACCCGCAATCTGGAATTGTGCAACAGTGCTACACTAGTACTATTTGGCATAAAGTAATAACGTTCGTTTCATGAAAGTCCATTTCTTGGATTATTTAAATATCATCAAATAGCCTACCATTAAATTGGCTAATAGGTGTAATGTTATTGAAAATCAATTTAGGGTGTCAGGTCAGGACTTAGAATTGAACGGCTTAATCTGTCAGATTTGCTGTTTTGAAAGAATGCTTCAATATTATGCAGCTTTTAAATGATTCATATGTACACTGCTGTGCGCAACATGGAAGATGTTGGGTCTGTTGACTTTAATGATCTGCAATATCGCACAGTGAAAATACCACCTCCCGGAAAGTAAATTTTGAGTATGCGGCGTTAATTTTAAGAACCGCAGTATTAAAGTTAATGAAAGTAAGTCCTTTGTAAGTAAAATGTTATAGTGTTCCTCGGAGTACTTTTACAAGCAAATGCACCGAGTACCTTCCGTACGATGAGGGCTAATAAAACGCTGATAAAAATGGCAATAAGTTGAAGCAACGTAACGAGGGATTTTACGATGGTAACTTCCTCTAGGTCTACCATTTCTGCCATAAGCTTGGGAGAAAACAGACATATTATATTATGGAGGGGGGTGGAGGTTCTGATACTACGTAATCCTGTAAGTTATACTCGAATGGTCCAGAGCTTCCACTTGGGAGGGGGGATACCGCCGATTGTCTTTTTGTGCCGATTCGATCCAATGCCAGGGTTAACATCGGGGATACAGATACCAATATTTGGTGCCTGACCAACCGTAATGAAACAATTTGCCTAGTGGAAGTTATATCATGTAATTCCTTATGGGCAGGCCTGGTTCATGTCCTGCTCCCTATAATAATCTACACATTTAGATTTCCAGGTTTTTTTTTATGTTTTTTTTTATATATATATATATAAAAAAACAGGATATTTTAACATTACAATCAATTCTCAGGATGAAACATTCAGATTGAAAGGATCAGTATTTCAATATCCATCCGTACATCCTTAGCTTTCACATAAATATGGGGTATGTGTAAACACTGCTGTCATTTCTAACTGGCTAATTAGCATTTACCCATTTTAATAGCTGGGTACTCTAATTCAAGGATACAACAGCCTCTTGGGACATAAATGCTCAGGCTGTTATTTTTTCCCAGTTGCCGTTGCAGTTACATGTACTCTTAAATGAATCTTTTCATAATAGTAGAATAGTCTGAGTAGATGGAAATTCAGCACCATGAGAGAGAGTGGCATGAGCACAACACAACTGCAAAAACTAACACAGGGCTGCTACATGGTGTAAGTGCTTTGGATATGTCTACAGGACACCTCAGTCTTCTGCCCCAAGCTCCAATCACCAGTTGCTGCTTCAGCCCTCCTCCAGGTTTCCGGCCATGCCCCTTTCCGCCCTCTGACCTCTGACCCTAACCCTGGCCCTGTGTTCCGGTCGAGGATAAAGCCTGCTGATCACATCTAGCTCGAGCTCTTGCTCAAGCTTTGTCTTTTGCTATTGCTGTGTTGGTTTGCTGCAGTGCTTAAAGTGGGAAAAAATAAGTGCAGGAACTCTAATTTTCCGACATTTGACATCTTTAGGATGTGTTGGTTCAAAAACTATTTTAATTTAATCATTCTTCCAAGCAATAACCTATAGGCATAGGCTACTTTTTTCTAATTCACAAATGGAATACTGAAAAACCATTAAAACAACATGAACCAGACCAGTGTGATACTTGTAGGCCTAACAATAGACTAGGGCTAAAGCTGATGCGATTGGTTGGGACTCAGTGGATGCATATGATAGGGAACTGTCGTGGCTCGTGGGTAATGTAGTCTTTTATCGGTCTTGTGATATTGTCTATTCTCGGGCCACTGTCGCTGCGTCGGATCAGTTTCAGTAAGTACTGGAACGCAGAAAAAAGTGGTGGAACCCAAAAGACGAAAATACAGAAGTTCCGGAACTGTGTTCTGGCCCACTTCAAGCACTGGTTTGCTGTTTCTGATTGACTTCTGTGTATGTTGGTTTCCCGGTTTCTGACTTTCTGCTTCGGCCCTTTTGTACCTTTGCCTTTGGATTGTTTGTCTTCTAGTTTGAACTGTTGCTTAGCTCCTGACTACTCTCTTTGCTCGCCCCTTCAGATACCGTGTTTTTGGACTGTGTGTTTTCTGTACATGTCTGTTAGGTGCGTAAGGCGTGGCTGCCTTTTTGTTTACTTGGTTTTTACTGTTGTTTTGGATAGGTAGTTAGTCTTTGTCATTTAGTTTCCTCTTGTTTTCGTTACACTTAGAGTTAGCTTAGTTTGGGACGTGTTTGTTAGCTGTTTTGGTTGTTGTTTTGGCCTGGGTCACTCCCGAAGTTTGTTGCACCTCGTGTTTGTAACTGTGTCTGTGAATAAATATAAAAAACTACAAAAACAGATCCCTTTGTTTCCCGTGTTCCTCTTTTCCGTTCCCTGGTTGTCTCGTCTTCCCCTCTCCCTTTCCCTTACCTTTCTGTCGATCCTCAACCCTAGACAGGGGATCGTAACAGGGCCTAATTCCTAACATTTCTGTTAAGTGGCATATTACATGTTAAAATGCATGAAGGTTCATCCATGTATCTATACTGGTAGGAGAAGATCTGGGAATGACATCACTGCAGCATATATTCCTGCCAATGTTTTTCTGACTTTGGTGATGTGCTGTAGGAACAGCCATAAATAGTATGAATAAAAGCAGTTCCAGGTGCCATGTAACCCACATTTCTGATGGCTCGTATGCTCTACTGAGAGATGTCTACAACATCCATTACTGCTGCTGTGAACTTAATAGTCAGGTGGACGGTTATTTATGGACAACCTTACGGTGCCATGTTATGAGTATAAAGGGTCTCCACAGAGGGTCTGCACAGCACAGTCTAAGCAGGATTTCAACTGCTCCTCCCTTTCCACATCCCTCACATCCACCATAAAATGTTACATCAGAGCAAAAATCAGGTGGGAAGATAGACCATCCTGTCCAACATGATTTCTTCTGGTCTAAGCCCCTGCTTCTTCTCGGCCAACAATCTCCTGAAACACTGAAACCCTGGTTTACTGTAAAACACCACAGGTAATCCATACGTGTCATGGACAGTTTCCTCCTGACCCCTCCCTCCTCCTCTTCCTCATCTGACCAGCAGGTTTTGCTGGCCATTCTGCCTTTTCCCCTCTGTAGTTCTATCCTTTACCCTTCATGTGTTTTTCCCCTGTTTTGGGTGTTGTTTTCGACTTTTGTTGCCTAGTGTTTATTTTCTGTCATTGGTCTCCCATCTACGGTCCACTCACCGTGGGTTCGGTTCTGGTTTCGTTTTGTACTTGCTGTGTTCTGTATTAGCCTCGTATTCCTAGTGTTAGATTAATGTGTTCTGTTTTTTTTTTTTTACCATTCCTAGTTCTGTGATTATCTCTGTTCATTAATTGTACCTGTTGCTTGTACTCTGTTGTGTTTGATTGGTTGTTCGGATAATGCTTCTCTCCTGCGTCCTCGTTAGCTCAGTTTGGTTTGTGTATTTAAATTCTAGCCTTAGCTCATTTCCCTAGTTGGTCATTGAATGTGGTTGTGTCAATGTACTGTGTGTTTGTTGCTCTGCTTGGTTCCCTATTTGTGTTTAGTTCATGGTCTTTATTTGTTTTTGTTTCCTTTTCATTTTGGGCCCCTTGTGGTTCTTTTATTTTGTGCCCATTGCGTTTGGTGTTATTAATAAACCCCTGTTGTCTCAGAGCCGTGAACTGTCACCTTCTTTTCCCTGCCTGTACCAATGCCCCATAGTGACACATATGATATGAAACATAAGATTGTCTAATCATGCTGTAGTTACTTTACACACATATAGCAGATGTTTTTTTTTAATCCAAAGAGAAGTACATTTTTGAATAAGTAGGTTCAGCCAGTGCCTGGAGAAAATAGGGGTTAAAAGGCCTTGCTCAAGTACCCAAGGACGAAATCATTCTACTGACCCCGGGATTTGAACTAGCGACCTCCATTCTAACCCTCTGAGCCAAACACCAAACACTGAGGTCAATTCATACAAATGAATGCAAATCACTGGGTCATTTATGCAATGTAGAATACAGTCATCTAAGCATACTGTAATAAATTCATACAGTGTGATACATTGGGTTGTCTATCCAAACTGTTGTTAATGTACACAATGTGAAAGACTGACTCATTTAAACAGGGCAGTTACCAGCTCTTCAGCCTGAGGTTAAATTTTTTTGTTTTGCCAAGTCAATTGAAAATGTCAGCGCAGACCTGTTTTCTTTAATACTCAAAAATATCGCAGGTCTCAGGTGCTACATTTGTCTATAATGCCTCATTTTCAATGGTTAGCTTCATTTCAAAGAACCGAAATAATTAAATTCATATCAAGCACACAAAATGATTATGTGACCAGTATATGAATATCACCATCTTTGATGTCTGTGGGTCGGCTTCATGTAAAGTTCATGATGACGTCTGAAGTCTTCACCTCTCTTACAGAGAACTGAAAGGTCAGACCCTGCTTATCTACACGAACTGATTAATATGTATGACCCAGATTCCATTATCAGACCACAGAGTGCAGTCCTGCTTATATTTTTTTATAATAGAAAGAAGTGTTCACGCAAAGCCTTCAGCTACTGGGTTTTTAGTTTATGGAGCCCGATAATGTAAGGCATGCTATTTTGGCCTCAATATTTAAATCCAGACTGAAGATGTGCAATTTAAATCAGCCTAACCCATTTCGGTCTGCTGGAGCTGCTGTAGACGATGCTGCATGTCTTTGTGGATGTCAGTCACAGCTCAGCATCAGCACTGACACACTGCATCTTTCCTCTGCTCCATCCTTCGGCTCCCGCTGTGCCCATGTGAACATCAGTGGAACTTGAGCTACAAGACGTTCAACCTTGACTCAGTCCTTCCCAGAAAGCAGCACCACAGGCTGTCCTGCCCACCATTACTGCCCTCCCCCCTGCAGAAATCTGAACGGCAGGCCACCATTGTACTCTAGCTTCCAGTTCTAACAACACCTACGCACTTTAAGAACTGACTTCTTTAACTTTACATGGACCTTTGAGATTTTATGCCCTAAAACTACCAAAGGTTTCGTTCTCCCATTGTCTTGAGGCTCTTTCTTCCACTTCTTCCAGAATTTTGCTGCTATGTAAGTTTAACTGCTATAGAAATGTTCATTATGCTTTTGTGAACTTTTTCTAATACTTGGGGAGGCGGTGTTGGGACATGTGCTTTGTGAACATTAATTATATGCTTTCTGGACCAAAGGGTATGAGGGAGGTTTGATTTGCCTTCCTTGCTGTCCTATTTCCTGATGAGTCAGTCAGAGAGACAAGTGTGAACTTGCTGGACCTTGTGCTAAGTTAAGCAGGTGAGTAGACATGGAAGGCTGACAGACGTGCAGTGAATGCGGGCGTCATTGCCCAAATTGAGTTTAAAGACCAAACTGTAATAAGATATGAATTCATGTCTACATGTTTGGCCATTGTCTCTCTCAGAGACATAGGTTTGAGGTTCAACAACACTGTGCTAGTTAATTGGAGAAGAATATTGTGGCCCTGAAGCAGAAAGTGCCCTGAAATATGATAGCTGGCCAAACCCAAACCATGTCAAAGTACTCATTAGTAATTATTATACCTTTCATGGCAGTATAGACACTGGTCTTCAGAATCATCTCCAGTTCTACCTGGGCTCATTGTTGGTTATAACATCTGCTTATTCCAGGAGATTTGCAGCTCTGATTGCATTTCTGCTGACAAAATGTGATAAGATCCAGCCTCACGTTTTGCCTGGAGAAGGAGAAACAACCTGTGATTCTACTTTCCCTCCTTATTGATGCTTTGGTTTTTATGAAGCCCATAATCCTGGCAACAGCTAATTTATTAAGATGCCTTGATGGCCCCTTGGGGGTGGGACAGGCCAGGCAAACACAGAAGGGATCTTCTCCCCAGGGGTGTCACCAGGCAACAGCTCCTGTTCTGGTGAATGTTTGCCTGTGTCTGACCTTCGGTGTTTCAGTGTGTCCTTCCATTTTTATAGTGTGTCCACTCCCACTAAGGGTTCTCATGGATATTTGGGGATTTCTGCTCTGCTGCCACGCACAAACACTGTTTCACATGCATGACAACCTTGAAAGTACATAAAATGAAATAAAGAATGTGAAACACTGATGTAAATAAAGGAATGTGTACCAAGAACCTCCATTGTTCCTCTGTGCACTTTACACATCTGGCTGAAACAATATTTAACCGTTTATTTTCAGGAAAGGAAGGTGTGTAGATGTGGTTTGGGTTTGAGAGCTTGAGGGAAAGGCCAGCGATGTTCTTGTGTGTATGTGTGTGTGTCAGAGGCACTGCGGACCCCAAGCAGCCTGTATTCCCAAAAAGGGTGATCAGGTTGCCACCTCCACTGACTATGAGCCGGTCTAAGTTGACCTGATGCTGCCGCAAGTCGGCAGAAGCAGATGGACACTTTCACAGCACTTTTGCAGGGTGGGCGTGATCCGTTGGCTCTGTAACACATGCTCACACACACAGGCACAAGCCGCAGTACTGCAGCTCACAGTCGCTATCACTCCATGTATGTGCCGGCTCTGCTGATTGATGTGACACGAAGGCAAACCTCGGTGCTGCTGCACAGGGGCACAGACACACAGTGCTTAGTCACTTTCCACATCCATCTTATTAAGAATTCCACTGTAATCCTGGGGGATTTGGTCTCCTGGAAATGGGGTCTTATTTTGCCTGCAGATGCAGAAAACCCTTAATTAAAATGCATAAACTTTTACCTTGGCATTAATTCCATTGCTCACAAGGATTTATGTTATGTATTGTGTATTGTCTTTGCTCCCAAGCTCCAAAATCGCAGTTCAAAGTAAAAGTGAACTGAAAAGCACTGCTGAATGCACCGTCTTGTGCAAAAATAACTCTGTCACGGTGCTTGAAATCCATTTGCTGCAATCTACGTTCTTGACGTGAGTGTAGCGAGCAGATCCCAAAGCCTCTTAGAAGACATCAGTTACTCACAGCCTACTCACGTTAAAAGCCTTTTCTGCTCATGTCCTCAGCAAAGCCACAGCTGCAGCACTTTCTCTGTCTTTAACTGACAGTAGAAAATAACTCTGCTATCTGGTAATAATTCAGTCTACCCTGCTTTCCTGTTATTATAAGTAACAATGCCATAAGTAAGACAAAGGCTGTCAGTAATATTCAGAGCCAGAGTGGGAGTAAGTGGCTACCTTTCTCCAGTACTAACTGGGGTCAGCTGACCTTGCTGAAGGGGTTAGAGTTGGGGGGAGGGGTGCAGTGGCTCTGGCACCACTCACTGTGCCGTTGCTGGGCAGAACTAGAGGCTTGGTGTGGCGGATTGGCTTGTCCTTTCCCTCGCTGGGGGTGTCCTGGAGGAAGGAGGGGGCACATTCTCCACATATTCAGACCACAGTGTCATGCAGCCGCTCTTCTTTTTGTACAGGAGCCTTAGGATCCCTGGTAAGGCTGTGGGGAGCAGCTGGTTACTGAAGATCTGGATGAAGAGGCTGGATTCACCAGAAAAGACATGTAGTGTGGATGCTTTAGTGCAAATGCAAATATGCAAACAGAGTCAGAGTTAGAGTCAGTCAAGCCGCAGGGTCCCAGACTCCATCAGAAGTGATAAACAGTATTTACACACTGTCAGTATTCACACATTATCAATATTTACACACTCACACCTTGAGTGTTTACACACTGTATTTACACACTCACACTGTCAGTATTTAAACATGTTAAATATTTACACACTCACACTTTCAGTTTTTACGTACTGTATTTACACAAATACACTGACTGCATTTACACATGCTGTTAGTTTTTACAGAGCATCAATATTTACACATTGTCAATATTTACACACTCACACTTTCAGTGTTTACACACTATTTACACACTCACACTGTCAGTATTTACACATGTTCAATATTTACACACTCACACTTTCAGTTGTTACGTACTATATTTACACTAATACACTGACCGCATTTACACATGCTGTTAGTTTTTACAGAGCATCAATATTTACACATTGTCAATATTTACACACTCACACTGTCAATATTTACACATTGTCAGTATTTACACACTCAATGTCATGATGTACAGACAAATTGTCAGTATTTACATGCTCAAAATCAGGCTGTACACACACACTGCCAGTATGAACACATTCACAGTTAGGATATATACACACTGTTAGTATTTACATATTCACAATAATGATGTGCTCACACAAGCACATACACTGTCAGTGTTTACACACTCATAGCTAGGATGTATACACACATACACACTGTCAGTATTTACACATTCACAGTCAGGATGCTCATAAACACTGTCACCAATGGCATCAGGATTTGCCTAATCAAACTCTCAGTGTTTACACACTCACACCATCAGTGTTTACATATTACACAGTGCAGCATAACCCATTTTCCTTCAAGGTTAACAAAAAAATGTTACCCTGTCCCTAGAGTTAGAGTAAGGTAGAGAGAGGGAGGTAGGGAGAGAGAGACAGAACTCACATGGAGAACCGAAATATCAGTCTTCATATTCTTATGCATCCCATAATTACCACTGACCAGTAGACAAGCCGAGTTACTGTTTTGGTCACCTTCATTAATTTAAAAGAGGATCCTAAACTCTGCCTCAGGCAGACACTGATCATTAAAGTTTATTCAAAATCCAGAAACCTTTTCACTGGCGGAAACGCTGTACCTCAGAATGCATGAGGTGTGTGAGTATCTGCACAGGCATCTACTGATGCCATTTCTGAGATTTCTACTGTAAAGTTCTCATTCTATGAATGTTTTTACAGGCGTGTTATATCTGACGGTGTCACAGAGGAGTTATTTTAAATCTTTTCTCTACTGAATGATAACGAAATCCCCCCTCATCTTGCACATCTGTACCACAGTTTGAGCTGTGAAATGTGATTCTCTTCGGGTTAGATGGGCAGCAGTCTGCATTGCTGAAGCCCGAATTTCATTTAAGTCAGTGAAATGGTCAATAGAAACAACACTCTATAAAATATCTGTCATTCATTATATAAAATAATACAGTTACAACACGATTCAAGCAAGGAGTAAAAAAATCAATGTACTTTTTAAGTTAATAAGTTTTTCTCTACCCTTTATTTATGGAGGTTGAATCAGTGAATCGTGGAGAAATGTCCATCCAGCTGGTATTTCTGCGTACTCTCCCTTCCACGCTAGTGCAAACAGAAAAATCAATTTGCTGAACAAATGCAGCTGAATGTTTTGTTTAAATTTTAAACATTTTTGCCTGGCAACTGCTCATTTCATGCTGAGAGAGCATCACCTGCGAGGGCCGGCCTGGAGCTCTCCACCTGCTATGAAGTGCTCGACCTACCATCTGCTGAGTAGTCGTTAAGTAGAGGCTTTCGAGAAGGCGGGTGGGGGCTGGGGGGGATCCCTGGGAGATTCAGAAGTGGATGGGTACACAGTACCGACATAACTGCATTTCCCTGGTCTTCGGTAAGCTCCTTCTTACCACCAGTCACAGTGTTACCCAAATTAAAGACCAGCTCTGCTTTACAACCACACATATGTTAATCTGCGTTAGTGGCTAAAATTGTGGAAACACCTACCATTTTTGGTATTACGCTTTAAGAATTACTACACAAGTATTGGCAGTAATGGTTATAATCAATCTAATTATATTTATGAGTATCATACATTGAATGGTTAAATAAGAAAACTTGAGCAAAAGTTGAATAAAGTTCTGTAATCTCTAAAAAGTATTTCCACAATTTTGGCCACTAGTGCACATATTATGCGCAGTCCACACTGATTCATTTACTTAAGGTTCCATGGGCAATAAGACTGAGGAGTTACTGGAGACTCATTCTGAACTTATCAGTACTTCTATTGGCACTTCAGCATGTCCGTGTACAATTTTTCTATCCCATAACCCCACTCTGGTACCAAACACAAAGCAGGCTTGAAGCCTGACCAGCAGTTCTACCCAGCTCCTCCCCAACATAAGGACATTATTCTTCATTACCTTGGATGTGGGTTTGGAAATCGATCAGCTGAGCAGATTTTTTCAAGCAGAGCAGAGAGATTCGCCAGCTCAAGTCTGAATTTATCTGAGTCTTGCTAAACTCTGGCCTTGTCATGGTTGTCCAGCAGGTACCGTAAGCCTGCTAATATTAAGGACTGTGAAAATAACCAGGAATGCTGAGCACATTGCAGAAGGCCTGTTTTCTTTGGATAAATTATACAGGTGACTAGTTCACATCAGAGCAAATTTAAAGGCACTGATAAAAAGCACTTATCGTGAAATAATCAAATGAGAAATACAACTTGAACCTCAGTGCACAGCAGCGTAATCAGTAACCAGCGCAGGTCATGCTGTGTTTAATTGAGCTGACGGTGGTTTTCTCTGGGGAATTGGGACAGTGTTCAGCCCATTCTCCTGATTGCTGCTTCCAACAGCAGAGACTTCAGCTCTGTCCTCATGGGGGCCTTTTCCACAAAGTGGCAACAGCGAGTGGCTTCACGTGCTATTCAAAGTCTGACTTTTGATTAGCGTTTTTAATGTAAAGTTGTGTCTTCATTTTAATGTTTTCTTTGATTCTTTGATCTGCTCATGAAAAGTAATTTGTAGTGCAGACCGGTGTGGGCACATTTAATACCCTATTCCCTGAGTTCTACCTTGTCGTGCAAATTTTAAGCAAATCCACGGCCAAAGACGTTCTTTGTTCCTTTCTTCTTCAAAGAAGAACCTTTAAATCAGATGTCACCCTACTACAGAGTCTCATGCCAGGGACACGGCTGGAGTGACTGTCCCAAGCAGACTCACCAAACGCAAAGGACCATGATCTCTCAGCTGACTGGCACAAGGCTCTCCTGAGTCTGAGCGTGTATCTGATGACTCTGGGGACCTGTGTCCATGTACCGCAGGCATGTGCATCCCCAGGTAAACACCAGCACGTGTAAAAAGAACAGCAACAAAGAGCCCAAAGTAATAAACACACACCAGCACGCAAATGGGGGCTTCACATGCCATAGATGCAGGTCAAATGTGGCTACAGAATGACTAACAAAGTATGTGCTATAGGAAATAATGCAATTGTAATTTTGCTGGCAGAAACAATAGCTACAACCTCTTTTGTCTGTCCTTTTCTCACTCCATAACAGATAGCCCTATTCTACTGGAAACATTTTCCTTTTTTGTTTATCGACACTACAGAAAGAGGATCTATACACCATAGTTATCATGAGCTTATTCATTCTCCACATCGTGTTCATTAATAAAATATTGATCAAGAATCCAAAAACGTGACTCGCTTGTCGTGACAGACTGACTTCTTCATACATTTAAGTTTCTGAAGAACCACACCTTTCTGAGTTCTGGACTAGAAGCACATCATCTGGCGTGAAGTTCATATCCTTAACACCTGCTCTTTGAGCCTTGACTCCTGACCAGCGACCCATGTCAGGTCTGTCCCCAAAGGCTTGTGGCATTCAGGCTTCATCTGGAAACATGACTCTCAAAGTCCGCCTGTGACTTGACTGACCTTTATCGGAACTGAGACAAGGGAAGAATAATTACATAAATTTAAGCTGATGTTAAAAAACATTAATTCTGTATCCTGCTATTTTGCTCATTAGTGTAATAGATTCTCCTCAGCAGGTGTCTACGCTGCCTTTAGGAGGAGGTCAAAGACCGTGATGCGGAGGTGTGAAAGGATAGGTCCGCCCCCCCCCACCCCCCGGCACCTCCTCCATCTAATGAAGAATGAGGCTCAGGAACGCTGTCTCCCCATGCACCCCTTCTGCTGGAATTGTACTTCTCGTCAGCTCCCATCCAAACCACGGGTACTACCTTCTGTGCGCCTACCCCTCCCTGGAGAAGAAACTGCTGAGTCTTCCCAATTACCAGCACATCCAGAGAAGCCGGAATAGTGAGCGCCCACGTGGGACTTGGGCCCTGGGCTCGTCAGGCAGATGACACCGTTCTGAGACTCAGAATAGGGGCACTCACTTACTTTAGCATGGATGGCTGGAATGTGTCTGGTAAGCAGAACAGAGGCGATTCTGCAGCAGCAGAAGTTTGGTTTCATATAAAAATCTGCTGCATTGGTAAGGTTTATATCAGCCCTTTTATATCAGGAATTAACACATAAACAGTAATGCTTTACATTAACTGCACCTTCATAATACATACACAGAACATTCATAAGCAGCATGTAAGTATACTTTAACATCCTAACATACCTTAACAGCTGTAAAATATATTAATAACAAGCATTATACAATTATATAATTGTAATATTGGTTATTATCATATATTGTTTATTATATGACAGCTGTTAAGGTAGGAATGTTCTATAAATATATTATGAAGGTATACTGAGTGTTCTATGAATGTATAATGAATGCCTTATGAAGGTGCAGTTAATGCAATGTGTTACCAAATTAATATCGGATAGAGAATGGCTTAAAAAGGCAGGCTTTTATGAATGACTAGCAAAGGCCAGTTTACTGAAGGCATCTCACACAGTCTGAAACCACAGCACCTGCGGTTATCATTTTAACATGAATAGTGATAAATTAATGCTCTCGAGCAGTGAGATGCACCTCATTCCAATATGACTGTCACTCTGGATTATATCATTGTGGTGGACATCTTCCTCTGCCTAATTATTGTCTGTAGTGTGAATCGTTCTGTGCTCTGAAATTTTGCTTCGATTCTCATTATATACACCACGCCTTCATATCCATGTGAATAACATATACTATGACTGTTTAAAAAAGAGCAGGTATTAAGTAGCCTTCTACCAGAGGAGAAGAGGACATGAGGAGAGACACTCGTTCAGCAGTAGTCAGGGACACCTGCTCCAGAGCTGTAGGAGAAGCAGAGCAAGGCATTAATTACATCCCTCTGCACCTGAGCCCCATGGGTCATTAAGAGGCTGCCAGGGCTCTTTGGCCCTGACAGTCACACTAGTCCAGGGCAGTGTGCTATGAAACAGTGATGAAGCATCATCATCAGATCTGGTATGGAGTCAACAATGGACCACATGCATATATGGACCACATGCATATTATAATCACATAAGATTATAATGAGGTTGAAAAATTCCTATTTAGAGTGTAATCATTTCACATGAAAAAAATTACTGCGGCCTTAGGTGTGTAACAACAAAATTGTGACAAAATTGCCTAACGGCGCATGTTTTCAGAACGTATTTCTAACATTAAGCAATGCATGACTGTAGTCAGTGGTGGTAATTAAAAATCAGAGTAATGGTAGCAGGATAAACTTTAGAAGCCGCAGACGGAGAGGAACACCTGTCTCGTTAATCATGAGGCAAATGAGACCAGCGCTCCTTTGTGCTGATGTCATGACAGTACAGGTACCTTCAGGGAGGTTCTACTGCAAGCGGGATTTCAATTTCTGTTCCTATTCTCTTCCTCTCACTCTGACAGGTCTTCCTGTTACGCAGCTCTTCTCCGTCAGGAAAAGAAACATCACCCATTCTCTAGCCATCTCCTTTACTTTTTGCCAGTGTTAAAGCCCATTCCAGTTTGTCCCAGTATACCCACCTGCATCCGTACAAATCCCTCTCCTTGCACGGTGCTTAGTCCCCCCTCCGCATCTTCTCCACAACGTCAGCTCCATGGCATCAGAAAAGCTCAGTGGGCTTGTTAGCGAGACCCAGCATGGCAACGCCGACAGGAACATCGGTCTGGGGTCACTGCAGTGGTAAACATCTGAGAATGTAATGGAAATCCAATGTGCTCCTTATACCATATACTTACACTACATTACCTAATCAGAACCCATTACTGTATGCTTGTATCCGTAGTACAGTTTGCCAGTTTAATGAATGTATATGAGCAAAAGAAAACACTTTCCAATTGACATTTCCAGGAATAATGAACAATTAATAATTGTTATTAATACGTAATAATAATTTGTATTAATTAGTTATTATAATAACATTTTATAAATATTATATATTAATAATATTAACTATGGGCAGCGCAGTGGTGCAGTGGTTAGCGCTGTTGCCTCACGGCAAGAAGGCCCCTGGGTTCCGTCCCGGTTCCTTTGTGTGTGGCGTTCGCTCTCTCTCCCCGTGCTCGCGTGGGTTTTCGCCAGGGGCTCCGGTTTCCTCCCACGGTCCAAAAGCGTGCAGGATAGGTTGATTGGTGAGTCTAAATTGGCCCTGTGAGTGTATGCGCCCTGCGGTGTGTTGCCAACTGCCCAGGGTTGGTGCCCACCTGTGCCCGTTGTTCCCAGGATAGGCTCCGGTCCCCCCTGTGACCGCAGTTGGGATTAAATGGATGGAATATTAACTATTTTCTATAAATGCCAGTGCTAACAACTGTGCAACCCCTATGATGAAACTGATTAGTGATAATGTGACAGCAGATTATTTCTGAGAATCTCATTGCTATAAGATGACTTTTTCAAAGTTTTCCGGTAGCTAAGGTTCCCATTATGATTGGGCCTGGCTGATTATGAATCTTACGGACGCGTTGCTAATTGGCTTCGCATTTCTTCTGTGCCTGTTTTTACAAAAAGTCTATAATAACGTTAACTGGATGATGAAGAAGCTTCAGTGATATAGCATCAGATTATTCCACACTATGACCTCTCTTACAGATCGGAGGATATGTATTGAAAATGTAAGGATTCGAGAACACTACAAAATCAGATTTCTTGGGGCAAAGCAGTATAATTAGTGGTCCTTATTTTCAGTTAAATACCTGCACTCTTTGTTATAAGGAAAATACACATCTTTGCCTGGGAAATGCCTCCAACTTGCTCAGAGCAAAATGGGAATGGAAAATTTCAAATTCAACCAAATCTCCTGGAATTTTATATGCAGAAAGTATAATTCTCAATGGCATAAAAGCCAAAGTGAGGCACAGTAATAATACATTACTAACATTAATGTCTACATCTTTTTTTTTTTTTTGCACTTACAGTAATTTCTATAGTTTAACCTCACTGTATGCAGCAGATGTGCTAGTTGCAAGTCTACTACCTGTCTACTGCCAACTGACGTGCCGGGATTTGAGAGGAAACCACCAATTACCATAAAGGGAGTGATCTACCACTGACAGTCATGTTTGGTAGGTATGTAAGTAACAAGTATTCTGAATGGGGAAATGTGGTTTATTTTAGCACGGTAGAGCTCCGTGATTGGTTAAGTCACAACCAACGGTGACAGGCCCTCAAAAAGAAGAGTTACATAAAACACTTTTAGTTTAAGTCAGGCAGCATTTGAGCTAACATCTTTTCTGATTAAAGTGACCAGAGGTGAACAAAAACCATTTGTGGTACATCAGCCGTAAAATCTTTGTATATTAAAATATTTTGTATACAAAGCTTCATGTATATAAAAATGATACCATGTAATATAAGACAATAAATACATTTTCTTACATTAAACATAAGTGCTAATATTCTATGTTATTTTGTCCCTGAAATAAAATCCATATGACTGTGCTTCATTGGTACCTCATGGTACCAATATTTAAAAAAAGTCAAAAAGCATCTCTTGCTTTACCACTCCTTGGTTGATGCTCTATATGTGAGTAAGTCATATTTCCACTGACATTTGATCTTATCATTTCCACCAGTCTTCTTTCTGACAAATGAAACACGTTCTTGAGAGGATTTGTTTTAATGTTTTATGCTTGGTCCTGTTTAGAAAAGACTCTCTCTCCTTTTTTAATGCTAATTTCTGTGATAGCATCTCATTGAGCTTTGATTCTTCCTGAACTACATTAACTTTTTAGAATTAACACATGTGAGTGTTCATGCCAATTCACTAGCATTTCAAAACTAGTCACAGTTTCACTGTATGTTACCCACAACCTTTTTTGTGTAAAGAGTTTAAGCTTAACTTTGAACTCTTGTCTTCTTCCGTTTGTATGATGCAAAGTCTCCAGTGAGGTACCTTGTGCCTCCAGCTCATACTGTATAACTCTAGAAGGAAGAACAAGTTATTTGCAGGTGTCTGAATTATTATTTTTGTCAGCAATTAAAAGAATTTGACAGAAACATCGCTGCTTGAGTTTCATTTTTTTTTATATTGAGGTTAACCATGCGGTATCTACCCATGATCGTTAATTAGAATGCAGGCTTAATTAGACCTGCTCCACATGGTCTCTGGGATCCAGTTTTCCTGAGGACTGCACAAACCTGGGCTTCAGATTCACTCCCAGTAACAAGATGGGTGAAGAAACAGCTGATAATGCAAAGTCATGAGCTGAAACAGTGGGTGGAAAATTCTAATAATAATTGCAAATAAATGCAATCAGCCTGTGGTCTGATACTTCTAGGTAATATAGAAAGTATGGGGTTTCTCATAAAACAGGACCTCGAGGTTACCATACGGACATTTTCACCTGAGCTGTTTAACAGCTTTCCCAAAGGAGAGCAATGTCCATCAGAGGCAATAATACTTTCATTGGTATAACCAAAATCAGAGCAGCGGCTATCACATATTGTTTGGCCCAGATTCAGCTCTGCCCTGACAATGAGTGTTTCTTTTTTAAAGGAGTGGAAAAAAATCTTGTTATTTTTACAGTTCTATCCATCACCAGACTCCAGTCCAGTCCATTCATCAATGGCTACATTATGAAAAAAGCCCACACAGAATCATATAGGAGGGGACAGGGGTGCAGCCATCATCAAACTGTCTGCTGTAAAGAATGCAGCCTGTGAGTTTGTTAATTCACAGCTTCCCTTCCTATTGAAGCCTGTGCCCTTTGATTCCTGAATGATCTTGTAGTTTAATTTGAGTGGGCGGAGTCATTCTAATTAACCCAAAAGAGGTTTCTCACAATCATCATGTATCATGAAATTGGATTTCTACTGTAGCTGGTTTAAGGTAGTCTGGGATTAATGTAAATGATTGAAGATAAAATTGATTTAAACTGGAGTTCCTTAAATCTGACCTGAAGTTATCAGGCTAAGCAAGAATTCTGGCTTCGTGGTATAGGCCCCAGGTCCTGCTAGCGTTGTTGTTTTCTCATCAGCCCCAAATGAAAGTCCCAGGATGAGATATCATGTTTTCACTACATCGTTACACCACATTCCCAAAACCAGATCCTTCACCTTCCCTACGACTTGGATGGATCAGCGCCCAGTCCAAAGCACAGCATTTGTCATCAATAATGCAGATGTAGGATCAATCTGATAACACGCATAAACAGAGTTGGACATCATTAGCTGATTTTGCTTTGGTGGTTTCAAAGCCACCGCTCTGCAATGCCAAAGGTTGTGTCTATTTATATACTTAAAGCAATAACAGCACAACAAAATCATTAAACACAAACAGGGAAGACAACCAAGGTATACAAGGACAGGGGCAGAGTATTTTTATCTCAATACCTGCTTTTTGTCTTTATGGTTTGGAAAAAAGTGAGCTCAAGGGGAATGTCAGTGAACACATATTAAATGACGACAGGGTGAGTGACTTTGCCATTTGACTTTGGCAATAGCCTCAAACGAACACAAATGAAGAGAACATGGTGTGTTTGTTGCACTGCTGCCCTCAAACCGGAATGCAGGTGTGTTTGAGAGACAGGAATATCTGTACTCCACATTGCCACCTAGTGCTAGTTGAAGCATGTGCCCACCCTAGGCAAGCTATACCCCTGACTGCCCCCCCCCCCCCCCCCCAGACAACCTCACCAATTTCACTTTGTCTCAGACGGTGTCCTCTACATGCTATTTATGCTGGGAGGGGTAGAAGCTTGCCATGGGGAGGAGGGGGTGACGGCAACAATTTGATACCCAAAACGGCACCCTAGGCGGCAGCCTGTGTCATCTAATGGACTGACCAGCCCTGCTGCTGCCGTACTGATACAGTAGATTTAATTTCAGCCAGATAGTGGCATCCTTTCTAATGGGAAAACTAACCTTAACTAGCCTGCCCAGTTAGTCATCATGATTAAATTGCATTTGCATATCTGCCACTAATATAGAAGGAGCAGACACAGGCACATGGCCTGAAAATGAAACTCATCTTTTTGATCTTCCTGATATTTCTCAATTTAAGGTTTCAGCCCCAAGGTCTCGAGATGCATGATGGGAATTCAGATGAGGCCCTGTCAGAGAACAGGGGCATGTCATGCCAAATAAGACACGTTTAAAGCCTTGTTTCATATAAGTGAATATCATTTGCTGGACTGGTTCATGTCTGATGAAATGATCCATAGATCAGCATTAGAAGGGTTGAAGCCGACAATAAGACTGACATTGATTAATGATACATTGTTCTGTCACTCATATCCCAGATGCCATTGCCTGCTGTCATAATTACTGCTACTGTTTTCAGGGTAACATGCATCTTCTAGTAAGACACCCTTTGGAAAGATAAATATGCTCATATTTGAGTCATCACTGAAATTGTCCATTCTGACTATAAAATGAGGGGAGAAAATTGTCAATCTGTGCATCGGGGTATACAGATTTCTATGGGTTTGCTTCATCTCCCAAAAACACTAATCAGTGGGAGAGGAAATCAGTGCATCCTGGGGTGTAGGACATCTTGTAAAAATATACATGGTTTATATATCCCCAAACCAGAGTACTCTACACTGCTGCCTTGTTAGAGTATTATACACCACTAACATGTAACAGAGTTATGTACATTGCTGCTTTTTTATAAAATATTATACAGTAGTAACATGTAAAATAAGTACTGCACATCACTGCTTCATTATAGAACATTATACAACAGTACCATGTAATCAGTGCTTGAAGTGGGCCACTACTCACCAGTACACAGTACCAGCACCTCTTTGTTTTTCTCTTCAGAGTACTGGCACCACTCAGTATCCACTGGTACTGAATAACAAGGGGAGTACCAGCACCTGTTTTTCCAAACTTCAAGCATTACATATAATAGAGTAACATACATTGCTGCCTTGTTTCAGAGTATTATTGAACACTAACATGTAATAGAACACAATCCATTGCTACCTTATTATGGAGTATTATAGAACATTAACATGTAATACAGTACCATACATTACTGTCTTGTTATAGAGTATTGTACAACACTAACAGGTAATAGAGTACCCTACATTACTACCTTGTTCCAGAGTATCATACAGTAACACCATGATATAGAGAGCTGCAGTATCTGAATATAAAGCTGCAGTGCTCATGGTCTGTCCCTGCATGCGATGCACCTACTAATACTGCTTGTAAAAATAGCTTTCCACACTGGTGTCAGCTACATAAATAAATATAAATGTATCCTTCCATTGCCAGGTTGCTTTTTTTTACTGACATAACAGCAGCAACATTTTTGAGGATAATATTTTTAAAAGTACAACTAATTAAAAAATTGCAAACAGTGGTGTATTATATGAGGACTATAGAAAAGTGAAAATCTCCGTGCTAATTTTAAAATTGTGCATTTAAGACTTATAAGAAAGCTAGTTAAATAAGACATGATTCAGCAATTCATTCCTCTTTGTCAGGCGGGACAATTCATTCAACAGGGTGTAATTTATCTTGTGATGAATAGGTGTGACGTGAATCACATTAGTCACTGTCTGATGTGCTTTTAGCAGCATGGTGTGTAAACTGTAGTGTAAATGGCTTTGTTTTCATTCTATTACTGATATACTACAAACCTGGTGCTTTGTGCCACACAAATGATGCTCTTTTTGGGTGCAAGCATATCATCAATACCACAATCATCTCTCCTTGTCAGAAATTTAGCTTTGGAATTTGCATGAAGATGAATGAGAGATTTTTCATTTGAAGGCACAATGGTGTACAAATTACATAATTTAAGTCTCTTACACACATCAAATCATCATTTGTATTCATTCATGTAGTTATTGATGCATCAGAAATGTAAATTAAAGTACGATAGAAGTCACAGACCATAAATGGAATAAGAAACCAAAGAGTATTGGATCTTCAGATTGTGCTTTCAAATAAAATAAAAATGAAACGATCTGATGCAGTCACTCCACAGTGACAAAACCCTGACATATTACTGCCGCCTTAGACATGGCAGAGCAGATTTCCAGCTGGCACCATATATGCTGAATCTGACAGTAGCCCTGTGTTCCCTTCATTAAAGCTTCTCCTCAAGCTCACTCAGGATATGAGGGTAGGGTTTTGTGTGTGCATGTTTGAGTCAGATTCATACCATTTTTTCAGTCCCCACAAGGGGAAATTCAATTTTATTAAAAATTTGTGACTGTAATCAAAAAACTAAAAATAAATGCCAAAGGAGTCTTGTTTGGTTACTTATGGTCAAGGTTAGGGCTGGGTAGGGGTTAAGGTTGTCATATTTGGGATTAGGGTTTTGCCCATAGAAATGAAATTGTGGGGACGGTCCCCACAAAGATATCAGTACAGGTCTGTGTGTGTGTGTGTGTGTGTGTGTGTGTGTTTACAAAACCAGTCAGTCTGTTGGAAACGCAGTCCAGTTTGGTTCCTTATGGAAACATTGAATTTGTGTGTCATAGAGTTTATATTTTACAACTTATCATGTCTTACCTGCATGCAAATACCTTAAATACCTTAAAATGTCAATCACACACCATCATCTTAGGTGCTGAACTCAGAACTAGGAAGCACATAGAAATGACTGACACCTTAGGAAGCAATAATCATTGAAAGACAGCAACTTGGTCTCACATGCATCACTTGCAATCCCAGAGACAGCAAACGAGCAGAGCTTCAGACACAAGAAAAGTCAGAATCAAAGGAAGAAGGAGATGATGGAACCTTCCGCTTTGTGCTGCCATCTTTTCTCATACTCATCCTCTATTGTGGTGACCTTCAAGGAAAAATTTGACAATATCATAATCTTCCTATTGTGAAATATTTCACAGAATCGTAATCAGTATGCTTCAGCCAGCTTCTGCAATCCGTCTTCACAAAGCCATGAGACGGATCAAAGAAGTTCAGGGACAACAGGAGCTGAATACTATCAGGGTATTCCCATGTGACACTGGAATTTTATGCTAAAGTTATTCAAGTCACCAAAACTATACTTAAAAGTCAGTTATAGCCAGAGACCTGACAAAAAACTTCCTGTACAAGACACATATGTGGAACTGACAGATCGTTTTAGCAAACAAAACTATATGGGTATGAAATGCTCATAGTGACCACCGGTGCTCTCTATACCAGGATATGCATCACTGTGAATCAGTCAGGCTGACAGCAAAGGAACATTGTATTTAATAAATGAAATCTTTACTGTATTTAATAAGTGAATTTAAAATGAATATTAACATGATAGTCCTGAAATGTTTATTGAAATAGGGAAACATCAATACCATACTAAAATCACTCTATTCAAGCACATCTTAGCATACCTTCTTACTTCCTATAAAATGTGGTGGGTAGAATATGTACCATTTTGTACTAAAAAAGAGATGCTTCCCAACTACACATCCCCACACATGTACGATCATTAGAAAGCCCAGAATATCACTGACAATGGGGATTTAAGCCATGTTAAAAACAGTCTAAAATAACACGCAATGAACCTACGTCCCCTAAGGAGACCACACCACATCAGGAGTTTGGAGTGCTGGCCTTCTACAGAGTGCAATTTGGTTTTCAGGCTAGTTGAGAAATGCTTTTTTTTTTCTTTAATTTTTTAAATGCCCTCTCTCCTTGTCCAATCTCATTTCACTCTCTCATCTCCAGTCCACTGCATTGCAGATTTGGTCTGACTTTCCATCCCAGATTTTGCTGTGAACTTTGGCGTTTGCAAATATCATCAGAATCCACACAGCAAATAATAATAAAAAAATATATATTGCATGGTTTTAATTATCAATTAATTGTCATAAATGTTATATGTACTGGACTTGGACCATACCCATAGACATGTGTTGCTGATAAGATGATTTGTAGGATACAGAGTGAAGATGAGAAAATGTACCAAACCATGGATTGCGATCCAGATGCAGGCTGATCCGATGAGGAAGACTGAGGTGAAGAGGCTGAGACATGAAGAAGAAACAGACAGCTCAGACCATGCTGATGCGGACTGTTTATCTCAGGATGTTTTCATGGATACAGATGAAGATGCAGCAGGCCACTCTCCACTTTGTCAAAACTATTATAAACATAATAACATAAATTTAGCAGATTAACAGATCAGGATAATGCAAGTAGCAGGAAAGTAGTAGAGATTCATTGTTTGATTTAATCTTTTTATGGGATATAAAAAAATGAAAAGGACATGTGTTATCCTTTAATATTATTTTTGGAGTATTGTTTTACTTTTGTACATACTTCTTTTTCTATTAATGAATAATTAAGGCCAGTTCTTCAGGCACCTTCTGATGTTGATGACCCTGCACTGACAACTGGAGTCCAATTCAGTATCTTCAGCAATTTATTTATGACAATGATTCTGAGGACATGCCAGGATTCATAAATCAATGTGAGACGCACCAACGACGCACCAAATGTAAAATGTTCCTCTGTATCCCCAAAAGTGGAAATTGTTTTAAGAAGACATTCTGCTTTAAATATACTGAAGCTTTCATTTTAAAATTATATTTAGTTCATTCAAAAACAAATACAAAAGATTTCCATTAAAACATATTTTCATGCAATTAATTTTAAAGTCCACAAAAGTGCACATTTAATGAAAATTAAAGAGAACATGTTCACGATAATTTTAACACTCCTATTTGATCTGAAAACTTTAACAAAACTTCCAAAATCCAAAAACATTTATTTTGCTCTGGTCCCGGGAGGATACATATCTGATGATTATATCTGACAGGCTGCCACTGCGTTTCAGAAGCTTCTGAGGAATGTTCAAGCTGTGATCCTGCAGCTGACGTGCCAAAAGCATCAGTGGCATTTAGAAATGTAGAGATTCTGAGCCCAGTTTTCTTGCAATTCACCCTCAATCAATCTCTTTCTTTTTCCCCACAGTGGTAAGTCCCTCTTGCTTGTGACTGGAGTCCCATGGGTGTCTGGACAGCAGGTCATCCGTTGTGTCCAATGATCAGGAATGGCCATGAGGTCTGGCTCGCTTGGACTCAGGTAGTTGTAGATTACTGCTGAGGTCACACTCAATGAAGTCCGGGTCAGCAGACTGCCTATCCTATGAAACTCAGCTTTGGAATGGAAGCTGAAGATAGTGGGGCACCTGTGGAAGAGACTCACCATTGCATCTGTGGGACTGCAGAAGGTCTGGGTCCCGCCACGGAAATACTGGAAGTTCAGTCTAATGGTAACCCATGTTCAAAGTCCTCTCATGCGAGTGGTGACATGAGAGAAGTTTTATCAGGGTTATTAAGCATGAGAAGAACACAAAACTAAAGGCCCAGCTAGTTTCCTTTGAGGGGGAATGACCTGACCGTTTCATGTAAAACCACTGATGCCTAACCGAACTCCTCAGCGGACGCAAAGATTTGTCCTTTCGTTCATGGGATATTTGTATTTCCTCTCAGGCCTGCGATCTGTGCCTACTCATTTTGAGGGGGTTTTCCAAGGAGTACATCCGATTACAGCCGCAAACGACGCATCTTTCAGAGATAAGGCCAACATGAAACATTCACAAGGAGCAAAAATTACAGTCACGGCTATAAACTCCACTCTTTAAATGCTGTATGCAATAGAACACCCTCCAAGCCCTGTAAGGCTAGTATACAATTACCAATATTTCTGTATGCAGGGAGGGGAAAATGACCCCATTGTTACACCCCAGGGGTAAGATTGTTCAGAGCGGTGCTAAGTCCTGCCTTTTTCAAGATGCAGGGAGGGGGGAACGACCTCGTTCTTTCATCCCTGAGGTCATTTTGCTGATAGCACTGCTAATCCCTGTCTGTTTCCAGCTGCCAGAACAGCCTTAATTATTCAACATCCCAGGGAGATGGCCGTTATAATACTTAAAGTTACATTTCTAGCCAGGCTCTGTGCTCTTCACATAGTCATGTGAGCAGAAGCCGTGACACATGCACATGCGTGTGAGGATTCCTCAGTTGTCCCATTCCCATAGCTGAGAAGATCCCCCCCCCCATCCTCCCGGTGTGTCTTTTTTGTATTTTCTATCAGTTCTTTAATCCATCTATCTATTTTCCATAACTACTTATCTAGGACTTGACCATACTGGTCAAGTCTGGATTACAAGGTAGGGGAACCCAGGAATAAAATGCTAGTTTATCATAGGACACGTGTTCAGAATTACTCACAAACAGACTTCATGAAGAGCGTTGTTTCTCCTAACTGCAGCTCCAGGAGATGCTCTAGTTCTATATGCCAATGGTTCTCAGTCCTTTTCCTGGCTCCCCCCCTGCCAGAATGTTTTCATTCCAACCCCACCTTAATCAGGCTCAGATGGTCCTTAATAGGCTAATAATGAATGTGGCAGGTTGAAAGCAATGTGGGTTGGAATGAAAACATTCTAGCAGGGGGTCCTCCAGGAACAGGACTGAGAAGCGCTGCCATATGCAGAGCCATGGGTGAAAAGCAACTCCACGGCCCCCTGGAGTTACCAGCCTCCAAGCCGCCATTTTCTGCATTTTACCATCACTAAATAAAATATGTTTTTGAAAGAACAACAGAAGCGCAAATTTATCAGAATATTTCTTTGAAATGCCAAACATTTCTGTTGTTTATCCCTGTTTATTTAATTTTACACTGACTAATCCAGACAAAGCATGCTATTTGGGATTATATTTTACTTGCAAATCTCCTTAAACGTGTGCTAATTTTGGAATTCAGATGCAGAAGCTTAACGTGTGTTTTTAAGAAGTGTTGCAGTGTGACAGATTTCACCAGGAGAACAGCAGAATAATCATTAGAGTCCACACACCTCTGATCAGCCTTCCTATTTCCTTGTCTGAGAACAGGCTGAAGGAAATCAGCTTGCGCTCTGATATTCAAATGTGACAAGTCATGCAGGGCGGGGCTGACGGGCCGGGCAGACTGACAGGCTGAAACGCCATTACAGCACCAGCACCTTTCAAATACGGCTTCCGCAGCACAGGTTTATACCGTCATTTACCGTGGAAGCTGAGAGTATAAAGAAACCAGGAAGAGAAATAGAACAGCCTTTATTTAATTTCCCATGGGGGGGATTTGTCAAGGTGCAGTCTAGGAACTTCCCATTTGCTCAGGTATATATCTTAGAATTGAATTTAGCATTATACCAATATCAGATAAGTGAATTGACAGAGTGGACAGGAAAAAATAAAGATAATTTATAAGTCAAATCACATTAAAAGTATAATTGCAATATTAATACACATGCATCATAAATGAATTCATGTAACATTATTTCAAAGACTCTGTTAACCTTCAATGGACAGAATTAAGATATGTTTATATTACAAAAATTTTTTTATACCTGCCCAGTAAAGTCTAATGAAAATGTGAGACCCAGACAGCCTGAGAACGTGACCTGATCTCCAGCAGCCGTCACCTCTCAAGCTGAGCTTTTATCCAGAATTACATTAGTGTAAATAAATTATCCAGCTCTGATGATGTGCCATGACACTCAAATGGCTGTAACCAGCTTAACCCAGATACATGTTCGATCAGATGGTCAAGCCTTAAATTTACCTTTCTTTTAAATCTATGCGCATTCTGGTTCATACCATTTCTGCTGCATGACGGGATTGCACAATTCACCTGCCATGGTGCTAAATCAAGCTGATTTGACAACTTTGACTTTCAGTTTCTTAACAGCAACTGTGGCTGTCTTTAATCTATAGCAAATCACTCAGCTTTTATAGGTTTTAAATGCAGTTGGGGAAAAAATTAAGAGACCACTCTATATTTATAAACAAATCTGCATTTTTAAATTGTTTTATTGTGTTTCTGCAGGCAGAAGGCTACGCTGAGCAGCAGGTTGCATCCAGGTTCAAAATTTCTAAGACAGCAGGACAGAAGAATAAGATGAAGTGGGAGACAGTAGGAACGACCAGAAACCAGCCAGGTAAAGGGCGGAAGCAACTTTCTAATGCCAGAGATGACCGTTAACATATCCGACAGTTTCTCAGGAATCGGAGGACAACATCAAGTGACCTTCAAAAGAAATGGGAGACATTAAGTGCAGGTGTGAAGCCCTTCATTAAAGAGCAACAGAGAAGAACCATGCTGCAGTTTGCAAAATAAGTATATATATTATTCACAGACGCACATCCATAAATGAGTGAAAAATGAGTGAAACAAAAAATTGTGCCATGGTCTCTTAATTTTTCCCAAGGCTGTACAGACGCTCCTCTACTTATGAATGAGATACATTCCGAACGGCTGTTCGCAACTTGAAATGTTCGTAAGTCGTTATTCAACATCATTTTAAGGGTATATGCAAGTACTAAGATCTAGGACGCTGGGAGTACGCACGCTACGCTGCTGTGTGGCAGGAGTAGCAGCCAGAAGTCGTACTAGGTGGAATTGGCACCTTTCAAAAATTATGTTGCGGACAGGAAACGGGAGCCCAACAAACACAATTTGGACTTACAGTCCTCTTCGTTCGTATGTCTGAAAGTTTGTGAGTAGAGGAGCGTCTGTATTTCGGGGAAGGATGTTTAGCTCTGTGCAAAACCACGTGGCTAATGCAATTTAACAGGCTGGCGAAGCATCCAAACCTACTAGGTTCTGTCCGTGTTAAAGGTCACGGCTGATGGTTGTGAGTCCCTCTAAAAGGACCCTGCTAGCATATTATGAGAGTACCGACTGAAAGTACCACCAGAGTGTGGTGCAATTGGTGGCTTCCATTCACAAACAGCAATAGGAATCTGTTATCTCCTCTTCCCACCCAGGCCATAGAGGTATCCAGTCTGTTTGTTTGGTGTGACAGCTCACCCACCCCCTTCCTCTCATAGATCAAACCACAGTAGGGCTGTTTTATTCAGACTGAGAAATGTTCCTTCCTAACACAACAAAGGTACAACCCCCCCCCCCCATTAACACCTTGCATGTCTTCCTTCTTCTCAGCATGGGCTAAATTTGGATTTCCACGTAGAAGGCCTCTCATCCGGCTTCCTGAAAAGATCAGCCGTTACCGTGGAAGAACACATGCGTCTCCCAGTTCTGCTGCCAGCTACACCATTTGCCAGCACAGCTGATATCATCTTTCATGATTTACTTCTAGGAGAGGCTGCCGTGAAGCTGGCCTGTCTACCCGCTGATGTGGGGAAAAGCCAAGGGCAACTGGAAATGTGTCTGATCTCACCACAGTGTCACTCACAGTTAGGTGATAAGATTGAAAAACTACTTAAGGTTGGAATAACATAATCAACGTTCAGAACAAAGCGCTACCGTAACATCACACTGCAGTTATACGTCAATCATTATTTATTATATAAAACCAAAAATACAGCGACTACAGCTTCTCATGGGAATAAACACCCATGACAAGATCACCTGTTATGCTGCAATCTGTGCTTTAAAAGACAGAAGGGGCGGAGTAAGTGGGTGGCACAGAACCAGCATGGGCTGGGTTTCAGTGTGTTGCTATGGTGAGGGATTGCAGGTTTGTGCCCAATGACGCCTTAGCTAACAAAACCCAGCTGGTCCTAATCAAACTGATTAATCTGTTATGTGCAAGTAGGGCCAGCTCAGTTGATTTAAGGGTGGGAAGGTATAGTAAGGTAGAGCTTGTGGTCTGGAAGAGTGGAGGGTTCCTATTAGAGTTCTTTTAAACTGATATTACAAACAAAAACAGAAAAAGGAAAATTAAGTTTGATTTTTGAATGGACCTGCGGAAGCCTAGTAATTCACAGAAAGGTGGGACTCTCTGCAAATCAAGCAGGGCCCTTGGCAGACAGCAACATCAAAGTGATTTTACTGTACCTCATAAAGGCTTCCGGACACTTCTATAGAGGCATTTTCCATTCACTGAAGGTAATGTAGTAAATTGATCTCTTGTTTGAGGGTGCTGCCCATAAAAAGGATTTCCTCATTAGAGAGCTTCATCTCTATCCTTTGAGGTTCTGTAGCCTCTGCTGGGAGAAGGCATGCTTTAGTGTAATACAGAGAGAAGTCCTCTTGGCTTCAGTATAGGCAGCTGCTGCCATCCTCAGCGTCAGTAAACAAAGTCAAAGATACCATGTAACACATCAAAAACCAAAAGTAATCGATGCAACAATGAGGGTTTGCAGATTGCAGAGCTTGAGGGCTAAATTCACCACAGGCCTGGTGTAAGGCTACATTTGCTAATGTTTAGTGTCAGGTTTTCACTGTTTGTTATGGTGTTTACAAAATGTTCTCCTGGAGTCTCCATATAGTGTGTTCGATGCACCTGGAGGAGGTCCCATGAATGAGGTTATAGTGTGTGAGATGCACCTGGAGGAGGTCCCATGAATGAGGTTATAGTGTGCGAGACGCACCTGGAGGAGGTCCCATGAATGAGGTTATAGTGTGCGAGACGCACCTGGAGGAGGTCCCATGAATGAGGTTATAGTGTGCGAGACGCACCTGGAGGAGGTCCCATGAATGAGGTTATAGTGTGCGAGACGCACCTGGAGGAGGTCCCATGAATGAGGTTATAGTGTGCGAGACGCACCTGGAGGAGGTCCCATGAATGAGGTTATAGTGTGTGAGACGCACCTGGAGGAGGTCCCATGAATGAGGTTATAGTGTGCGAGACGCAACTGGAGGAGGTCCCATGAATGAGGTTATAGTGTGCGAGACGCACCTGGAGGAGGTCCCATGAATGAGGTTATAGTGTGCGAGACGCAACTGGAGGAGGTCCCATGAATGAGGTTATAGTGTGCGAGACGCACCTGGAGGAGGTCCCATGAATGAGGTTATAGTGTGCGAGACGCAACTGGAGGAGGTCCCATGAATGAGGTTATAGTGTGCGAGACGCAACTGGAGGAGGTCCCATGAATGAGGTTATAGTGTGCGAGACGCAACTGGAGGAGGTCCCATGAATGAGGTTATAGTGTGCGAGACGCACCTGGAGGAGGTCCCATGAATGAGGTTATAGTGTGTGAGACGCAACTGGAGGAGGTCCCATGAATGAGGTTATAGTGTGCGCGACGCACCTGGAGGAGGTCCCATGAATGAGGTTATAGTGTGTGTGACGCACCTGGAGGAGGTCCCATGAATGAGTTTATAGTGTGTTAGATGCACCTGGAGGAGGTCCCATGAATGAGGTTATAGTGTGGGAGACGCACCTGGAGGAGGTCCCATGAATGAGGTTATAGTGTGTGAGACGCACCTGGAGGAGGTCCCATGAATGAGGTTATAGTGTGTGTGACGCACCTGGAGGAGGTCCCATGAATGAGGTTATAGTGTGCGAGACGCACCTGGAGGAGGTCCCATGAATGAGGTTATAGTGTGTGTGACGCACCTGGAGGAGTATTTAAATAGTAATATAATGCTTTGGATGTTAAGGTTTATGATTATTTTGTGATCTAAAACAAGCCACAATAGAGCAGGTAAAGGAGGCCAGCCCCAAAAGTACTTGACCTGTTTTTCTATGGGTTTAAAACCATGAGAAGTATAGCCTTTGTGTATGTGACCTGCTTTCCCATCCTGTAGATCAGACTGATACAGTGGGGGTGTTATTGCAGGCTGTGCTGAGGTGTTACTGAGCTGAGGAGCTGGGGGTGAAGTGAGGCCTGGGCCAGTGTGAGGGACCAAACAGTAAGGCAACACAAACACAGGAGCTTAACTAAAGAAATAGGGCTTTATTGATCCCCAAAATACAGACAGTAACAAAACTCAAGACCTTAATAACGGGGCCCATAAAAGAGGTCAACAAAAAACAAATATAACTTAATATTATAAAGCAAAGTATTAACTGAAACAAACTGACCTTCCTATTAGGAGATATGAGGGAACATATATAGTGGTTTGGCCAAACCAATTAACACACAAAAGGGGTAAACCAAATGAATGCTATATATAACTAAAAAAAAAAAAGCAAAACACAGCTAAACCCCGACTCCCCCCTCTTGCCATGGCAGCATATGGTTCACTCCTGCTCCAGGGGTCGTACTTTTAAGAGTCCTCTGCCCTCAGCCACACCTTTACACTGACTAAGAAAAGACCATCCCCCACAACCAAAATACAGTAACTGCAAAACCAAAAGATTAATTTAGGCAAACACTGCACACAAGCATACAATATCAAAATACAGTATGTACACTGCACCTAACACAAGAGGCAAAGCACATCAACTAAGAACTATAAATTGTTACTGTAAATAAAGCAGTTTGGTTAGAAAAAGCATACAAAGTAATCAACTAAGGATGTAAGAATGTTTAAGGTCTTACTGCGTGGCTGTAGCCATCACAGCCGGTCATATAACCAGTACATCTGCATTTGATATAACCAGTATGAGGAGTATCTCTGCCTCCATCCACAGGAGGAAGATTCCAAGATAATGACTAGGGAAGGTCAATTTTAATTACCAAACCCAGTTTTAATTACACATGTGAGTGCTGTTACGCTCAGAGACCACTTTCAATGCCCGCAGGGGCATATGTCTAATCTACACTGAACTGGACCCAGATCAAAACAGACCATTGTCTGTGGTTTTGGAGTGGGATTCAGTCATTCAGTCATGTGATTCTCTCAATGTTTCAGGCATTTTATATATATACACACACACACACACACACACACACACACAGTGTGTGTATATAAATAAATAATAAAGGGCAAGGCTTTAACTTGTCAGGAGTAGATCTGAAAGATGTGCTTTGTCCCAGCAATCTGGTGCTTTTTACAAGGCAAACCGTGACATTTCTCTATTTCTGTGGACTGCGCTACAATTTCTAGGCATTTCAAGATGCCGCCCCCCCCCCCCCCACAAAACATAAAACAACCACTGCGCTTTCATGTACTTCACTCCCACCTGTGTTCACCCCAATCGGTACAATATAAACTCTTTTTACAGCGTCCGGATCTGTCAAACCGAAGTCACCTAAAAGGGACAAAAATATACCTCTGGCCATCCTGGCAGAAACTGCCATAAAGTAACTGCTGCATTAACTGGCAAGCTTTTCCAGATGGTGGGGGGTGTCTTTCGGGGAGAGGCCACTGTGTTAATAAACAAGGTCAGGTGTGAGCACTGAGGAAACTGTTCTGCTGGACGTCTGATGGACAGCCATGATTGAGACTGAAAATTGTGACCTTACTGGAACAAAGACCACACATCATGAAAGAACGGCCATCCCCAGAGCCTGTCTTTGAGATGCCCCTCATTCTTTTGCAGGTTTTCTCAACAAGGCAAGGTTTTAACTCCTTAATTTGGCTGGTTCAGAACCTGTTTGTACGATAGATTCAGTTGTACTATTTTTTTTTGCAAGGTTATGATGCGGAGTATTTGAAACAGTTACCCGATGACCCGATGTCCAGTCCCCTAAAAACTACATCAAAATATCCATAATAATACCCATTTTTTGAACTGTCAAGGCACTTATAGACACGATAAATACCACAAAAAAATCGATGTGGGGAGTTCAGATTCAGTTCATTTCTGCCCACAGAGAGTTATGAGGGATTTATGAGCAGTGAGCTATTCCTGTTTATAGCAGGAACCCCATCTGACACATGGGGGGTGAAAACACCATTTAACAAGGAAGAGATGTCCCGCACTTGGCATGTAGCAGACTCAGCCCTGAGACACATCATAAGGATTCAGTGGGAATCCATCACACAGCCCATCCCAGTGTGCCAGGTGACTGTCTGCTGTGGGAAACAGAGCCAGCTAAACATACAAACCACAACCAGGAGATGCAAGCTGATTTATCTTTATTAATTAATAATGGCATTTGTATATATATACACAGACCACCAGTATTTGCAAGAAGAGAGGGATAAACGGCTTTTCAAACCCTTTCAAGTTAATGAAAGAACAGAGCAATGTTTTTTTTGGGGGGTGGGGGGGATTTCATAGTCATTGATGCATAGATATTTTTTGTTAGAATACTCTGAATACATATAAAATTAATATATACTATAATAAATTCTTTATTCATCCCCCCCATTTGCAGTAATAGGAACAAATCAAGCAGATTTTCAACATTTTAGATTTAATACAATGAGCATTTTAAGGCTTCAATGTCTGGTGTGGAGATTACTGTGGGGGCTTTTTCCTAGAGTTTGTGGTGATCTAAACTGAGATCTTTGTACAGCTCCAGGGTTTCAATGGAAAATTACAGGCTTATTATCAGTGAGACATCACTCAGGGAGAAGATTAACACTCTACAGTTGTGGATTAGTAGTAGAAAATGAAATATTTAATTTCAATTAGGTTGAATAACTTGAATTGAAAAAAGACAGTCAGAGGAAAAAATGCAAAAAAAAAAAAAAGATTATTCTCCTTGGATGTACTTTTGGAAATATGCTGATACATGTCATTCGAGACCAAAATGTAGGCTTACCCATTTTAAAACTGTTCATGAAAACAAATCGGGATTCACAGCTAATGAATGGATGATTTTGTGTTACTGAGCAAGATTCTGGATGGAACCATTTTACTAAAAAGCCTTGGTCTGAGGGTAGGGTTATATATACTCTGTGATACATGATCTGATACACATCACTTTCAATAAAAGTATTAACTAGGCAATTAAATAAAACTGAAACCACAAGTATCTTATAATCACAAGTCATGCTGATGCAGAGGGCATCAGAGATGCGTGAATACTTCCAATGCAGCATAACGCAGTCAGGAATGGCTTATTCATGTTCCCAAGTAAAGAGACTCAAGAGAATAGACTGAAGTGCTCTTTCCAAAAATATTCTTACACGTCTGGTCAAACTGCCAGATGGTTTTAGTTAGTCGGAGTCCTAACTGCCTGGCTGTCAACAAACTGATTATATTTTGCAGGGAAACTGGTTTAGATACTTTGGTATCTAAGATGGTGAGGAGAATGTGTCTGAATTAGTGAACATTGATTGGCTGCTCCACTTCTGATACATGTGAACTGTTTTTTAGCAGCTTGTGTGTATGTGTGTGTAGAGGCGTGAAGCTGCTTCCGACTGATAAAGCCCAACCTTCTGTTCCCTAACAGCAAATTTCATTCCGCATCTGCATTTGCAAACAAGAAAAAAAAAAATAATGAAATGTCTCCAGTATTTTACTTGCCCTTTTCACCTCATATGTTAAATCTGAACTTTATTACAGTTAAATATAACCACCAATGCCAAAAATCATCTCATAATTTTCCAATAATGGTTCACCTTTAGCAGAAGAAATCTTTGCAGTCTGGCCCCACTGAAGATTAATGAGTAAGATCTCTACCCTATGAAATGTTAATGAGTAAAAATTCTCCAGTCTATGAGTGGTCATGATTTCCACCCTAAAAAGACATGTGTTCACGGGAAGAGTAATGTCCTCTGACATTGTATGCCTCACCAACAATCAGTCCTATCTGTGCCATAATGGTATTACTCAAAACAATTATTTATGATTGGGAGATCAAGTACAGACAGGTACGCTTCTCATCTGCCTTCCTCTTATAATATTTAATAATTAATAACTTCACCATAAGTCATGCTTACTAATTTCATCTGACAGATGAACAAGACACGTATGTTGATAATTCTAGTATTTTTAGCCCTCTTGTACCATTGAAACAGGTCTAAATCACCCTAGCAGTGCTCTTGATAGAGTCAGTCTTTTTCACGTTACTTGGATCATAAACATTAAGGGAATGTGTGAGCCATCTTTAGTGCATGCGTAAACAGACTCTTATCCAAACTGTACCCTTATCTGGGTATATTGATATTTATGAGCAGTTAAACAGCAAGGAGCAATTTAACAACATCCATCACTTTTATCTGGATATTACTATCCATATGGATATCCATTCATATGCAGTGCAGAAGCCTAAAATGCATCTGATTTCATTATGCAGTATTATATCTCCTGCTGAGCTCTCTATTCCCATTGCCATCAGACTGGTTTCTCCTACTGAGCTCTTTCTTTACCCAGCACTTAGGGACTGATGTTTCCCATCTATGTCTCTCTACCCACTACTCGATAGATGACCTCTCCTCTCTTTTGATAAAAGTATTGACCTCTTCCAGGCCAATTCCACATGTTTATTGTACAAGGGGGTGATTTTCCTCTAGTTTGGTCAAAGACAAAAATACTAGTTTGGGCAAAAATATGCAGAATGTCATTCTGTGGTGTGAGGATATCAAAGGAATGAAAATCTATGACAAGAAGTAAGCACAATTCCTTATAGCCCTTGGGTATGACAATTACATTTATAGCTTACTGTCCCAGCGACTACCGCTTGACGTCCCCATAACCTGACAGAAGACAGAGAGGTCAATGCTGACATCTGCTGGTCGTAAGAAGAATGCTGTAACGCGAGTATAGTTACCTGTTCAAAGGCAATATCCGCGGAAGGATCACCTCACAGGAACACAATGCCAACCATAAAATGACCATTAAATCATTAAAACAACTCCATCTTGAAAACCATTACATAAATGACAATTTGTTATTTTTATTTTATTATTAAAGCTGTTTATTGTATGAACTGAGGATGGATGGATGGATGATGGATGGATGGATGGGTATTCTCAAGCATGCAAGCAAACCTAATTAGCAACCCCTTTCATAAAGTATGGGTAGTGGTAAGTAACATAACAATCCCTGAAGCATATAAACATGGTAAACATGTTTGGCGCATATATTTTGACTACAAATACAACAAATTTGCAAAAGCACGTAAACCACACTATAATCCCGTTTTAAAGGGAAATGCACCTTATGTACAATCATGGCCAAAACTATTGGCACTCCTGGAATTTTTCCAGAAAATGCACCATTTTGCCCAGAAAATTGTATCAATTACAAATGTTTTGGTATACACATGTTTATTTCCTTTACGTGCATTGGAACAGTACAAAAAAACTGAGAACAAAAAACAAATTTGGCATAATTTCACACAAAACTCAAAAACTGGGCTGGATTATTATTGGCACCCTCAACTTAATATTTGGTTGCACACCCTTTGGAAAAAATAACTGAAATCAATCGCTTCCTATAACCATCAACAAGCTTGTTATACCTCTCAACTGGAATTTTCAACCACTCTTCTTTTGCAAACTGCTCAAGGTCTCTCAGATTTGAAGGGTGCCTTCTCCCAACAGCAATTTTGAGATCTCTCCACAAGTGTTCAATCGGATTTAGATCCAGACTCATTGCTGACCACTTCAGAACTCTCCAGCGCTTTGTCTTCAACCATTTCTGGGAGCTTTTAGAGGTATGTTTGGGGTCATTGTCCTGCTGGAACACCCCATGACCTCTGACGCAGACCCAGCTTTCTGACACTGGGCCCTACATTGCGCCCCAAAATCTTTTGGTAGTCTTCAGATTTCATGATGCCTTGCACACAGTCAAGGCCTCCAGTGCCAGAGGCAGCAAAACATCCCCAAAATATCTTAGAACCTCCACCATGTTTGACTGTAGGTACCGTGTTCTTTTCTTCGTAGGCCTCATTCCACTTTCTGCAAACAGTAGAATGATGAGCTTTACCAAAAAGCTCTACCTTGGTCTCATCTGTCCACAAGACGTTCTCCCAGAAGGATTCTGGCTTCCTCAAGTACATTCTGGCAAACTCCAGTCTGGCTTTTTTATGTTTTTGTGTCAGCAGTGGGGTCCTCCTGGGTCTCCTGCCATAGTGTTTCATTTCGTTCAGATGTTGATGGATAGTTCATGCTGACACTGTTGCACCCTGAGTCTGCAGAACAGCTTAGAAGTTGATTGGGGCTGTTTATCCACCATTCAGACTATCCTTCGTTGCAGTCTTTTATCAGTTTTTGTCTTCCGTCCACGTCCAGGGAGATTAGCTACAGTGCCATGTGTTGTGAACTTCTTGGTTATGTTGCGCACAGTGGACAAAGGAACATGAAAATCTCTGGAGATGGATTTGTTGTCTTGAGATTGTTGATATTTTTCCCGAATTTTTGTTCTCAAGTCCTCAGACAATTCTCTGCTCTTCTTTCTGTTCTCCATGCTTAGTGTGGCACACACAGACACAACATTGCCAGCACCTGTTTCTTGCCACATTCATATGCTTGAAATAAAATGATTTACCCATAATTTTGAAAAGGTGCCAATAATTTTGTCTGGCCCATTTTTGGATTTCTGTGTGAAATTATGTCAAATTTGGCTTTTTTCTCTGTTTTTTTTTTGTGTTGATCCAATGCATATAAAGGAAATAATCATGTGTATACCAAAACATTTGTAATTGTAACAATTTTCTGTGAGAAATGGTGCATTTTCTGGAAAACTTCTAGGGGTGCCGATAATTTCAGCCATGACTGTATACGTATTATATAACGTTATAAAAAAAAACTGCATGTTAGTCTACATATCCCTTACTAAAGTCATCATACAGTACACAGAACGACAACCGATTTTCTTAATAATTCACATTTATGCCTTTATGTTAAATCAATTAATTGAATTGTAGTCTATGATTTTTGTACGAGAGTAGAACAGATGCAAATTTTTCTGTAATATAATTGTTTTCTCCTCTGTGACGCCTCATTATCCAAATTAAGTACTCCGATCACTAATTATTCTGATATGCAAATTTGTGGATCAACCAACATAACTCTCAAATACACCACTCTTACATGCGTCATTATTATATGCTACTTAAAAGTTTCATGGTAAATTCAAGCAGCTTACCCACCGAAGCTAGGCCTATTTAGGCCTATTTAATTATCACCAGCTGAATGATGACTTCACTGTCTGTGGTTCATCAGGATAAACAGTTGTTTTTATTGATTAAAAAAAACAATATATGCCTCGGTCATTCGAAAGATATTTGTGCAGCTATGTGAAAAGCTTGTGTACAGACATCACGGTGCGTCAGGCAAGCACACCGAAAGGGCAAAGGATGACAAGCAGTTTATCAAAGAGAGCAGATAGATGCAGGTGGCCATGTGAGGTTGAACATGTGACCTTATTGTGTCAATCAGCATGTTGGATCACACTGAATAACAAAGTGAGATCAGTAACGTACTGATTCACACAGCAAAAACAGCAGCATGGAGAATACATCAATAAAATACTGAACTGCACAATAAAATGAGTAACGTCCTAAATAATCAAAATCAATAAGCCTAACATCGCCTGTAATGATATTATGTGATTACCGGGAAACATCATTATAAAAATCATTACAGTAATGACTCGCACAGTAAAATCAACAACGTAGCTCACCAAAGCACAAAATCAGTATCGTACTGCCCATCATATGATAAGTGTATATGACATTAAGATCTGAATATTCAGTTCTGTTAACTGCCACATAACTAGGTTGGTGGTGTGGTGTGGACAGGTGTGGACAGGAGTCCAGCGTGTCCTGGGTCTTCCCCGGGGCCTCCTCCCAGTGGGACATGCCCAGAATACCTCACCAGGGAGGCGTCCAGGAGGCATCCTGACCAGATGCCCGAGCCAGCTCATCTGGCTCCTCTTGATGCGGAGGAGCAGCGGCTCTACTCTGAGTCCCTCCCGAATGACCGAGCTTCTCACCCTATCTCTTATCATGGTGGAGGGGTTTGCGTGTTCCAATGATCCCAGGAGCTAAGTTGCCCGGGGCTTTATGCCCCTGGTAGGGTCACCCAAGGCAAACAGGTCTTGGGTGAGGAACCAGACGAAGTGCGGCTCACGAGACCCCTTATGATGAGTAAAAACATAGATTTGCGTTTTCCCTCGCCCAGACACGGGTCACCACCCCCCTCTGGAGCCAGGCTTGGGGGTGCGGCTCGATGGCGAGCGCCTGGTGGCCAGGCCTGCACCCGTGGGGCCTGGTCGGGCACAGCCCGAAGGAGGCACGTGGGTCCCCCCTCCAATGGGCTCACCACCTGTAGGAGGGGCCAAAGGGGTCGGGTGCAGTGTGAGTTGGGCAGTGGCCAAAGGTGGGGACCTTGGCGGTCCGATCCTCGGCTGTAGAAGCTAGCTCTAGGGACATGGGATGTCACATATGTTATGTAAATTTTACAAGCGCCTAATACAGTGGCACACTTACACCGCAAAAGTTCCTGGTTTGATTCCCATAGCCAACAGGGAACCTTCTGGCTTAAGTTCACGTGTCATTCTTACTATATAATGTTATTCTGTATTATTTGATCTCCATAAAATATTTTCAAGCACATCCTTGTGAAATGCTCTGCACAAATAACGGTATATTGTCTTTGCTTTTTACTAATAAACTTTCAAAGTAGACTGTGACTAAACAAAATATAAAAATATCTTCCTGTTCATATTATTTTAACGGATTTTTTTCAATTTCAGTCATTGCATTTCATGTTTGACCTTTGAAATATGGGTACGCTTTTATTTTAATTATTTTGGAATTAATTGGAATGCAGAGACGTGATTGTATAGGCTTTATTATATTTATTACATGACATGAGTAGTGAGAGCGCGGAATTTCGTCCGATGGAACGATCTTTGGGGAATCTGTTCCCACACGTCGGACGTTCTTTGAAACAACGCTTGAAACAAAGCGAGACAGTGAACCTGGTCTGGAGTAGACTTGTTAATTCGCTTAATTTACCATGGTAGCTCAGCAGGGATTCATTTAAGACACGTTGATGAAACGGAACTCCCAATTAAATAAGCTTGACTTGTCGAAATAAGTCAGAGTTTCCCTTAATCCTGCTTCGTGTAACACCCCCCTGGCCACATTATTAATTAAATCCCCAAAACACGTGTCCCATACCTGAGGTTTCGCATTATTGCCGGAAGGTGTCGCTGTCGCCGGCTCCCACCACTTGGGTTTCTCCTCCATTTACCATAGGTAGGGGTTGATTAAAGTGAGGATCCGGGCTTGAATGACTTGTGAGCGCGGCGGAGCCATGGCGGACACGATGGGTGGAGAGGACCGTAGCGTCGATCGTGGCCTGGGTAACATTACGCGAGCTATTGCTGCCTGGTCAATTTCGCAATACGCAAAAGTTTTGCTTTCTTTTTGTACTGTCTATTATACAGACCGTTATGTTCGATAAAAGATTGGTTAGTATGTAGTTTTAGGTCAGCTGCGGTCGGATAGTAAAATATTACAAGAATTCCGAGTACAAGTAACCAAGTTGTACTGATAATTTTGAAGCAACATAGGGCAGAAGCACACGCAATTGTGGTACCGGGGATTTCACTTCAAACGGACCTCCAGCAGTCATGCAATATGTGCCCTTTCAGACGATGAAGAAGAGCTGGCAGATGATGAAGGCAGAGATGCAGAGATGCCGAACATCAGCTTTGACCCCAGTCTGCCCATGTCCCATGCGGTAAGGGTGCTTTTCATTTCCAGTTTCAATCGTGCTTCTTTTGGCATGGAAATGAGCAGCTGCATTAGCAAAGCAACCTGTGCTATCAAAGAACAAAGATCCCATTCTGTTACCACAATAGTTAATACAACACAAAGTGCATGAGAAGGACAAAAACAAGTACAAAAACAGATATCAATACACACAGTGGTAGATAGCTCAGGTCCAGAAAGTAAAAATCCAGACCAAGATTTTGTTTCAACCAATCAGTTGAGCATTCAGTGTCTTTATGCTCAACTGGTTAGTTGAAAGAAAACCTTGGCCTGGATTTTTACTCTCTGAACCTGAACTGGCCACCTCTAGATGCATAAATAAATTTATTAAAACAGTCCTGAAGCCTTGAAAACCGTAACTTGAAATTATTCTCTAGTTGGGGAAAAAAAGGCTTGGTGGTTTGGAAAATCTGGAGAATCAGAGAACACGATGGTGACAGTCCTGCCCTCTGTCTAAATGGGAGTGGGCTGTGAGAGGCAGGCAGCGCAGTGCATAATAGGCTCCAGGAGGTCTGAGCTAAGTAACAACCTAAAGGTGTCTGTGATACATGATGTTAAAACACCAGCCTGTAATCCTTAGGGGCACTAAGTCGCCCCTCCTTAGGTATTGGTGCTATGTGTGGTGTGGGGGGTGGAATAGGCAGCAGGGGGCCGACCGGGCCGTGAGCTGGGGGTGCTGTGGAAGGGCTGCATAGGCACATCAGTGTTAGATGTGTTGGAGAACAAATTTAACACTCTGGCCGTCGCTCCCTCCACCGCCTGATTGCTCTTCTGCTTGTAACCTGTGATTTTCTTCACTTCCTCCATGAGTTACTCTCCTGCAGCTTGTGCTCCAGTTTATCCCTCCGATGGCATTTTCCCCTCGCTAAGCTGCCTTTTCAGCTCTGCCTGCCTGTGCACCTGTAATCTCCTCCTCATGTCCAGACCTGATGTCCTTTTCTTTTTATCCAGAGGGTCCCTCAAGTCTTCCAGGAGCCATGGATTGTTACTCTTGCACTCTGTTTTGTGGGGATTGTAATGTCCACACAGAAATCGATATAATGACAGTGGCTACATCCCTCTGTGGGCTTAGGTCTCACAAAACCTATTTGGTTTATGTGTGTATATATAAATTATATATATATATATATATTTCATTAATGCTATCAAAATTTAATCAGTGGTATTAGTAAAACATAGTTGGGATAAATTTCTCATTTTATTATATTGGGTGTCCAATGCTAATTTTGGCCTTACCGTGAACCATCTGCCTGAATGCCCAGGGTGGATGTTTATCTTAACCAACAAGGATTTGCTTGGTTTCTCCCTGCAGTACCTGGGTATGGACATGGAGGAGTTCCACGGGAGCACAGTGCACAACGAGGGTAGCTGTCTAACCATTCCGGTGCTGCCGCGGGCCGTGTTGATGCTGATCCCAGGTCAGACCCTGCCCCTGCAGCTCTTCCGGCCGCTTGAGATCAGCATGATGCGTGCCCTGATCCAGCAGGACCGCACCTTTGCAGTGCGGGCGTACAGGTGGGCACACTATCACCCCCTACTGTCCAGGGCATGTATTTACGCTTAGATTACATGCTGGTACAGGCAGAAATGTAGGTCACTGGACGTCCACGCATTCTGCAGCATAAGCGTCCCCTTTAACTCTGTTGGCTTAGTGAGGCGGGTGAGCACTGGGCCGACTTTGGCACGACAGCGGAAATCTACGCCTACCGAGACGAGCGGAGATTAGGCATGGAGACTGTCAAGGTGAAGGCTGTGGGCCGGCAGAGGTTCAAGGTGATTGAAGTTCAGACCCAAGAAGACGGGTGAGTGGAGCTTTGCAGCCTGTGGGGAGGGACTTGGCGTTTCTGCTGCCTGTTGTCACACCAAACATCACCCCAAAAAAGAACAACCTACTGGCACGCAATGTCAGTCTTGCCTGACATTCATAAAGTAATGCTGCAATATGCTGCATGCTGCAATATGCTGCATGATGGCTCCTCTCTCTGTCTTTGGACGTATCCGAACGGAAATATCATGCTCCTGAGCCCAGAAGCTTTCACAACAAGCTTTCAGTATGAATTACTACCGATCTGCGTGGTCTAAAAAAATTATTTGAGATAAATATAACTGTGTTTGTCTGTGAGCTGGTGAGTGTGATGTTCTGCAGCCTTACAGTTGAAAGTATTTTTGAAAGTGAAGTTCAAATGTGTGTAGAAAATAAGGAATGTTTAAGTTAATGTAAAACTGTTTGTCACAGGGAGAGGATTTTGTTTCCCAGTGAGGAATCATAAGGTTGGGTTAGTCTCCAATTATGTCGCAGTGGCAGGTGCTGCGATATAAAGAAAATGTAAAAAGAATTCGGACCAGCTTGACTTCTGCCAGTGAAACGGGACCTTCCAAGGCTTCGGTGTCACTGCCAACAGTGCTGTGATGCTTCCAGAAGCGAAGCATCTGCTTTTATGTATCTATAACGAACCTCTGTGCTATACACTGTTCTCTGAAGGCTGTCGAGCTACTGTCAAAGTAAACAGAGATCCCATTTCAGCCTATTTTTCATTAGACCGGATCCCTGTCAGATTATCATTAATACTTGACTCAACCTGTTTTTTATGTATTTTAAATGCGTGAGAAGTCATGATTGGTGGCAGGTAGAAACAATTGATGAGTTATCCACTTGGGGGGGACCTTGGTACCAGAGAACTGCTCTCCGTTTACTGTGTGCTCTCTCATTTCTGTATTGTTTATTCTGGGATGTCCAGACCCTACAGTCAGCATAACTGCTACTTTTTTTTTTGCTTTCGATTTAATTTTCACTCATGACGTGTAATCTCTGAAATCCAGTCTGTGCTTCCTGACATACAGTAAGCAGTCGCTGGTTTATTCCTGAAGGTTTAGCTTTTCTTGTTTTTATAAACAGTTACTTGAACCACGTTTGTGAATGATGAAAAAGGCAGCCACAGGAATGTCCCTGATGTATTGAATAGGCAGAATATAATAAAAAAAAAACTTTTCACACTCAGCATATTGTGCCATAATCCTAAAGCTCCCCATATTTTCAAGCAATGAAATGAATGATGTTTAAAATTATTCTTCAGACTATTCTGAAGGTCTCTCTTGGAAGCCATATACATATAAGAAGTAGACATTGTTTTGTAAATCCTATGAAGAATATGGTCAGTGCATGAAGGGGGGATAATGGGTGCCGGTTCTCCCCTTGCTGTTCAGTACCAGTGGATACCGAGAGGTGCCAGTACTCTAAAGAGAAAAACAGAGGTGCTGGTACTGTGTACTGGTGAGTACTGGCCCACTTCAAGTACTGACTTGATCATTGTCATGAAAACAGTTCTACATTAGCATTGATTCATCCTTAAGTATCTTGTGCAGTGTCTTTTGGGTAAAATTTGTATTATTTAAAAATAATTTTAATTATGTGTTGTGCACAATTTATAATCTTGATGTCTTCCCCGGAGTGGGATACCTTATCGGCACAGGTCACAAAGTGTTAAATATGTGATCTCCGCAGTGGTTGAGTTTGTCAGGCAGCTGTTTATATAGCCACGTATTTAACTGCTCCTCAGACCGAATTACTGAATTCCATAAGATTCTTATCACCAACTGCAGCAGTTGAGTCTACTGTCCATACAAGGCAGTCCCCCATGAGAACAGGCTCCTTCTATGACTCAACCTCCATGTGTCCTTTCCTATCTGAGCCCATCGATCTCTGGCTACATAGGGATCCCAAATGCTGACATCCTCAAACCCAACTTATTTACGTGAATATGGGCAAAAAAAGACAGACGTCCATGTGGCTAGGGTTTGGCTTTGTATTAAACACTTTGCATTAGAAACAGAGAAACGTGCTGTGGTTTTACTGAAATGCAGTTCTTGCATTTAGATTCCAAAGGAAGCTATTCTGTTCTGTTCAGGGTCTGTCCCTGTCATGTCCTCATTTGGCCTGCAGATGTCACTGGCCATCCCACTTTTTTTCCCTTGGTTCCTTAGTTTTAGGTAATTGGTGAATTATTTACACTTGTCTCTCGTCTGTTGTTCATTGTCTGTGTTTATACTATGGCTTTGCTAAATGCCGTTTTCTTCTTGTTCCAGAGATGCCATGTGGGGATTGATTATTTTTGAGAAACTGCACAGGTAGTTCCAGCAGCCTAATAACAATTCTATATTAATGCGTTTTATTAAACATATTCATAAAACGAGTGTGGCTTTTTACTCATAAATAAGCAGTCACTCTTATCAGCATAATTTTCCTTGGTTTTCGAAAGGCAAGTGTCTGTCTGTTGACAGTTTCTATGGTAACATAAGACTTGCCGCTTTCATTGAGTAGCCTGACCAGACCTTCCATCCTTATAGGGACTATATTTTTAAGAGGACATTGGAACATTATTAAATGCTAATTGAAATAATTTTCTACAGCATAATTAAATTAGGGTAGTATATTGTATTATTTTTTGTTCGGTCAGGTTTGTCCCGTTTTGCTTCGAGCCATGTTATACCAGGTTGTCATTGATTATTTTCATATAACTGCACACCTCGTCGTGATTTATCCCTTACATACTGTATGTACCTACTCCTGCCCAGTTTCTCTGTTTTGTTTCGGTCATTGTAAATATGCATTAGTCCCTGCTCCCTTTTAGTCCTCTTCAGGATAGTTCTTGTTCCTTTTTGTTTCTCCTCCCTGCCTGTTTTTTCTGACCCCTCATGGACCTTTTGCTTCTGCTTGAGTGTTTGTTTAGTTTTTGAAATAAAGTCCCCTTCGCTGTCGGAAAGCTGCTTCATGGATCGTCCCCCTTCTCCGCGTCCTGTCGCGGCAGTTAATTCCATTGAGGAAGAAAAGTCATAGATATCACGATGTTTATAGTTTGAGCTGTATGCTTTGTTTGGCACTTTGGATGAAATGACCATGACTGCCGATCCCTCTCGGTGCATGCCGTTCTCCTGTGAATGCTGAAATGCTTCGTTACATGCTGAATACCCACATTCTCCATGCCAGATGTGGGAATATGTTGCCCCTGGTGCCTTTATGAACAGCGAAGGGTTGAAGAAATGGAGCGAATGATGGCTGTGTGGCCCATTAGTGGATCAGCAGGCTTTCCTTGTCAAATGCTCGACAGAATATGTTGGTTTCATGGTTACAGCTGAAGACCTTGAGACTGGGAGAAGTCTGCAGCCACCATCTAAGCCATGAATTTATATCGTCAGATCTTTCTCTCACTTTACATTTAGAGAGGCTTGGGTTACCATTGAAGGTGGGTGCAGTGCTGAAGGGTTCTGGGTTAATGTTCTGGAGGTTTTGCATGGAAAAGTGCTCATACAGTGTTTGATCGTGGTGTTTGTAGTTTTATTTGATGGTCCACAGTTCAAAGAAGTTTTCGGTTCAGCTGCTGCCTTGTTTTCTGTTTTGTTACAGCATCCAGCAGGCTAAGGTCCAGATCCTCCCTGAGTATTTCCTTCCGGACCCCCTGAGTCTGCCTCAGTTGTCGCCCTGTATCCAGCTCTGCATTCCGACCACCTCCAAACTCCCAGTCACACATGGTCAGCGATCGTGGGACCGGAAGGTACGGTGTCCCTGCAGCCTGATCTGCAGTTTCAGGAACTCATTGATAAATTTAAGTATTAAACAGACAACCTTCTATGATTTGACCCAGTAGCACAATATTTCTCGACCCAATCCTTGGGAACCCCAGGTGTGACCACATGTATAGGTACAGTATGTAGGATATTGATTGATCAATAAAAGGTTTTACATCATTAAAAACTGCATGTTGTTGTATATGTTGGTGCTTCGGGGTGAAACTTTCAAATTTTGCATTGTACTTTGCCTGAATCTCCTGCATATTTCTATAAGTACCGAATGTGCATTTCAGAGGAAGTTCTTCTCTGCCGGTGTGATGCCCTTCCCTGCCTGGGTGTACACGCTCTACGACGCTGTGAGTACAGCACATGTTTACTCAGCCATGTCTCAAAGCTGTGCTGCAGAGTAAGCAGGAAACTGGTCTCCTTTTGCACGAGTCAGATACCTCATCTCAATTCTGCTTCATACCTCTCTCATCTCTCGCCTGTTTGCTGAAGAGATCTGCTCACTTGGGATCTGACTCATTAATGCAGGGATGCTGTGAGTGATGGAGGGTTTGCTTTATTGATTGGCATCGCTGCTCCGAGCTGATCTGTCTGCTCATGGACGAGAGGAGAGTAGAATGCTGATAGTCAGTCTCTGTGTCACACCAGCAGTGCAGAATGAGCTGGAATTTTTGTTTTTGACTTCTACTTCACTCTGGTCACAGAGCCAAGTGTATTTATGATCCTAATAAATATGGTTTGTGTAAGAGTAAACAAGCTAATATATGGCTCACTAGTAAGCATCTACTGTATGTGCTCTTGATACACATCTCTTAAGTAACTTGATAGCTGCAATCTTGTTTATTCATAATTTTTATTTATTGTGGTTATATGTTTCAAATCAGTCTGTATGTGTGTGAATTTCACAATACCAGCCAGAAGTCTGGACACACATATTGAAAATCTTTTTTTTTTTTTCAACAAAATTATTATCCTAAGCACACCTCAAGGTTAGGTAGTAGGTATTTTAAAAAAGTTGAAAACTCCTCTTGGTTGTTGCAGTATGTGATATGCGTTACTTCATTGTCTCAAGCCCTTTTAGTATAAAGTGAATAGTATAGAAAAAATAGAGACAAATGCATTAAAGGCAGGCATGTTAAGACTTTTGACTGGTACTGCATATACACACACATCAAGAACAAAAACACAGCATGAAAATGAACTTCATGAATTACAAATGCAACTCCAAAGCGGAAGCATACTGGGTTGAGTGGCAATTAGCAGTATATGGTGTGTTAAGCTGTTATGCAAAGCAGTTTGTTAGAGTTAATTCTTTCATGGTGATATTCATGAATAATAATGCTCCATCACATGCTCCAGGAGACAGAAAAAGTGCTTGATGTAAGTGGACTTCAAAAATGCCCATCTGATGGCCAACATCTTTTTCCAGTTTGAATCCCATTAAGACACTATGGAGCACTTGCAAGAAATTCATGCCACTGGAATGGGGTGCTACACTATATGGACAAAGTATTGGGGCGCATCCCTTAATCACTGAATTCAGGTGTTTTATTCAGACCCATTGTATAAAATCAAGCACCTAGCCATGCAGTCAGGTTAACAGACATTTGTGAAATTGGTTGTTCTAATAAGCTCAGTGAATTCAAGTGTGGTGCTGTCATAGGATGCCGCCTTTGCAATAAGTCAGTTTGTGAAATTTCATCCCTACTAGATATTCCCTGGTCAACTGAAAGTGATATTACTGTAACATGGAAGCATTTAGGAACAACAGAAACTCAGCCACAAGGTGGGAGACCACGTAAAATAACAGAGCAGGGTCACTGAGTGCTGAGGTGCGTAGTGCGAAAGTCGCCCTCACTCTGATTCATTAACTGCAGAGTTCCAAACTTCCTCTGGCATTAACTCCAGCACAAAAACTATGTGCCAAGAACATCATGGAATGGTCTTCCATGGCTGAGCAGCTGCCTGCAAGCCTCACATCACCAAGCGTAATGCCAAGTGTCAGATGGAGTGGTGTAAAGCAGACTGCCACTGGACTATGGAGCAGTGGAAACTTGTTTTGTGGAGTGATGAGTCGCGCTTCTCTGTCTGGCCCTTCGCTTAGCTCCTGCTCTTCAGCCTCGGAACGGCTTCCTCAGCTCCGACGGTATAGGATGCTTAACTCCCATGTGTGGTCCTTTGATTTTCCCTCATGTACACTACTTTACCATGAAATGCGTTATACTCGGAAACAATAAATAAAATAAACAATACAATAAAAATAATAAAAAACAAAAATAAAACTACACACACGGAGCTACTTCCTGCCACACGATATGGCGCAGGTGACCTATGGTTTTGGAATGGGATGTCATAGGCGTTTCAACGTCAGCATGAAGTATTCTCCCCAGAGAAATTGAGAATCGAAAGTCAGTGGTCATCTTGATCACTTATTTGTTCATAATGCAAATTTGGTGTAACTTTTACTCGTATCTACTCACTGCTTTGAGATACTAGGTAATTCAGTTTTGTATGATAGCATAATACTTAATAATTTATAAATGTTGGTTATAAATGAAGGCTGACACTTGGCATAGTTTCAGTCTGGGGTTTTGTCTCACCTTGGTGGCTTTCCTCTTCCACCCCTAGAGTTGGACGTTGTCTGTTTGATGACTTACTGTTTGGCGTGGAGTTGCTGGCCTGCGATGATTCACCTTCTCTTCTTTTCTCCAGGAGGTTCTGATGGACAGACTGAGAAGGCGGCTGCATGAATGGGATGTGAGCCTCAAGGATGATTCCCTCCTCATGAATGCTACAGGTGATGCAGGAGACCATTTCCATTGGCACATCACACGCACTAACTCCCTCTCGTCTGTTTCACTTTCTTTTGCAGTCTCCTTCTCTGTTCCTATAGTTCTCTAGTGGGTCAGCCCCTGCATTTACATCTTCCATGCTTTTTAGGTGAATTTCATAGCAGATTTGAATATTTCTTGTGAGTTAATGGAAAGTGCAGGCATTTCATTTTGTGAGCTGGTATCTCTTGTCTTGTTGGGTTCCTCTGATACCCACTCTCTACTGATGTGACATCATTGCCTCCTGACCCCTCTCTCTCACATGGTCATGTGATTCACAACTTTGGTGCCAAGCTTTTGCCCCCATTTCTCAGATTTATCCTACAGAGTAGCTGCATGTCTGCCGATTGACGACAGCCTTCGCATCCAGCTGCTAAAGATGGGCAGTGCAGTGCAGAGGTTGCACTGTGAGTTGAACATTATGGACCAGGTGAGGAACTTGACTGCATTCCCTCTGATTTGCACCCTAACTTTGAGAAGGCTTTAGGACAAGGGCCATTTCGCTATATTGCAGCCTATATTGTTTCTTCCTGTCCCTTCCAGTGCTCTTCTCTCTGTTGTAAGCAGTGCCAGAACATGGAGATAACGCACAAAAATGAGATTTTTAGGTGAGTGCTTCAATGTTACCCTGCGCTGCTTGTGTTGGAAACAATGCTCCCTGGGGGAAGGGAGTTTGTGGCCCTGTTCACACCGGCAATTAACATGTGTTCTGGGTGACCTGATCTCAAGTGGACACTGCGAAGTATGTCTGTTCAAACCTGTTATTAAAATGCATCTCTGCATGCGTCTTGATCGACCGCTTGTAATCGGATCTCACTTTCCTGCACTTGTTTAAATAAGCACGTAAATCACTTTCATGTGCAGAGGTGAAACGCATTGTTGATTTTTACCGGCAAGAATCAACAGTGTGCTATTAAATTGCATTGCGATGTGTTTACACTTTTTTGACCTTCACAGCAGGGCTCCAGATGGCGACTAAAATGGTCGCCAATGCGACTTGATTTTCTATTTTGCGACTAGTTTTTTCATTCTAGTCGCCGGTGGCGACTCTCCCTCTCAATCTAAGAAAAGTTTTAAAATTAAAGCAGCAGAAACGGCTTTTAATTTTGTGCGGACACTCTCAGCCCGCGTCTACCTTTCCTATAACACTATCACGTGATTAAAACCAAACCTAAGGGAGGCATCATCTGACACGCCCACTCTGCTTCAAATGTCATCTCGCTAACTGCTGCGATAAGGGATCCGAAATAGAAGAGAATCGGGCCACGACTACTCCTCTAATTCCGTCCTAACTTTCCACGTAACACGCCAAATGTTCTAAGTTTCCATGTAACACGCGAAATGGCCAAACGAAAAATTTCTGACTTTTTCTCAGTGCCCACTAATCCAAATCCTGCCTTGTCTACTTCTGAACGAACCGAAGATAATTCAGTCAGTGGGTTATCTGAGGTACAGCCACCGGCGTCCGGAAATGTACAGTTATTAAAGAATGACAACTCCGTCCCGTTAGCAAAGTCTTCTGCGCCCGCAGCTCCGACGCCTGGAAGACAGTTTAAAGCGGCTTGGTTACTGGAGTTCGTTTGGTTACGGTATGACAAGGGAAAGACGTATTGCAGCTTTTGTGCAAGCCGGACAAGAAATTGCTGGTAAAACAGAATTCATTTGTGGTACGAGCCATTTTAAAAAGGAAACTATGAAAAAGCATGGTGAGAGTAAGAAACACAAGAATGTCAGAGTATTGCTTATTAGTAAACATTTGCACTGTTCAAATTTATGTGTCATTTATTATTTTTTATAAGACCTTGCAGAGGACACTAGTCGGCAAGTGAAATAGCCCAGATAGGAGAAAGGAAAGGCAGTGTGAGGTAGACCAAAGAAATACAAGTAAATATTAGTTGTTTATTTCACATTTGGCATGCGGTAGAGATTATGGCTCCCAAAAAAAGCATTTGGCTCCTAAATATTTTGGGTTTAGGAGCCAATGGCTCCCAAATTTTTTTGTTCTGTCTGGAGCCCTGCACAGGGTTGCCAGTTCTCATGCATCTGGCGTGATGCTCACGCTTGCAGACTCTCATGCTCAGGCAAGAAATCTTGTAGCAAATCTATATTATTCCATTATAATTCTAAAATAAGCTACATCAAAAGTTTTGGGGTGGTTTTCAAACCCTACAGACTATTTACAAGGTAATAAAATGGTTACATACATGTAAATGTGTGTGCAGATTTGTCTCAAATTGAAAATCTCACGCCAGCCAGCTGACCAAAGTTGGCAACCCTGCTTCAGCTAACAGTAAGGCTAAGCCAAATATCAGAAACACCACCATTTAATTCAGTACTCTTTAACAGCACCTCAGACTACATCCCCTAAAATGAACATATGGTTGAATCGTCACCACTCTTAAACTGTTTCAACATAAGCTAAACATTATAACAATCATTATGGGGATTTATTGCAGAACTGCACTTTTTTCCCACTGCGTGTACCTAGTAAACTCACAGCTGAGTAAGTACACATATACATGTACTTACGGAACGTACACACTTCTGCTCACATGAGGACGTCAGTTGAATAGTCCATCCAGGACACATTCGCGTTATATTATATAATAATGTAATATGTGTTCCAGACCACCTCCGGATGTGGTCTGACGCATGTTAATACCTGGTATGAACAGGACCTCGGAGTTCCTGGGTCTTGGTTTGGTTTATAAGTTTCTCAGCCTGTATAATGACATTGCTGAGTTTACGAGTTTACAGAAGTCCTTCTGTGTCTTCAGCTTGTCTCGGTCTGGACCTATGGCCGCCTACGTCAACCCCTACGGCTATGTCCACGAGATCCTGACCGTCTCAAAAGCCAGCAACCTTAATCTGATTGGTCAGCCATCCACCTTTCACTGCTGGTTCCCTGGGTAATTTCTGCTGCGATGCTTGGTCCTTGTGCAATGTGGAACTGTCTGTTACACACCTACCTCTGTGAACCGTCTTCCACACATTCCTAACACACTCACTGTTCATCACATCTCCCGGATCCTTGATCTCTCACTGTAATCTCAGAGGGTTTAACTCTAAGATACTGGTGCAATTTCTCAGGTACTCACAATTAATGACAATTAAATAGTATCCCAGTCCAGATTGTCTGGGTTGTACCCTGCATTGCATCCTATGCTCTCTGACTGTCACAATATCACTGACTGAGGAAAAAAATACCCGACTTTTGACTATTGGTACCTTTTGACATCTCTGTTAATTCCATCAGGTACCCATGTCTTTCAGAAGGAAGCCTTTGTGACAAAGGAAACCCTGCATTAATGTGTCCATGACTTAGATGAGTATATCAGCAGTTTGTGTTTATTTATCAGTCTTTGTCAGTGGGGCTCTTTACCTTCTCTGCAGCTACGCCTGGACTATCGCGGGATGTCAGACTTGTGGCTCCCACATAGGCTGGAAGTTCACGGCCACCGAGAGGGACCTGACCCCCGAACACTTCTGGGGCCTGAGCCGTTCTGCTCTGCTGCCCCGGATACCTGCAGAAGAAAGCAAGGAGGGTCAACGCGAGACCTCGTCCCAAGCAATGTGCCTGTGATCACTAAGCACATGAAAGATCCTCAGTGGTCATCCTAAACAAACACGGTGCAGAATCACTACATGTTGTACCTGTATAACTATGCATGTGACAAAGAATCTTGAAAGAGCTGCCAAATGTGGGACCTTGCAACACATAGGTGTTGCCATAGGTGTCCTACAACATGCCTGTACAAGTGACTCAGGATTGAGATGCTGAGAGTGAATCCACTTTCTTCACAACTATCTCAGCCTGCTGACTCGCGGTGTAGTGCAGGGTGCATTTTGTATTCGGCAGAAGGCGCTTTACCGTGAAATCACAGTACCTCCTAACTTCTGCTTGTTTTCTGGTCATTTTTCTGCACTTGATGCTAGGACTAGAGTTTGGGGTAGAAAAGCACCTATGAGTCTCCTTTATGCCCATTTTAAAGGGGAATTAAATTAAATGAGATCTAAAGTTTGCTTTCACCCCAAAGATTTCCAATTTATATTAGAAGTCCATGAAGGGTAAAATAATGTCTTTCTTTAATGAACTTTTAGATTAATCTTCACTAACAAGTTGATGCCTTGACTGACTTGGTTGTAAATACACTGCACATTTTACAAGTCTTCACAATATTAAAGAACAAAATATTTTTACATATTAAAAGTGTAATTTTAAGTGTTATAAGCTTAAGCATTAAAGACTTTATTCATTTTAATGTATGATTCACTGAATCTCAGCATACTCTACAATATCATTATTGTAACAGTGGGCTATTTTGGGAAGCTAATTCGAAAATGTATGAGCAGCCTAAATTACCTTTTCGTCACATCCACATACGTATTTCAGACCAGTGATAATTCGGTTACAGTATCATGCTGCAATAATTAAAGCATTAAACATACTTTTAATTCAAAATGTACACTTTTGTGCAGCATTTTTGTTCCAAATTTGCCATTTTAAAATCTGTAACTCGTGTCTGTGTCTCTTATTTTAATGTGTTACGGTAATGATATTTTTGCAGCATTGTTTCAGAAAATGCATTACACTATAATTAACTTGTTCACTTCTGCCACTTTCAGGCCAGTGTTTCGTGCCACGGCTGTCGTGTGACATTATTGATTCAGCCCAAGGGAAGAAGGGATTTTTAAATTGTACAGATTAGGTTAAGTGACATTGTGTAAAAAGTGGGTGTTTTTGAACATGGAAAATAGATCTTTGGCATAAAATTGCTATTTCCGCAGGGTGAAGGAAAAAAATCACTGATCACAGAAGTGCCTGGATGTTTGTTGTAGGCTGATGTGAAAGGAGTGGAGTCTGTTACTCACAGAACAGAACCAAATAAAATAAGTATATTCAGAACTGCAGGCTGCAGGGGTGGCTGAAATGAATCCATACCAGTTGTGGTCACCTGATTTCTCTGCTGATTTTGGTTTAATGATGTTAACGAGTTCAAAGATGTAGGTCATGAGATTAAGATACAACAAGCTCATTTTCAGCTGGCTAGCGGCATGTGGGGGAGGGGAGGGGGGTCATACTGATGTTTTGGGCCACAGGAGCATTGGTGGTGACCAGCCTGGACCTCACCATTTGCTTGAAATGACCAAAGACCTGGACAGATTGGTGATGACTTCTTGGTGGGACCTGTGTTGGGATCATGGGAAAAATGTATGCTGTTGTCCTGTTTTTGAGTTTGCACTAGTCAGGCCTTGTTGATTCTGTTATACTGTGTTGTGAAAAGAAATCAAAAAACAAAGATTTGCTTCAATTTTATTATTCAATAAAGTTCTAGTACATCATTGTCTATCATTAAAGTCTTTATTTCGATGTAGCTGCACTACATAAGCAAGTTAATAAGTCATAAAACCAGTAGAAATGGAGAGAGAATATGATTTTAAAGTTATTATCCACTTTGAAAGCCATCCATGGTTCCAGGCCCAGGGTCATGATAACTTTATACAGGACATTTAGTGCTAATGGAATATACTGCTGTAGGACTTGCGTATCTATGACCTTGATCAAAACTATTCCAGCTGTCCATATCCACTGAAGACTACGATCCAGCTCAGAAAACCAGTGTTTGCGAGGTATTTAAACGAAAGATCAGGGGTTATGCAGGTGTGAGTGGTTGGCGCCTCGTCCTGGGTTGTTCCCTGCTTTGTGCCCATACCCTCTGGGATAGGCTCCGGACCCCTTGCAACCCTGAATAGAACAAGAGGGTATAGAAGATGGATGGATGGATGGAGGCAGGCCAGGGATTCTTGGAAGCATAGCAACCATATGAAATTGGTGCCATAAGCTGCGTTTCTGAGTGGAACGTCAAGGTGCAAACAGGCTGCTCTGCTAGTTCCTGGGTCCCAATTCACCGACACATGGACAGACCAGCCCCAGTCACCCCCCATCAATCATCTCTGCTGGGACGTTTTCTTGTGGTTATCTCATGAAGAGAAGGCTTGGCGTAAATCTCCCAGGCAGGTGTGCTTCCATGTGCCTAAGTGCAGCCGGGGGCCATCATTTTATTTAGTCCAGTTCCAAATCGTTTAGTATTACCAATTAAGATGGGCCACACAGATCCGAGAGACTGCTCTCATATTTAGTGCTCTTTATAAGCTCAGATCCACAAATGTGTGCGGTATCATGTGATTAAAAGCACAACATGGAGCTGGAGTGGAAAGGTGACCAGTGTGCAGGACAAAAGCATCTATAATATACCCTGATCTAAAATGTCTGAAATCTGGCCAGAAACTATTTTTGGAGACCTTTGTTTCTTATTGTGTGTTGTGTAGGACCAGGACTATGCTTAAGTGCACATAACAGTCTTCTTTTTTGAGATGACTCTCCCTTGTTTCTGTTCTTCTAAAAAGCCAGGTTAGATCTGCTGTGCTCCGCATTGCTCGGTGGTTCACGTGATGGTTCAAAGCATTTCTACACGGTGCTAAAACACGAGGTGTGACCTCACATGTGCCGCGGCTGTCGGTAAGGAGGGCATGCATTTGTTTCCTGCATTAACACAACTTGTTAGCCGAGTCCGTCATTCAGTCATTAATGTTATTTCTGCTCCCCGTCCATTCTGTCTCGAGTGCTGATGCTTTTTTTCTGCCTGAGAACCGTCACCAAGGGTCTAAAAGGTTTTTCTGCAATTTCTATCAATTAGGCAGGACGGCTCATTTCAGCTGTATTTTCAGATTTTATGTCTTAAAAGAGAAAAGTGAAGTATAGAAAAGCTCAGTCATCATTAGAGCTTGTTACTTCCCACATGCCAAAAGTTTATGCACCTGTGACCTCCCTACACATTGCAATGCCCTGTATTGTCTTGAGCTAACTTTGAAAGTATGGGTAATATGAGATTTACAGCTATCCAGTTTTTCCATGTGCTCTGGGAACAGATGGTTCTGCATGCATAAAAGTCTGAAACTGCTATCCCTTCCCCCAAAGAGCCCCAACGGCATTGATCTCTCAGTTACCCAGACTTCTATGTGTGCAGTAACAAAGCTGTCCATGTTCCACAATCAACAGTGTGGTTCTCAGGTCACAATGCAAAATACAGGAAAGGTACCGAATGTACCACACAGAGAAGCTCTACTCATAGACAAAGGACAGCTGGACTCTTATTTTGTCTTATGTGTCTCATAAAGCAGAGTTCCATCTGGGTACTTTGTAAATATGAAATTGATGTTGCGTGTATGAAGGCTTATGGCTCAGAGAAGTTAGCATAGCAAAGGCCATTCTTATGAGGAATATGATTGGTTTCTGCGCTCATGGGAGTTTTACTTACAGAAAATTGTCCTGAGGACAGAACGAAAAATGATTTGTTGAGAGAGATAACCAATCAGATTGTACAGGTGGCAGGTCGAAGCAACTAGAAGAGACAGGACCAAGATATCTGATTGGTTATTTCTCTGAACCAATCATGTTTTGTTCTGATAGTCCATGACCTGGTGGTCTATTTAATGTATTCTGTACTTTGCACCTATCTGAGATTCCTGTCACCCTCAATGGATTAGTGGTCATTGAAAACTGGTGATTAGGTGTCATTTACTATGCTTTTAGTGAACGGTGAGATCATATTCAAGGACTAGTTGTTCATATATGGTTGATAAACAGTTTACCCAGTATGCTCATGAATAATACTATATGGCAGTGTTTCCCCATCCGGTCCTCGGGGACCCACAGCCGGTCCACATGTTTGCTCCTTCCACACTCCCTGCCAGACAGTCCACATGTTTGCTCCTTCCACACTCCCTGCCAGACAGTCCACATGTTTGCTCCTTCCACACTCCCTGCCAGACAGTCCACATTTTTGTTCCCCCCAGCTCCCTTCCTCTATGAATATACACAGGTCATCTAACATCAACCTGGACCAAATCCGGAGATCCTCCTTCATGCGGTTCCCTTATGTCAGATGTCACGGAATTAGTCAATACTCATGAATATTAATACAAACACAGACCCTGTCATAAGATGTGTCACCTGGCACTCTGGGGATTTCTTCATAAGCACTTGTGTCGCTTCCAGCCTTCCTTCCTGCAGATCTCTAGATGCCAGTACAGTCCTTCCTTGGCACCTTTATTTTACAGCCAGCGGAAGTTTGGAGAGCACTTAGGGAAGATTTCCGCAGTGATGCAGTCCCCAGCTCCTCAAACAGCACACGGGAAAACTCCTTAACTGCCAGTTTTTGTTTCTCTTTTATTCTTTTGTATTTTCCTTCAGCTGTTGGTATAAAAATATACATGTCTAAGCTGGACTGTTTTCCTTGTACTGTTTACAACTTTTTAACCTGTCTTTGCATGTGTTTCCTGCCTCTGAGCTGCTTCTGTGCTGCTAATTCTCATTTAGTAATGTTCATATTTAATGGTCCAATAACCAGTAGCAGGAAAACTTAATTAAATGCAATGTATGCTTTATCATTATCGCTCACCTATACACATAGAAATTTGTTCAATATGGTCAGGGTTGTCAACTTTGGTCAATTTGTTGGCATGAGATTTTCAATTGGAGACAAGTCTGCATGCACATTTACATGTAAGGGTTTTATTACTTTGTAAATAGTCTGTAGGGTTTGCAAACTACCCCAACACTTTTGATACAGCAAAGTTTAGGTTTATAGTTGAAGGATATAGATTAGCTGAAAGACTTCTTGCATGAGTGTGAGTGTCATGCCAGATTCGTTAGAACTGGAAACCCAGTATGGTTAAGTATTGTCACCCATCAAATGTCCATTAGCATGACTTTTATATTAATTATATAATTTACAAGTGTGACCTTCTGGTTGTAAATGGGGACAGAAATTTCATCAAATTTGATTCCGAGTCACATCAAATGTGGATTTTCTACCTTTCTGTTTGAACTATGTCTAATCGTGGTGCAAATACAGGAAATTAGTTTTTTGTTAATCTCTTATACCAATACGCAGAAAAAGCCATGAATAAATATTACGTACTACAGAATCGGTCAATTCCCCTCTGGAACGCGACAGTGTGATTAAAGAATTTGTTAAATTGTGTTTTTTAAGTTTGAAGTAGCAGGTCTACCTCCACTCCGCAGAATTAAGCAACAAAATAGATTTATGGATAGAATCGTAATTACTAGTAGGCTCTAGGATGCCTCGATAACTGTTTTTGCCAAAAAAAAAAACACGGCTCGTTAAGCGTGCAACAGAAACGTGAGCACACGTGTTTTCATCCAGGTTCATACGACCTCTTTGTTCACCTTCCTCAGACACACGTGAGCTTCGATCTCCTCTGCGAAGTCGCTACTACTTTAAACATATTCTTCTTCACATATAAGCAAATCATAAATGTGCGTTGAGTTATAGTTAAATGCGTGGAATTATGGTCAGTGTTAAATTATCAACGTTGAAACTGAATTGATTTTTGGTCAGATTTTCAATATTGAAAAATTGATGTTGGCGAAACCTTGATTCAGTGTTGATATCAAGTGAAACACTGAAGATCAACGTTGTTTCAACTCTTTCGTCTGATATGGAATCAATGTCATTTCTACATGTGTGCTATCTGGGTACTAAAATGAAATGATGTCCGGCGCACAGAAAGATCCAGTTAAGAATGTTGCCCATTTCTAGAAATCTGACAGAATTATTTGCGGTGTTATGTGTTTTTTTCACTACAGGTGTATTTCTGAAGATGGTCCTTCAGGATCGTTGCCCGATTTATTGCTTCATTTTTGAGTCAGTCTTGCATAGCCTACAACCACATGTATTTTTTTAAATCGCATTAATGGTTGATTCTGTTTATTCATCTTTACAGGTGAACAATTTTTTATTCAGTTTTTTTTTTCTGAAAAAAAAAGTCCTGTACAGACTATACATCCTACTACCGCATGAAGTCTAGATTTTGATTGTTTTGAAAACTCTGAGTATCCTGTGTCAAAAAAAAACAAACAAAAAAAAAAAACAGAAAATGTATATATTGGCTACTTAACAAATGTATAAAGCGGATAAACCACCATGGAAAGACATTCAGGATGTCAAATTCAGTTTCCTTTTTGGGAAACGATGATTCAGTCTCCGTTAATTGATCCGTTAATTCTAATAGATTCACTAGTTAACAATATAACTAGTTGAAATGCATTACAAACAACACATATTTTCTTTATATGTAAATCATGTAACAAGGTCTTTCCTGCCAGCATTGGTATATTAAAGAGTTACATGAGTATTTACATAAAGTGACACAGCCTAGTGTAAATGAAGCATTCACAGAAAACGCAGCCGTAGCCAAGAGTCTCGATCCTGTACGTTTCACTTGTTTAATCTTTGCCACTCATACTGACCAAAAATAAACAGCATTAACTTTGTAGTCTGTCATTCGCAGTTACAATAACTGGTCATTTGAAAAATATGTGTCAAGATGTTTGAGGTTTACAGTTTCTTCCAACATCGCCAAAAAGGTGGAACATTTATAAAACAACCAAATTGATGGAAAAATTAAAATACAAAACGGGTAACGCTTGCGGCTGACTTCTTAATGATATCGATCCTCCGCGACAGTCATTTTGAATCGGACAAGCTCCTGAAACTCATCTGGATGGAGCTGACCTGCGTGGAGTCCTCAGCTATGGCGACCTTGAAGCTGGATGGAGTCCTGCAGAGTAGGGCCAGTAGACTACTGGGCAGATGACCACTGAATAGCAAGTAGATGCACGGGTTTGCGCAGCTATTTAAACTGGCAAGCAACATCAGGATGGTGAAGGTAGCCGCTGAAATCGACAGGAGATTTAATTTACCCACAAGACCAAGCTAGATACACGTATTAAGCAGATGTGACAAAAGCGGGAACTGAAGAGTGTGTTCATCGTCTATTTATTTGGGCTGTTAAAACTTTAAATTTTTAGTGTAAGTATCAAGGTTTTCAGCCACAAAATTTAACGACTTGAAAATTATTTAACGAGCATCATCATCATCATTATTACTGTTGTTATGATTACTATTTGTTCAAACTATATAGGTCTACAGAACGTGTTACATGTGAGTAAAACTAGGCTATCTGTGTGGACGCTAATATGCTTACGTTTTATAACATTCAGAAGAGACATGCTAGTGCTTACATTCAGTGGGGGCGTTGACGTCCCAGACAGACCACAGCTGGACCGTGAAGAATGGAGCCCAGCAAATGATGTAGGTGAGCACAATCACCACGGTCATTTTCACGGTCTTGATTCTGGCCTTGGATAAACCCGTGACACTGCTGGTTCTGGAGGGCAGTGGATGTGCGACGGGCACCTGTCTCTGCTGGTGCGTTTTGTTGTGCAGGTTGATGTGAACCGCTCGACAGATGTGCACCTGGCACACGACCACAATGAAAATAGGCAGGACAAAAATGACCAGGGTCGTCCAGGTCACGTAGGTCTTTAAACCCCAAGGGTTAATGAAGTCAGCCCAGCAGTCGAAAACTCCAGGAGCCACTTGGACCTTCGAAAAGATAAAAATTTGGGGGACACCTCCGATTAAGGATATGACCCATGCAACACACACGGGAAGGTTCAAGCGTGCACGCCGTCTTTGAAATGTGACCATAGGGTTGCAGATGGCTTGGTAGCGGTCAATAGTCATGACGACTATCATGTAAGTGGAAGCGAACATACCGACGACCTGCAGGTATTTGACGAATCTACACACTAGGTCGGTTCCGACGAACCTGTCTGTTATGTCCCACATCAGCTGGGGGCAGACTTGGAAGAAAGCTACCACTAGATCAGCCAGGCAGAGGTGGAGCACAAAGACTCGCATCCGTGACTGTTGTTTTCGGCGTCTCCAAAGTGTGACAAACAGCGCAGTGTTTAGGACAGCGGCAGAGATAAAGATAGTGCCCAGAAGTGCGATTTCCATCCGGGCCAAGCTCTCGTTTCGCGGCTGGTCTCCGGATAATTCCATCCGAAAACTGACATTACTCACGTCGGGTGAAAATGTGCTCATGGCTTCTTTCAATTTAAGCGTTTACGTAGGGTACTTAAGGTGTTACTCCTGGTTGCATGTGATTTTGATGCCTGTCTGGTCTGAAAGAATAAAAAATAAAAGTTTAATTAGAACTAGATCATTGCCTGTAAATATTTGCATTAAATCAGACTAGTTTCAACATATTTCACGGTCGAATAAACTTAAACTCTTATTTTTGCATCTAACAAAAACAGAAAAGGCACTTACCGGACCAGTGTGAAATAATGGGCGTTAAATTTGAAATACACCCTGTTGAACATGAAAGAAAGGCTTTTATGAAGACTGCGCACCTGAGGATGGTTGGTTTTTATTTCTGCATCCAGTGGGGAGGAGCTGTCCGTCAGCACCTGGTTACTTAAGCGATTCCCGTTTTTTCCCCACAATCGTTAAAAGCAGGGAACAGACCTACAATTTTCAGAACGAAGTACGAATTAATATATAGCCTAATAGATCATTCTAGCTCGTTAGTTTAGAACATGCAATACGAACCTGAGTATTGCCCTTATACTTGGAGCTCAGTGTGCCTGATTGTTTTAATTCCAATGGCATTTGCAATTACTTAGCATGGGCGAAAATTTCATTTCACTGTTTGGGGGGGGGGGGGGGGGGGTAGAAAAAACGGAAAGAATTTCAAGAGCAGGGGGACAAAAAACGCCGCCAAAATTGTTCTCATTGCAATGTGGGGCTACATACAGAAATCCCTTATTACTATTATATATACTAGATTGATTGGTAAATAACTTTAAGGTTAGCAAGTTGAAATGTTTTTAATGCATTACAAAGTCATTACATATGTGTCACTGGACTAATCTCCGAGTCTACTTCCGTAGCTTTATAAGAACATAAAGCTCAAAATATGTGTAGCTCTAAAAGCAGAATACCTCAGTGAATAACCCAACTAAATAAATCGAAATATTCTTCAAAAATATTTATTGTAGTGTTTTGTCTAAACGGGATATAGCCAATTACGCCAGCAAATATAGGGCAACCCCTATTCCTAATGATACCATTATGTTAACATTTCCATAAGCACTTCATTCTTTTAGTTGGATTTTATCAAATTAACACCAGATTCACTTTCCCAGTTCAAAAGATCTGACTGAACACATAGCAAGTTTGATTGGTTAGTTCATTATGTAGCTTTCCAGGGTTGTTCAGAATTTATGAATTGGATTTTGAATTGACCACAACCCTGTAAGATGTTGAATTGGAATGTGAGAATTTAATTCATTTCAATTTAATGCAATCATACAACATATGAATGTCATTTCATCTAGCAAAACAAATAATTACATAACAGAACTACTTCCAACCCGCGGTATATTGACCTTATATATGTACTAGTAAGTGAACTTTACATGATTGTAAAATAATTGCGTAATTGTTTTAGCTGTTTTAACAATATGCATTGGGTTTATGTTAGTCCTCTAAGTACTTTTCCATGTGCATACACATTTTCTTTTTGCATATTTTAAAAAATGTTGTGACACTTCAAATGTGACATTTATTATGAATAACAGTGACACGCACAGACTTTTCAGGCAGGTGTTCAAACGGGCACGGTCAACGGGTACTTTTTGCCGCCGCAATCATCCGTGATCACGTGGGGGATTGAGGCGGGATTAGTGTATGCAGTTTATGTTATCATGCTCGGTAATTCATATAAATGAAATATTTAACTGTATGGTTAAAGCTGCGCTTACACTATGTATATGTATTTATATGAAATCAATTCCATTTGAATTCTACTTCCTTATATTGAAAGTCGAATTGCGATTCTGCAACTTAAGTTCTTAACCGATTCATGAAATTAATTTGATTTTAAGGTAATTCTCAAGTCAGTTCTGAGTGGTGCACATCCTTGCTATGCACTCAAATGGCACACAGCAACGAGCCCATTTGCTCGTTTAATTTATAGTCGACGTTATAGTTTTATATTGCAATATTGACCTCTTATCAGCATTATGATGATGTCCAAAATGCGCCGTCTATTTTGGCCGATATCTATATCCCTGTAACAGGGCTGCAAGCAAAAGTTCAAATAAAGAACGACGGAGCACGAGATAACGAACTACTTTAGTTACGAAGGGTTTCTAGAAATGCGTGCAAATGTACGATCTATCTTAAGTTCTAGATAACGAACTACTTAGCGTTACGAACCTTTCTGGAAAGATAAGCCTGATCTGTGATGGCTTCTTTAACAGAGCACTGTGTTCATGATAAGACTCCTTCTGAGAAACTCAACGTATTACTTTAAGTAATACAGGTTTCAAAATACAGAAAACAAGGTAGACTCACACCCCTCTGACCATGAATGTGTGTGTGCATGGAGCTTGCACTGTTCTCCTTCTGCTCAAATTTTCTCAGTCCAACGACTATGGTTCAGATGAACTGCTGAGTACATTTCCCTAGGAAGTTATCCATGTCTCTGTGTGTTTAATTATATAGGGCAATAGAATGACGTCAGATCTTAGGTGCTTCCTGGGAAAGGGGTATGCACAGGATAAATAGCTACTGAAAAAATGAAAATGCATGAACTTTTGGATATAAAAAAACTGAACACAAAAAGACAGCTAATGATTTTATATTAAAGTCATACTTTCCATTAATCTGTCATAGTATGGTTTAACAAAAAAGGGTACCAATTTGTACCTTTGCTTGTCACGGGCTGTACCCACAAGGGTAAGTGTACCTTTTAAGATACAGAAATGGACTATAAGGATCATTTTTGTACCATTGGGGGTACATTAATATTGTTTGTACCTTGGGGATGTTCCTCAGAGTCCATTTCTGCACCTTAAAAGGTACATTTACCTACAGCTATAGGGTACAATTGGCAGGGTACAGCCACAGTGAAAAGCAAAGGTACAAACTGGTACCATTTTTGACGACAGTATATTTGATCAAGTAAAACAGTGCCCTCTTAAAAATAAATTTTCTGAAATAACAATAATAATACCACCTGATGCCTAAACCTGTTAAATTATAAGGAGCAGCAGACATGAAAAGAGTTCTTTGGAACCCCCCAGATCTTCTCAATGGATCACAGGACTGCTGTGAAACCACAGAAGGAGGAAAGGAAAGTGGAGCACAGAGTGAGGTTTCTGGAAGCCCACACAGAGTGAGGTTTCTGGAAGCCCACACAGAGTGAGGTTTCTGGAAGCCCACACAGAGTGAGGTTTCTGGAAGCCCACACAGAGTGAGGTCCTCTGTGTGTCACAGATCTGCTCTTTCACCATCTTCTCCAGCCTGCCGACAGGTGGAGCACAGATGGAGCTCCCACAGCAGTACACAGCCTTCCTGGAGGTCACAACCTGCTTTTGTGAACCGCAGTTCCACATCATGATCTGTCCACTTGGCTCAGAAGCTCCTCCTTGTCCATCTGGTAGCGGCTCTTCTTCCAGATTTCTCTCAGGTTCTGCAGGACAGTCCCAATCTCCTTGCCCGATGTGATGCCTATTTTGCGGAGATCGTGCCCACTAACGGGGAAGCGAGGGATGGTCCATCGTTTCATCTCATGCAGCAGCTGTCCCTCACCTTGATACTTCAAGAGCTCACAAACCTTCAGCTGAACATCTGGCTCCCTGGACTACAATGGGAAAGAAAGGTGCAAGTAATTATGCTTTGTGGCAAATTATTAAATACAACAATGAAATGTCAAGGTCATTGATCCCCTCGACTTCTGATGTCTCTCTATACTTCTAAGCCCTTAAATAAATGTTTGTTAGATCAATACTGTTTTTTTTGTTTGTTCAGTGCACAATAGGAGCACCATACTGTTTTCCGGAAGGCAATGATTTCACATTTTTGCCTATTTGTTTGTGGAAGTCTGTCCAAGCATAAACCAATGGATTCTGTCATAAGGATACCACTTTCTGTAAGCTGCATTTAAATTTAGACCCATCTCTGACTGGTACGGCTCATTAAAACAATTCATTAAATAAAAACACACAAAACACACAGTGAAGCTCAATGGTAGCTACAACCTTTCAGCAACTGCAAAAATCTTGGAGTGCCTCAAGAAGAAGAATCTTTTAGATATTTTAAAGGGCAATTTGAATCCCCCTCCCAAACACCACACCATGCCTCAAATGAAGCCATTTTAATCTGTTGGCTTTTCTTATCTATAACATCAGATACCATCATAAAAAGTGACACAATCAGAACAAACTGAAAATGTCTCTCACATCAATTATGAAGTCGGTGTAGGGAATGAGGGCTTGTGGTTCATCCTGAGCCTTCAGGAGCTTGTGCCTGTACTTCACCAGGAAGAAGCCCAGGTTTTTCTCCTCTTTGGAGATCTTCAGCCTCAGGTCCAGCTTGTCCACACCATCAGAGCGGCAGAAAAGTGCAGACAAGAGGGTCATGGGCTTGGGTGACCAGCCTTGGGACCTTTTCCACACAGACTTCAACTCCTCCACGTTGCCACCTTCTGGCAGGCCTGGAAACACGAGTCCCTTCCTCAGTCTGGCTTCAGGTCAGATATTTCTGTTAGAGCTATCATCCATATACTTAAAAGTAACTCAATCTCTCCATGATGTAGACATTTGTTAGACATTTGCGACAAAATTAGCAATTAAAGCACATCATAAATGCTCAAATCAATCCCAAGAGGAGAAAAAATGTTTGGCCATTGGTTTGCTACAAAGAGGAGTAAAAGCAATATCTGGACTGTACTATAATGGAATCGAACAGCATTTACCAATGAACTGGGCCACGCCTAGCTCATAAATAAGATCTAGCAGGTGGGCAGCATGATTTCCCACCAACATCTTCTTCAGCTCAACCCAGATACGTTCTCCGGAGATGGATGCCAGTCCACTGGCATTGTCCCTGATAGCCTGGAGCGTATCAGACTCGTGCTGCCCAGGTTGTGTAGCAATACGGCCGTAGAACCTGCGGGCAGAGATATGTCAGAATTAAAGCCTGTGAAGGTCAAGCACTAGCATGTCTCTTCTGAATAAAAGGTGAACACCCCATCTTACAGAAAAGGGACAGGCAGAATCCATACATACCTAAAATAGCGTAAAATCCGTAGGTAGTCCTCCTGGATCCTCTGAGCTGCACTGCCCACGAATCGGACCTTTCGGTTCTGGAGGTCCTCATAGCCGTTGAAATAATCGTACAAAGTCCCATCTAAGCCTAATCAAGAAGGGGGGTGTGAAACTTACATCTTTACATTCATACCATTCATACATTCATCAAGGGCTTCTCCAGTCTGCTGCTCAGTTTGCAGTCTGAGGTTTATTCAGCCATTCTGATAAAGATAATAATAATATTTATAATTATCATCGATACTTTATTGCCGTAGGAAAATACCAAGTGGGAAAATTCTCTTTACGGCTCCTCCAAGCATGGCCATGAAGGGCAGCCACCTGTTGCAGTGGCCAGAGAGCTGGGGGTCAAAGACCTTGCTCAAGGTGCTGAGGCTGGGCTCGAACCAGCAACCGTCTAATCACAGGCACAGAGATGTAGCTCACTGAGCCTCATGCTGACCCCCTTATATAAGATCACATTTGTAGGCTGTGAGAGACAAGCAGGAGTATAGAGAGAAAACTCATGGAGACACTGAGAAGATCCACACACGCACAGCCATGGTCTGACTGCAACCAGCAACCTACAGCAGGGAGGTGGCAATGCTTGCTGTTGAGCTATCATGACTGGTGATGATATGGACGTCTCCTACTCTATAATTTGTCTACTACGACGGTAGAGGAGGAGTACCAAGGAACATGGAGTTTATGGTAAGATCCCTGCGCTCTGCATCCTTCTGCCAGTCCGTGGTGAACTCCACCTCAGCGTGTCGTCCATCTGTTTGCACATCCACGCGTAGTGTGGTCACTTCAAAGTTCTCGTTGTGGAGCTGCGTTCAGAAATGGGTCCCATTAAACGTGACGTTCAAGGGGCAGTATGGCCAGAGACACATTTTTCTAACATCTGATATACATGACAAACTCTCCACTGCCAATTTTACACCTAGCCTGCCCAAACCAGCCAAAAGCATGCTGATAATACTTGTGTTATTTAAAGAAGTGTTTTGGGTGAAGATGGAAAGTCTTTTATGACAGCGAATGATGCTCCTGCTCCATGAACCCAGACAGCCAGCATCTGTCTAAGCCCTCACCCTGGCAGTGATGGTGCCGTGCTTCTCTCCTTTGTTGTTGATCATCCGGACCCCCCCTGCCTGGAACATGCTCTTCATTTCATCAGGGGTGGCTGTGGTAGCAAAGTCTACATCTTCCGGCCGCATCCCAGAAAGGAGGTCCCTCACAGCACCCCCAGCTATCCGGAGCTCAAACTGGTGCTTTTTAAAGATGTCTAGGTTAGAAAGAAAAAAAAACCTGTTAGCCCAGTCACTTGGCTAAAAGCTTTATTTGGGCAGAAGCGCTAAAACACGTATAATTTATAACCACAAAACAATGCTTCACGCACCACCTCTAAACTGCTAGCTAAAACGAACACAAACCAATTATGAAACTATAAATGCCTCATAAATACCTGCTATGGCGTTAAGTCCGTCCGTGAACAAGGACTCAAACTCTTTTGTTTTTAGTTGCATGGTGAACAGTGCTCTGTAATCCAAAATTCGACAACTTTTACCAATTCCAACAGGCCTCAGAAACATTCGTCCCCACATCTGATGTAGATAAAAACGGTTACCTGGGTAACAAACAAATGAAGTTAAATTAATGAAAAATATCAGCGCCCACGTGTACGCACTGTATGGTTATGATTTGCATAAAAGCTACTGCAGCACTAATGCCTGGTTTCACGAAACGAAACCCATCACTGAAAACATGCATAAACATAAGACATTACAGTGATTACGCTAAGACCAATCGCTGTGTTTATGGTACATGACCTAGTCAGCTAGCCATGCAGGTTCAAACTTAACACGTTTACCACTTACGCAGCTGCCAACAACTACATCTATTTATTAGCAATCTTACAAAATAAACTGCAAAAAGTAAGATTTCATGTAATATCAAAACAATGCCAGGAACCATGAATAAAACTTCATATCTACACTACCTTAGATCAACTTACGAATCTTCATCTTTACCTTTGACATGCCCAAAACTCACTGTGACCTTATGGGAAACATTGGGAAAAGTAGTTTTCTCAATCATCGCGATAACTCGGAAATGTAGTTCAGAAATACGCGAGGCGTGTCTGTGAGTGACACGTGTGCATGGTGGCGGACACAGGAAGTTATTTTTTCCCCCGGATGTTGTTTTCTGAGGACGTGATAATGTCGATGTTGCGTAACGACAGGAAAGTCGAAGTTTTTTGAGTTACTCGTATTTAGGTATATGAAACTTATCACTGGGAACAAAGAATTAGGAGCATCTAGTCAACTTAACTTTTGTTGTTAGTTAAGTGCATTAGAGAGATAGAGAGAGGAGACGGTTTGTAACATTTCCTTCTTGAAAACATGCCGCAGGAAGCCGAAAATACAGCCCAAGAAATACTCCCGCTAAGATCGCTGAACAGCCGCCGAGAAGTTCGGGTTATATTTTGCAACCGAAGCCCTCGCTCAGTCCAACCTATATGGATAGGTTTTAAGGGGGAATCTGTCCTTTACGAAATTTTGCAGCCTGGTACTGGCCATAGAATGATGACTTACGTGGGTAAGCTCTCTCTGGCATGTATTTACTGCAGTTTGTTGAATTACTTTATCTGGTCACATTTTTGAGTGTCTAGTGGAAGCTTTTATCAGTGCCAACAAAGTGAGTTCGCTGGCACTGGTAACTTCCGTATTGACGGTACTCAACCTTTTTAATACTCTCCTAAAACTAATGCTTTAGACCATCTGTGGATGTTCAGAGATTCGGAGAAAGACGAGCCAATGATGGTTAACGGGCAGGAACTGTTTTGCCAGAAGGCCCCGGTAAATGCTCCGGTTTTGGTGAACATCACGCTGCCAGGTGAGTTGTGGGGTGTTGTGTGAGCATGTTATGTTTTGACAGTTTACCTTTATACCTTACAGCTGGCTATTATGACTTTGTGCCGGCCGTGGGTATTAGGAGATCTCAGTAAGCGTGGTTGGTGAGGAATCTGAGGCTGTCTTTCTGATACTCTGTCCCTTAGTCTTGAGCTTAAAGGAGCGCTGTCTCCAAGTGGTCCGCCGACTGGTCAAGCCAGAGGACTACAGGAAGCTGGAGATTGCTCACTCTCTTCACGAGGACCTTGAGGACCAGCCTAGTGTGAAGAAGGACATGCAGCGGATCTCCTGGAGGTTGGAGCAGCAGCTTCGCCAGGGCAGGGAGATGCAGCAGACTTGATGTTGGCTTTGTGCAGCTCTATATGCAATAAATAAACAATAAGAGAGGTTACTGCGGTGCTGGAGAGATATTGGAAATGTGAAAGACATGGGACAGGGACTGAGATGCGATGATAGATATGCTTTATTATGCATTATATGTACCATATGCAGACATGTATATACTACTTGTCTTAATGTTGTCAAGTCTCCTTCATTAAAAGTAAAAGGCACAGCTTAGTCCTATTCACCCATCACGGAGACTAGTGCAATTAATTTTTTAATTAGCATAAATTAATTTATTTTTAATCGTTTTTTTTTCTTTTACACTAAACAAAATGGATACCAAAACCTGTGAATTTTCCGCTTATATTTGTATATATTTCTGGAATACAGTATTTTTTTGGAGTTAGGAAATGTGTTAGATGGTGTTACAGTAAACCATTCTGAATGATCATGCTCATGTCTTTCAGTACATCCCCGGATTGTGGAATTTGATTTGCATTTGCTGAGATACTTGGGCTTAATGTGTTTAAAATCACCCCGCCCCTGTTAAGACACTACCTTCCCCCTTTGACAAATCTTACCATCCCTGGATGGTAGTCAGACTACAGTTTTGAAATATCTTTATTGGCAGTGCATAGTAGATTGGATATGCTACTGATGTGATGTAAAAACTACTGAGATGTAAGCAAGCTCTGAATGTCTTTGGACAGCAGGGTTAAATTAGACTATAGTAAGTACTATGTGCATTTTTAAGTGATTTGACTGCTGTGATTTTAACACATCTGCTGTTATAGTATAAATGATGCACTACCAGACTGTATAATGGCTTGTACTAGGACAGTCTCATTGAGAATTTCTGTTATTCTCACCTGGGGGGTATTCCAGAAAGCAGGTTATGTGACATACCCGGGTAAGTTTAAGGGTAAGTTAGTGGATAACCTCAACTTTCGGTTCCAAAAACGGAGGTTAACTTTCTGGGTATGTACGTAACCATAGCAGCTTACTCTCTGAAGATAACCTGCTACTGAGCAGGTTATGTTCCAGGGTCAGTTTGTTGCAGAAGGTTACTGAGCATGGCGTGCCCTTTTGATGACGATCCTGTGAACGTGGAGGCATAAATTATACAAGGTTTTTTTCGCCGGGAGAGAGTTATAAGACCGCGTATTGATGTCTTGTCATTTCCTAATGATTATTTGAAAAAGCGTTATCAGTTTTCAAAAGAATCGTTCATTTACTTAACATCTCTTGAAACCGCATATTGCAAATGTCACAAACCCAAACCGCGGGTCTGCGCTTAGCACAGAAAACATTCTGTACATAGCGCTTCGGTTTTTTGCGTCAGGGCATTTTTTGTACAATATGGGCGACGCAGAGCATATAGGAAAGGCAACTGTGTGTAGAGCCGTTCGCACAGTATGTCTGGTACTTAACGCTTCTTACACACGTTTATACAGTTCCCTGTCCATAAAGCTCTGCGTGTTATTAAAGAGGAATTCCACAGAGTGGTAGGTTTGTCCTTTATAGTAAAATCTATGATGCATATTTAATATATAGTCATACTATTTATATCTATAGCCTACATGTATTCATCCTGCACACACACACACTTGATACTTCCCTATATGACTTTCTATTTCAGGGTTTCCAAATGTAATTTGGAATACATGTAATACATGTATAGTGACAATAAAAGGCATTCATTCATTCATTCATAATTGGGTGCATTGATGGCACCTACATTCCTATTAAAGCTCCTTTAATAAATGAGGGAGACTATGTTAGATAGATAGATAGATAGATAGATGTCTTTATTGTCACTATACAAGTACAGCGAGATAGCGGAGGAAATCTATTCATAGTATCAATGTGCAGGTAACTTGATTTTGTATACTTAATTTCTTGCCTTGTTAAAATCATCAAACTCATTACTTTTTTCCACTAACTATAGGTAATCATTACAGGACAGTACAATGCTGGTTACCACTGGTTGCCCTCAGATGGGGTGAGGGGAGGTGGTGGTGGGCTCCCGCCAGTTAGACGGGCTTCAGCCTTTTTTCTATTAGCTACATGACAGAAAGAATATACTAAATCGTGTTTAATAAATAGTTAAGTGATCGTGTAATCAATTACCTTTTTGCAGAATGTTTTTGTGTTTCATTTTGACTTGGCTCAAAGTTCTTCTGTCTCCAGAAGGATTACACCTTATTAAATAAGAAACCATATATTCCTAGTCGAGACACATTGTTATTTTAACCTAAAGAAATGAATGGCAGGAAAAGTAAATGCTTTCATAGTGATTTAACAGTAAAAAGGATGCGGAAGGGTTATGTGTTTAATTATTTTGCATTATAATAAAAGGGGAGGCGATGTCAAATTTGCAATTTAATACACACGCATTTATTCTGTCCTTTATTTTTTGCCAAGCCAACTCTTTCTTTAGCCGATGCAGCCGTATTGCTTTTTTTCATTATTATTGGCTTGAATTCCTCATATGCGTGCATTAAAACTTCCAAGTATGCCGCTCTCTTTTTTTCACTTTGATTTTCCATTCTGACTCGTGAAATCGGCGATCAATTGAAAACGTCTTTATGTATGCACGGTGCACGCGCATTAACTCTGGGTAAGCAATAGGAGGTTGATTGAACTTACTCTTCTCAGGTGTTTTGGAACCGACATACTCATGGTATGCGGGTTTGGGGTATATCAACCCAGAGGTTAAGATTTACCAAATGGTAAGTTAACCAAGCTTTCTGGAATACCCCCCCGGTGTTCTTCTGTTTGAGCTAGCTAATGCAAAGCCAAATTTTTATATTCAGACACAAAAATGCTAAATACAAAATGTAGGAAGAGGTCTTTGAGTTCAAATGATTTCTTCGTCCATTTTCAGGCTGAAGTTGCCTCTATAAATTATGTAAAGTTTATGAACAGAGAGAAACAAGACAGCACCTTGTTTCACCAAAGCATTTTGTTTCTTTCATCATGTACAAATATGTTGTTCTTAAGGAATCTTTTGATTAAATCTGAGGTCACCACTTTGTTTACAAAATATATCCATAGGCAGCTTTAAGCAACCCAGTATCTTTCATCTCTTATGGTTTGTGTGTAGGAATGAATACCTGAGAGATCTGGATCATCTGATTTTTTTTGTAACACTGCCACCTACTGGAATTATGTACATTTGCAGTCATTGGTTGGTCACCCATTCCTACCTACAAAAACACATATCCATCCATATCACATGCCACTTATCCAGCAAAGGGTCATGGTAAGTCTGAAACTTACCCCATTAAGCACAGGACACGAGGTGTGGGAACATCCAGGATGGACTGCTGGCTTTAAACAACCACTGATTGTCAAAGCTTTTGAAAGGCTTTAATTTCCACTGATATGTTTAAATCTAAGCCATTAACTTGTGCTTCCTATTCATCTTCCAAATACTTAAGTGGTACAAGATGACAGGGAGCCTGGAGTCTCTCTTACGAGGTACAGGGTACATGGCAGGGTCTACACTGTCTGGGATGCCAGTTTGTTACGGGGCACACATGGGCACACACTGTGGGTGATTTAGAGACTCTAATCCAACTTAATGCATATGTTTTGACATTGGGGTTAAACCAGAGTAGCTGCAGGAAACGTGGGAAAAACGTCTACAAAATATGGTGCAATTTAACAGTGCTATCCACAAAGCCACCATGTTATATTTTGTGCTATAACAAAATTTAAATTCATAAGTAGTAGTATTTTCAGATTTTGTGTATTATGGCAGATTCAATTTCAGCAATCAGATATGAACAAAAGAAAATGCCTGTAGTGTTTGTGCGCATTTGCATGTCCTGGACCCCTAATAATAATAATAATAAACAATGGTCCTCCCCAACACCGTGCGGCAGTAGCGTTTATTTAGGGTGTGCTTAGTGACGTCACAACAATGGCTGACTCTCTAACCCAGAGCTAGGCAGTCAGAAATATTATCTTTTAATAGCCGTGTTATTTGTGAATAACGTCCTACACGAATCAGCACAGATGGATAAAAAGAAAAAGCAGTATGACGTGACCGCTGCGTCCGTAAGTTTTGTTTTATTCGGAGGTGCATTTCGCGAGTTAGCCAGTCCGATTGCCTTGTGTTTCACTCTTGTCTCTGACAGTTTATCTCTCTCCTTCTATCCCTTGATTCCGTCTCTTACTCTTTATGTGTGTCTCTCTCTCTCTGTTCTGTTTCTGCCTTTGTTTCTGACTTTTTTTGTTTGTTTGTTTGTTTGTTTGTTTGTTTCGGCCTGTCATTGATACCATGTATTTTATGTAATGACAAATAAAGCTTCTTCTTCTTCTTCTTCTTCTTCTTCTTCTTCTTCTTCTTCTTCTTCTTCAATCTTTTAAACTATTCTGACTCCCTGCCGGGTTTCTGTTTTCTTCAGCTGGTTGATCTCAAAGCTGAGCTCTACCGGAAACAAGAGGAGTTTAGGCATGAAAAGTTGACATTTGATTCAGTGGAGAAGAAACCAAAATCCAAACTCAAGGTGTGTATGAACAGACTTGTCAAAAAGTTAAAATCAGTTATAAAGATGATTTTGGATGATACTTTCAGAAACTTGAAATTTGGGGTCCAAGCCACAAAGCCGCTGGATTTCTGTTGTTTTTCTACTGATTATATGAATTTATAAATTATAATTTCCCCAAGAACAATAATCCTTAAAATGTTAACACTGTGAAGTGGAATTTGTAGTACCTTAAATCTTAGAACTTTAGTAAACTTAACTTACTTAAATGTCTGGACTGATTGCAAGATACTGGGTCTTTTTTATATATATATTTTTTGCAGAAGCCCATCATCTGGAACAAGCAGAATGAGGGCGTATCCATACGAGCCCAGAAGGATGTGGAGCAGGCGACTGAAGAGGAGGATAGCCTTGAAAAATCAAGGTCCGTGTTTGCTCATTGTATTGGTGAAAGACCTTCATAGTACACATTCAGACTACATCTGGGACCTGTTCCACAAAGCAGGATTTCCTGGTTAGCCAGAAAACTTGTCTGATTTAAAGTAGTCTGGGGTAAATTGACTTTATCTTCGTTCACTTACATTGAGTCTGGACTACCTTAAACCTGACAAGTTATCTGGCTAAGCAAGAAATCCTGCTTTGTGAAGCAAGCCCCTGGTGTTGGCACTTGCCATGATTGTGTTTTCTTACTGCTTCTATGTCAGTATCGGGATTGTGAGTAAGCAAAGTGTGCTCCAACAGGTGCAAGCTGGAGGAAAAGACCCGGCTGTATGAACAGATGAGTAAAGGAGACTTCCCAGGTATGCAAGCCATAATTGCTGTTTATCACTACAGCAGAATGGTCACAAATACACTATATTGAAGGATTCTTTATACTGTACAATACCAATGCCATAAATGTAGTTAAAAACTATGGAGTCATCATATATGAGTAGTCACCTAAGCTTGCTGCTGTTCTGCTCATTAGATGAGGAGACAGAGAGTCAGTTCCTGGTGGATTTCACCCAAAAGATTATCGATCAGAAGAAGGCCCTGCAGGTGCAGCCCAAGACGACAGACGATTCTGACAGCGATGGAGGGGGGAACTGTGAAACTCTTGGGCCCATTCCTCTAGCTAGTCACCCGGATGAGGAATGGTAAGTGCATTAGCGAGTGGGATTGTCACCTTCTGTTTAAATACTGCTCATAATGGCAGCCCTGTGAGTACAAATGGCACTCTGGGTCTCCATTTTTTGTAGGGTGGATTATGTTGATGCCCTTGGTCGATCTCGTAGATGTATGAAGAAAGATCTGCCAGAGTACCAAAAACTTGACCAAGACCTTCATGGCAAGAGGTAAACAGAAGAAGGCACTCCTATCCGCAGTTTTCTTCTGACAGAACTTCTTAGATATTTGGACATCTCAATATGTTCTTCAGCAGCACAGTAGATAGAGGGTTGTTAAATGTCTCCGTACTGGTGGCAGGTTTGAGAAGCCTGGTGAGAAGACACTGCTGTCAGAAGACATGCGCAGGGAGCTGCAGCGACAGCAGTGGGAGCAGGAGGAAGAGGAGGCGATGAAGAGACCAGTTGGACCTGTGCACTATGAGAATGTCCGAGACCAAGGTGAGTCTGACCGGAAGATTGATTAGGATGCTTTATTTTAGAACGGGCATCATATGCTACGCATGTTTGTTTAAAGGACTTTGTAGTCATTTAAAGGAGAACAAAATGAAAGGGATATGTATTTTTTTTTAAGGGGACACAAGATAATTCACAGAAATTGTTTCCATTAGCTGAGCAGCACGCAGTGCAGCAGGGACTTCTGTAATCGTAATGTAAGTGATTAGTCAGAGGGTTACCTGCGTGCTAAGGCTCCTGCGTCTGTGTGTGACAGAGGCTCGGGATCTTGGCGTGGGTTACTATGCCTTCGCAAAGGATGAAGCCCTCCGCAAGAAGCAGAGGGACACACTGGATATGCTGAGGGACCAGGTGAGTCTCTCCAGTTGGCTGTGCAGTGATGCGTCTATTCATTTGTCACAGGCCTTGTGTGTGTGTGTGTGTGTGTGTGTGTGTGTGTGTGTGTGTGTGTGTGTGTGTGTGTGTGTGTGTGTGAGTGAGTGAGTGAGGTGTCTGCAGGACAATAAAAAGTCTTCAAATGTCTTAAGTTCAGGTTGGTCCAATAAGGCCTTGAAAATTCTTATAAAGTCTTAAATTAAAGTTCTTAATTAATAGATCTTAATTTTTTTGCGGTCATAAACATTCACAGTGGCCCCCCCTTTTCAGTGGTTTTGGTTACCTGTGGTCCGTAAATGTTACATGGAAAATTGCAGAAATAGTTCACGAGTTTTAAATTGCATGCCATTCTGAGTAGTATATTGGAATCTCGCACCATGCAGAATGTGAATCATCCCTTTGTCCAGGTTATCCACGTAGTATATGCTACCTGCCAGTCCCTGAGTCGCCGTCTCGGTTATCAGATCGCCTATTGTGGTATGGCAATGCTTGTGTTTAAGTAACAGTTTTTTTTTAATAAAATAGTTAAAAAAAAACAATACTTCTGAAGAATACAGCACAAGAGAGACCACTTTCACGTAACTTTTATTGTTTTATTGTTAACAGTGTATTGTTTTCAATGTTTTACTGTTGGTAATCTCTAAAGTATCCATAATTTATAAAATAAACTTTATCATAGGTATGTATATATTGGGGGGGAAAAAACATGGCGTTGATATAGGGTTTGGTACTATCCGTGGTTTCAGGTATCCGCCGGGGCTGTTGGAACGTACTTCCCGGGGACAAGGGGGGAGCACCGTATATTAATCTGCCGTTAAAAAAAAAAATCATTTAAGTTTAAATGTGACTGACTGTTAAGGAGTATACTACAGAGTCATTTCGTAACTGATCATTTTTGTGTTTTGAGCTCTTTCGCTGTGTGTGCTAAATCTTGTCTATCTCCAAAAGAGGCAATCTCTGCTGTCACGATGACTGTTGCAACACCCATTTTATTTTCATATTGCTTTATGGGCAAATTTGAATTGAAATTAGAATGTTCGCATGTGCGCTTCACGTTGAATAGTTCGCGTTTGGGCACTCGTGGTGAATGGAAACAGTACAATTATCAATAAAGACTTATAGAAATGCATAATCAAAAATCAAGTGGTGTGCATTGTCCCCCATTGTCCATTACTTAAACCACACTCTGCTGTACGTCTGTCTCATTTAGTTTTATAGTTATTAGTCCATTCATTCAAGATTCTTTATTCGTCACATACATAGTTATAACAAGTACAACATGTAGTGAAATTAACCCTCACCGATCCAAAGAGTAAACAAGAATTTTAAATTACAATTTACAATAGCTTAAAATATAAAAAGTGCAGACAATATAAAAAATGCAGACAAATTAATTCTATCTATATATTAAATTCATTATTATAAACAAAAAAAAGTGTAAAGTGGTGACGCATGAGATGATTGTTGTGCAATATACAGTGAACAGAAATAAGTAATGTATTTAAAGTGCAGTGTGCAGTGAAGTTTGCCTTGATAAGTAGATGGCAGTTTATGCATCCGCTGTATAATATTTAAGAGGTAGTGGTTTCATGTCCTGGTTGAGAAGTCTTACGGCATGAGGACAGAAGCTCCTCCTGAGTCTCTCTGTTTTTGCTGCTTGAAAAGACAGTTACTGGGGTGAGACGAGTCTTTGATTATCCTAATTGTTCTGCTCCGGCATCTCCTGGTGTACATGTCCTGCAGAGACTGTAGATCAGATCTGGTGCAGCACTCTGCTGCCCGAATCACCCTCTGCAGTCCCTTTAAGTCCTGGACACGACTATTTCCATACCAGGACGTGATGTTCTGGGTCAGGACATTTTCCACTGCACTGGAGTAGAACGACTTCAGGATCCCAGGAGATACGCGAAACTTCCTCAGCTGTCTCAGGTGGTAGAGACGCTGCCTCACCTTGCTGCACTGGCTCTGGATGTGTTCTGTCCATGTCAGGTCCTCAGTGATGCGAACGCCCAGGTATCTGAAACCTCTCACTCGCTCCACTGCAGCCCCGTTGATGTAGGGGGGGGGAGTAGGAGCGCTCCATCCTCCTGCTGAAGTCCACCACCAGCTCCTTGGTCTTGCTGACGTTGAGTTGGAGGCAGTTCTCCTGGCACCATGATGTCAGGTTGTCCACCTTCTCCTTGTAGGCTGCCTCGTCGTCGTTGGAGATGAGGCCCACCACTACTGTGTCGTCAGCAAATTTGATAATGGAGTTGGAGCTGTGTATGGCCTCACAGTCTCTCGTGTAGAGCGTATAGAGCAGTGGACTGAGAACGCATCCTTGAGGTGCACCTGTGTTAAGTGTGATGGAGTTGGAGACACAGCCACCTACTCTCACCACCTGTGGTCTGTCTGTGAGGAAGTTGTGGATCCAGGCGCACAGGTGGCTGCTCAGTCCTAGCTCCCGCAGCTTAGTAGACAGTCTATGAGGGACTATGGTGTTGAACGCTGAGCTGTAGTCAATGAACAACAGTCTTACATAGTTCCCTTGCTTCTTGTCCACGTGGCTGAGGGTGGTGTGCAGAACGTGGGAGATGGCATCATCTGTGGATCGATTGGGGCGATAGGCGAACTGGATTGGGTCTGTGGAGCGTGGGGATGGAGGCAATAATATGGTCTTTAATGAGTCTCTCAAAAACCTTCATGACCACCGATGTAAGCGGAGCGATCAGGAAGGCGTCGACTTGGCCGCGCCATGTTGACATGTTCTACCCTTCGCTCTCTGATTGGTGTAATTATAAATGAGCATGGGTGTTGTTCTAAAATATGTCAACACCTTTGTCTTGTTCCCGGCCACATGTCCACTCTGTGTGTGTGAGTGATGGAACATCAAATGGGTTTTGAAGGATGCATGTTAATCTCACTTTGTAGTATACCCCTTAGGTTTTATGTTTGATAGTTAACTTTTTTATTTTTATTTGTGGAAGTGGAAGTTCAACAGTTGGTGCTAGAAGTAGCATGGGCTGCAGCAGCTATCAGGACACACGTTAGCTAGGTATCGTGTCTAAGACATCTTTGAAGCAGCAGTGTGAATTCAGATATTCAAGAATCTGTTACATCTGCCGCTTTATATGCTCGTAATATTGGAGAATGGGACAATAATCTGAGTCCAGTGTTCCTCTGTTTTGAATGAAGTTTCTTGGATGGGGGATTGAAGCACCCCGTACGTGATCCTTGCATTGTAAATTTGATTTATTATTCACACATCGATCGATAGACAATTTTTATTACAAACTTGAATTGACAGTGGGTGTAGTCACTGTAGTGTAAATGTATGGGTATTGATTCTGGTAAAGCATATTTCTGCGTACAGTTTGGTCTTAAATTTGGCTTGAAGTTTTAAATTTCACATCAGGATTTCTGCAGAGACCATACGTGTGTGTGTGTGCGCGTGCGTGTGAGTGTGCGTGTGCATGCCACCAGCCTTCTCAAAGATCTGCTTTCCCCACAGACCACAGATCAGCGTACCAAGAGGGAGAAACTCAAAGACAAAAGGAAAAATTTACTTCAGTCCCGGCTGGCTAAGGTGAGGCAGAGGAAGATTATGAAGCTGGATGGCACAGAGACAGAAGATGGGGCAAAAGAAGGTAACGCTAAAAGCTAATTTAGCTATCCAGTTCCTTTTAGGAATAGTTCAGTGTGTGTAGTAATCCCAGATTGCCCCACTGCATGAATGATAATCCCAGATTGCCCCACTGCATGAATGATAATCCCAGAATGCCCCACTGCATGAATGATAATCCCAGAATGCCCCACTGCATGAATGATAATCCCAGAATGCCCCACTGTATGTGATAGTCCTGGTATCCACATTCTTTACTTGATAATATTTGATTCCACAATGAATCCTGTTTTTCAGGCAAATCTGAGGGAGAGATAATTGGACCCAAGCCTTCAGCTGAAGGACCCCCTGGACCCCCTCGTGATCTGCCTGCTCCTGTGCCCTCTGGGCTAAATAAGGTGGTGGTGGAGATCCAGGAGAGGAGGGACACGAAGCCCGGCGTGCCCCACGTTCGGGAATGGGATCGGGGAAAAGGTAGTGTGGCTTCACCTGCCCGTTAAGCTGTAAAGAGTGATGAGTGGAGCCCCCTGCTGGCAGTTGAATGCCCACGATCTGAAGTCATTGTGTGCACTGACTGAAGCCTTTGACTGTCTCATCTCTTCTCAGTTTCCTTCGGCAACTGGACCAACCGGCGGCGGGAGGAGCGGGAGCAGGAGTTTGCCCCTCCCACCGCATACTTCAGTGACAGGGGGGCGGCAAGGAGTGGGTCAGACTGGAACCCACAGAAGGCCCCCTTCTGCCGGCCGTGGTCCCAGAGCAGCACTGCTCAGTCACAGAGCCCAGCTCGGGATCCCCCAGAGGCCCCGACTAAGAGCCTAGATGACATGCTTTCCTTTTACAAACATTCCACTTAAGGGAATTCTGGAACGGACACTGGGGGCGTCACGTGTCAATGAACCAGGAGTGTGTGGTCATAGGGAACCAGCAAGCATGGCAGAATTCCTGTCATTGGGGAGAACTCCACCCTGTGCTTTACACACTCACACACACCTACAGCCTAGTCATGGGGGCTCTTTGGCTTCGTTAATGGGGGTGTAATGGATCTATGATCGTCATTTACTTTATGTTGACTATTAAAATTGTGTTGTTAACCACACCCGTATGCGTGGACCTTTTTCTGGCGTTGGAGATGCGTATTTATCGGTATACTTAACTGAGGACATCAGGTTAGATTTGAATTCAATATTTTTTAGTTTTTTTCAAGCGATTAAGCTACTTCGAGGTTCTGAGATTTTTAGTAAATAATGCATACGGAATGGTCTGTGATTCTTACTTATACATTTGTATTAGCAGTGCATGTAAATGCCTCATTAAATTTTGAGCAGTAAAATGTCATTAGACTTAAAGTCAGTCCTCCTTAATGGGAAAGTTAATGGAGGAGTTATCCTGCACATTTAATAACAGGAGCTGTGCAGGCGGGAGGGTCGTTAGCGGGTCCGCGGGTGGCCCTGGCTGGCCGCTGCCTCGGCTCCTGCACACCGAGGCACGGCCCTCTGGCCTCACTTTTCTACAGCTTATCAATGGATTGATGAAGTTTTTTTTGTTCTCTCTGGCACTTCAAGGAGATGAAGGCCGAAAGTTTACCGAGAGCCTGGGCCTTGACTCTCCAGTTGTGGCTGTATAATGAAATGAGGCATTAAAATGTGGGTAAATGAAAACATAAGATGCACTTCATAATAAAGTTGCTGCAGTTATTATAGGCATAATATTATTGCACTTAATTAAATCCTATATTTTGCTGCTAGTCTAGTAGATCCTCCTGGACCTCCAGAAGGACCATGTTGGCCAAGATTCTTCAATATAATCCATTATTACCATAGAGATGTAAAGTGCTGGATAACAGAGGGCTTCTTTTTGAGGTATGAAAAAGTAATATTCTAAGTGATTGCCTACAGAAATGTCTCAGAGAAAAATAGCTTATTCAGACTTGAAGAAAATACCACTAGAGTTGCTCATATGTAGATAAACTGCATCTGAATGAGACCATAATCTTATTATCAGTAAGAGGATGAACTTGCTCAAAGTGCAAAAAGTTAATAGAATGGCCACTTTTATCGTCATTCAGAAATACACCGGTTAGTGCACATCAGAACGAAATTTCGTTGCATTTTTGCTCACCATCGGTAAAAAAATATATATATATATAAATAGAAAATAGAATATAAGTGGAACTAACATGCAGATATATTAACCGCAGTATAGCAGCAAAAAAAACAGTGTACATCACTGTATCGGTTATAGAGCAAGACATTTAGTGCATAAAGTTCTTGAAAAAGTGACGTGCATGGATGGAGACAGGCAGAGTGTGGGGAGGGGGTTGGGGAGGGGGCTGTCATGAGTTAAGGGTTCAGGAGTCTAATGGCTTGAGGAATGAAGCTGTTACAGAATCTGGCTGTTCCCGTCCTGATGCTGCAAAGCCTCTTCCCAGAGGGCAGCAGGGAGAACAGTCCGAGGTGGGGGTGGGCGGAGTTCCTGGCGATGTTACGGGCTCTGCTCAGACAGCGTTTGGGTGCAATGTCCTGGATGGATGGAAGAGAAGTCCCGATGATCCTCTCTGCAGCGATTTTCTGTCTGAGGATTTTGAGCTGCCAAACTAGATGGAGATACAGCTGGTCAACACGCTCTCTATGGTGCCTTGGTAGAAAGTGGTGAGGATGGGAGAGGAAAGGTGTGCTCTCTGCGCAGGAAATGCAACCGCTGCTGAGCGCGCTTTACCAATGAAGTTGTGTTTGGTGACCAGTCCAGATTTCCAGTTATCTGCACACCAAGGAATAGTTTTCAGAGCACTTTTAAACTGGGAAGTGAATATGCAGAGGATTATTTACTATAAACCCCATGCAGTAAAAATAATTTAATCCCTGAGTTGTTCAGATTTCAGCAGTTTAATTATGGCATTCTGTGACTTTCTGCACAACTATAAATTGCAAATGCACCTCAATTCCAATAGATGGCAGTAGCCAGCAGTAAAAAAATACCTGATATATCACAAATACGGATCAAATTACAAGAGGTGCTCCTGAGGTTGTTGCTGTATTTATTACACAAGGTTGGATGACCTAAGTGTTAAAAGCTTTAGCAATGGTGAGATGTCACATATTTTAATACTCCCTACAATTTTCTTTATGATAATACATGTCTTTGTCCTAATTAAAATTGATCTTCGTTTTCAGTAAAAACCTTGTACTCCCTGCTCAGAAAGATACAGTAGAGGTCATTGGGAATGTGCATCCTTGTGTCATCAATTTACCATTAATTAGGCTTTAGGTAGTTGGAGAAAGTGTGTGTGTGTGGTGTGTGTGTGTGTGTGTGTATGCGCTTGCGTCCCAAAAAGGCCCTGCCACTGAAATGTGATGTCAGCTTCATCGACAGCCGACTTCATCACATGGATCCCTGGCTCTGAGCCTCTTCCTGGGTGACCCACCTTATCTGTGAAGGGCAATTGTCATTAAAAACACCGTGTCTGAACACCAGACCTTCTTTATGTCTGCTCCACATCCCCTGTCCCATTAAGGGAAATTGTCAATTGTTATTTCCTTAAAGGTCACCAAAAAAATTCAATGAATTTACGCACAACAAAGGCATTTTGTGACCATTCAAAACTAATTATATGCTGAAGGATTTGGAGTGCTAATTTATATGTGCATTTTTAGCTCATCGCTGCCTGGATGTGTGTGCACGTATTTACAGAAAGCTCTGAGAAGGGGAATTGTTTTCTTCTTCCTAATGAAGTTTTCTTTCATGTGACAGCCAGTGAGGATTGCTTCCTGGTGCCATGCTCCCCTCACTGCTTCATTCCCACCTTCACCGGCTGTTTTTCACACTCTTTCCTTTTTCTCTTCACGTCAGCATATTTACCCCCAGGGCTAGCAAAAAGCATGGCATCCAACGCTAATTAATATGTCATTAAAAGACACCTTCAGACTGGCACGCTGAGGCATACGGAGGACTGCATGGTAAGCAAAGAGGGAGCTCCGTGTCTCTACTTAAAGCAGGCGTTGCATATGCTCATGTGAATGTGTTGGTTTCTCGAAGGTGCTACTCATTAGATTCCCATCTTCCTTCTTGACGCCACAATCCAGGCTCTTCATGCAGAAAGCTGTGACCTGCATCAGCCTTTCACTGTTATACTCTAAAATTTCCCACGAGTCACTGGCGACATGTAAAATTAAACCTACTGGCCATAGTCCACACAAGGCCGTAATTATATATTGTGGGGAACACGTCCCCCCTAGTATTCATGATGTGCTCACAATGTCCCCCCCCAATATAATATACAGTATATAAGCAGTATATTACTACTGCTTTGTTCCCTCCCAATGTTGCCTCTATGGCTACGGTCTTGAGTCGGCAGGAATAAAATCACAAAAGTTCCACATTTCTGAAAAAATCGAATCAATTTTTAGCAAGAGATATCAAACCTGAAATGGTTGAATATGTAAGTTTTCATGCCAGACAGTGACACATGGAGATGTTTTCCCATCTTACCAGTCCTCAATTATCACCCATTCAGTTTCTGGGGAGTGAACTGGGAACTCCTATCCCACACATATCTGAGCCCCGGTGTCCTGTACGCCACCTAGTGGGAAACGGAACCACTTCCTGATGTTGACTTCAAGCAGCGTCACCTGTGTCCATCTAGGGCATCTGCCAGGCAGGTGGGAACAGCGAGTGGCTGCGGGGGGCAGTTTTCACCGTTGCGGCCTGTGATTGATCACATTCTATGCCATCACAGTTTGATTAAAGGCTGCATGATTTATCTGTGCTGTTCTGAATATCATTACATCGCATGTGTTTCTGCTTGACAGCGCATAAGAAATGTGCTATTCTGTGTGTGTTTGCACAAGGGACCGTATAATGATTCTCAAATAAAGCTTTAAAGGTTTAAAAACTGTACCCTGCCAAGCAAATGAATAAATTAGCCAATAGATCTCTTTGTTTCATGGGACCTTGATATTAAAACAGGAAACTGCCCCCGTTGAGTTTTGTTTCCATTTGAAGTTTGATGGATGTGTTTACTGTAAGCAGAGATTGCTCTGAGACAGGTCCTTACAGTGTGGGGGAGGGGAGACTCCTTATCAATCTGATCAGGGCTTTTGTTCCACTTTATTGTTGATGTCTGAGACTGATGTCTGTCTCATTCATTATGATTTTAAAGCTACACGTAAACCGAAGTTGAACAGCGATGGAGACAAGTATACAGGAGCTTGTTTTGGAAGCTTTAACATGACAGCAAAACCTGCCTGTGTTTTATTTACCTTCAATAAAACACGGCAGAACTGAATGCCATGCCTATTAAGGAAATCCTGGCATCTCACTTAGGCGTACAACAGAAGTACCTTTACCCAGACCGGAAAATCGAGAGCTGCATTCTGGGTTGTTACCTTGCCGCTTCAGCAGTTTCTGAAAGCGCTCTTTTCCTCTCTAACACGGAGTTGGCACAACCGTCCTCATTTAGATGACATGTTTGTCTGTGGCAAGCTGTCTCACTGTACTGCTTGACCTGCATCGTCCTTGTTCTGCCAGTGACTACAGATGCTACGGCGAGTCATTTCCTGATCCTTGGCTCTCTACAGTTACAGCTACAGCTACAGCTCCTCTTCGATGATTAAGGTTCCTTTGGCCAGGTTCTTTATTTCTGTGGTTGTTTTGACTCATGTTCTTCAACTGAGAGAAGTCCTATGAATTTCTTTGCCAAACTGTCCATTCATGACCAAGGTTGACCAAGGTGGGGTGAGTGGGTGTATGATCATAGCTAACACCTACATCTTAACAGATATGACAATGGGAAGCACCACTTAGATGAACCAAAGTAGATGTGCTAGACCTGGTGTTATGACCTGCATGACTATTGTGTTTTCATATGTGATGTTAACATTCTGCAGCATTAAGGTGCTTATTTGCTTAATGTTTTTCTATTACATGAGAATGTGCCTTTATGTATTCACTAAAGTGCACCTGAGTCACCCCTAACTCTATGTACCCCCAGCCTCTTGTGGGAGGGGTTTGCAGCTGCCGTGAGGTGGAGATCTCACACTGTGACCTTGTCTTTTTTGTGTTTTTTCCTTTCTTTGTGTGCTGAGGTCGATGAGGGACTGAGGTGCCGCCACAATATGACAGCATCAGACACGGCTCACAAGGGACTGAAATACAGTGTCATGACCTGCTCATCCGATCCTCCTGTGTGCCACTCCCCCTTGTTACCTTGTGTGGAATCCCAGTGTTCCCAGCAGTGTCTAGTTGTTGTTAACTGATTCTGTGTATTTAGTGCTTCCGTGTCTGTTTTACCCCTGTCTGGTCATTGACGTTTTATGTGTTTCAGCTCTATGTTTTGGTGTTTTCCAAAATAAAACCCTGTTTACCCGACTCGTGGTGTTCTGCTCCTGCTTCCCCGTGAGGTAATATACTGGCTCGGACAGCCTGAAGTAACGGAGGACCCCGCGGCGCTAGCCATCGCTTGCCAGTCGAGGGAGATCTGTTCTAGGAGGAATCCCTTCCGAAGATTCGCACCTCGCAGAAGAGGTGCGGATGCATTTGACCTGGCTGAGAAGCTGGGTCGCTGAGGATATGATTCGGCAGGCGAAAGATAGATGGGAGGACACACTGGTTGTCTTCCTGGGGGCCATCTCGATCTCCTCTACCTCACTTACGGCGTGTCGGGAGGAGCCCTTCCTGGCGGTGTTTGTGCACGACGCCTGCCTGCCTGCTGCATTGCCTGTGCCCGGAGCCCGCCTGCCTGCTGATTCACCTGTGCCCAGAGCCCGCCTGCCTGCTGCTTCGCCTGCGCCCCTGGTGGCACCTGAGGCCTGTGCTGTTGTACCTGCTCCAGCGTCCGTGGTTCCTAGTCCCCTGGACCCTGTTCCTGCCCCAATTCCCATAGCCCCTGAACCTGTTCCCGAGGAGGTCCCGGACCATCAGACCACCACTCCTCCTCCATCTCCAGGGAGGGAGGAGTTAGAGTGGGATTACTTGAGGATATCCCTGGTGACTGCCCCGGTGAGCCCCTCTGGTGGGTCGCGCTGACCACTGCCCCAGCATGGCAGATCTCGGCCAGGTCCTCGACTCTCCGTGTCCAGAAGGGGGAGAGGACACTTGCATAGCAGTCGGGCCCCACCCGCTTTGCCCCCTGGCTTGCCTTCGGTCCCCCTGGCTTTGGCTCGGCGGTCGCCTGCGGGTTCTCTGATGCCTGCTTGGCGATCACCTGCAGTCCCCCTGCTCCAGCTTGGCGGTCGCCTGTGGTGCCCCCTGCTCCGACTCGTCGGTTGCCAGTGCCTTTGCTTGCTGTGGTTTCTGCTCCCTTCTCGCCTCCTCCAGTATCCCCTTTGCCTCCCTTCTCATCCCTTACGTCTGTCCCTCCGTCTTCTTCCGCGCCCCCTTCAGCGTCCCCACAGGCTCTGGCCCCGTGGTCGCCTGCTGCCCCTGTGGCCCCCGCCTGCCAGGGTTCCCTCCGGCTCCCTGCTTCCCCCCACCCTTTGTTTCCTTGCCCCCTGTGTTTGCTCCTTGTCCGTTTGCTCCGCCCTTGTTCCCTCCTGGTCTCTTCTCTCTCCCTGGTGTTGTCCCTTCGTTGTCCCCCTCCTTGGGTTCTCTGTTCCCATCTTTGGTGTCCCTGTGTCTCTCTGTGTTCCCCATGGTTTGTCTGTCCTGGTTGTTGTCTTGGTTTTTGTTCTGCATGTCATGGTGCGTTAATGTTCTTGATTTTATTTCCCCAGGTCCTGTTCTGTGCTGTTCGCAGTTCTGTTCCCTCCGGTCCCTTTGGGGGGGGGGGGGTTCTGTCATGACCTGCTCGTCCGATCCTCCTGTGTGCCACACCCCCTTGTTACCTTGTATGGAATCCCGGTGTTCTCAGCTGTGTCTAGTTGTTGTTAATTGATTGTGTGTATTTAGTGCTTCCGTGTCTGTCTTACCCCTGTCCGGACATTGACGTCTATATGCATTTCAGCTCTGTGTTTTGGTGTTACCCAAAATAAAACCCCGTTTACCCGACTCGTCTTGTTCTGCTCCTGCTTCCCCGTTTCCGAACGTGACATACAGAGCAGCTTTCTTCATTCTTCCCCTAGTGGTCATGTGATTGTGCTACAACCAGAGTAAATGCAAACTCTGTCTGGTTTTTGGACCCCGACCCCCCAAGCGACAGTTATTACCATCACTCAAACCATGTATTTACACAGGCCCCCTACTGGCCACAATTGGTCATTACTGTAGGTGGGCAGTGGACCTCAAAGTGACTTTTTGAGTGGGATCCCAAAATGAACAAACCTCAATTCCCACCCCCACCCCCCTACACATCTCTAGAACCAAACCATGTACTTAATGATCCACCTGCAGATCAGCATTTAAATTGTAAGGTCAAATCAATGCATCTGTGAATGTCATTGCTGTTGTGGAAGTGCCCCTGCATCGTCCTTGTGCCCGAATGATCTAGGTACTGAGGACAGGTAAAAGGCGGCTGATAGAGGTCACTCATCACAATCCAGAATAATCCAGATAGAGCAGCACTAGAAATGAGCAGTCCTACAGTCCCTGTCCGTGATGACGTCACAGAGGCTGAGAGATGGCAGGCACACAGAAGGACATTTCTGTTAGGTTGTTTTGTGTTGCTTGTTTCACTTTATTCCAGAGAGAAAATAATCAATATAGGGACCCTGTCACAACTGAGATCACGGAAGCAGGTACAGGGAGACCAGGGATCGGAAATGAGGGGTTTATTACAACAAAACAAGGTACATAGACGGAGGGCAGACTTCATTAATGTTTGACTTCAGTGACAAGACTGGGGAAACGTACTCTGATGTGGACTTAAATACACAGGACATAATAAAAAAAAAAACAGCTGGTAACATCGGGATTTCACACAAGGTTAACTAGAGGGTGTGGCACACAGGAGGATCGGACGAGCCGGGGGTGACAGAACCCCCCCCCCCCCCCACAGGCACGCACTCCGGGTACGCCTAAGGGGAGCGAGGGAACGAGACTGGTGACACGGGACCTGGAAAACAAAAGCAAGATCATTAACAGGGTACCAGGAACAGGACAGACACACAGAACAGGCACAAAGGTAACAACCAAGACAACAGCTGACAAATCACCAGAAAGGCAGAAAGACACAGGGGCATCAAAAAAGGAGACACAGGGGGAATACCGACCAGAGGAGCAAAGGGACCAGTAGTGAACAAAGGTGACACAGAGGGACTGGGAGTAGACACCGGGGCACAAAAACAGGGAAAATACAGAGAGCCGGAGAGAACCTCGGCAGGTGAAATTCGGAAGCCATAAGGGCAACAGGCGACTGTGAGGTCAGAGCAGGAGGGACCCTAGGCGACCGTGAGTCCGGAGCCTGAAGGGACGCCGAAAGGGGCAAGGAGGATGATGGAGGGACCGATGGAAGGGGTGAGGTGGAAGGCGGAGGGGACACCGGAGAGGGCGAGAAGGGAGACGAAGGGGACACCGGAGGGGGGGAGAAGGGAGCAGAAGCCACGGCAGGTGAAGGTGCAGCCACAGCCAGAGAAGGTGCTGGCGACCGACGAGTCGAAGCAGGGGGACCTGTAGGCAACCGACGAGTTGGAGCAGGGGACCTGCAGGCAACCGACGAAGTGCTGGAGGAGGGACCTAAGGCACCCGACAACACGCCGCAGGGGAAACTGCAGGCAACCATCGAGTTGGAGCCAGGGGAACCTCAGGCCACTGCTGACCTGGAGGTGGAGGACCCGCAGGCGACCACCGGGCCAGCGCCAGGGGAACCAAAGGTGAGCTAGGAGACTGGGCAGGTGGGACCCGACCCCTTTGCAGGTGTCCTCTCCCTCTTTGGGACACCGAGAGCCGAGGACCTGGCCGGGATCTGCCACCCTGGGATGGTGGCTGGGGTGACCCACCCAAGTGGTCCAGAGACAGGGAGATTCCCGAGGGGTCCCACTCGAGCTCCTCCTCCGCCACCACTAAGGGAGGAGGAGTGATGGACTGGCAATCATTGACCTCCTTGGAGGTGGGGACTGGGGCCATGGGAACAGGGTCTGGGGGACAAGGGACTGGAGGTACAGGAGTAGGGTCAGGAACCCCCAGAACTGGAACCTCGGGAGCAGGAACCAGGGGGACTGGAGCTGGAACCAGGGCGGGTGGAACCGGTGGATCAGGAACCGCAGGGGCTGGAACATGTACCGCTGGTTCAAGAACTGCGGGGGGCCGAGCTGATGGGTCAGGAACTGTGGGGGACGGAGCAGGTACTGCCGGCGCAGGAACTGCGGGGGGCAAAGCAGGTACCGCCAGTGCAGGAACCGTGGGGGGTGGAGCACACCTCCACAGCGAGGTGCGCGTCTTCAGCCAGGGACATCCCCTCTAGAATGTCCCGGTTCCGGCTGGCCAGAGCCCAAGCCTCTGTATTTTCCCAGTAAGTCACCACGCCGACCAGACCGAGGTAGCAATCCTCGGTCAGAGGAGCTGTCTTCGTCTTGCGGAGTCATCCTGTCACGACTGAGATTGCAGATGCAGGAACAGGGAGACGAGGGATCGGAAACGAGGGGTTTATTCTCTGTTCTCCAGGGTTTCAAATCCTTGTCAACTTTTCCTACATTTTCACAGGATTGTGCTGTGAACTCCCCCCCCCCCCAGCCACACACACACACACACACACACACACACATGCAGTTTCCTGTTGACTTTCACAATATTTTCATTGTGGTGCTCCAGCTGAGAGAGAAAGATGTCATCTCTCTGAGAACAGTTAACATAGGAAATACTATGCTGTATGTGCACTGTGAGTTTAAAGTTGTATGTTTTTCCCTGAGTTTGATATCTGAAAGCAGCACTGTGTTCCTCCAGTTTACCGTCATGGGAGTGTTTAGACTTTTTTGTTGATATTTTTTCCTCTTCCCTTGGATAAAGTGGGCAGGGTTGTGCTTAGGGATGGGGTTACATCCTTCCTCCATGGCCTGGGTGTGCTGGGTCAGGTCTCAGGCAGACAGGGGGCTGTGGTTTGTGCAGTACCCCCAGAGTCCTGAGGGGGCACTCTAACCACACCCTCTTCTCCAGTTCACACAGCTGAGAACGAGGCCCTGTGCTTTTAAGCCACTCTTCCTCCCTTCTGTTGTGTTCCCTTTTGGTCTTTCAGAAGTCATGTATTTTGGAATTAAGCATCAGGGGTTTCTTTTGTTAGCACATTGCTTTAAAATAAAAAGATAGTGTGGGCAGTGGTGGCTTAATGGTTAGGGACGTGCACTTGTACTTGAGTGATTGAAAGATTGCTGGTGCGAATCCCGACCAGCAAGGCACCACTGAGGTACCCTGAGCAAGGTACTGCCCCCAAGCACTGCTCCCCGGGTGCTGAATTAGTTGCCCCCTAGTATGTCACATATTGGTTAAATGCAGAGAACACATTTTGTTGTTGTGCACTGTGTGCTGTGTTGTGTCAACAATGACAATTAATCACTAAATTCTAATGTAGATTTGTGTATCCTTTTCATTATCCGTGAGTTTTTTTAGCTGTACTCTAAGTCATCAATGTGGATAAAATGCATTGATCAGCACCACACTGGAAATTAGTGTAACCTTTTCACATTTTTTTCATATCTATTTTGAAGGAGATTCATGTTTTCCTGGTCTGGGGGGGATGTGAATTTCTGGAGATAGGCTATCCACGAGCCTTAATTAGCTCACCATGCCTACAGTAATGGTTTGATCTTGAGATGTTGCGATTTTTTCATGTTCCTGGCCTTTTCGGTGCTTAAAAATCCTTCCTGACCTTTCTGCAGTGGAGGCCTGGATTGCAGCAAAATATGTTGAAGTGATTTTTAAATTAATATTACAAATAGAGGTAGCTTATTGTTATAGTTTTAAAAATGGGTGGAAGGTTGCATATACGTTGCATTTTTGGCCTTTGCAAAACTGGGCCCTGCTGAGTGATGGAATGGAAGCTCATGTAGATGTCAGGGTGTTTCATTTATTGACTCTGATGCTGGTACAGGCAATGACATCACTACAGCCTCAAAAAATGAGTGCAAACATGAAAGCGGATGCTTATAACTCCTCACTACAGTCCGAGTAGCGCATAAGCATAAACGCTAATGCTTATAACTCCTCACTACAGTCTGAGTAGCGCATAAGCATAAACGCTAATGCTTATAACTCATCACTACAATCTGAATAGCGCATAAGCATAAACGCTAATGCTAATAACTCATCACTACAGTCCGAGTAGAGTGTAAGCATAAATGCTAATGCTAATAACTCATCACTACAGTCCGAGTAGTGCATAAGCATAGATGCTAATGCTAATAACTCATCACTACAGTCCGAGTAGAGTGTAAGCATAAATGCTAATGCTAATAACTCATCACTACAGTCCGAGTAGAGTGTAAGCATAGATGCTAATGCTAATAACTTGTCACTACAGTCCGAGTAGAGCATAAGCATAAATGCTAATGCTAATAACGGAAGGTGATTGTGTTGTGAGGCCATCACTGGGTCTCCTCGGATACCCACGTAGCCGGCATGCGTTTGGTCTCCTTGGATACGCATGCACTCCCACTTACTCTAACTGCTGTTTCACAGCCGCAAGACGAATGGCCTTAACGTGAATGTGGCCGGTGGTGTCACCCATCGGCGAGTCACACCCTGCCCCGCCGGTGATGTACGACGCTGAAAATGTGACAAACTGTGCCCCGCAGCCGTGCCCTGACAAAGCTGTTATGTGCTCATGTATCACAGAGACTTTACTGCTTCCAAAATAAAATGTAATTTTACCACATCATAACATGACAGATTAAAGCTGCAGCTTTATAAAGGTTACACGGACTGCAAACAACATTTGTCACACCTTCAGCATTAATGAAACACTTATTTCCCATAATCCTTTGCTGCAGGCAGGCCACACCTTTTGTGTTTAGCTTACTTCTTGGCTCTGCTGTTCCCATGTATCCCATGCTGTTCCCATGAACACTCTACAAGGTGTTTATAGCACCAGTGCACCGAATCGGACATGCGTTACCCATTGTGTTGTGAATGGTACGTAAAACACAGAAAGCAATAAGCATGACCTAGCAGATCCCACAGTTTTTGTAAAGTTGCAGCTATCTCCTCATCGTGTACGTTGCTTCGCTTGGTCTGTGTCTTAGGTCTCATCCTGTTTGCACCCCTTCACCAAAAAAACAGAGAGGAAACAGGCATCATCAAAGCAGCTTTCTCTTCTCTAATGAACTGACTCGGGGTCCTGCTGTCTGACCCCTGGCTGCCCCTGCCCTCCCTCCCTTAGTCTATGTCAGGCAGGGTCCTCACACCTCCTGCTAAAATATCGCAGTGACAGTAATATCAAATTAGCTGCTAATGTTTATTCCACAGGGCAGTAATTGGGACATTATAATGTGAATCTGGGTTTAAACAGTTCCTTTGAGGACCCATTATGTCTGCTTCTAAATGATTAGAAAAATCATTTGTGTAAATATTGACAATAATTACTGAAAATGTGCTTCCATCTATTTTCAGTAACCACTTATTGTAGTTCTGATATATACATACAGGTCCTTCTGCACTTTACATTAATTACAGTCTCTTATTCACATCAATTGTATGTGCTTCATTGTGGAATTCTTTATTTCAGCTATTTTTATTTTCCTTTAAATAGTGGTTTTCTGTCAGCTGTTTTTATATTTTTATGTTTGTATCTGTTTTATCACTGTGTGATTTACTGTTTATTTATCTGTCTTCCATTCAACTGATCCAGTGCAGGGTTGCAAAGCAGAGAACCTTCTGAACATGATACAAGCCCATCATAGGGTACATACACAGGGTACATACACATCACAGGGTATATACACAGGGTACATACACATCACAGGGTATATACACAGGGCTGCATTAACAGCATCAAGTGCCCTTGGGCAGCAGCGCACATGACGTCAAGCCAGAAAGAAATCAGAAATATAGCATAAGGAAAACGTTACATAGGAACATATTAAAAGAACAATATACAATCATATAAAATATGTTAGATAAAAACCACATTGACTTGTTAAAAGACATTCATGAATGGGACAGGCGGTCAGCAGGGGTTGTTCTGCTTGGTGCCCCCTGAGGTCGTGGTGCCCCGGGGGACGTACCCAAATACCCATATGGTTAATCCAGGTCAGCACACACACACTCCCCAGGCTCATCAGAGATGCTGATTGACCTATCCCTGGTTCTTTGGTCGCAGAAAGACAACTGCACAAATCCGAGTGAAAAACTCTGCACACCTAGACCCGTGGGGCCAGTGTTACCCAATGAGGTACCAGAAAAACGTACTTTGCACTGAAAATTTAATATAATCTATACATATCTAGTCTATATAATCCCAGCTTGGGGCTGTTGTCAAAGGCCCGTACCCCCACAATTATTTTTTTAGATGAAACTTCTTAATCAGATGAATAGTGTTAAAAATACCTTCAGACATGTCAAGGACTCAAAGCACTGAAACATATTGACTGACTCACACAACAAAATCCAAAACAGGAAACCAGAAGTAGAGCATCCATCCACAATGCACCATAAACTGCAGGAAACTGGTAACCAACAGGACTTGATAACTGGGTGGGTGGCGAGCAATACGAGAACCGGGGGAAAAGGAACAGGAATTGGGAAATGGGAACTGAAATGCAAAAACAAGATGCAGGCAAACAAAACAACAGGGATAAAGTGCAAACAGATTAAACCCAGCCACATGAACCTGGACAGTAGACTGCAGACTGAAGTGAGTGGCTAGCCCCTTGATAACGCTTCTCTTTTGTTTTGTTTCCCTTCTTTGTTGTGTTGACCTGGTCTCTGTCTGGTTCTTGTAACCCTGCAGAAGAAGTCCTATCCTCAGTAAACCATCGGTAACCCCCCAGTCATTTAATTCTGGCCACAGCCAAGCAATGCACAATTTCATTTGATATCTATTCAAAAAGTTAAGCACCCTGACGGAGTGGTGGAAATGGATCTGCACATGGTGAAAGGTCATGTGACTGAATCACAATAATTATCGTATCAGATCAAATGGACAACAGAGTTGGCAGTAAGGGCACACTGCTGGTCCCATCGCTGGTCTGCATATGTACCAAATTACATCCAAATCGGACCATTACTTCTGGGTGCTTAACTTTTTTTGTCTCTGAGTGTACATGCATCACTCTGGCTAGAATTTCTACATGGTCCTAGTGCCCCTTCCCTTCTTCTCAGTAACACTGTAAGATATCCCCAAGGAAAGTTCCCTGTTCAGTGTAAATAAGACTTTCAATTCAGAGCAGGGGAGTGAGGTGCATTCTGAAGTCCATGATTAAATGCCCCTTAGGTGTAACAATTATTAGAATGATTGACGATACGATCTACTTTACCAATGATTTTACTCAATTATGAATTATTAACTGTGTACATTGTGTAGCTCACACATTATTGCACGATAAAAATTGCTGCCCTTTTCTGACCCTGCTGTTAATTTAAATCCCACCGGAACACGAATCGGCAGTGCGATAGAGCTGCTCTCGACCAATCAGAGGGGACTGAGTGAGGACCCCCCCGCCCTGCTCCGTCCATCACTGTCCCAGTGCATGGCTCTGACTGATTGCCCACGGTGACATGGTCCCTGTAGGTTCTGCCAGCAGGTGAAAGTGGCCAGGAAATGAAAGGCTTTGGTGGACATCATAAAGAGTATGGGACTTAATCAGTGTGCTGGGCGTATCGGGGGCCATGATACGTCTTTTTTGGGTTGGGGGGGGGGGGGTGGCTGGTGACTTATTACACTTAACACGGCTAAATGGTGGCTTTCATTCCCTGAAGCGTGTAGGGTGTTAGCAAAGGTCAGGGACCTCCCCACATCGCTCAGTGGTGTGTGTAGTTGTTTCAGAGCAGGGAAGCTGATAAGACCCCAGAACCAGATGGGATTCTCTATTTGGCCCTTTCCAGTTCCATCCTGGGAGAGGCTTTCGTGTTCGTGTACAGGTGTGTGTGTCATGTGGTGCATCTGCATTTGTCTGTGGGGGGGGGGGGGTATTCTTTTTGGCATCTCTCCCCTCCCTGGACTTTTGGCAGAATTCTTTCCCAATGCCAGCAGGGTCATCTGTGCAGGGTCCTGCCTCTCCTGCTGGCTGTATTTGTTCAAAATCTGCACTGGGCCAGAGGGCTAGTTACGCGATAGCAGCTGAGGGCTGGGAGGGGCTGCGGGCTGTGATATTATGGAAGGCGGCAGGCAGAAAGCCCCCGCTCTGTGGAAGCGGTGCCAACTGGACACTCGCTTGCTGTCTGACAGGTGTGTGTAGCGCGACAATGCAGCGAGTCACGCTGGCCACCCTCTGTGACTGGCTAGTAAGTCCGAGGTTCCACCATCAAACATTGTCAAACCAAACCTTTCCTTTGTGGGGAAGTGTATGGCTTAGTGGGTTTGGTGTTTGCACCTGTGACCGGAAAAGTGCTGGCTCGAACCCAGTGCTTGATAAAGTTGCCTCATTTCTATTGAGCAAGGTCCCTAACTCTCACCACCACCCAAAGAAAGAGTGCTACAGGCATGCTGAAAGAATGGCTGATTGGAAGCTTCACTTAACCTCTCTCTCTCTCTCTCTCTCGCTCTATATATAAATTACATATGTCTGTGTGTGTCTGTGTCTTATAAAAATGGGAATAAGGTGGGATATGCAAAAGCTAACCCATTCCAGTGTACTTCTGAATACTATAGTTTATTCATATTAAACTCATTCAGCATAAACATATGTAATTTAATGCCCTGTTTGGTAATGTTTAATGGAGGGTTTAGAGGGGTCTGCTGAGTGGTACAGGGCCTGAAATTTCACTTCTATAGTTCTCTTCCTTTGTGGGAAAGCATGTGCGTTATGAAGACCAATCAACTCCCCTTTTTATGAGTATGTCACCCACCTTTGAGCTGCTCATAAATGTGGTTTAACAGTCCTGGGTCGCTGTTAAAACATATAAACGCTCACAAAGCTGGGTGCTGCACATGAGCACTCTGGAATCATGCTTTAGCACAAACTGCTGCCCCTTTAAACAAGCTTTTGAAAGCCATGTCATGCTCTAGTTTGCCCTTTTTTCTGTTTGTATCTGTGGTGTAAAATACAGTTTAAATGCAGAGTCTCTTTGGTTTCAGAGATGTCAATATATCCATCACTGGAGCCTGTGAGGAGGAGCATTAGGTGAAGCGGGTTCGAGTCAGTGTGTCAGAGCAGCATAGACACCTTGTTCATGGCTTTATTCTGTGGTGGTGGGCCTGGCCATCTCAAGCGTCAGGTGATTCAGGTCACATTGATCACTCCTCTCCTTTACCTCATTCATTTGTACCTCATATAACCTCTCACGCTGATAATCCCTGCCATTCCTTGAGGCCCGTCGAGACTCACGCTGCAGTGTATTTTGCTTCTGTCACTCAAGCTGCTCTTTTGTTTGCTTGCTCCTTCCCCATGTTGTGTTGACCCAGGAAACCCTGCCCCCCCCCCCCCCCAATTGGTTCTGTCCGCTGTCCAAAATCAAGCAATGCGCAATTTTATTTTAAATCTATTAAATTACATCCGCAACAGATGTTAATGGATGCAACACAATATAAGTATTACTACAGGGTCCTAGTGCCCTGGACATTTTAACGCTTCACTGTGAGGCTGTAAGATATGCCTGGGGGTGGGGGGACAAAATCCATCTCCTCATACCAAGATACCATCCTGCCCACCGCCTGGGGGAATTACATCCGTAGATGGAAAGTGCTAAAAAAAAAAAAAATCCATGAAGGGAACATTTTCTGAAATTTTTTCCCCTATATATTTCCCCTCCATTGTGAGGCTTCATAATTTAAAATTAATAAATCACATTTCAGACACTGTGGCAAGGGTGAATGCTGTTTGGGGATCTTCAGATCGTTCCATGCGTACCCTTCAGCAAAGCATATCCAGATCCCGTCCGCGATAACAAGGTCAATTTGACCTTACCTGCCGTTCCCCTAAGATGCCCACAGCCCGAGAGAATCCCTACATGATGGATTTATACCACTTTGCCTGTAAAACATAATGATCTGATGAATATTAATGCTAAGGGTTTGACATATGAGCTGATGGTCTGGTTTAAAGTGCCAACTGATTATGCCCAGTGTTACCAGTTAAGAATTAAATGAACCACAGAGCTACAAACACGTTAAAAATAGCAGACTGCATCCACTGTCACCAATTTTTTCCCAGTTCAGGAAATTCTTTCTGATTTGACCCCATTGCCTGTCACCCATGACCTTGTACTTCTGACCCATCTCCATTCCTTCCCTCTCAGTGTGTCTTCATCATCTTCATAGCAGCTCTGGTGTGACAGACTTCAGTGGACAGCATCGGTTCGGTGCGGAGCAGAAGGCGGGCAGCTGTGTCCAGTCACGGTAATTTAACGGTCCCATCGCTCAGCGCGCCTCCTCTCTGCTAAGTTCAGAACCCTTCAGCTGTTGTTGGATGCATCCCAGACTCAGCTTCAAATACAGTGTGACAAGCTGCTAGTTGTTTTATGAGGGGTACCTGGAAACACATATGCACGTTTGTCCAAAAACTCACAAGCTTTGGCAGCAGTCTGAGGGCAGTCAGTTTCACAAAACTGCTTAGTGCTGTTTCTTATTCATGCCCAGTTTGCATGCCTCAGCTTGTGTGACAGTGAAGATTTACAGTGTTTGGTGTTCGATTTTTTTTTCTTTAAATCACCATGCTGAGCAGCGTCCTGGACACAAACACCTTTTCCAAGAGATAATGAGCTGTGCTAACGACTTATTAGGCAGGCTACATGGCTGAACACACATAACATTAAAATGTGTGACAGTGGGGAGAGGGATGGGTGGGCGGGGGCGTCGAAAAATCCCAGGCAGCACAGAATATAAGGGTATTTTTGTTTAGCACTGTAGTAAAGCCAGGGGTGACTCTGTAATGCTATGGAGGGCAGAACCCACAACATGAAGGACCAATCACGTTTATCAGCTTGCATGGGATGTAGGAGTGGGTGGGGGGGGGGGCGGGGGATTCGTGACCCATGCAGCGAACAAGTGTCAGCATATTTCGATGTATGACAATAAGTAATAATGTGAACATATATACACACACACACACATATATATCACGGTCTGTCTCCCATGCAGCACTTATTTGTTGCAACCCTCCCCCCCCATTATCATAAATTGCAGAACCAAGGTTGGGCGGGGGGGGGCAAGGGAGGAGGGAGGCTTATTGTTGGCAAACTAATCATAATATTGAGTCAAGCAGACATGCAGTGTTCTCAGAGAGGACGAGGATGTGGTTCTCTTATTTAAACTCACTATAATGAAAGCATTAGCCCCGCCCTTTTCACCTACAGTCAATGTTTACATTGTAATCTTTCCATTTATTTATTTCCTTACTCCACGGCTTTACACACAATGAACCCCCCCGTGACAGATAAGTGAATCTTTTTACAGCTGATCATTGGAATAAATTTGCCCGGCTTGTCGGCCATATGGAATGATGGGTAATCCAGAGGAAGAGGAAGAGCGGGGTGGCACGGTTTGATGGAGACGTGCAAGGTAACTACAGTGTAACATTGCTCTTTTGCTCCTTCCTGTAATTTAGATGGATTGCTCCGGATTCATGTAGATCTATAGTAAAAGACAATAAAATAAAATAAAATAAAGCTGCTTGAGGTAATTGCTGGTGATGAAAATCATTGTGGGGCTAAAATACACTGAGTGTCAGTGTGAAAACGACCCTGTTCAGGCTCCAGACTGATTAATATAATTATCCCCTGACTTATCCAGGTCTCTGCCTCCTGCTGGGTTTGCTGGTGCCATTTGTTTTTCTGTCTCTTTTGTCTCCTCCTTCTCTAGGCTATTTCAGCCCCCTGCGATGGTAGAGAGTCCAATGCCCTCCTCTCCTAGCTGGTCGCTTTCCAAAGGCCTGGATCTGATCTGCAAAAAGGCAGCATGGTCCAAAATCCACAACAGTATCTCTGGACGACCATATGGCCGATTATCTATGACGGGATGAATGGAAATCATTGAAAATCATTATTGCTTTGGTCCTCATGCCTGGGGGAGGGGGGGTCTGTAGCTGCCTCCAGGGGTCTTTATTCCCCTCTTTGGTGAGTTGATGTACAAGAGGAGCCAACCACGCAGTCTTTTGGGGCTCGGTGTATCTGTCGAGAGCGATGGGTCAGGTTGCATTGTGATGGTCCAACCGCGGACCCACAGCTAAGGAGCCGATAAGGGGCCCATATCTCCTCATTAACAGCACGTTCTCACATGCCGCCATAGTGTTAATTTCCCCTCCTAATCTGCATTTTTAAATAAAGATCACTGATCCATTCATACCCCAGCACGGTGTCCTGTTGGTACAGATCGCAATCTTTGGCCAGTCCCTGGCATCCCTGTTATTACAGAGAACTGAAGATTTACACCCCCCCCCCTCCCCCGATTCTGAACATATTTCAGTTTTTTAAAACAGTACCAAAGGATGGGGGGTTACTTAAAACTGTGCAATAACTATGGCTCATAATCACAGCTGAGGTTTAAAACCAAATATGTTATTTTAGCAAAGGTGTAACAGTTTGCAAGCAATTTCTTATTGTGATAGAAATTGGGTTACATTTAATGCAGATCTGCAAAAACTCATTAAGTGGACTAAAACAGTCCTACTGCACCACCCCTAGAAAGCCATGTCAGTTTGCAGTCATTCATCATCTGGTCTTCTCCACTGCTCCATCTCCCCAAACGAAGGGGGCGTGACCCCTCCGGCGTGCCGTTTGAAATGTGTCGGATTTCGCTGTGCCGCATGTGCCAAGGCAGCGCATGCTGTGAACACGATAGCGACGGGGCTCAGGCAGCTCGGTGAGAAGAGCACACACAGCATGCCTCTGCTTGCTGCTGTGTGCAGAAATGGCTGGATCTTGGCAGCACTTAGAAGAAAAATTAACAGAACAACACTAGTGACCAAAACTGTGGAAACACATAGCATTTTTGGCATTGTGCTTTAAAAATGAGCACACGAATATTGGCGGTAATGTTTATAAACAAGAATGTTAATCAAAGAATGTTACAAATATCATACATTGGACGATTAAATAAGTAACTGGAGTAGCTGGAATAAAGTTCTGGAATCTCTAAAAACTGGAAGTGTTTTCACAATTTTGGCCACTAGTGTACACATAGCTTGATTTTGAAGTTTAAAACTGACACTGCCCAAGTGTTATTGACACTGCCTGCACCATGAATATGTGTGAATCTGGTGGACTGGAGTATGGAGGGTTGGGGTTAGGGTTAGGGTTAGGGTTAGGGTTTGTTTCTGGATGTCTGGCACTTAGTGGCTGCTGTGACTGTCAGGGGTCAGTAAGGGACAGCTCCCCCAGGAAAACAGCCAATTCAGAAATAAGCTCTCGTCTTTGTGCTAAATCCCCCCATAGGCTGTAGGTATGAGACCCATATCCTTCTGTCTCCATCCACCCTACATCATCCCCTCTTTTATTGGCCTTTATTGTTTAAAATCCGACTTCTCGACGGCATCGGATCATAGATGGGTGTTACGTCTAGGCTTGCTATTGATCTCTTGTGTCGCCCTCGCATCCCTGACCTATTTTCCAAGTGCCCTGATGCAATTTTCCGCGGAATGCTCCAGTGGCGAAAGCCGGAGAAATTAAGAGCAATTGGTGTTGTACCTTAAAGGCAAAAAACAAATGTGCGCAGTATCGATTCGGAGAGTCTTTTAGCACTTTTAGTGCGACTCCTATTTAAGCAGCATGGGTGATTCATAGCCCTGTAGAGAGGCAAAGTGTGTGAAAACAAGCATACCCATACACAAGGGGAGGCTCTTTAACAGTCACTGTGATGGACCAAATGAAGAAATAAAAGCACAATTCACAGAGGTGAAAGTTCATTGCTTCTGTAAAAAACAGTTTTCTGATGACAAACGATAGCAATTCATGACGGCCACCAGTCCCCACGCCACCACAGGACAATAAAGCCCTCTTCTGGGTTTGTATAATTAATCAGGCGATCCATTCAGCAGGATAAATGTAGCAGGATGCAGAGGGACTGCTGGAGGTTCGAGGTTTCTGGGTCTTCATGCGAGGAACACTTTAGGGCTCTCCATCCATCCCAGATTCCGCAGATAGAGTCAAGTGATAGCTCGTCCTCTTATATGAGCAAGCGATCACGCGGCGTCTTAATGAAGCCCTCTTCATCACGTCAAAGGCAGCGCTGATTAAGTTAATGTCGCCCATGCAGAAATGGACTGACGAAAGAAGCGATCTCAGCTGCTAAATGATTTTTCATCTGATCTGATTACAGACACCAGCCGGGCGAAAGCATCCTCTGAATGGCAATGCAATCGCTCTCCCCCCGAATGACTGGAAGGTCACAGTTCCCACGGCTGTACGACTCTGCAAGTTGAGCATCAGTTAAGGACACCAGGGGTGGCCTGCTTTGACACCATGGTGGCTGCATGTTTCTGGCATTTGAGGATCAGGACCAGGCTGGTGCTTGCAGATCTCGCTGCAGTCCTGAAACACGACTGTCCATGACTGTCTGTCACTGAAAGTCAATATGAACCTCTCCAAGTGTATGGGTTCGCAATATGCCTTTCATTGTTGAGTTACCTACGTTTCCCTACCAGTGATAACTCAGAAATGTATCTTCATCTTCTGTTACTGATGTTACAAACAGACTTATAATGTGGAAGTTTGGAATGGGCAATGGCTATACAGTGATAGTGACAACAAAATGTGCATCATGTTGATGTTAATGAAGCCTCTTATTCTCATTATAGGAAATGAGATAACAATCCTGAACCACAGTAGGACATAGAATGTATAACTTTGACCAGAAAAGCATCTTTTATATTGGACCAAGGAGATTTGGGCTTTTTTGCAGCTTAAAGAAAACAAATTTCCTGTTTATTACAAAGGTGCTTCATTGTGGCGATCCATAAAATTTAGATGAATGAGATTATATACCCCTGTCTTTATTGCCTCTCCCCGATCATGTTGGAGGAGGGGCACTCGGGCAGGATGGAAGGATGTCAGACAGGGAAGGAGGATTTGAGTACAAGGGCGAGCTGGCTAATCCGAAGGGCGGCTGACACCAGGATCTCCACATGAGGACTCACCCCTCACTGGCGGTCATCATGGCAAGCAGCGAACGAGGAACCCCCGCACATCCATCACAATCCAAGATGCCTCATTCTCAAAGCTCTGATCTGCAGAAACCTTCACCTGCTCTTACCGTAAGTTTTTAGAAGCACTGGTATAAGTACTATTAATAAAGCATAATTGGTAACACATTACTTAAAGCTGTCATGTATCATGCATTATAAATACCTTCACAATACGTTATAATGGTTGGTAAAAGTATTAATTATGTATATATATATATATATATATATATATATATATATATATATATATATATATATATATATATATATAAAGCATTATACCATCCTGTGTTTGCAGTCATATGGCATTGTAGTGTTGATTATAATACTTCATAAGCTATAATGTATCTGTAATATTATAATGTTCGGTATAAGAATTAAGGATGCTTTGTACTGCATTATGAAGGTACCTATAGTGCATTATAGATGACAGCTTCATAAAGCATTCATAATGCATACTGTAATAAACATGGATATAATGTGTTATGCCTTTTTATAAATATTCATAGCAATGTGTATAATGAATGAATTATAATGGGTTATGAATGTGTTCATAGATTCTTATACATGACATTCATAGTTACCGTATAATTTATAAGTGAATATTTTATACATGTTTTATTTCTTCTTAACTACCAATAAAAACAGAAATAATCGCTTTTAATTTTGAACAGTAAAAGCTAAATATAAAGCTAAACAAATATCTTAAAAGCACCGCTCCACACGAGTCAACTATATATTGATATACATTAGTTTCTGCTATAAAAAAAATTATACCAGTCATGGTTTGTGAAACACTGTTTTGCTTGAGGCTGAATAATTTTAAATGCTGCAGAGTTTCTCATTAACACAAGCACCCGGTGAAACAGAGAGGTCAAGCCTCCACTGAGGGTTTACCTGCAAAGTGCTGTAGGTAAACACCAAAGAGGGCTTCCTAGATGGTGTCCAGTTAAATTTACAGCTGGCTCGTGAGAAAGTCCATCAGTGGTGCTCGGCAGGATAAAGCTGGAGCTATTTCGGGTAATGCTCATTACCCTTGACAAATATAACAAGCAGAGTAACACAGTATTATCAGTAATATTGAAAGTGTGAAATGCAGAGGACATATAATGGATAGACCATAATGGTAGACTGCTGTTCATTTACCTGTAAAATAGATGTGCCACCAATAGTTATCGTGTAGCCATTTCATAGTTGTAAAATAATTAGTTTAGCACCCATCCATCCATCCATCCATTTTCTGAAAGTGCTTATCCTATTCAGGGTCACGTCGGGTCTGGAGCTTATACTGGAAGCCACAGACACAAGGCAGGGAATAACCCAGGATGGGGTGTCAATCCATCGCAGGGCCAGTTTAGCGCCGCTTATACATAATCCCAGTAACTTATTACCATTTCTTAAGTCCTATTTGTCCATGTAGCAATATGGTTTTTCTCAGGGAAGTTCAATTAGCTTCTTGAATAGAACTATGTTCTATTACTTGATACTACTCATTGTTGAAAAGGAGGTGGGGATCAAATTAGTGTTCTAACAGACTTAAATTACCCACATTCACACCAAGAACAAGACTTTAATGTCAGAAAGTCCTCTCCTACTAGTCCAGACATGTGACCAAAATATTTTTGTGTTAATTCATCAGCACTATTTTATAATTGTCTAAATAGAAATTGAATGCAGCAGTTTTGCTGATCCAGTGCAAGCCTTTCATCTCCAGTTGAATGGTCCACACTCTGTGTGCTCTGAGAGCCAGCAAACCATCTGCATGTGTGAAGCAGGTCAGGCCAGCAGAAACGCCTGAGAGAACAGCTCATTTGATTTGTTTAAGCTGTTTATTTGTCCTGTTCACTGCAAGAAACAGAGAAAAGTGAAGGTGTTCCAGCTTAGCCTGAGACACAAGGAAGATGTTGCTTTAGCAAATGTCTTTCCATCCGTCCTGAGATACAAGGGTCATCAGAGGTGGAAAGTTCAGGTTCAGAAAGTATAAAATCCAGACCCAGATTTTGTTTCAACCAACCAATTGCATACTCTGTGAATAAGGCCGGGTGATATCACATTAATTTTATATCATGCATGTGCAGGAATCACCAGGGCTTCAGATGATGGGTGAAACATTTGGCCGGACACCAGCTCTCGGTACTATATGGATTATTAGTAAGCAGATTAATAGGGTGCCTTAAATATTAATGAGGCATTTTATGATGCCCAGAAGTTAGTAATCAGTATAAATTTGGTATATCCTTGTTTAATAAACGTATTGGACTTTAAACTGCAAAAAGTACCACCCTACCACTGTCGTCTTACCTTATTTATCCACAAGATCTCCTCTTTTAAAAGATCGCACCGAAGTATACCAAACCATAGTATATCAGAACAGTATTATGTGGTGTGCCCCGCTACAATGCATATCACACTGAACTATACCAAACCATAGTATACCAGAACAGTATTTTGTGGTGTGCCCCGCTACAGTGCATATCACACTGAACTATACCAAACCATAGTATACCAGAACAGTATTATGTGGTGTGCCCCGCTACAGTGCATATCACACTGAACTATACCAAACCATAGTATACCAGAACAGTATTATGTGGTGTGCCCCGCTACAGTGCATATCACACTGAACTATACCAAACCATAGTATACCAGAACAGTATTATGTGGTGTGCCCCGCTACAGTGCATATCACACTGAACTATACCAAACCATAGTATACCAGAACAGTATTATGTGGTGTGCCCCGCTACAGTGCATATCACACTGAACTATACCAAACCATAGTATACCAGAACAGTATTATGTGGTGTGCCCCGCTACAGTGCATATTATTTGAAACAAAATCTTGGTCTGAATTTGTACTTTCTGGACCTGAACATTCCACCTCTGGGGACCATATTAGTTTAGTGAGAGTTTTCCTGCTCAACCTTAAACTTTGTGCCTCCCAATAAAACTTTGGGTTAACTGTTTACCTCTGGAAATGAAGAGCATGTGGGTTTACAGGTAGTGTAACAGATCAATCCAAAAATCAGGAAATTTTAGTCTTCACTGGATGTATCCCTTAAACATCAGGCAGAACAAGCTGGTCAAGTGTTCCGCTTCACTCCAGAGAAAAAGCAACTTAAATTCTCCCCAGAGAACTATGACTAAGAAAAAATGATTGGGTGTCGGTAGATATTTAGCAGTGAGAGAATGGCACTTTGTGCTGCTGAAAGCTCCCACTCAACACATAAATGCATTATCTTCCTGTAAGGAGTATGACATGTAAATGAAGAAAGTGGTCCATTAGCAGTGAGGAGAATCAGCAGTGAGAGAGAGAAGTAATGATGGCTCCTGAGTGAATATTCTGCCCATTGAGCTGATCTTATATCTGCTGCACTAACTAAAGCGCCAGTTAAACATGGAGGGGGGAGCAAGCCAACAGACAGCTGTAGAGGCTAAAAGACTGTTTGCAAACAGGATGGGGTACGATGACCCTTTTGGGGGGTTGTCCTGCATCAGCATCACCCTTGGTCCTATAACTTGCGTGGGAAGGGATTATTGCTCCAATCGGTGGATGGAACAGTCTCCCTGACCAGGCTTAAGGCTTAGACTGGGAAGAAGCCAAAAGAGAAGGAATAGGAAACACTGGTTTGCATATATGGGCTTCTTGCAGGTGGAGAAGGGAGAATGACTGAACTGCAGGGGGCGCTGCCTCCTACCTGCGGGGGTCACTGCAGGATGACCTTCTCATCACAGGCCACCCCATTTCTGGTACAGAGGTCCCTCATGTTCCACATTACACACTAAGCATCACTGGATGGAGATCCTGTCCCACCCTCGAACATCAGCCGGCCTGAGCATTATGGTTTAGAGCAGTGTTTCCCAAACCAGTGCTCGGGGCACACTGGACAGACCCACATTTTTGTTTTATCCCAGTTCCCAGAACACCTGACCCAAGCAATCAGGAGCTCTAAATACCTCACAGGTGTACTGGTATAAAGTTTCCTCTCTCACTAACCATTATGTAACCTGCTTAACAATAGATTATCAGTGAATAAATCATCCTAGTTTCCACAATCCTTTCAATGACATACCACTGCACTATAATGGCTGAAGGGGATGGACAGACTAACCATGTCCATAGAGACTTAGTTTATACATATACGGCCTTTGTAGGTTTGTCTGCTATCTAAAATGCAAACTGTAACTGGGGACAAAATTAAGCTGAAATAAGTGGTGGAGACAGGTGTTCTGGACATGACTGTTTTAGCTGTAGAGAGAAACATCATCATTACTTTGCTGGATGCTACCTACTTTCATTAAGTATCCTAAATGTTGATAGATGTATTGATAGAAATAATTAAAAAAAAAAAGTAAAGAGGTAAATCAATAAAGGTTTAATAGTCAAATCATTTTATTCTCACACTCAAAACTGCAACCAGGTCAGTATCCGGCTGTTTTCTTAGACCACGATGGTTTCTTTAGTGTCATTTCAATGTAACTACTAGGTCACCACCTTCAAAAAGACTAATTAATTAATCAATGAAAGAGGAGAAATCAAAACAAATCTGGAGAATTCTGTGTGACCCCTGTCAAATAATTAAAGAAACACTGTCATTATACTGTACAGGCCAATTTCTCACTGTGTCTGTGCTCTGACTGTGTCATATGTGGTTAGTCAGGCTGTGTCTGTTCTCCATCTGTATTGTGCTGTTGTTGTCTGCCATATTGTGTCCTCTACCCACCACAATATGTGAAACACAGCACCTTCACAAACACTTCCGGCTCAGCTTCTGGGTCAGGAACACACGTGGGACACTTTCTCTTCCCTGCCCTGTAATGAATATGGGGGGGTGGGGTGGGGGGACATGGTTAAAAACAGGAGGAAGCAAAACCTTGGAAACAGGGAAGCTTTGGCAGGTGTTCAGCCCCCACCCTCAGCCGCCATGGCGGAGCTGAGTGTGATAATTGCTGGGGGCTGGAGTCCATTTTAATAAAAGGCAGCGGTATTGATTGGCCTGAGGACACCCCCCCCCACCACGATAACACTGCTCTGTGCACCCTCTTTGATGAACTGCTGACTTTCAGGTCTACCTGTTCATTCTAGGAGCATTCCCCATCTGTCAGGACGTGGAAGGACGGCGCGTTGCCGTCTGTTAAATGCACCGCGCATTCAACGTACCACACCATTGTCACGGAGGTGTAGCGGGTCCATTTAACTTAGCAAGGAGAGAAATAAACACCAGCTGTAGGTCCTGCCCCTTTCGTCACCAGTCACTCTCCCACAGTTCTCAACAATGTCCGGGGGTGGCCGTATTGCTCTTTGACACCATGTTTTTTTTCTGTCCTAGATCACCCCCCCTCCCCCCCCCCCCCGAAGTAGCCCTGAAGTCCAGTTTTCTGTGCATGCTGGGTCAGAGTGAATACACCACCACCGCAGGGAATTTACATCCAAGCCAAAACATGTTTTCACCATACATGCGGCAAACATCACGTTGTTTACTCAGAATCTCACTATGTTTCTCAGACACAATGCACAAGGCTGGTTGTGTACCTATCTCCTTTCCCTATGGGTTATGAAAGAAAAGATATTTGTGCGACTTACAAACCTAAGGTCAAATTTAGCACCGTTGAGTGTTTTCCAGAGACGGATGTGATTGTTAAGCCAAAAAGCTTGCACTAAATTTAGCCGCGGCACCGTTAGTGAGGGAACAGACGATATACAGCCAATGGGTGCTGGCTGGGTCACATATTCAGCATTAAAAACACCATTCAATCATATTGTTTTGTCAGAGGAAGCAGCTGAGTTGTGAAACAGTGGCATTTGAAAAGCGACACTAAGAAGCTGGCAGAATAGCAGCTTAATTTTGCTTTTCACTCTCATGCATGCAGTACGAACACCACTGCGCAGGCATCGGAATGTATTTGTCGATTAATAAAAAAGAATTAATTGTGTTTTTTTATTGGTTCATTTAAATTTTTCAAGGTAAGCGGAAATACGCTGCAGCAGAACCCTCAGGAATTTTGGGATATACACTGTAGAGATAATGTTTATCTGGAGTATATTCCCTCATGTGAAATACCGCTTACAATGGTAGCCTGCAGCTTTGCAGGGAAGGGTTAGGGGGCTTCTCATCTTCAGCTGAAAATCATCAGGCTTCATTCTACCCCCCCACCCCTCCCCCCCCCAAACCATGCCACCGCCACCCACAGCCAGAACACGTCAGGAAGTATCACATCTCTGCTGTAGAAAAACTCTGGCGCTATCTGGTATTTCTTATTGAACATATACTTTCTGTTAATTTATTTAAAAAATATGTATATTTATTTACTTAAATTCTTTTTCATGATGTAATGTTGGTGTACTGTGTACCTTTTAAATTTATTTGCACTATGTTTACTTGTCTACGCTGCCTTGTTTGTTTGTGTGTAATTTACATGTATTGCTGCTGTACACAAAGCAAGTTCTCCCCGAGATCAATAAAGTTCATCTGATCTGTATTTCATGAACATTCATGGGAGACACGCCTGTTGGAGAAGTCCTTCCTGCGTGGTGTCCACATCAGCTGGGCTGCACGCTCTGTCCCATCACCGTACCCCTCACACTCCCACCCTGTACTACCTGAGTGCCTGTTCTGAGGGCCTGTCTGTCCACATTTCGGTCCACGAGGCATCCAAAGTGTAAATCACAACAGCTCCAAAACATCCTCAGGCTTTCTGTAAATGTGGCTTATATTTTAAATTTCCTAGGTTGACCCGCACACCTGTCAGCTAATTCTTGCTCTGACTCTCTGCAGGAGATGTAACCTTTGAACTTCCAGTGTGATGAAAAAATAAATTTATCAGGAGAGATTTCCCCTGGGCTACGGATGTTTTGCGGAGTGAGGGGCAGGTGGGAGAGAACTCTGTCCCCCCTTACAGGAATTCCCTGTGTCCTATAACAGCCTCCCCTTCATCCAGGCTTGTTTTTCACCGGTCCTTTGAACTTTGATTTATCTACAGGAGATAGTTCTTCACTGCAGTTTCATGCTGCCCTTCAGTGAATTCTCACTGCTTGTTCAAACAGTGATCGCTTATTTAGTTCTGATTTTGTTTGGACGGCTGAAGAAAGTGACAAAAAGACCCCCGTGAAACGAAAGCAGCCACCAATATGGGACGTAACCCAAGTAAAGCTGATGGGCTTTTTTCTCGATGATATCACATCTACGTGTTTTAGTTTGTGTGTCTACAGTGTACTGGGCTTTATACATAAGCAGGTCCATTCATTGCTCAGCTCACATAGCGGCTGGTCTTACTTTTCAGGACTTCATTGTCCTGATCAAATTAGTCAGAGAGTTTCATATTCTTCGGAAAGAATATCTTTTTGTGTATGTTATGACACCCTATGGGGTTAACTGCCACAGTCCTGTCCACCTGTTGCCAAGGAAGCGCTGTGTGTTTTGGAGGAAATGGGGGGGATGGTTTCCTGTTATGCATAGTGCTTTAAAAGGGGGTTCTTTCCTCCAATCAGGCCACAAATGCCTCCCCAGGAAGTCCAGTGGTGGCAAAGGCCATTGGTATCTTAGGGAAACTGTTTTTAGAAATGATTGTAAGCTACATCTGTTCAGTGCACTGCAAAGGACTGAGGTGAGGGAAAATGGACTTGCATTTTCACACAACCCCAACACAAAAAACTAAATAATAGTTAGCCAGCAGGTTATTTCAGTTGTTTATGACATCTGTGCACAGCCTGATGTTCACCTCTCACCTCTGACCTTACTTCTATAGGTCCAGAAATTTCTATAGCAAAGATCAACGGGTCCGTCCTCATCACACAGTTAATACTCTCTACATAGTGGCCTATAATTTTATTTGGAAATCATTGAAATCACTGACTGGTTCTATAAATGCCGCCTTTAATTGTACGATGTCTACAACTTCAGCAAAAGTGCCGGTGGTCCGGGAAATAAATCCATTCCAAGCTAATAATGCACGAGATACTGCGTTTTTGCCACTGCTTTTATTACCGGGAATGTATAATTATCAGATTATATCTATCACGATAAAGCACCAACAACAGAATGCAACTCAGGTAACATTTTTATAAAACAGATGCGTCTGTTAATATCCAATATTAAAACTATCTGTATAATGTTCAATACAAAACTACAACAGAAGGATACAGCTACTTATTATACCTCTGTATAATAAGTCTATTAAAATACTGCCCTAATCAATCGATAATTCCTATCCAAGCATGTGCGATCGATTGAGCCCGTCAGCGTCCTGCAGTTACGGTGGAAGGAGCTGCCGGCAGTGGAGGGCACATGAGCGCTTTCTTCACAGTTCCTGCCCATAAGAGCTTCCCACCCGGAGGGGAGGAAACACCTCGCACCCCCAATGCGCGCTCCCCCGCCAGACTGGGCGCGTCGCCGGCGAAAGCAGGAGCGCAGCTGGAGCACAGCTGGAGCGATGTGACACGCTCAGGAGCATCACCCATCCGCCCACGCCGTTTTAGCTCTGGCTTGTGGACATATCTGGAAGTAAGTCAGCCAGTCAGCCTACCTTCGGATGCGCCGCACGCTTTTTGTTTAGAACGAGTGCCGAGGAGAGGTTCTGGGTGCCTTTGCAGATGATGTCTCAAAATGAACACAGGTAAGGTCCGTATTCACTTCAGAAAAGCGGGCTGACAGAGAATACAAGTGACTTTTTATCAATTGTCTCTAATAAACAAAATTAATGATCTATGTTTTTCTTCAATTTGTCACTCTAACAGTGAAAATACCGAATGAAGAGTTTCTGAGTTTCTTTGGAGTACATTATTTAAAGTTCCAAACAAACTAATATATATGTAGTAGGCCTATCATTGTTTTTCTTGCCATATGCATGTTTGCAATGTAGTAGTATCTCGTGGCAATTCTAACCCGAGAACGACCAGCTTGTTAAGGAGATTGGTACCCGGAACGGTACAACTCTATAAGTGCCGTAGCTTTCGGGAGATAGGCTATATGAATGTGATAAAACAAAATAAAATAAAATAAAAATATATAGACATATTATTTGTTAATCGACAAGCGTGGTCTTATGTAGTTGTTCAACAAAGTGAAACAATATAATTTATAATAAGATTACGCACAATTATACCAATGTTCATGTGAACAGCCACTATATTTTTCATATCCATATAGGTATAATAATAATAATAATGTAAAGCATTCATTTTAATATTCTTATGCTATTATTAGAAGCAATCATATTAATATTCATTTTGCTTTTTAACTTTTTGAGGGGAATTTCAAAACTGCTGTTCTCCTGTGTATATTGCAGGTTGTGAGCTGTACAAAACCGTGTAAGACATACAGATTGGAAATTGTGATATGGAAAACACGTTTCTAGTCATTTTGTTGTTCTCTAGGATTTGATTAGTGTATTTATAAAGAGCTCGTGCATATGCAGATTTTGCACAATAAATGGCCACTAGATGGCGAAGAGTTTGCAAAATGAAAAGGGATAAACACTGTGCCCCAACTAAGTTTAACGGTTTGTTCTTTGTGTATAGGGTCTAAACGGTGTGTTTATATCAAGGGCATAGCTTTGGGTATGGACAGTAGGTACATGTCCCTTCCAATATTGTGGGAGTACTGTGTGTGTTTAGGGGGCAAGAGGTTCAGAGCTGATTTGGTCCCTACCAATGTAGAAAGCAAACCTACGCCATTGGTTTATATGGTGATTTATCTGCAGGCAAAGTTATGTTCTGTGCTGTGTAGCATCCTGAGTTTTTTTGTGAATGTGCATATCCTGTTGTTGGAAAGGGCTGTGTGAGATTCCTGCTGTTGTCTCTGCTTTTTATTGTTCTGTGATAATCTGAAGAAAACAAAGAGGGACACAGTGGCTCTGACGGGGTTACAAATCAGTAGAGAGGGAGGCTCTTGTGGGGTTCCTCGCCTGAGAATCACAGGAAGAACAATAAGGAGGAAGTCCAGTGGTGTCGCACATGCTGGACTCCAATTGGATGAGCAAGCAGCCAGTGCACAGCTTGTCGTCTTTTCCCTGTGCACTTCCCGACAGTGTCATGCAGAGTCTGCTGAAATAGTTAATTAGTGGTGTGGAAAACAACGTCTTAGCAAAAAGAGAAGAAAGTGTGCTGAGTTCAGAGGGACGCGTACAGATGTAGGTGCAGGATGGCAGGATAATTCTGTGGGTGTTTAGGGTATTCTGATTATGGGGGGACCCTATAAAAAACGTAAAAAACAAATATTTCTTGATGAAAATGTGCATAATGCTATATTCCTAAGCTCTGCTTTAGGTCATTAATAACTATCACATATGTGTGTTAACATAACAACACTTTTGTTCATTCAGCTCAGCTCTGACCTGTGGGAGATGCTGTTTCCAGCCTTCTGTATGATACCATTTAGCTATCACATTTTTCACGTTCTAATCAAGCTATCTGTTAATCATGACGTTCACATTTCCAGATGAATGTTAAGTGTCTCAAAATAGTCGTGTTGTATAGTTTGAGCCAAGGAAATGCAATTCAAATATGTGTTGGGCAGGTACAGGAATGTAATATTTTGTTGCCTCATACTACATTTACTAAACACCCAATTATTTTGTGTGCATATATATATACACACACTTGTATATTTATGATATACAGTTTGAAATATGGGTATTAATACAACAGGTGCTTGCTTGTTTCTATTTTTAGGCAAGCATTAGATCATTTTCTCTTTTGTTTTTTATTTTTTTCAGAGTATCTGAAGTCACCGCATTCTTCAAAGCCAAGAATTTTGAATCATCTGACTATTAGGCTGCCTTCTACCCTGATGTCCAGACCTCGCGTTGTCTCTCGGGGTGCCAGACCTCCTATCGCACCCAAGCCTTCCCTGCTGCACAATTCAGAGCAGCCAGAGAAGGAAGAGGGCTGCCCGCATGCTAATGGACACCTGGAATCAGAGGAGGACCACGAGCTGAAAGCCTGCCAGGAAACAAGGGTGCAACTTGGGAGGCATGTTGTGGAATCCTGTGATGAAGAGGAGCAGTTGACAGAGACACTCTGTGGGAATGAGGTCAAAGAGGAGAAGGTAGAGGGGGAGAGCGAGTTGAAGGAGCAGGGTCTGAACTTGATAAACTCCATAGAAATGGAGGGCAGTGATTTTGCTGACATGGTTGAGGTTTGTGATGTGGAATCCACGCCTGAGTCACTGCACAGTGCTGAAATCAGTGACCTCGAAGATATGGAGAGCTTAGAACCCTGGAGCAACAATGCTGAAGAAGACGTTCCACAGGCTGATGAACTCCCAAACCATAGCATGGCATTTGATAAACATGAATCAGCCAGGGAATCATCTCATGAGCATGAAATAGGACACTTGCAGGAAGATGAGAGCCCATTTAGGGATGGTGACAAAATCCGGAATGATCCAGAAGAGACAACAGATGAACTGTGCAGTGAGGATGAGTCAGATCTACAAAGTGCACCTTCTCAGGAGAACTGCAGTGAAGGATGTCTACCTTGTCACAGGTTTACTGTTGGTGGGGAACTCTCTCTGGTGTTAGATATCTGCAAAGTTCCTTTATCATTGGATGAATGCACTTATGATGTGATTGGTCCCCCATGTGACACAGATTCAGCTCAACCAGAGACCCTCACAGATAACTCTGATAAGTCCCAGGTGTTTCAGGATACTTGGGAGGGCTTTCAACCTTACTCGGTCATTGAGTCAGTCCCTGGGGAAGACGTACTTAATATCACAGACATTAACAGGAACATCAGCAGCACATCAGAAGGTCTAGACCCAGCTGGCAATAGTAACCTGGAGCCTTACTATGTTTCAGCAAATGAAGTGAATGATGTGGATGAAAGTCAAGTTAACCCTAACCAGTGTGTCAGTCCTGAATCAGGACACCCAAGTGTTACAATTATAAATTCTAATGTAGAATCAGGCCAGGAAAAGGAAGATGACTATGCAGATATTGATGAAGCTGTGAATTTAGATCAGCTTGAATGTCCATCTTCGGAAGACTATGTTGAAATCGGTGATGATGAAGAGAGAGTGGAAACAGAACAAAAGAAATCACCAAAGGAATCTAAAGAGACAGGAAAGCCTTGTCTCCCGCTTCTGAATCCGAGAAACTGCCAGCCACGATTCAGACTGTGTGCTATCACCGTGCCAGCAGATATGGACCTCAGTGGAACGGAGCACACTAATCGACTGGTGCTCGCCGATACCTCAGATGCCCTTGAGGATGACACTGATGAAGAAGGCCACATTGTGCCTTATTTTGAGGATTTGGATACACAGAGGGACAACATCAGTGATGAACATGTCTATGAGGAAGCCGGGCTGGACTCGGAGGGGGAAAACTTCCTGTCCCTGGAAAGAAAGAGCATTGTAACACGGTCACGCTCCCTTTCTGGAAAAGTGCCTGGCTATGTGCCTGAGACTGTTCCTGAGGAGCCCGGGACTGAATGTCTGACCCATGACTACTACACAGTGTCTTTAGATGAGAGCCATGGTATTCTGAGAATTAGTGAGGATGTGGACTTCAACCATGTTGTTCCTTCGTCCAAACATAGGGGCTTTAATATCTACCCCCGGTCATTTTCTATGGAGGGACGGGATGTGCCGATGAATGCCTACAGGGAGAATGAATGTTCTCCAGGGGAAGAAGGAAGGATGAAGAGGATCGATGACAATCTCTCTCTGCCCTGTGTCATCACGTCATCTGGAAGCTTCTCCCAGAAAAGTCACCAGGCCTCTAGTGGGATGTCCACACCAACTTCTGTGGTTGACATCCCACCTCCTTTCGAGTTAGCCTACATCACCAAGAAGCCCATCACCAAAAGTTCCCCTTCTCTATTGATTGAGAATGACTCCTCAGAAAAACAAAAGAAGAAGAAGACCTCCTTTAAGCGCTTTCTGGCGCTCAAGTTTAAAAGAAAGACAGAGAGTAAAGACACAAATTTCCCTTCCTCTCGGTCATCGTCGGAGTCTAGCCATCATGGGCCATTCCGATTCCGGGCCATGGAGAAAAAGAGTGCAGGTAGCTCCCCACAACTTCTTTGCAAGTCAGGGAAACTTCAACGCTCCTCTGACTCCCTGACCACCTTCCTATTTTACAATGATGGGCCATGCAGGAAAAGTACAAACAAAACCAACAACCGCCGTGTGTCTCGTGTGGAGTCATTTGAGGATCGCTCTGGGCCACCATTCATGCCTCTTCCTTTGACCAAACTGAGGTCCATCTCCTTCCCAAGTGCAGATACTTCTGACTATGAGAACATACCTGCCTTGAGTTCAGACTATGAGAATGTCCCAGTCCCACCCAGGAGACCGGTCCATGTGGGGACCTTCACAGAGTTCTTTGATGACCCCAATCGGGGACACTCCACATCCAATGAGAATGACGGATATGTGGACATGAGTAGCTTTGCCGGATTTGACAGTAAACCTCAAACACCAGAGCAAGACTCTGAAAGGTAAAGTGGAATGTGTCTGTTTCCTAACATGTTAGCCTTACAACGTCCTTGAGAGGTTCCAGTCTAGTGATATGTCAGAGTGACACAGAGGTCTTCAAAGTGCGTTCGAAGGTTCTTTCAACGCAATGCAAGATAATTGTTTTTAAATAATGAATTATTCTATTTTGCAATAACTGAAATATGTAAAATGTTAATAGTAAAACGCAAGAGATAACTTATGGCCACATAGTGGAGGATGGCTCTGTGGCTCAGTGGATGTTCTCATTGTATCACAAAGGATTCTTCTGGCTATATTGGTTTCCTCCCATGGTCCAAAAAGGTGCTTTTAGGCAATTTGGCACCAGTTTCCCTTAGTGAGTGTATCCAGTGAGATGGAGTGGAATCCTGCTCTGAGTGTTTCCTGATTAGCAATAGGCTACAGGCTCATTGTGACCTTGTACTCGATAAATTGCTTTGGGACGCGGGTGTAAGTATGAAGTATGTCTGTTTACTACATAAAACATCACTTTGTTTCATATAAGGATTAAATCAAATACATAGCCTATTGGTTTAGGGGGGTCTTTCTGAATGTGATGCAGATGTAAGTTTGGTGGTAGTTTTGGAATTGCAGTTTGTGGGTTTGTTATGCATTTTCACAAGGTTCACTGTGTGTTTATGACCTGTAATGGTTTGGGTTTCAGCATCTCATTGAAGCCTGAAACACTTCTTTGCCAATGGCGTAGGCTTAGGGTTAAATACTGTTGTGAGATTAGTGTTAGGGCTCTTTTCATAGTGACTTATATGAGATTAATGTTAGGGTTCTGTTCATAGTGGTCTTTGTGTGATTAGGGTTAGGGTTCTGTTCATAGCGACCTATAATTTATAGAGAATGATGTTGAAGATATTACCTTGAAACATAAGCTATCAAGAGCCTGAGTGTTAAAGTACTTCCATAGATTTCTTCCAGACTGATTTTTGACCATAGCAGTCAGATGACATGGTAATAACCAAGCTATTCTAAATGGTGATGGGCGACTTCCCCAGACCCAAGGCTGTGCTCATTATGGACCTCATTATGGAGTCAGTGTGGCATCTGGTTGGCTAGGCAGGCCAGAAGCACCTACACGGAGAGCTTGTCTGGCTATGTTATGCCAAATGTAGATGCTCAGAAAAGCTCCTCTTCTGCTATGCTATCGTACACGTCCAGCCAGACCGATCCCCGCAAACTTACGGTATCAGACATTTTTCTTCCCCACGTAATGCCATTTCTAGTGGCACCAAGGAGGTTCCTGTTCATGAAAAGCAATTTTTTCCAAATGCAGTAAAGGCGACACTTAGCAGACTTTTGTTATCACTCAACTAGGAAGGAATTACTGAAAAATGAGTGTCAAATACTAATCTCATAGTGAACTGAGGTCGAAAATGTTTTGAGAATGTGTCACTGTACATCGAGAGCTTTCTCTGCCCCCATATTCTATAAATGTGAGATAGTAACACAGTGACAAGCGAACAATACTGTACATAAAGCGCATAAATATGAACCTGTGCCACTGAATTGTTCTACCCTGCCCTAATATCCCCAATGTTCCCAGTATCTAAGCTACTGCTATACTATTTCAACCTGCCCTCCCCAAATACTCCACTGCTGTACTGCCACCATTTTGTCCTACTTGAAGTAAGAAAAGTATAGATACCTACCTTCCGACATACCCACGTACTGTTCTACTGTTCAGAGTATCCCTCTGCTAGCTGTATTCGTTCCCTATCACCCTTGCCCCATCACCATCAGTAATCTATGCCCTTCCACCCCCTACCATTACGTAAACCGGCTCTTTGTCCTCCTCCTGACTGCCCTTGACCTGCAGCCGAGCCCCATCCTTTCCTGTACTGTACACACTTTCGTTGTTGGGGCTTGGAGTGATGTCCTCACAGGTCTACCTACTGTAGTTTTGTGCTACAGACTGGTGCTGCAGTAATAAAAACTGATTGAATGTGCCTCCTAGTGTCTCGAGCAGCGAGAGTCCTGGGTGCTTACCGTGGATAATAACAGTCAGTGCTGAAATACATACAATTGTAGCACGGTGGGTGACAAAACGAATGTGCTTCTTTATTTTTCCCAGAACTGCCGGAAGGTCTGAGAGTATCATCTAGACATTTCTTGTGTGGCTCATTACTGAAAAGGGTTTTGTTGACAGGAAATTGTCTTTGAGGTATTTATTTTGTAATATAGCTCTTTTTTAATATAATAAGCGTCACCTGTGATTTCATGCATTTTTAACTGGGGACGGGAAATATGCACTTTATGTGTTTTTACAAAATGCATTTGGCAGGATATGAATGATTAGGTGCCATGACTTTGAACATGAAGTCTGAGACCACATCTTGTTTTGGGGGCTCACTATCTCTGGTGGCTTTGTGAGGAGATGGTATGATGGACCATGGCTTCTGGGTTTAAGAAGCTGGAGGGAATGGTATCCACCCCCATTTGAGGCTGTTGATGGTCACTCCTGTTGCTGGTTTGATTTTAGTAAGGAACATTGCAGCTACCATCTGTTGGCATTTGCTTTTCACTAGCCAATAGAATTAAACATGTTGTATTTCATGATCTGAGCTACGTAAATACTGGTGTGCTAAATGTATGCGGTTATTTTGATCACCAGGACAATGCTCTGGCCTGTCACCTCCGGGGCTCTGGGTTTGATTCCTGCTGGCTCTGTGCATGTATGTCTCCCTTGTTCCTCATGGTTTCAATTTTCCTCCTAAATTCGAAGGTGGACATTTAAGATGAATTGGCATCCATAATAGGCACATAAAGATAAAATAGATAGATGTTGTCATTGTGGTGGTCATTTTAAGATGTATTGAGCAATATAAGTGTTAACTGCATAAATACAGATTAATGGCGAGAGGTTAAGCTAGGGAAAAATGATGTCTGATTTGACTAGCAGTCTTATAAGTGGCCTATTTGCAGGTCTTACGTATAAATATGGTTCCTAGTCTTCCTTTACGGGCCAGTAGCAGGCGAAGTGATGTGCACCAGGCTTCTCCTGGGCGTAGGTCATTCTGAACATCAGCTGCACTGAGGTCATTTCCAGGTCATCTCCTGGGAGGAAGTGTCCTGCCTTGCAGCTTCCGCTTCACTGTTTACAGGAAATGCTGGACAAGGGGCCCGTAACCACTGGGGCAGGGCGTGGAGTGCGAAGTTCCCAGACTCCCCTGCGTTTAGAAAAACAAGCCACACCTTGTCCCAGTCATATACACACAGAAGCAGTGCCTGCCATGAAAAGTCACCTCAAGAACAAAAGTTGTCTTGACTCAGGGTCCATGTTGTTTTCACTACACGAGAAACATTGCCTGGAACAGACCCTTCAGAACTTTATAATGAAATCACTGGATCCAGGGTAAAACTTCATAGGTAATGTGGCTCATGTCATTGATGAATGGTTCTGCTTATCGTCATGGCAAACATGCAGGTTAGACACACGTGGAAACACAAAATTTCCCCATGTAAAGGGGGTGAATAGATGCATACTGGGTCACTGAGGTATAGTCCCATCCCAGCAGGAGAGTCACCGTGTCCCTGACTCAGAGACCACCTGCAAGTTCATGGTCTCTGGAAAAATTACCCGCAGGTGCCACCCCAGTGATCTGAATGGTGCTTAACAGAGTCAGCAGTCTAGCAGATAAGCTGGAGATAAGCATAAATCATGTCACTTTTACTGGGTCTTCAGTTACCAGCAAGGATTTATTTACTCATGTCACACAAAATATTGGTGCCTCTAAAAGCTTTTAGTGAAAATGTCTCTAATATTTTACTTTTTTATTTATTTAGTAGATGCTTTCATCCAAAGTAGCATACATTTTTGAGAAAGCAGGGGCAAACAGCCCCTGGTGCAATGGGGGGTTAAGGGCCTTGCTTGGGGGCCCAATGGTGGTACCATCCTGCGGACACTGGGACTCAAACACGCTGAGCCACACACTGCCACCCTACTCAGCCACAGCACCCCTGGTGGTATCACTGTGCAATAACCTGGAAAGTACACTTTAACTCACGCACACACATACTGACAATAAACACTTTAATGCTCAACACCTAATTTTATTGAATTGCGAATTATAAGCCTCTGCAAAGCTTGCTAAATGGGAGTGAACGGTATTGTTAAAATGTTCATGTAATGTCCTTCGTAATTTGGTTAGTAAATTTAGCTAAAGGGTGTAATAAAGTTTTACGGCTGCAGAAGTAGTGGGTGTCATAATTACATTACATTAGTGGTAACGATTAAGCTTCTTAACTTTTTTCCATAAGTTATGCTTGCTAATATAAGGATACGGTGACAGTCTAAAGTTAGATGGGGATGAGAAGGAGGCCATTTAGGTCTTCCAGGACTGATCAACATACACCGTTAGTCAGAATTTATGACCAACATATTACTATCTATATCAGTGTTTCTTAAGCCCGTCCTCAGGGACCCCCTAGAAAGTCCATATTTTTGTTCCCTCCCAACCAATCAAGAACACAAAACACCTGATACAGGTGCACAGGGAACTGGAAGGGAGCCGAAATGTGGACTCTCTGGGGATCTCTGAAGTCAGGCTTAAGAAACACTGGTATATATGGCAGTTTAACATACGCTTTTATATAGCTATTATAGAGTCAGATTATCTACAAAAGCTTTAAAGCAGGTACGTGGCTTTAACGGTACAACAGAAGTTAAGTATTCAGGTTTCTTTCTTCCATAAATTAACACCTAACCTTATCATTAACACCCTAACGTGGTCTGTCATCCATGCACTCTGACGCACACATGTATGTACGAGGTGCCACTTCACCTAATGATCTTCAAATTATATTTGTATTTTATATGGCCCATTGTATGCATTAAGTAGGTCGTAGAGTAGCAATGTACAGTCTTCGCCGAGGTTACGATGGGATTATGTTCCGATAAACCTATCGTAAATTGAAAATATCGTAAGGCGAAAATGCATTTTAATACAGCACACCTAGCATGACAAACATCATAGCCTAGCCTAGCCTAGCCTAAACATGCTTAGAACACTCATTAATACAGTCATTAATACAAAGCCTATTTTATAATTAAGTGTTTAATATCTCATGTAATTTATTGAATAATGTACTGAAGGTGAGAAACATTTACCCATCGTAACATGACCGTTGTCCGGAGCGTCTGTACGTGAGGTCTTAACCTGATCTCAAATCATTCACTTGTTCTACCTGAGAAACTCACTGACAAGAAGAACTGGGCTTAAGCTCACTCAGGATTAGTCAGGGTTGGAAAGGGTGCAGGGTCTCCAAGAGCCACCTTTGGGGTCACTCGGCACTCGCTGTACCTCTCTCCGGGAACAGGTTGCACATCAGAGGGCAGAGAGAGGGCCCAATGAAGGCCGGTCACTGGGGACACGAAAGAATAAACGCGCTAAACGAATCACTGTACCATGTCTTATTGAATTTTCCCACTGGACACAAAAAATGGGGCAGATTTTCCCCTGAGGGCACTGTCGAGCATGGGAGGGTAACATGGGAATGGGTCTTGTGAAGGATGAGGGTCCTCCTGCCAGCTGGGTTCCTGGCTGCATACCCTGTGACCCCTGGCACACAGTAGCTGTTAACATCACCTGTGTAGGGTATCTAGGCTGCAGAATGTGCTGATGTCATCAGGGTCACGCGCACCCTGCTGCAGCCTTCATCAGTACGTGTGCTCAGATGTGAACTAGCCCACCGTCCGGGAGAAATCCTATCTTAACATTGCTGTTCTCCCGCAAGGTGCCACCTCTGCACAGGTCTCGCTAAGCAACACAGCTGGATTCGGATAGATGGGAGCGTGAGATACAGCAGGCCGCTTTCTTCTTCAGGATCAGCTCATCTATAGAATGAAGCTGTGATTTCAGGACAGATAACAAATAAATGCTTTGACTGGACCGTGAGGAGGGTTCAGGCCATTGAGTGTTGTTTTGTCTTCATGTGTGTCTTTCTTCCTTATGAGTATTGCTGGTGTGTTTAGCCTGTTCAGCGCTCAATTGACTGATGGTTTCCCTCTTTTTGGTTGGTGCAGTGCATACACAGAACCTTTCAGAGTGTGCCCGCTGTCGGGTAGGATGGTGCGAGAAACAATGGCTGAGGAAGACCAGGGTCGGACATCGGAGGATGATGATGGCTGTACAGATCACAGCTACGACAGACACGTGAGTGACGCACAGCTATATAATACCCAGGTCATCCCTTAAAATGAATCCATGATTCCATTAGATATTTGATATTATTTTATTCATGGCACACAGACGGGCCCACAAACAGCCTTCATAATGCTGCAATTGAAAAGTGATCAAGTTAACAGGGGATCATCTTCAGATCTGCAACCTTCTAAGATCCTTAGAAGTTCTTAAGAGGCTGCTGAGTAGAAGTGGTAGAAAATGACGAGCATCTTCTAAACCTCTTAACTTGTAACACTGAAATCTTTGGGTCTGCTTCAACTTAATGTGCCAATGTTTACTGTCGTTTCTGACCCTGAAAGTCCCATAGATTACAGTGCATACTGGAATGTGACTATTTTAGTCAGATTACAAAATTCATCCACTGGTTAAAATACCTCCCTGTTCCCTGGATCAGGTCAAATCAGTTCCTGTGACTGGAAGCTGCCTTAATAACTAAATGCCAGGCATTTTTAATCCCATTTTGAAGAAAACTTTTGAGAAAGAACATAAATCACATTCAGTATGAAGGAGCGGATTGTGTATGCATCTTTGATGTATTTTTGCCATGATGTATATGAAAAAATAGCAGATACAATAATGCTAAAAGATGTCAGCACTATAAGATAGGATTTCAAATACAGTTACAAAATATGATGAGAAATTTTATGGACCAGGTATTAAATCTTTTAATGTATGGATTTACTGTTCTCAGCTAAAAAAGCAGGCATTGATTCTGTAAATTATAGTTGAATTTGAATGCATATTAAAAACTGAAGCCCTGGAGCCAGAATTATTTTTTCTTTCTACTGTCTCCTGTTTCTGACTCCCTTATTTAACAAGAAGGAATCATTCTTGTTTTGACAAGCAGGAATTTATTTCTTTAATCATCAGGGAACCGAGAAAGCAGTACCAGTACTTTGGACACACAAGATTTATTCACTTACTCACTTATTATGTTTTTCATGTTTTTATTTATCTGATACAGACTGATGGCCGATCTAGAGCTTTTTACATTGCCAAAGATCTGGTGGAATCTGAGAAAATGTAAGTAACCATCAAAGTTTGTTTTACAGATCATTCAGATGTCCTCTTTATTGTGCTTTTGGAAGTAAAACTGCAATTGTCTCTTTACTCTCTATTTTACATAATCTGCATTTTTGCAATCTTGTTTGCAGGTTTTCTTAAACTTTTTATCCCATATGCAACAATTTTGATATTTGCAGCATGATGCAATGAAACACTGTGCTCAAAAACAGGAGAAAAACAATTATTGAACAAGTCAGTGGAACATTACTTACACTCACCTAAAGGATTATTAGGAACACCTGTTCAATTTCTCATTAATGCAATTATCTAATCAACCAATCACATGGCAGTTGCTTCAATGCATTTAGGGGTGTAGTCCTGGTCAAGACAATCTCCTGAACTCCAAACTGAATGTCAGAATGGGAAAGAAAGGTGATTTAAGCAATTTTGAGCGTGGCATGGTTGTTGGTGCCAGACGGGCCGGTCTGAGTATTTCACAATCTGCTCAGTTACTGGGATTTTCACGCACAACCATTTCTAGGGTTTACAAAGAATGGTGTGCAAAGGGAAAAACATCCAGTATGCGGCGGTCCTGTGGGCGAAAATGCCTTGTTGATGCTAGAGGTCAGAGGAGAATGGTCCGACTGATTCAAGCTGATAGAAGAGCAACTTTGGCTGAAATAACCACTCGTTACAACCGAGGTATGCAGCAAAGCATTTGTGAAGCCACAACACGCACAACCTTGAGGCGGATGGGTTACAACAGCAGAAGACCCCACCGGGTACCACTCATCTCCACTACAAATAGGAAAAAGAGGCTACAATTTGCACGAGCTCACCAAAATTGGACAGTTGAAGACTGGAAAAATGTTGCCTGGTCTGATGAGTCTCGATTTCTGTTGAGACATTCAAATGGTAGAGTCAGAATTTGGCGTAAACAGAATGAGAACATGGATCCATCATGCCTTGTTACCACTGTGCAGGCTGGTGGTGGTGGTGTAATGGTGTGGGGGATGTTTTCTTGGCACACTTTAGGCCCCTTAGTGCCAATTGGCCATCGTTTAAATGCCACGGCCTACCTGAGCATTGTTTCTGACCATGTCCATCCCTTTATGACCACCATGTACCCATCCTCTGATGGCTACTTCCAGCAGGATAATGCACCATGTCACAAAGCTCGAATCATTTCAAATTTGTTTCTTGAACATGACAATGAGTTCACTGTACTACAGAGGCCCCCACAGTCACCAGATCTCAACCCAATAGAGCATCTTTGGGATGTGGTGGAACGGGAGTTTCGTGCCCTGGATGTGCATCCCACAAATCTCCATCAACTGCAAGATGCTATCCTATCAATATGGGCCAACATTTCTAAAGAATGCTTTCAGCACCTTGTTGAATAAATGCCACGTAGAATTAAGGCAGTTCTGAAGGCGAAAGGGGGTCAAACACCGTATTAGTATGGTGTTCCTAATAATCCTTTAGGTGAGTGTATAATGTAATTAAGCACAATTCTGTAATAACATTAAGCAATGTGCACTTTAAAACTTAAATAAAATATTTTAAAATGTCTTCTGGAACAAAGTCATGCACAAAAAGTCTTATGCAGGAATTATTTTATGCAAATAAATCCAAGGAGCTGTTTGAGGAGTGAAGCAGCTGTGCAATAATTCAATTGAATCGAAATGCCTTTGGTCATCGGGCTTTACTGCAGGTGATCAGAGGATCTCATCAACACCACATCACAGTTCTTCATCTCCAAGGCAATCATATTGTCTCATTAAATCCACATGTGGTATTGCTGGGTTGGGCATCCATGTTTTGGACGAGAGGACTTCGTAGATTGTCATCCTATAGAAAAAGAATTTCTTTAGTGGATTCAGTAAGGAACGATGAGGAAACTCAGCTCATAATGGTTTCTGTTGTTGTAGACCACACCATCCATGGTTCATTGTATCTGGATGAGTGATTTGATTCCACAGTGGCCCCATGAGGTTTAACAGCAAATGGTCCATAAAACCAAAACACAATAGCTAAGCAAGTGCAGTGCACTTCATCTTGTTATTAGTGTAATGAATCAGCCCAAAAGTCCAACTGCACAGCAGATTCTTTACTGGGAAGACAACATACCAAATTCTACTCCAGAGGACAGGCTAGGGCCAGGAAACAGGTCAAATACACCAGATTCAAATCAGCAATTCCGACACACCAGGAAAAGATCAGAACACTACATATTGCAACCACAGTCAGCCATGCCTCAGTACACAAAGGTTTCATTTCACAGAGGTTCTTGAGTCACTGTTTGGCCTAATTGGGAAGTAGTCAATAGGTGTATCTAATGCACAGGTGAGACAGAGAGTCGTCTAACTGGAGTGTTGACTGGTGGCAGGTACTACAATTAGCATTTCAAAATTAATATATGTTTTCTTTTAGGTATACTAACCAATGCATTTTTGTTTTGGCAGAGAGTATATTATTGCTTGATATTGTGATGGCACTCTCTTTATGTTGTACAAGGGCATGTTATTAGTATTTTAATTGCACTGTTCTGAAATATATTCCCTTTCCATGTCTTTATCCCTTTGCATTTTTAATTATACATACAAATCAACGGTATTGCACATACACAATATTTAAATTCAGTGGAAGTCAACTGTACTCCTGGCTTATCTTTGGCCATTTTGACAACATCTTGACAGCATCTTCTTCCTTTCTGCAGACATGTAAAGGGACTCAGACTCTTACATGAGGTAAGATACTTATTGTTTTATCTCTGTGTATTGAACAATATAAAGATATAAAATGCATGCATTGCTCTTGCCTAGAGATGATTCCGAGTGCCTTTTGTGGGACTGATTCTTTCCCTGTTGGGTCACACTCTAAGCTCTCTGTGTTTAATGCCTCTGAGTGTCTTATGGTGCTGGGGCTCAGGGAAATGCTGGTGAGAGTAGAACAGTGCAGCTGCCCCCAGTTGACCTGTTGGACTTCAGCTACATTCATCATATCATCAGTTCAGCAGAGTCTTGGTCTTCCGGCAGATGGTGGTGACCTAAACTTTTGGGAGACTTTGGGGGTTCCTGTTTTAAAATGAGGTGGTGTGTGTCAAGGCAGATGTGGGGCAGCATCTGGAGGGTATTGGGCTAACAGGTTCTACACTTAGACAGTGGCAGATCATGCCTGGAACTTGGTGGTTCGAGGCCCAGTGGAGATCACCATGATATGAGTCACAGATTTCTTTCATTAGATATACAATATTGTTAACATACTCACCACAGATACTCAACCTTTTGGGTAACGCTTTACTTGAGGGGACATGAATAATGTATTAGTACATGCTTATTTAATGTATTAATTAACCAGTAACTAAGTGTTCATTAAGTACTGATCCCATGTTCATTCATCATTAATAAATCATGACAGTTCATGTATTTCATGGGGAAACCTATATTAGTTCATGATTTGTTCTTGAGTATTAAACGATTTAAGTAATTTATGCCCTCTCAAGTGGTCTTACCATTATTAACTAATTAGTTAACTAATATAGTGCCTCAAGGTAATATATGAACTGTCATGATTGATTAATAATGAACAAGCACAAATCAGTTCTGTCTGCAGTGTCGCAGTCAATGTGTGTCTGTGTCAGAGGGGCACAGTAGGACAGAAAGAGTTTTCCATCCTGCTCATTCTTGATCTCTTGCATTGGATTCCTTCCTCCATAAACACTCGCATTGATTTTAAAAAATCAGCCTGTGTCCCATGCTCTCCTAGATCTGAGTTTTCCCATTTCCCCATCTGCTTATCAGAATGCATTCTCTTGCTGCATGAACGTTAGATTCTATGATATTTCTACATTTTCTTCAAGATTTTTATATAGTCATGCGTCCATTGTTCAGTTTTTCTTTGTTTCTCCTGTGTCTTTTAAGTTGTTTGTCAGTATATTCATGTCTTGGAAATACAGAATATATAATATACTCAAAATGATACTTGATGAGGTGCACTATATTTAATCTCAGAATATAAGGATTTTATATAGTTAATAAACAGACTTCTCTGAGTAGAAAACATTCTTTCATTTAGTATGTGTATTAATTATGTTTAATTGCCATAACCAGTATTATTACTGAGAAGGCAATTACTTCCTTTTACCGTCAGTTTCACTCTGTTGGCACTTGATAGGCATCCTGATCCTTGAATTAGCCCATGTTATATTAGTACATGCACTGTCCCCAGCAGTAGGTAAGATTGCTTTCAAATTATCTTCTCAGCTTTTGCTCCCTGATGTCTGCTGTTGAATGTACTTGAACATTTCAGTTTAGGAAATCATATTAGTACAATTCGGTTCACTGTTCATTCTCTTTAACTGTTGGATCCGGAATTAACTGATGATTCAAGCTGACTTGAAGGATGGGTCATGTGATCACTATTCCACTGTCGTTACAGTAGATAGACATGTGGAAGTGTCACCAGCACTAGACATGAAGGTGCAGTGATACTGCAAATGACGTCATGTCTTCTGACCCGGTATGGCTCGTTCTCTGCTGCTCTGTGGAGAAATGAGCAACCTCGCCCAGCCAAGGAGTCGCTCAGGACTATCAGTGTTGATCCAGCAAAGTTGACTTCCTCTTTATAAAAAGGCTTATGCAAAGAAAGCCATCACAAGCTGACGTGAAACGAATATGAAATGAGTTTGTTTAGCTAACCTTTAACTCTGCTGGGCCTCAGTAGTGCCGTTAGTTATGTCAAAGCAATGCCTAGAGACCAAGGAATAAGGTCAGGGTAAGATCCTGAGCTATAATCTCCCATGGTATCATTGTTCTCTTTAAAAAGACTCATTTTTTTGTGAAACCGCTGATCTCTGACATTAAGAACACTTTAACTGCTGATCTCTGACATTAACATCACCATAACTGTTGATCTCTTATCAGTTCACCCCAACCACACATCTTTGATATTACAAGATCAGCCTGACTACCAATCTCTGATACTAAAGTTTTACCATTACCACTGATCTCCGATATTAGATCATCTTGACCATTGATTTCTGATACTAGTTAGGCATTTTACACTAGATGAGAAACTTATGTACTTTGGACTGCACTAAGGCAGATTTCCTTTATTGGGATTTAACAGGCTGCATTTGGAAAGGAAGGCTCATTATTCTCTATTACTGCAGGCAATTCCCAGTGAAGTTAGGAGAATGTGGTAGAAGCATAAATATCACACAGTAAGGATCATTAGAGAAGCTCTTCTCATTACATATGGCGTTTTCTTTCTCAAGGGGCAAAACCAAGTGAAGACAAACCATTTACTGTAAGGGGAAGACGGACACAGCAATGAAAGGAAAACAGAGAGCACTGTCATTTATCTGCAGGAGGTCTTACATCAATATTTATATATATCCCTCTGTGAAATTGTTCCTTTTATGAATAGTGCACGAAAATCATTCTTGATACAGTGAAGTATCCACACAAAACAGAAGCGGACAGCGTTGACCTAACAGAATGGCTAATCCTGCCATAAAGGCGTCTAAACATTTGTTTATCAGGGGTTAGCGATCTAATTGACCAATGAACTGATGTTTTACAAAGTCATCAGTTTAACTAATATTTATATTTGTACTACTTAACATTTGTATTCATGACGGTCATGTAGCGGATTACTTTATATTGCTAATTTTTAGCAACTTAATCTTGCCCGTTAGATAGCTAGCTAACATAATTGTTAGTTCTGAATATAAAAGATTAGTTTGTATACTGCTGACACTGACACATTTGACTCACTGACAAAAATCCACGTAAGTACATTTTTCAGTATTAAATCATTCATTGACAGCTGTGTAAACAGAGGTTTCTATTGGTGGTGAGAAGGGGGTCTCATTTCACTGGTTTAAGTTTATTTTGTAAAGCTGTTTCTGAGAGAATGTGTTTTTCACACTCCAGAAATAGCGGATTTTTGGAGATACATGTTTTTCACTGGACAGTGACGATATACTGATAGCACGATATACTGATCTTTCAGTCACATGCAGTGCTAGTGGCCTAGGTGATGTATCACGACAAACTGGTAATAGTCATAAGTTCACAGTAAACCCAGTGTGTGTCTTTGCCCTTGTGTGTGGAGAAACTCCCACAACCTTGCAGTGTGTCTGTTTTGCCTGAAACTGTGCCTTGCGTAATGACACAACACTGGTGCTCTGACAGATTTCGTGGTAGAAAATGGTTTCAGCGTTAGTCACTGTTCCTCCTTGTAAGGTGGGACTGTGCACAGATTCTGAACACACCCTCGTGAGTGCATCTGAGAGATCACTGGTAGAGCAGTTCACAGCGAAACACCGCGCCTATTGTTCTATTGTTTAATTTAGAGCGTGAACTCAAGCGGGGTGTTTCCCAAAGTCTGGTGGGGCACCAAGTTGCATGGCCGCCCCTGCCTTTTATTTCCAGAACCTACAGACTGATCAGTGAACCTTCTACAAGGGATGGATTCAAAGACCACCTCTTCATAAAGGGACCACTGAGGAGTACGATCTCAGACGCACAGTCACGCCACCATCCCTCTCCATCAGAACAGTCTAGAGACTAGTTATGGAAACAAAGAGCTTTTTTATTTGCACGTTACTGCAGAAATGAGAGCGAGAATAATATGTGTGATGCGCTTTTTCAGTGATAAATTGCAATTTTGAGCTAATCTGAGTCCGTGAAGAATCTGAGGTGCTGAGCCAGGCTATCAGAGATTGCGGTTCATGATGCATTACTTTGAGCAGTTTGTATCTGAACACGCTGTATCTAAGATCGATCCAATTCTGAAGGCTTTCTGTGAAGAAACATTAATATTATTCATCTGAGCTGTGAGGCAAGCTACCTGTCAACATATGTTTTGTGTTTGATGGTTAGTGACACCAAGAGCTTTTCCAAGGTTTTGTATGGAGTTTGAAGCCAACATAGGATTGCTATTGACCCCACAATCTCAAACACGGCTGCTGTTACCCTTTTTTGATGGTGTGACTCCTTCAGACGGTAGCAGATGTGATACAAGCAGTATTCTAAGAAGGCTGACACCCCCCACCCTCCCCCAGGATTTCAGGGCAGCAGTTGGTGGTGCAGTAGGAGAGGACGGACAGCCGATTCTGAAAGAGGAGAAGCTGATGGAGATCCTGAACCTGCTGCCAGAGGTGTACCTGTTACACTGCCATCTACTGGATGAGCTGGAGAACCGCATGTTACAGTGGTGAGCACTGTCATACATCACAAATGCACATGTATACACATCCATTTATAGGTGGCAGTTAACAGCCTGAACACATACAGAGAGAGCAATCATTCAGAGACCCAGGACATGCAGATCTTTGTTTCCACAGACAATTAAGCAAATGAAAAGGCTAAGACACTCAGACTTGTATACCCACATGCACACACACACACACACACACACACACACGCACGCACACACACACATTCATATACATACAGAAACTTATACAGTTAAATACATACAGCCATACAGACCAGTAAAGGGGTAACTTGAAATTTTTGGCCCCCCCAACAAAATATCACCTTGGGCACTTTCAATCTGAAGAAATACAGATCCAATAGTAGATAGAATTTGCCAAGCAAGGCAGGGGAGTCCACATCAGTATATTTTAGCGAGCTGAGGCGCCCCAACTCTACATTTTGGGGGCCCTACAAAGTGCTGCCCCCCCGATCCATGCATCTTCAATGGCCCTATACACAAGCATATGTGAGAAATACGCTTGTCAGATGATCACAGAGTCTCCCCAACCATTGAACCTCTGAAGCTGGTCAGTGATGCTTGTCTATGCAGGAGGTTCCCTGATCGTGTCTGTTGATCACTAGGGAGGAGAGCCCTCGGATGGCTGACATCTTCCTTACGCGGCAGGCGGAGTTCTCCATCTTCATGCCCTATGTGGCGCAGTATGACCGCAACATGACCCTGTTGGACGACAGCCGCCATAGGTCACCTGCCTTCTCCTCCATCGCCCGCCAGTTTGAGGTACACCTCACCGCAACCATTTTTTCCCGCAATATTAAGTATTGGCATATTCATTTCTGATATAGATCTGCTCCAGGTAAACTCGGAAAGATCGATTGGCTCATGGAAGCTAATTTTCAGTTTCCCTGCTTATTTCTTGGAGTGAATTAGTCTGGGTACCGCTGAGCGGAAAGGCCGTTTGGCGTGATTGGCTCAGCTGTGCCGCAGCTGGCAGACCGGCACTGATCCCGATAACGTCCGGCCCGCGGGTTTGGCTCTGGCCCTGCGAAGGAAACAGTTTGTAGGGGTCAGCGTAATTCGCTGCCAACGAGGCCGGAACAAGCAGCACCTCGGGACCGATAATGAACATCTGGCATTTCAGGCTTCGTAAAAGCCCCAGAGATCCCTATCGCCACAAAGAGTGTGACTGCGGTGCATTGTGGGTGCCGCACGACGGGCGTCGCGATGCTCGCTGAACCGCAGAGGAGCCCGGCTCTGAAAGGTCAGATCCCGTGCAGGCGGGTGTGGAGGAGAAAAGCCAAGGAAAGTCCAGAGTACAATGAGCCGCTCCCAGAGGAGTCTGGCCTACAGCCGCCGTGAAGACAGAAATAAAGGAAAACAACAGTGCAGAGGGGCCCTGCCTTCTCTCAGTTTCTAAGAGTGAATCGCACCCAGTGTCTTTGCCCTAAGGCCTAATTGTCTCTCGGTCCTCTGTCTTCACTGCTCTTGATGTCTATATTATGTGTCCTATTCTGCTTTTTACATCTTTGGAGTGTTGGGCATTTCTGGTCCAGAAGCTACAAATCCAGACCAGGATTTTGTTTCTACCAACCAGTTGAGTATTCTGTAATATTCTGTACTCTTTCCAGAGACTCTTTATGCCCAACTGGTTCAGCTCTAACTTCTGGACCTGAAATGCCCAACACTGTTGAAGACACCAGCTGCTCGGTGTAAAGGAGTTTAAAGCAGCTTCATGCTCAGATATGCTGCTCCTGAAGCACCCATCCAAAGATCTCTGTAAAAAGTAGCATTTTGGGAAAATATAGAACTAAGAGACTTTGGATGGATTGTTATGGTCTATGGACGCATTTGCTGTGTTTGGTTAACATGCAAATGGTTAACCACTAGCAGTAATTTGACAGTGTGACAAATCAGTCTCCAAACATCAGAGACTGAGGGACACCGCTGACACAGGGCTTTGTTACACTCAGAGAAAAAAAACCAAGTGGCACTTAAAGGAAAGCTTTGGGTCTCCTAGTTGCCCCAGGATGCTATCAGTTGCCCATCCTAGTTCTGCTGGGTTCTACAGGACCTCAGCCAGCTACGAGGTCACCTGGAACAGGATTATCTGCTGTGATTTGTCCAGTATCAGGTGCCCTGTCTTTTCTTCATTTTGTCTAGCCTTAAAAACGTTCCATTCTCTGTCTGTTTCTCAGTCAGTCAGCTCGTTTTCTTGGGGTCTCTATAATAAGGGGTCCCCTCTGTGCCATATTAACTTCTCACACTATGTAGTCCATCTTTGGCTTTGCAGGCTGTTATCGCACAGCAGGCTGCTCAGTTATGGGCCTCGCCTCCGTATCTCGATGGATCAGCTGTCATGGAGGACCTGAGGAGGTCGGGGGATGGGGATTGGACAGATTGGATGGCACTTTTTCATCTTAATCCAATCTGTTTTTCTGATCGTACATACCTTCTAAATAGATAAATCACTAAAATTCAGCCTGTTTTGCATGTGTTTTAAAAAACTCTTATTCTGTGCATATTCCCGTACATATCCACCTAAAAGTGTTTAATTTTTCCATAGCCAAACCCAGATCTCTGTTCTGTTGTGGAGAGCCCCAGCCAGCACTGAGGAATCTCTGGCAAAGATCGCTCTCTGTTGCGACGCTCGTTAATATTCATGAACAGGAAGGCCCAGGACGTATTTTGATTCTGAATGATTGGTTGCTACAAGGATCCTACACATATCAATTTTGATTAGAGTCTGTTAGGAGCCCATAGCTGACAGGCACACTGTCTTTGGGCTGATAAATATTCATAAGCACCTGCCCTAACTGAAATTCCTGGGTTTGACAGCACAGAAAACAAAATTTCCAAACTGAGAGACTGAGATTTGCTAGTCAGAGGTGACCACTGCCTTGAAGGCATAGCAGACAAATGATAAAAGCAGTAACTAGAGCTTATTTATTTCCTGTGTATCACTGTCCCTTTCAGCTGGAACTGCAAGCATCAAACAGAAAAATCATCTGAACCATGTTGTGGATTTAAATTGCTGCAAAGGTTTTTTTATAGAAAAGATCAGTAGAGGATCATATAAAATTTCTTACAGATGCAACATCACAGCGAAGGGTTGCCGTCTGTTTTTGTCTTCTTGAATTTAGATATTTCAAAATACTGCAGCGGTACCATCTTCTCCATACCATTAAAAACATTTTAATAATCACTGGACTACTTATGTTGTCCCTAATGTGTAATGTGTTTAGAAAGTTAGAAGTTAGAAAAATCAACATATGGATTATTAAACTGAAGCTGTGAGGTTTTAACAGATGCTGTGTGAATATGATGACATATTTAGAATATGCAGGAGATGCATGGGGAACACAGGTGCAGAGACGGGCATGATGTCCTGACCCACCCCCCCCTGTGCTGAGCCAGGTGCTCAGTGCGGAGCCCTGATAACAACAATGAACTGTCTATTACGCCTGACCATATCAGCAGCAGGGACCAAAAGGTTAACACCATCTCAATTATTCTGTATTCTGTGTGTGTGTGTGTGGTGGGGGGGTATGTATACAGTATGTTACATTCTGGGGACCAAATGTCCCCACAATGTGATTAAAATTATTTTTACATTTTGGGGGACATTTTTTTCGGTCCCCACAATGGGTAAGCTCAATTTTATAGAAATCTGCCATCAGAAAACTAGTCTTGTATTTGGTTTGGTTACTTATGGTTAAGGTTAGGGCTGGGTACAGTTTATGGTCGTCATTGTTGGGATTATGGTGTTTTCCACAGAAATGAAAGGACAGTCACCCATAAAGATATGAATTCAAATGCACACGTGTGTGTGTGTATGTGTGTGTGTGTGGGTTTATTGTGTTGGCATTTGGTGGGAGAAAATAAAAATGAGAAAGTGAAAAATTGACAACAGAATCCGTATGGCAGATCTGGATGGGAAATCTGAGGGGAAAGGGGGTGTAGCGGAAACAGGCAGAGGAATCACAGCGTACAGCTGAAGAAGTGGTCGAGTCCGGGCTAATCAAAGGAACACCAGCCCCCGCTGCTTCACCCGCCTCTCTGATTAATATCCTCCGACGGCTCAGACGGCAGTTCAGCTCAGTACGAGCCTCTTCTTTGGGCCTGTCCCTCTGCCATTATCTTCTGGTGACTCCTCAGACTTTTGCCACCAAGATCTCGACAGGAGCAGCACAGCCATCAGTCCTTCCATGCTTGTTTCATGCAGCAACATATTCCACAGCTTGGGTGCCTTCGCCCGCTCCTCTAGTGTTTCCCGTCAAACAGGATTTTAGGGGGGAACAGAAGTGAAATTACAGAGGGACCCAGCGGTTATCAGACAATGTCGTCAGACCACTAGAAGCAGAGTTGTGTAAGTGAAGAGATTGTGATGAGATGCCTGGTGATCTGGGATGTTCAGGCAGCTGTATTACAAGAGAAGGATATGAATGACATGTACAGTTAGTACAAAACCCTGGGGCCCAGCATAGCATTCTTGCTGGTCAGAAACACACTAGAACAGTGCAGTGATTACATCACAGAAACGCTGCATAAAAAGCTTCTGCTGTAAACCCTATATGCTGTCTGCTGAATCCAGGTTGTCTGAGCCAACCCCACCCACAGCATTAAAACTGAAGCGATTCTAGCAGCCGCCCAAACACGACGGCTCAATGGTGGCGACCTTGAACAGACGCGACCCCTTCCTCCACGCAGCGCCCTGATTATCTTCAAAGCCCAGAGGATCTTCCAGCGAAGCCCCGTGCCAATGAATGAAACGTGCCCCCCCCCCTTCCTCCAGACACTCTGTGAGCCCCCTGGTCCTGAAGGACTGTGTGCTCTATTGAATTAGCAGGGTCACCGTGCGAGAGGCTGTTAACGTTGATGCAATTATCTGACGATTCACAAGTGCAGATTGGGCCCGGAATGGTAGCTCTGGGCTCTTCTGTGACAGCATGAATAAGGGCCTGTCAGAATCTGTTACCGTTTGATTTATTTTATTTTACATTCAGTGTTTTGACAGTTTTCTCCAGTTAAAACCCTGCAGTCCAATAATATCCCTGCAGGGACCTTGGTCAGCCATCTTTGTGTTCCTTGAGATCGTATTTCTGTTTCTTTTGTTTTATTCTGAATGGTGATTTCCATCTAATGCTGTCCTTTCCGTTGTCTGTGCTCTGTGTGCATGTAAGTGTTTGTGTGTGTGGATTACTGCGAATGTGCTATGGAATAAATACTTTTTCCTTAATTTCTTATGACTGGACAATATCAAGGTACACGACAGATAAATGTGGCTCTTTCTAATTATAGATAATCTATAAGTCTTGCCACAACTGTGTTGTTTGTTTTGATCGGTAACTTTCTGGGCTCCCCTGTTTCCATGCAGCACCAGAGTCCCCTGGGAGGGAATGTTCCCCTGAAATATCAGCTGCTGCAGGTCGTCATTCGCATCCTGCAATATCGCATGCTGCTCACAGGTACGGTGTCCGTACTCCTTTCAACATAAGACTGATAATATTTAAGTCTGTCTTTTATACCTCATTGATTTTTTTTTGTAGATTATTTGAACAACCTTTCTCCAGACTCAAAAGAATATGAGGACACACAAGGTATTTTCTATGCTACTGACAGGCTGAAATGCACTGTCCACTAATTGTGTGTCTACTGTCTTTCTAACCATCTGTGACCTGTCTCTTTGTCCATTGTCTGTCTGTCTGTCCATTGTATGTCTGTTTAACCATCCACTGACTCTGTGTCTACGCGTCTACCTGCCTGCTGTCTTTCTATCTGTCTGTGACCTGTCTCTTTGTCCATTGCCTGTCTCTCTGTCTGTCTGTCCATTGTATGTCTGTTTAACCATCCACTGACTCTGTGTCTACGCGTCTACCTGCCTGATGTCTTTCTATCTGTCTGTGACCTGTCTCTTTGTCCATTGCCTGTCTCTCTGTCTGTCTGTCCATTGTATGTCTGTTTAACCATCCACTGACTCTGTGTCTACGCGTCTACCTGCCTGCTGTCTTTCTATCTGTCTGTGACCTGTCTCTTTGTCCATTGTCTGTCTGTCTGTCTGTCTGTCCATTGTATGTCTGTTTAACCATCCACTGACTCTGTGTCTACGCGTCTACCTGCCTGATGTCTTTCTATCTGTCTGTGACCTGTCTCTTTGTCCATTGTCTGTCTGTCTGTTCACTGCCTCTCTATCCGTCTATGAGCAGGCCTGATGGTCTCCGATTCTTCCCTCCATTACCCCCCTTATTATCCACAGAATGGGCACTGAACTGGCCGTTGATTCTGTGTCTTTGTCCAGCCTGCTTTTCCTTCACTGTATGTGTCTCCCTCTCCCCCCATGTATCGATCCTGTGTCCTCCTAACCCGCTTACTGTTGCCAGCTGCCTTGGGAATCGTGTCGGACGTGGCGGACCAGGCTAACGACAGCCTCAGGCAGGGGGTGAGTCTCTGTGGGGCCGCCTCAGGTCGGCCTCTACAAATGTATATGGGGGTGCTTAGCAGAGGTGGACATTTCAGGTCCAGAAAGTAAAAATCCAAACCAGGATTTTATTTCAACCAACCAGTTGAGTACTATATGACTGCTACTCTTTATACTTAGCTGGTTGGTTGAAATAAAATCCTGGTTTGGATTTTTACTTTCTGGACCTGAAATGTCCACCTCTGGTGCTTAGGTGCTTTGCTTGCATATGAAATATTTACTGGTTATTAAACACTTAAGTCTAAGTTCACAAGGAAGTCTGACAGAGTCATGGCAAATCCTAGAGGACTGGTGTCATTGAAGCAATCTAGGTCAGTGTTTCCCAATCCGGTCCTCTGAGGCCCACAGTCGGTCCATATTTTTGCTCCCACTGAGCTCCCTGCCAGACATTTTTGCTAAATGTTTGCTAGATCAATAACATGGGCTCTCTGTGGGTCCCCGAGACTGGATTGGGAAACACTCGTCTAGGTGACAAAAAACAAAGAAAGGGAATGCCGCTGGGCTTCCGTAACTTGCCCACCCCCCAACTCAGACGCGGGGGCCCTCTATCTCCATCCATCCTGTGCAATTTCCTGGAAAGCCCCCTCCCATTATGTCTGTCTCTCACAGCTCCAGATAACGAAGTGACAGAATTACCATTTTTGTTAAGCGTCTACACTGCATCAGAATAAGACAATAAACCATTCCATGAAAGAGAATTAGTACAGAATTAGAGAGTAAGCTGTACAGCTTAGCATTATGGGTAGAGCTATGGTTAGGGTTGCATATGTTTATGAGCTATCACAAAGCACACTTGCTGTTAGCCATTTCTATGTGTACGTTTACATGGAGGGGACTTTGAAAGCACATTAGGTTCTGTTTAGACACTAGTTGGTTACTATTTGCATGTATCTGTGGGCTGTAGGAGAACCTACTGCGCCTGGTCAATATCGAGTACAGCATCAGAGGTCAGAGGGACCTGCTCCGGCCTGGAAGGGTGAGCTCCTTCCCGTCTAGTAGGGGGCAGCACACACACTCTGACATCAGCTCTGCCAGCTAAAAGGCCTTAGTGACCACTTCATGCTAACATGAGCCACCCCCCCCCCCTCCCCTTTCTCGCCCGGGTGCTCCAGGTGTTTGTGAAGGAGGGCACACTGATGAAAGTGTCCCGGAAGTGCAGACAGCCGCGCCACCTGTTTCTGGTGAGTACTGCTTACTGCCATTTGGATCGCACTCTCCACATGAGAGCCCCCGTGGGTAACCTCAGTCCCATGTGTTAAATATCACCTTGCTTGTCTTTCATCTTATGGTGCTCTGGACCCACTGTAGTCCACAACCAAACAAGCCCAAGAATTGCACTGGAACAGCAGATACAGATGTGTGTGTGTGTGTGTGTGTGTGGGGGGGGGGGGGTGGTTATGGAGTGTTTGCACCCCACCCTCCTTCCAAGATTCACACTAATAAGACAGCAAGCACCAGGAGGCCTGGTAACAGAGACAGTACACAACCCCCCCATAGTGTGACAGGCATTCTCTCTACATGTCACCCCCACCTCTTGCGACCTTCTCTCCATGCTAACACCCACCCCTCCCACCTCCCATTTATTTTTCATTGTAAGGGCACACCCAAAATTCATTCTCTGTCTCAAGGCGGGAAGCCAAGGTTTCTCAGACCTCCTGTTTTTGAGCATTAAACAGATATATTGGATTTATCTGTCGGGTTTCATTTTACTCTTTTGAATAAGAGCAGAATCCACTTTCACTTATAGTATAAAACACAGTCCCCCTGAATGGGGGTGTTCTAATGTGCCTCTGTGAAGTCTACCCATAATGCCACTGGGGTGCGGGCTAGAGAACCAGGGCTCCGCAACTGCGTGAAGCAGAAAAGCTCTGCAGACATGGGTGTCGCTCTCCTCTGTGAAGGGGGTTAGGGGGACGGCAGCTCCATCCAGCCAAGGCCTTCCCCAGCCCGCACTGGTATTGAAAATCCTACTTCCTGACAGGATGTTTGCTATGGGTTACTGGAAGCCAGTTTCCTGTCCAGGGACTGTATCGAAAGGACTGGGAAGGTCAGACTCTCCAGAATGTTGGAAAGGACTGGAAAGTTCCCTCTTAAATAGAGGCTGGAGAGCGAGATGGCTTTGTGGAGAGATATTTTTGGTGGACCATTATGTAATGTTACATGACATTATAAAACACTTCAATGTGCAGTTTTTAAATGTAGATTTTTGAATAATTATGCAGCTTGAAGTGTTCTGGCATTACTTAAAAAATGAAAAGAAAAAAAAAAAAAAAAACAACATTGTTGTCATAAACTTTTTAAAATCACTCAAGTAATAGTTTCTAAAACTGAATTGACCCGAGGGAAGCTTGCTCGGTTTCCCCGCATGTCGCAGTCTCCATATCTGTAGACCATCCATATCCGTAGACCACCTCAAAAGCCAGAGATTAAAGATGAGGCTTTGGAAGAAGAGCTCCGTCATTAATCATGTCTGAGCTGAACCCCTTGGCGGGTACAGTGCTCCTGTGTCCCAGAGCGCACAGTTCCATCCCCTCCCTCTGGAGAGCTCCTCCCATCTTGTCCGTCGCCATGGCTACAGCAGCAATGCAGTACTGGGATCCCGTCTTGATGAACGAGGCCGGTGCTAACCCCAGCGGTGAGGCTACCCCAGAGAGCCAGGAGGGGGTCCTCTCTGGGGGATGGGGGGGGATGAAGGATGGTCCGGGACTGGAGCTGTGACACCTGGAGAGGTGCGAGCTGCATCTTTCAATGCCCTGTGGTCTGGAAAACAAGAGGGAGTGGGGCATTGTTTACAGAGTAAACTGTATATATAAGAGCCCAAGAAGGATGGGCTTTGCTGGATCAGAGCACATCTGATGGGACAGAGGTATCAGTGAGATTCGGCAGTGTTACTGTGACCATGAAGAGCGGCTTTGAACAGACCAGAACAGTTGCAGACCTGTTCCTCACTCACCAAAACTCCTTGAAAATAATCATGTGAATAATTCTTGACATTACAGACATTAACAAACATGCATGACTTGGAGGGAAGGGGTTTATGATAACAGAGATAAATGAGAGAGGCTTACTGTGGTTACTGAGGAGGGGGTACTGTGGGAGAGAGGAGGAATTGTGAGAGATGAGGGTCACTGTGAGAGTGAAGAGATGAGGGGCACTGCGAGAGATGAGGGGCACTGCGCAAGATGGGGGGTACTGTGAGAGATGAGGGGTACTGTGAGAGATGTGAGGTACTGTGAGAGATGAGGGGTACTGTGAGAGATGAGGGGTACTGTGAGAGATGGGGGGTACTGTGAGAGATGAGGGGTACTGTGAGAGATGTGAGGTACTGTGAGAGATGAGGGAAACTATGTGAGATGGGGGGTACTGTCAGAGATGAGGGGTACTGTGAGAGATAAGGGGAACTGTGAAAGATAAGGGGTACTGTGAGATGGATAGTGATGGCCAAATGAAGCGTAATGAACCATTTGCTGTATTTTCTGACAGCACTAGAGTGTCATCAAAAGTTTGGAATGAGTGACATTAGGGATGAAATGTGTGTCTTGTCCATTAATTATATATAACAGGACTCCTTGGTGGGCATTATCCCTTACTTCTCAGCATGAGAAACTCAACGTGTGGTGTGTGAGCATGTGAACTGGTTGAAAGGCGTGAGACTTGAGAGCCCTGGTGTATATTAAAGTGTGCAACATGAACAATCAATGAACAAGGAGTCTATTTTGTTACTTATTCAGATATGAAATTAGATGGACAGCGAAAGCTGTAGATTAAATTTAATGTTGTGCCTGTGTTATATATATGCAGTGTGAAATATGATTGGTTATTTAAAAAGACAAAAGCCTAGAAAGGCTCCTCCAGCTGGTCAATCCTATGCTGCCACCTTGTGGTGTGCACTGGAACAAAGCTGACATCATGCTTTGTGTTTCTCCTGACAGATGAATGACATCCTGCTGTACACCTACCCACAACAAGATGGCAAATACAGACTGAAGAACACTCTGTCTCTAACTGGCCTGAAGGTAACTTAATTTCATTGCTTCAGATCAGATAAACATTCTTCAATGCACAGTAGGGGACAGAAGGTAAATTGTTAATGAAAAACAAGGAAAACTGTTGCGTGATCCTGTCCAAATTCTGTGCTGTTTACATTTCGTGTCATTCACTCTCTCCTGTCCACACAGTATCCTGTCCACACTCTGTCCCAACCACACAGTACCCTCTCCAGTCTATCCCTTCCACACAGTCTATGCCAGGGGTCTCCAACTCCGGTCCTGGAGAGCTACTATCCAGTAGGTTTTCTGTCCCACTTGGCTTCTGGCGAGCCACACCTGCTCCTGGTATTTACCAGAGAACAGGTGTGGCTCATCAGAAGCCAGGTAGGATAGAAAACCTACTGGACGGTAGCTCTCCAGGACCGGAGTTGGAGACCCCTGGTCTATGCTCTGTCCCATCCGCATATCCTGTTGACTGTATATTCCATCCACACAGTTTTCTGTTTAGTCTGTCCCATCCATGCAGTATTCTGTCCATACTCTGTTTCGTCAGCACAGAATCCAGTTGACTGTTTATCCTGTGCAGTGTCCCATCCATACAATATTCTGTTCGGTTTATCCCATCCATACAATATTCTGTTCGGTTTATCCCATCCACAGAGTACTTTGTCCACAGGCTGTCCCATCCATATAATATTCTGTTCAGTTTATCCCATCCATACAATATTCTGTTCAGTTTATCCCATCCACACAGTATTCTGTCCACAGGCTGTCCCATCCATATAATATTCTGTTCAGTTTATCCCATCCACACAGTATTCTTTCCACAGGCTGTCCCATCTATACAATTGTCTGTTCAGTTTATCCCATCCACACAGTATTCTGTCCACAGGCTGTCCCATCCATATAATATTCTGTTCAGTTTATCCCATCCATACAATATTCTGTTCAGTTTTATCCCATCCACACAGTATTCTGTCCACAGGCTGACCCATCCATACAATATTCTGTTCGGTTTATCCCATCCACAGAGTACTTTGTCCACAGGCTGTCCCATCCATATAATATTCTGTTCAGTTTATCCCATCCATACAATATTCTGTTCAGTTTATCCCATCCACACAGTATTCTGTCCACAGGCTGTCCCATCCATATAATATTCTGTTCAGTTTATCCCATCCACACAGTATTCTTTCCACAGGCTGTCCCATCTATACAATTGTCTGTTCAGTTTATCCCATCCACACAGTATTCTGTCCACAGGCTGTCCCATCCATATAATATTCTGTTCAGTTTATCCCATCCATACAATATTCTGTTCAGTTTTATCCCATCCACACAGTATTCTGTCCACAGGCTGACCCATCCATACAATATTCTGTTCAGTTTATCCCATCCACAGAGTACTTTGTCCACAGGCTGTCCCATCCATATAATATTCTGTTCAGTTTATCCCATCCACACAGAATTCTTTCCACAGGCTGTCCCATCTATACAATTGTCTGTTCAGTTTATCCCATCCACATAGTATTCTGTCCACAGGCTGACCCATCCATACAATATTCTGTTCGGTTTATCCCATCCAGAGAGTACTTTGTCCACAGGCTGTCCCATCCATATAAGATTCTGTTCAGTTTATCCCATCCATACAATATTCTGTTCAGTTTATCCCATCCACACAGTATTCTGTCCACAGGCTGACCCATCCATACAATATTCTGTTCAGTTTATCCCATCCACACAATATTCTGTTCACAGGCTATCCAATCCATACAATTGTCTGTTCAGTTTATCCCATCCACACAGTATTCTTTCCACAGGCTGTCCCATCTATACAATTGTCTGTTCAGTTTATCCCATCCACATAGTATTCTGTCCACAGGCTGTCCCATCCATACAATATACTGTTCAGTTAGTCCCATCCACACAGTATTGTCCACACTCTGTCCCAACCACACAGTATACTCTCCAGTCTATCCCTTCCACACAGTATGTTCTCTGTTCCATCTGCATATCCTGTTGACTGTATATCATCACACCATGCACACAGTTTTCTGTTTAGTCTGTCCCATCTACGTAGTATTACATCCATACTCTTTTTCACCTGCACAGAATCCTGTTGACCATCTATCTTGGGCACACTGTGGCCCATCCATACAGTATTCTGTCCACATGCTGTCCCATCCATATAATATTATGTTCAGTTTATCCCATTCGCACAGTATTCTGTCCACACTCTGTCCCAGCCACACAGTTCACACTCATGTTTCTCCTCTGTCAGGTTAGCAAACCCACCATAGAGAATGTGCAGAATGTGCTGAAGATTGAGACAGCAGAGGTCTCCATCACCCTGTCAGCCAGGTGCGTTCTTCTTCCATGAGATTAGCGATGGAGTCAGCCATTTGAACCCAGATCCTTTACTGTTCCTCTGCCATGTGGTCCGTCAGTTCCTACAGCGAGAGGGAGGACTGGTTTCACAGTCTAAGCCGTACCGTGGCGGATCACGCGAGGAGTCTGGGAGTTTTCAGCAGCTCCAGCAGTGAGGTAAGCAGCCCATGGGGACGTCCACAAAGAAACACACACGCAGAGTGTGGCACCCCCTAACACCCATGTCCTCCATCAGCCCAGGGAGAAGCTGTGGGCATCTCTGGGAGAGCAGCCACCCACTCTGGTGCCTGTGTCCCACGTGATGATGTGCATGTGCTGTTCCTCTGACTTCTCCCTCACACTGCGACGACATCACTGCCAGGCATGCGGAAAGGTGGGCATTTCCGGCCTGGCTGCAGCAATATGCTCCTCTCTCATTGGTCAGTTGGTGCAGACTCACCTGACTGATGCATATCACCCCCTCAGATTGTATGCAGGAGCTGCTCTAGGAACAAGTACCCCCTGAAGTACCTGAGGGACAGGATGGGCAAGGTGTGCGATTACTGCTACGCCGAGCTGCGGAAGCGAGGTATGGCATCCATCCATCCAGCCGTCTGTCCATCCATCTCACCTCCAGCTTCCTCCTTCATAAACCTGTGGGTAACTGCTGGGGGGGGGGGGCAGCTGGAGAGTCATGCTGAGTTGTCTTTGGTACCCACAGGTGGCGGCGTTCCTGGGACAGTAGGTGGTGCAAGTCCCCAGCCCAGCCGGGCCAGCCGTCCCCTCTCCGCGGTCTTTCAGAACATTTACCCTCCCAGTCTCTGGAGGCCCAGAAGGAGCACCCCTAACCTGAACCAGGTGATCAGTGGATTTCTGACCAGCAGTCAGGGTGGGGGACAGCATTTAGTCATTGAATGCATTTTGTATGAAAGCAACGAGAAACGATTCACGGTTCAGCCCACAGTTCAGTTACGGCAACTGCGCAAAGAGTTTTGAGAAAGTGACTTCCGTATTGCGGAATGTACCTTAGCAATTGAAAACACTGTAATAAGTTGAAACATAAGACAAATTCCTGAAATTCCAGGGCTGCAATAATAATTACAAAAAACATAACCCAACAATACTGTATATCTAGTAGAATCACTCATACTGTACAGTACTGTGAGGTTTCGCAGGTCCTCATCAACATCACACCTGATGGCTTTCCTGGTGAGACACATCTTGAAAAGTATCTAATGGAATGTCTAATCCAACCCTGGCAGTCTTCAGGAGAAGTGTCTCCACACACCATCTGCTCATGTGGGTGGTGGTCATAAACCTTCCACCTCCATGCAGAGAAAAACTCCCCCATGACAGTGTTTCCCAATCTGGTCCTCAGGGACCCACAGTCGCTCCATGTTTTTGCTCCCTCCCGGTTCCACACGGACTGTCTGCGGGTCCCCGGTGGACTGGATTGGGAAACACTGCCATATGAGGTTTAGAAAGGGGGAGTACAGAGGTAGGAATAGTACTGACATCCTGGGATGTGCAGCAAATCATTATCCCACATAATAATCAAGGTTGGAGAGTTTCCTGCCCCTTGACTTCTCTCTTCCTCTGGCACAAGTTGGTCATGCAGGTCATCCAAAAACTAAATGAGGCTCTCTGAATAGTAGGGGCTAATGTGTTGTTTGTGTAAAGGCAAACCGTCATTGGACAGTTCTGCACATATGTTTGGAATGATCATTTTCTTGTAAATATTCTGCTAAGATTTTCTATATATGGTTACTGCTGAAATGTGCCATCATTCTGTTTTGAATGTGTTTTTAACAGTTTTGAAAACAGTATGTTACCATTTGAAAAATGTACTACAGATATATGAGTTCATGGATTTTGGAAAATGTGGTCATTTTGTGTGAATGCAATGAAAAATTATTCACAGATTTGAATAACTCTACCTAAATCAAAAGACCAGCTCCCTGCTCAAGATGCATATAGTGCAGTTTAGTCTGATTATGTAGGTAGTTCACGAAAAGAGTTTCAATCGTATGGTCCAAATTTTGGGTCCAAGATTGGATATGTTTTCAGTCCTCTCTCGCCCATAGTCTTCTGAGATGGTTCTGTCACGCTTCCATTCAGTATTCTACAGTGACACCTACTGTCAGCTGTTGGTAGAATCAAGACTCTCCTTGAGGCTCATTGACTGATGATACCTTGAATGTGACAATGGAATAGAAGAAAATAAGAAAAACAAGATAAATATGTGACATAGTGTAAAGCAGACACCAGCAATCTAGAATTCATTAACAGAATTCTTCTGCAGGTTAAGCCCATTGGATAGAGCCCATTGGTCAGCAGATGCTTCTGATATAGAGCTCACTGACTGGTCAACAGGCAGTCTTCCTGTCTAAACCAGAGCTCTTTGGTCAGCAGGTAGCAGCGTCGACTGAAGGTTCTACCATGAGCGGCACCTTACAGCGACGCAAGAGAAGCAAAAGGAACTGGAAGCGGCTGTGGTTCCTCATCAAAGACAAGGTGCTCTACACCTTCTCAACACGTGAGGTGAGGAGGCATAAAGTCTCCCCCCATATGTGAGCCCTTGCCCCCGGCCTCCTGTTTCACACACCACCAGTCCTGGGATTTCCTCCTGATTTTTTATATTATCAACAATGGAATAATACAAATATACAGAAAAAGGCAAAGCCCTTTACAAAGAAAGGGACAAGTTCTTTGATTTGTTTCTCTCTGGTTTCCTCTCCTTAGAACACAAATTCAAATTTTATAAATGCTTTGTATGTTGGGATTCCCATATTTTTAATTCAGCTTTATGTTTATCTGCTGAAGACACGTGTTAGACAGGTTTAAAGAATTTGACAGTATCAGGCAGCAGTGGTGAGGTGAGAGTCGCTGCAGGTTATCCGGCTGGAACAATGAGGCCGATGCCTTATCCCAGCCGTTCCTCATCGCATCCTCCTTTCTCTCACTCCCTTTCCCTCTCCCTTTCTCCCTCGCTCCCTGCTCCAGGACAAGGAGGCAGCAGAGAGTCTCCCACTGCAGGGCTTCACTGTGAAGCTTCCCGAGAAACCAGAAGGGGATGAAGCCTCCAGTGTTTTCCAGCTGTACCACAAGAAGACCCTGTACTGCACCTTCCGAGCAGAGGACACCCACACGGCGCGCAGGTTAGCCTAGCCTGCCCCCTTCTTCTTTAATGGGGGAGGTGCAGAGCAACATAGTCACCCCTGTGCTCCAAGGCTGGAGATCCAGGGTTTCTCAACACCAAGAATGCAAAGACCGTACTTTTGGTCTTGGCAAGACTAGTCTTGCTAACCTATCTCTCAAGAATGAATTTAGGGTGCAATGAATCATGGGATTGGTCTCGTTTGGTGATGATGCAATGGATGCACGCAAGGCGGGGATTTTTACCGTCCTCTGTACTCGGTATTGGGACTGGTCTTAGACAATGGAAGTTGACGTAAAACGAGGACACAAGAACACAAGTACAGTCAAGAATGCATATTGAGATTCACCCCCAGTTAGGGTTAAGGAGCAATGTTTGTTCTCTGTTCTGGTTGATGTTTGGCCTTTCCAAGGGTTGTTCTCTGATGGTTTTTGTTCACTCATATCATGCAGGTGGGTCAACGCCATGGAGGAGGCCACTGTATTGTAACACTTACTCTCCTGCCCCTCCTCGGTGCCTCTCGCCCAATTTCATACTGAACCCAAGGCCCTGCTCCTCTCTCTCTCATGGCCACCTCGTCCGAACATGCTAAAGCAGGAAGAGGGAAGCCGAGGGCCGTCGGGTGTGGCCGGTCTAACTGTTTGTCTTCACACGGGGAGGCTTTTCCTTGGTCACAAAGCTTTGCTCAGCTTGGCAGCGATGGCCCGTGGCTCGACCAGAAGCTAAAACTGCTGTGGCTTCCCAGCCCAGGAATTTGTTCTGCTGCCTGCAGGCCTCATTCCTCCTTGTCTCCTAAACATCGCTCCTTTTTCAAGATATTCTGTGGATTTTTTGAAGAAAGAGTAGTCACAAAATGGAAAGCATGACCATTATGTCCATAATCATTCCAACACCTGGACTGCACAGCAGGTCCAATCAGGGCTTTGAGTGTTGGGTGGATGTGGCTGAGTGACACCGAAGCACCCAATCGGAGTGATGCGGGGGAGGGCCTTGTGGTAGGGCTCTGCCAGGGGTGGGACCCGTTGCAGGGCTTATTACTTAATGTGTGATTTTGACCGTTTTCACTGATGACATTTACAGAAGTGATAGAAAGTCATGAAATAATCACGTTTTTGAGCTACAGAAACTGCCATAAATGTATCTTTTTTTGTGATCTCCGAATCAGCAGAATGTACAGAAATGATTAAATATGAACAGAAATTCAACAGCGTGCTCTCCATTCTGTGCTCAGATTTTGTTAGGGATGGTCAGGAGACCCATGATCCAGAAACATCTGTAATAATCTATATGGTTGATCGGAGGTCTGTTCTATGTGACCTTTCTCTGCTTACTGTTATCTGTTGTGAGGTCTCCATCCTGACAGCCAGATTAATGTGGACCTGACACACCTAATGCTTCTGTGTTTGCAGTAACAGATAAGACACCACGTTCCATGTTGAAATGCTTGTTTAAATGATCTTCTGGCCTGCTTTGCCCACTGGAACAGTGTTGAGGGTGTCACGTGCCTTCTGCACTCTGAATCAATTATCAACATGCATTTGAGATAAAAAAAAATACATCATTATTAAATATCTTATTGGGGAACTTAAATGATTCTTCTGCTTGTTTTGTTTACTGGTTCATCTGGATTTTTAGCTTACTGCTCCAATGAAAATCAAACGAAAACCTACATGTCAAACTTCTAGAAAGTCATTGCATGAAATGAACGATGCCAAGGATCCGCATACTATTACAGGCAATCAGGTGGCACTGACTTCTGCCCAGTGTAAATATTCCAGCTGTTTCAGCAGTTTGTTTTCCTTTGGTCGGTGCGATGTTGTTATGTGGGTGCATTACTGCAGAGAGGATGTATGTTTTTAAACGTCCTTGGAGACGTATTAATTGGAAACTGAGGACAATTTGGAAAGTGTTTTGCCTAAATATATGCTCTTCCACTGTGTCTGTTTATACTGAGTCAATAGCTTTTGTAAGCTTTTTCATTTGAGTCTTTACAAAGCATAGGTTGAGGACGGAGGTTTCTTTATATAGTTAGTAGCCGTGCTTTGATGTTTCCTTTGAGGATTATTGGCTTGTCGATCACCATCGGGCTACTTTTTTAAGATACAATGTGCCAAATGGTTAGGGGTTTATACACACTCCAGACAGGGTTAGCAGATAAATCTTTATAGAATAAGACTCTGTATTTTGATCTTCTGTCTGTGGAGCTATCATTTATACATTTATTGTACTGTATTTTATTTTAAAAACTGCCTTGCATATAGTAAATTGTAAATATATATATATATAAATAAAAATATACATTCTTTTGCTTTATTTGCACTGGCAAACTAAAAAAAGGAATGTAAGTATTCTTTGTTAAGGTGTTAACTATAAAAAAAAGTAATAATTCCTGTCTGGAATTATTTTTATTCTCAAAATCTTATGTGCTGCAAAAATGAGAAAATAAACAAATGAGATTGTTTTGACACTATGCAGGGAAATAAAGTAAAAGAAGCACAGAATTACAATGGTGAGTTTGTTTCATACTGCTGTCATTTTGTGCTGGTTGTTGGGAAATTAACCATTTTCCCCTGACGGGTGTGACATACATATGTCTCTGTGTTGACACGTGGTTCTTTTAGTCTTGTATGTTCTTCGGCTGAAACTGAACGTTATGTTCACTAATGTCCACTAGGGGGCAGTACTTAACAATTCAGTATATTGTCAATATTTTGACCTCAAGGTAAATTATTGCAAACAAACTAGACTGTGTAATTAAAAAGTGGAAATTTTGCTCCTTTTGCTTCCTCTCCAGATTTACTTTTCTGTATTTCATACATAAGCCGGCTGCAGCAAATTGTGCCAGAAGCCATAAATTTCTGCAGTAAGTTAAATCCTCCAGATGTCTGAATATTACAAATCTTGTGTTCTTCCTCTGCGTCAGCTTTGAAGCCTGTTTTTTGAACTGTAGGTTGGCATGGTAACAATGTGATATCTACAAAAAAAATCGTTATGCCCAGTGGGGTCCTCTTGCCATCTCCCCATCTGGAAGATGCATTTTTCTCCAACTGGATATCCTAAAGACTCACTCAGTGGCCACACCATAACTCCCAAACCAAAACAAACATCCGTGCTAGCTGCTGTTAGCTGCAAATATAATGTGAAATGCACTGCCAGCACATGTTAATTCTCAGGTTGAGAAGAGCTAACAGTAGTGTGAGTAGCTAGCGAGAATGAAACACGACTCGGACCAAGCTGGCCCACTTATTGTGTCTGCCGCAGCTTTAATGAGTGACAGCTAAACGGGGCCCCCGGGGGTCTCTAGCGCAAGAGCCCCTGAATCCGGCATCCTCTGTGCACCAGCCCGTCAAGTGAAGACCGCAGCATGGGCTTGGGGCTGGTTTCCCAGAGAGCAGTGCGCCTTATCCAGGTCAGTGAGAGGCGAGAGAGAGAGAGAGAGAGGCAGTGGGTGGGGCTGTTCCATTTGCCATGGTCCCTGGGGCTTGGCTGACCCAGTAATTGAGAGCATCGGAACAGGAGAAGGACGAGGAAAGTTTGTTGTCCAAAGTACCTGAAAGTTACAAACACCTCGCCCCACTTTAACCGGACAATCCATCACGGTCCGAGTCCCTCTCTCATCGCTCTGAAATATCAGGGGCAGGATGTAAATAGCTCTCTCTCTCTTTTTTGCACAGAACCAGAACCAGTGAGGACCACGCGGTGTTCATTGTTTGAAAAAAATTATGAGCTTTGCAGCATAAGAAAGCCGACTTTGAGGTCACCTTTAGAGACAGGGGCGGAGAGACATAGATGGTACAGTATGGAAGCGCTGAAAAATAGAGAGAAATGAATGGGGCGAGATGCGTAAAAGCTGGCAGAGTTACAGGTTGCGAAATAAGGAGGGGTTAGCTTTAACTGGATAAAGCTGTGTTTAATTAAACAGAATCTCCTGAGTGGAGCTGTGCGGAGTTCCCTCTGTGACAGACCAATTCACAGACTTTGATACTTTGATAGACGACACTGGATTAGAAGGCAGTAACTGTGGGCCCTTCCTTCCAAAACTGCGCAATGGAATCACATGTCTGCAGGTCTGAGGTCACATGACAGAAGCAAGAAAGCAACATTAAGGTGCCTGATAGGTACCTCAGCAGAGGATCACGATAAACAGTGGAAGATACAGAAGATCTGTTTGCCGACTTGTCACTCATTGGAGTAGAAATATGAAAAGAAGTCTGGAGGAAATTAGACAAGATGCGCCAATTGAAGCCTAAAGATATCAAAAGTTGCATTTCTTTCTGGTTGGTACTTAGCAGTTCTTTTGTGCATATAAATAGCATTGGATAAGTCTGGCATCTGCGTAGCACACACAAAGCACAGCACGGAGACAAAGACTCCTCAAAAGCCCTTACATAACCAAAGAAGAGCAAACTCACCAAGAAAACATTTCTCAAGTTTTTCCACACAAGCTTTGATGACACATCAGAACTCCACAATAATGAGCACACATGCCAATCAGACTTTCTTACTATAAAAACACAACATTTGTCCTATTAACCCATTTATTAGCATTAATTAATGCCCAAAATCAGTTGTCAATATTAAACATTTCAAAGTGCTCATAAGCAGCACAGAAGGTTTACTTCACTTTGGGTTGACTCACTGTGTGTCTAAACTGTTTATTCACTTTGTCCATTTAAGGTACAACAGCCACAAGGTGAAGTGCAGTGGTCACCTGACCGTTCAGTATTAAAGTTGATAAGGTGACCATTTCAACGTGTCACCTTTCTGACCTGCCCATCTCAAGTGGAGTGATAGAACTGCTTTAAACCATCTGCTTTGTTCCCAGGGAAAAGGTTCCAGAGAAGGTCTCCCGTTATCTCTTTATCTCCACATCTTCATAACTAATCCATCCATCCATCGATCCATCCATCCATCCATCTTTCCACCACTTATTAAGTTCAGGGTCATGGAGGACCTGAGAGCCAATGCCAGGCAGCATCAGACACAAAGAAGGGGACACCCTGAATAGGGTTCCAGGCCATTGCCATACATACACACAATCCCACACTATGGGCAAATGAGAAACACCAGTTCATCAAACTGTACATCTTTGGGCTGCGGCGTACACAAAAGAATCACGCACATCATATTACAAATTGTACATACAAAGACTAAGGGTGGGATTTGAACCCAAACCCATGTTAGCAATGCTACCCTCTGTGCCAACATGCTGCCCTTTTCATTATCATTTATGCTTAAACTGGTTTTACTGATGGTAGACAGAGACAGAAGCTGGCAGAAATCAAAAGTGCAAAGTTTCAAGGCCTTTGGGAAAGCAGCTGGAGCACATACCTCTTTGAGCAGGGAGGGCTTGTCCCACAGTACCTTCTCTACCTTCTATGCAGGATAGGAGTTTCCCTCCCTGACAAACAGTGTGTTTCCATACATCAGACTACCAGACGTCCCCTTTCATGGCATCTTCTCTGTGTTCCTTTGGTCACGGTCATGGGTTTCCCTCCCTGACAAGCAGCATTATCTCTGTAACTGTCACTAAAAAGCCTTAATAAAGTCAAAGACAAAATGTCAGAGGGCTATGGTAGCCCAGTACAGTATATACCTGTCTGCACATGACCCAGATAAGCTGTTGGGACAGTGTGCGGCTCTGCAGGTTAAGAGTCTGTTACCATGATCAGAAGGTTGCTGGTTCAAGGCCATTACTGGCAGTGTGATCTCAATTTTGGGCCTTTGAGCAAGGCCCTAAACTCAGTGAAACATGCATCACTAGAGAAATGTGTCTGTTAAAAAGATAAATGTTGATCTGTTTTGTTGACCATTTCATATTTATAAAATTAACACTGCATGGCGTATTGGATGCTGTTCAGCCAAATGACTATTTCAATATTAGTCTAAATACTAGAACTCGTGGCCATAAGTGGAAATTAGCGGGAGAACATTTTAAAACAAATTTGAGGAAGCACTTCTTTACACAGCGTGTAGTCAGAGTATGGAATAGTCTTCCTGCTATTGTAGTGGAAGCTAAAACCATGGGTTCCTTTAAATCAGAGCTAGATAAGATTTTAACAACTCTGAGCTATTAGCTAAGTTCTCCCCAAACGAGCTTGATGGGCCGAATGGCCTCCTCTCGTTTGTAAATTTCTTATGTTCTTATGTTCTTATTGTAATGGAAAGACACCTCATCACAGCAAGTTCATAGGAACCATGTTTCACAGAAAACTCACAGCTTCAGAGCCTTAAAAACAGAAGTAAAATCCTAAATTATGCAGAGATTAAACAGGATGCATATAGTGCTATTGTTGTGTGTTTGTAAAAGAAGATCCATATTTATCTATGTGTATTTACATTGTGAATTAGAGAGAAAAGAACAAGAGAGACAGACTGAAAGAGTTGGTAGGGACAAAATTAACAAGATAGAGAAAAAAGAAGGATTCAGGCAGACAGAAAAAGAGGAAGAAGAGAGTTTTTGGGCACTCTTTCTCTGGCCCGTCCGCCCACATTTCCCATAACTCACACTGGCCCGGATGACGACACTGTGACAGGGGCAATGTCTCCACACTGTGTACCACCAACCTGTGAGATGGTCCACAGAGGCGCTGGGAGACGGAAGGAGGCAAGTGGGGAGCTGGAAAGACATCAATCACCCCCATGAACCAGTTTGTTCAATGAGGGCAGCAGCTGGAAGCTTTTAGGTCTCTTTACAGCCTTTTGCTGGGCTGTCCTGTGACTAAAGGAAAATGTAAATCAGATTCCCAGCTGGGGCAAGGAAAGAACTAGTGCTTCTCACTAATGTCTGCATAAAGTGTGTGTATGTTTTGGGCAGGCAAACAGGATCTGGCCAGCCCCGATAGAACTTGTTCCGGTCCACTTCAGCTTGCCGTTCAACCTCGACTGGGCAATGTTTGTGCGAGTGCATGCAGGACTGAAGAAGCAAACAAACAGCTAATAATTTCAGGACTCAATGCTCAACATCATGTCACAATGGGCTAAAGGAACCATATGTACTGAATGCTTCCCTTCTGAGATGATCAGTCATAGCCACCTTCTGCGCAGACTCCTGCTGCCCCTGGCTCTTCTCCATATGACAGCCTTCAGATCACCTAATAATAAAGTTCTTGATGTTCATCAAAGGATCATTCCACGCAAGAGGTATGGTCCCGTGGCAACCTATGCTGGACAAACAAGTTATTTAAACATTAATTTCACTGGTTCTTCACAGTGACTAACAGAACCTGGAGCAGAGGCAGGATGCCAGAGATTCATTGACTAATGGCCGAAGAGACAGGAAGTCTCAATCTAAAATGTTCACTTCTCAGCTCAGAAGCATGTCATGGAAGACAGCGCAGCAGAAACACAAGGAGTGTGACACACAACCCCGAAATGCACTGCTGAAACCTGGCGGAAAATAGAAATATAAAAGGATCAGAACAACACTTTGGTCATGTTCCACAATCATCATCTGAGGTGCAGGAGGTCAGTCAGGTACCTGGATTAGGGAGTAGAAAGTAGAAAAGGGTGATTGGAAAAAGTTAGAGTGAAAGAAAAGCTAAAATGGAAGTGAAATAATAAGGTTAAGTATGAAAAATAGAATGATGATAGTCATCTTAAATCCAAAGCTTTTGGCTCCTCTCAGTCCGTCTTTGATTACTTTTTATATTGTGTTCTTCTTTGGCAATAAAATAAAATGAAAATGCCCCCACTCACAGCTCTCTTCCCAGCGCTGAGACTGGAACACAATCTCCAATCAAACAAGAGTAATGTCAGTCAGCATCTTATGGTAACTCCGTGCCCAAGCATGAGATGAAAACCTGGGATCTGTGAAAACACTGTGACTCGGCACCCAAAAACCAGAACGCCCGTCAATATCTCAATCAGTTAAAAGAATCTCTAGACACAGTTGCTTGCCAGCTACCTGGGTCTGACTGATGATCTGTTAGATCAAGGCCAGACCGGTCTAAGCAAGAGAAAGAATATAAAGCAGATATAGGGCACCATGTACTGCAGTCATGTACACCACCTCATAGGAAGGTGGCTTAGTGGTGCAGTGGTTAGCAATTTCATCTCACACCTCTGGGACCTGAGCACCCATGTCTTCTGTAATCATAGCTATGATAGCATAACAAGTAAGACATAAACAGCCAAGAGGGAGATTTAAGACAATAAAATAAGGAGCAGGACATACAATGTTTAGTCACCTAGCAGACTGCAAAGTCAAACAAGGGGAAATCCCACAATGGACAGGCACAGCCGGCATGGTCCTGAAGTCTGACAGGAACTACGTGTGTCTTACTATCCATATGAAACCACTAGTGAATTATGATCACCAGGAAACCGCTCCACCCCTATGAAACATACATACACATTCAGGTGAAACCCCACCTTCATGTCAGCAAAGCAGCATTTACGAGTCATTGCTCAGATGATACTGGAAGCAAAATACAATAAGTTCTAAATTTATCCCTCATGTCAGTCAGTGTCACATGACTGCAATGCCTAACTGTGATACTGAAAACATTTAGCCTTTTCCCAGATCTTTTGCATGGGAAACACCCCTTTCGGAGTCACAAAAGAATGCGTTCAGCAGCAGGTAGGTTGGAGGGGGAGGCCCCCTGTCTCATTAAGCTGAAGGGGAGGCTCCACTAAAGCACACTGTCATGCTGATGTCATAGTTTCCACCTCTCTTGCAACATTGGCTGAGCATGAAAGAGATTAAGGTCAATGTTTAAGTTCCTTATTGTTTTGATTGCTTTCTGTCAAAAGTTGTTCCTGTCCTCTTAGTCAACAAGACAGCTGTGTATTATTATCCTTTTCTTTTCCAGCTCAGTGAATTCAATTTTTGTAAGATGGGAATCAAAGCAATCAAATGTATCACCAAAGCCATTACCTATAGCCTTCTACCACACTATTCATATTTAGACCATGTCCTTTGCCAGCAACATAAACACACGTACAGACGCACAGACACAGAGAAATATAGATAAATAAATAAACTTCAGACATCCACTGAAAAAAGAACTCACTCGTGGGTTAACAAATCCTTGAGAGGCACATATTTTTCTCATCTCATTTGCCTCAAGGACAAACAAAAAGAATCCTGTGATTATCACTGTATCAGGGGCATATCTAAAAAATGTCACCTTGGGGCCCCCACCCCATTTTACGTATAATTTTATTTATTCAAGGGCCCCTGTCAGGTGCTGAGCTCCCTGAATGTGCCAGGACATCCATGCCCCTCTGACTGTAATCACCGTATCACTTACCCTCATCCACTCCCATCATTTCTTTTGCTATCCTGGGCAATGGGGTGAGAGAAAGAGAGCAAGGGATAGATAATTACTGAGAAGATATTTAGTTATAGATTCAAACAATAGAAGTCTTCTTCTTCTACACTGAGTAATGAATTGTGGGCAAGTGTAACACCAGCCCACACGATAACTAACATTCGTTAAAGTTCCCAAGTGTTGATACCAGCTGGCAAAATCATTCACTGACCTCAAGTATATCACCTTTTAATCAGCGTCATAGGAGACGGAGTGCTGTTTCCCACTGTCACCGTCAAACACAACCTCCCATGTCACTTTCATGGCTGTGATGCACATCCTTCACCATGTCAAAATGGACAATTTCAATCCAAAACTGACATGGCTGTGTAGTTTACACACACACACAAATTACACACATTAAAACACTCGAGGTATTGGTCAGTGTGAGTGCTTTTAATTTCCTGCAAAGAACTTTTTGTACTTTATTAGGCAATGGGTGTCGATGCTCAGTGCATGAGAGCCGGCGGTTACTGACCCCACCAGACATTTACCTGCTTTAGCTAGTGTCAAATCATGTGTACATCAAAATTTTAAAAATGCATCAAAACACAGTGAAAAATGAATGCACCTAAAATAATTTTCAAGATTCAAGATTTATTTGTCATATGGACAGTAAACAGTTCCACTATATGTATGTCGTTTTGGACAAAAGCATCTGCTAAATGTGTACATGTTAATGAAAATCTTTCCTTGGGGTGAAACAAAATGAAAATTTTCCTTAAGGTTTTAGAGCAATAACATTATGTGATGGAGTGATATAGCAAGTCACTGGTGTAAAATTCCTTATTGTCGCTTGATGTGCATTTTGCAGGTTATGTAACGATGTTCCAAGTCGTGAATAAGGTGCTACATTTTTCTCAGCTATGGATGTCTCAAGGAATATCAAGGTTATGTAAAGTGACTTGCGCTGGTTCCAATTCCTTTGGTTCCTCGCAGAATTAAACAGGTGGTGGTTATCTGAAGGGCAATTTAATGTCCGACGTTAACATACAATCAACTTTTAAAGCCTCTGGTCACTGTTAGACAACAACAAACAAACATCTGTTCAGAGACCTTGTGTGAAATTCCTACTACTGTTTTTTTTTTTTTTAATCATGATTAATTTTATTAAATTTTTGCTTTTACGCTGTAGGTATAATGAGCAAGACCAATATATTACATTTTGAAGTAATTGTATTTTTGGTATTTGATTTTTTTTTAGTGTTTAATTTTTTGGAGCAATCAAGGACATCCTGTTCAAGTGCAATTTCTTCCGATAATTTGTTCTGAAGTTGCTTTCATTTTGTAATATTTAGCCCAAGTACGTTTTACACTGGGAATGTATTTACGGGAATATTCTGCTATCATGAAGTAATGCAGAAGAAACCTTATCTGCCATGAAGATAGCATCACACATCATCGTATGTCATCATTCACAGGTCACAGCTATAAAAAAAAGGGGCTGCTGATGACAATCTGGTCCAGGTATCGCACATTTCAGGCCTACATGTTTTCCTTCTCCATGTCTGGCCTTTGTCCAAGTACACTGCTTTCCTCTCATATTCTCCACTGTTTCGATAAATCATTGACTCTAAATTACCCTTGTGTGACTATGTAAGGGTGTGACTGTGAACCAACCTGTCTGCACAGGGATGTCCCATCTTTAATGTTTCTTGTCTTATGTCCTAAACTTCATCACAACTTTGCTGGTTATTAAATACTGGACATTATAAATGGATTAACATTATTGGAAGCAGACAATATGCTGTAGTATACAGTAGTTACTGTAGGATAATTTCATTTAATGGTTAAAAACAGAATGTGTAAGTATTTTTTCCATAAGCTGAAACTTCTTTTTTTTTTTTTACCAATTTAACTTGATCAAGTTAAATTGCCAATATCATATACTCTGCTCAACGTTGGTCGTTATATTAACAAATTTAATAAGTACAAACAAAGAGTCTGTAAGACAAAATACAGAGAACGTACACTTAAAACAAATGCGGGCTTGTTGTCCCTGTTACAGTATGGAATGCAATGCTCAGTACATACCAGTAGAAAAAACTTTCTGGTGTAGGAAGAATTGTGTATCTATTAATCTTCGCATGGAATAGTAGAAATACCGCAGATAATGGGAGAGTTGCGTCTGTATTTTGTTGGCATGCATCGCGTGTGTACTTTCCGCGTGCACTCTCTCTCTCCCCCGTTTCTCTCTCTCTCCCGTTTCTTTTTTTCTGCCTCTGTGTGTGTGTGTGTGTGTGTCTTCGTGCGTAGCCGCACCTGGTCGACGTCACCACCCAAGCGTTGAAGCCTGCGAGTAACTGCACTTCCTTAAACACTGGGCGAAGTTGCGAACTGAAAGCAGGGAGGGACACTTCGCCCAACTAACACACTCACGGAGCGGCTGCTGCTCTCAGGAGGAGGTGAGTGTTTACGCTAAAAGGGGGGGAAACAGCTGAATCGGTGAGTTAACTGCGTCGGAACTGACCGTAAAGTTTACATAGTTGCTAAGAACCAGCGCGATTTCTAAATGGATGTGAAGCACTGTGTAATATGCAGCTCTTACACGTATAGCATGCATACATTATGCCGTCTTTGGGCTCAGTCTTTGAACTTGTGTTTGTCTTAAAGTGAGTTTCACGAGATTGATCGCTTCTCGATGCACTTTAAATCGATCCGTCCATCCGAGCAAACATAAATCTGCAGGGTCTCCCCGGCGCCGATCTTAAAACATGCCGGCTGGTGAGACTGGGAGGAAACGCGACGTGGTTTTGTCACTCACTCGATCCTTTTAGTGGGTCTCCATATTACGTAACCCACAGACAGAAGGCTATGCTACTTCATTGGGAGTGACGGTAGTTGTCCGCATTACCGAATTTTCACAATGAAAGTAAATGGAATTTGTTTTTTTTAAACTTTTCATTTCAGTTTCATTTTCTTGCAAGGTAGTATTCCCTGTTACGTGGTGTGTTGAGTTTTTGCATATTTACCGTGACCTCTGATGTCTCTGCTTTTCATTGTAACTCACAAGCGGAGGACAAACATTAGGCACTTTGTGTTTCGTATCAAATAGTAATGTAAAAAAGAAACAAGGAAATGCGAAAACACGGATCCGGGCAGATATCCTTGTTAAGGTAAACTATGTTTGACTGTGTCAACAGCTGCCCGCTGATGTTGAACTGTCATTGTGGCGGCGATGTTGTCAAACCACTAGGCAGGAACTTAAATGAAGAAAGGAAAAGCTGGAGGTACATTCATCAGACGAGAGGAGTGTCTGCAGTATAAGCCAATTTAGGATGTCATGTTCGTCTGCAGTCAGCTCTGTTACTTACGATTATCCACCTTAAATACCTATACAACAGAGCTCCAGCCTCACCCTCCACGCATTTTTTGAAACTGTAATTTAAGTCTGCTACCTTTTATTTCCCACGTACTGTCTTTGATGTTTTTGGTGATGGGGGTGTGTATTAACTTGCTTTGGCTCCCATTGTACAATACGGTTAATGTAATACCCTTCCTTGCGGTACAGACTCCAAGTCCAGGCACAGAATGTGCACGAATAAAGAAATGAAAACAGCAGCCTTATTCCTGGTTGGTCTTCCGCTGAAGCTGAATTCTTGAAAGTTCCTCTCAGCTCCCAGGGCGGGGCCGTTTCATTGTTGCGCCGTATGTGCTGCAGGTGAGCCTTTCATACATAGTGCCGTCTGACTGGATCCAGCCGAGTGCACAGCCCGAGGCCATGTATGAAAGCTTGCACGAGCATGTGCGAGCCAATGTGGCGAATACGATCAAATAGCGCCAGTATTACAGTGTCTGTGTCTGCCACGAAGCTTTTGTTTTCGTGCAAATGGCCCAGGAGAAGAACCATTACCGTAACAATTTTGATTTGTTTTTAAAAATACAGTAGTATACTCTGTTCATGCATATATTCCTTTTCTGAAACATCTTTTGGCGTGGCAGTCATTTCTTTAGACTGTATCAGTCTGAGAATCGTTGTTGTGTATAAGGGCTTATTTCCAGCATGGAACTGAGCCTTATTTCGTACCTCTGACAGATGCACTCCTGAACGGCGTCACTATATTAAAATCGTTTCTATATTTTCACAACATTTGCAGTGGAGTACAGCTGAGTATGTAGCTGGTGTGCTGAATCCTTGGCCATCTGGGTTGGATTTGATGGTGTTCTCGGCTCAGTCCAGACCGACAGCCTCAAATTGGCGACTTGGTAGAAAGTGTATGTGTGTGAGTTTGTGTGTGTGTGTGTGTGTGTGTGTGTGTGTGTGTGTGTGCACGTACACATTTTTGCAGACATTTTTTTAGTTTCCTGTATGAACACCACGGAACAGGGGTAATCAGTATCCCAGATGTGATTTAACTGTGACTTACTTTTAGGCTGTCAATTTATTTTAGTTTTATTGTAATTATGTATCAACTGGACTGCTATTCTATCAACATCCTAAATAAATGCAAAAAAAGTATAAGGCTTAATTGTTTAGTGCTTAGAGTATTTAAATTTAAACTAAAAAAACTTCAAAGCTATAGACAGCTGTGAAGAAGGTTCAGGCTTTATCCACATTTACCTTCAAAGAGACCCTGAATGCAGTTCTCAGATGTTTGCACAAATCTTTAATCAAATCTTTATACAGTGGGGTCGATAAGGTTGATTATCAGTCTAAATCAAATTTTGAACACTTAAATGATGACATCACTGAAACATTCCAGCTCTCCCTGACAAGTATGTCAGGCTTTGTTTATACCACACATTTTTTGTTTTTGTTTTTTGGCATGTTTTAGTAAAATGAAGAAAGTGATGCCATGGGACAATTTTGACCAGAAGGGCAGTTTTTTTGAAGTCTGGTCCTCTCTTAAGAAATGTGGCTCAATGTCCCATGTGGTGCGATGAGTGACACTCTGGAGGCGTGGGTCTCTCTCTTCAGGGTGTCCCCGTCCGAGGACAGCGAGTGGGCTCAGAACAGACTCGTGTATTTTTTTTTTTCTGCTCAGTCTGCCAACCGTCATTTCATTTCTTTTGGCTGACCACTGAGTTCCCCATTAATGGATAAATCTGCTCAGAGTACTTTTTTTTCTGTTTTACTGAAACTTCAAACCGTTTTCTTTCTTGATTCTTTGTTTGCATGTAACGAAACTACAGCAGGAATTAAAGTGCTTGGGAACAAGAAAGCATTTTCACCCACATGCATACATGCATATATACTTTACCATGCACATTCTCACACACATACACATGCGTTGTTGTCTTTTACTGACAGCATTTCCATGCATGCTTTCCAGACATGGCATGTGGCAGTTTCAGTAAACAGTTTGCCACCTTTCCCCCATTTGTTTCAGGTTTGCCTCAGGTCATCGACCTGGAGGCAGCTCGGGTTAAATGGCCTGTGTTTTGTTGACGGGGCAGAAACAGACACCTCTTTTAATGCTCCCTCGGCTACTACCTCTCCTCCGGTTGTCCTTGGCATCCGGGTCACTGTGTTCAGATTGAGTTTAATGAGCAGAGAGCATCCATTGAGATGATTGTTTGGTATTTTTCAGTCTTGCCAGATAAGTGCCAGTGGCATGTCTCAAGCAGGGTGTGGCAGCACCCCCATACAGATCAATTATCATAGGCTAGGGAATTGACCGAGGTACCATATCACTATGAGAATCTTGGTGAAGGAACATAGCTTGACTTACATTGCCTGGTGTGTGCTGAGTTCAGTCCTTTCAGGATATGGATTGTTGAGGATGGTCCAAGATTGCCTTTCGTCTGAAATGATTCTCACGACCTAACACTTCAGAGAGAGCAGTGAGAACCTGATGCCGTCTGATTCTCTGCACCGTTGCAGAGTTTGTGTGTGTGAATCTGTTTGTGTGGACGGGTGGCATGAGATGCCGTCCTCCCTTTGTGGAGCCTGGCTCTGCCTTTCCCTCCAGTGCAATGATTCTTTAGATCGATGTTGTACAGCTTTGGGGCCACTGACCTCCCATCACATTTATCTCTGTCTTGGTTTTTCTCACTCCCAAAATAAATATTGACCTTGCTTTCTTGCTATGTGACTGGATTATAGAGGAACCTGACAGCTGAGTCTCCATAATGAGGACTCAAAGCTTAAAAAGCAGCTATGGATGTTGATAAGTTGGCACTAAGAACAGACTTGATTCCAAAGTTCTTTGTCTTCACACCAGTGACCCACTCTTTACTGTACAGGACTGTACAGAAAATCAGTAGACTGAATGGCTCTGGTGCAGGGGTGAATAGTTTGGGTCCAGAAAGTAAAAATCCAGACCAAGATTTTGTTTCAACTAACCAGTTGAGTACTATGTGACTGTGACTCTTTATATTCAACTGGTTGGTTGAAACAAAATCTTGGTATGGATTTTTACTTTCTGAACTTAAACTGTCCACCTCTGCTCTGGTGTTTTGTGGGATTTTTAGCTTTATTTGGTCCACCAGGATTTGTTGAGGTGTTCCTGCCCATCGTGGTGAGGAATGAACTCCTGAAGGATAGGTTTATGAAAATAAAGTCATGCTGGTAGATGAATGGTGCCCTGTTCTATCTGCGGTTTGGCAGGCCCATGGAGAGACGATATGCTAATTAGCAGCATTGCTCAGGTACCGTGCTAACGGCTTGAGGAACCTATGTGTGTATTTCCGTATGTGCATGCTTGGGCTGCTGTGTGCATGTGTGTGGTCCTTAGCTCTTCTAGCAAAAGAATGTGGACACCTTCTTGTCCAATATCTCATTCTAAAGGTATTATTTTGAAGCCTTTCGGCAAATTGTTGCTGTAATAGCCTCTACTCTGTTGGGAAAGATTTATTTTAGATGTTTGATCTAGGCTTGGACAGTATTACAGTGCCACAGTATTTTGAGTATAATGTGGTATTTTGAAATCTTGGTGACAAAACTGGTCAAGCAGAAGTCCCCCATGATAAAATTTGCTGTTCAGCTAAATTTATCACTGGGAAATCTATTGCCAAACTTTGAAAGTGTGCTACTTTGGTGAATACCATTAAAATATATACTGTGAATGGTGTGGAAAATTAGATTCTGCCCAAGCCTAGCTGCAATGCTGCTGGTGAGATTTGCTGCCATTCAGGTTGAGTGTTGATGTGTGTTCAGTTCCCTTTTTGTGAGTTTGTGTGGCTGCCACTTCACAACTGAATTTGCTTCCAAACGTTTTGACCTTAACGTTTTGACTTTACTTGTGGCTGAGCAGGACAGCTGTAGCAGGGTGGAAATGTGGCAACCTGACTTGTTAGAGAGATGATGTCCTACGATGGTTGCCAAGTGGAAAGTCACTAAACTCTTCTGTACAATCACACCAAATTCTGCTGCTAATGCTGGTTGCCGGACGTCATGCGACTGTGTGCTAAATTAGGGCTATACACCTATTGGGCAATTCTTCAAATTAACAAGGGCTCCCACATACTTATGATCATATAGTTTGGGAGAAGGACACCTGTCAATCTCCAGCCAGTAGATGGGGCTGTCCTGTCTATTTGACCACAGATTCAATAGGCTTTTATTGATCCCGGAGAGTCAGAACGAGAAATGATTTAAGGATTATAACCTGACATTGTAGTGCGCTATAATGGATAGGAGGAGCTAATGGTTCATGTCTCTTGAGGAGATGCTGATGGCTAATGGCTGTGTAGAGGTGATGGAAAGACTCTCGCTGAGGAATGATAAAGGCACTTGGTGTTGTTTTTCTACTGATTGACAGAGATGTTGTTTTAATATGTCGGAGTAAATGGATCTGCTTATCAAGCTTTCCTGGGCAAATGCATTGTGTGGCTGTGTGTGTGTCTGGTTCCCTAATTTAGTGGAAAATGTTTAACTAGTTTTTTATTTTTAATTTAAAAAAATTCTTTAGGTGTTGTGATGTCCTGCACCCCTGTGTATGTGTTTGTATGCTTAGTGCATATTGACATTGTATTAGCCTCATTGTTTCCATCTATGGTGTGTTCATATCTCTCGGATCCCAGAATTCCTCATTAACCAATCAGAGTTTGGCTTGAGGACTGTTTTCCAGTTGTGTGCATGTACATGTGTCTGCATGTGTATTTAAAACTGTGCACTGTGTATTTGTACTGTGGACCTCTGGTTCAGAATGTGTCTCTTAATGTTCTCGTCTGTCTCCTGTGGCACAAGCCTCTGTCCAGCCTTGCCCAGCTCTTCTCTGTCTCCGCTCACTTTTTCCAGTCCGGAGGCTGGATGGTGCCAGAGGCGTCTCTCTCTGGGTTCCTCAGGCTGTGCACCATAAGAGCAGAGGCTGACATCATTCTCACAGGCAGGATTTGGGGTGGGGGGGCTGGAAGCACTGACTTTATCGCAGGGAGGGCCTTTCGCTTAGGGAGAGTGTGTAGGAGGGGTTGTTTCACAGACTTTTCGCTAGTGTGGATGTTCTCCACCCCCATAAGGACTCAGTGGCTCTCAGTGGGGTGGAATCGATATGCTTAGCGTAGGATTGCTGTTGGACACTGTGGTGGGAAAACATACAGTACTGGGCGAATCTTCGGTGACCAAAGAAAATTTATGTTTAAAAAATTTCTGTCTAAACAGTGAGTTTAAAATTTGCTCAAAAATGCTTTCAAAATAGTATATATATATATATATATATATATGCTAATAAAGTAATACAATAATTCTCTTCTTCGGACAGTTACCGATATCTTGTTGGATGGCTAGAAAAAATGCTTCAGTTCCCAAATCTCTCCCCAGGGGCACCCTAGTCATTACATATTTGGTCAGTTTCACCCCCCAGGATATTTAATTAATTAATAATCAATTAATAATGCATGATGTATTGATGAGTCACACAGGTGCTAGGGGTTGAAGAAATATATGGCTATACTGGGTAGTTATTGCAAATACTGGGGTGACTTTAGGAGAGGTTTTTAAATGACTAAGCTGGCACACTTTGATGGCTTAAAATCATATTTTATAATTTTTTTGACATAATTTAAACATAATTTTCTGTCGCAGCCTACTCTAGAGTGTGACTCTCAGCCTTTAATTTCACTGCTGGTGTGTTTGTGTGTGACAGGAGCCATTATTCGGATCTGCAGTCTATTGTGATGTGATTTATGCTCTTGGCCTGGTGGCAGTTAATAATGACGGTTTCAGTTTAGTATCAGTTTGCATTCTAGTTCAAACTGCTACAGGCTGATAAAGCCAGGTATCTTCTATGCACTTCTGCAGAAAAGGCCTAAATGGACACTAGCTCTGCACCAAGATATGGCGGTTCTGTTCGGGGAGTAAGTAGATGAAGGTCACCTTCATGGAGAAGTCGCCTGGATTCCAGTCAGTGCCCTATATACTGTGTGAAGCGCAGCGGGTGGCCCGCTGGCCATCTCAGCAGCCCAAGGACCTGCACCTGGGTGGCTTCATCTCCAGTCCCACCCCTGTTGGAGGAGTAGTCCATCTCCATGGAAACGCGTTGCTCGTAGATCCCGCCCAACCGCCCCACATTTTATGCATTTAATGTGTGATTGAAATACTTCTAAAACAGGCAGAGACGTCCAGTTAAATTATTAACCCATTCTCAGATAGACAGCGATGTCGCCACATGAAATATGACGGCATACCCTTGTTTCCCAATGTTTCCGTTCAGTAGTTCTAAGTCATTTTCAAGTGAAAGTCAGACAAAATGTTTTTTTTCCCCCATCATGGAGTGGAAAGCAGTTGTGAGAAATCAAAAGCTGAATTTTGACAGAACTATCTGGTAAAATATAGCGAGTCTTGGTATGCAGTAAACGTCATAAATTTTAGAAGACTGCACCATTACCAGGCAACATGGGAGATCCCTGTAATAGACGGCAAGCAGGAAAGGAAGCTTTGGGCTACAGTCGGGATGGTAGTAGGCGTAGGCTTAGCACACCAGCGCTTTTGTGTCACCGAGTTTGAGGAATTGTCATGATGCTTGAAATAACAGCACACACACGTCCACGGCCAGGTTTGCCACTTGGTTAGAAAGCATCTGAAAGGTACGGAGTCACTTTGTGCTGCTGCGGTGCCCTACTTCGGAAGGAGAATTAGCTTTTTCTGCTACTGTTTCTGTGCGATTCTTTTCTTGCTTGATGCGTCAGAGTAATGCCCTCCCAAATTTCTATAACAAGTACCATTAAGTGTTACACCTTGAATCTTTTCGGTATTTCTACTAAAATAGCCAACCCTTAAAAACACACGCGTGACTGTACCAGCTGAGCCTTACGCATAATTTTGAGGGTACCTCTGTCACAGGAATGACAAACCACCATGTTGTCCTCCTTTCATGTCCTGTCTTGTGGGATTAAGGCAAGGGTGTTTCATGAACATTTAAAATGGCAGTTGTAAATGCTTCTACAGCTTAGATAGTCATTTTAATATTGTAACCACGTCTTCCACAAGCATTTTTAAACAATTTTGAAAAATGTAATGTGGCAGTATGGCTGATCTAAGCACTAGTGGGGGAAAAAAAACTTTATAAAATCCCACATCCTCTTCAGCCTGCCCTGGTTGCAAGATCCTGGTCACGGTTGAGGTTGCGACATGCAGAATACAGCGGTTACTGAGTCTGGTTTTGACACATGCAGCCCGCCACTGCATGAAAAGGGTAATCTGGGTAAGAATGCCAAATTTACTTGGGACTGGGATATGAACCTGAATGTGACCTGAGTGTCACCTCCCAGTGCCCTGCCTCCCTCTCATTGATTGACACTTGTGGCGGGGGTTGGCATAGACCTTTGTTTAATAATCATCAGGCATTTGAATCTCAAGCTACAAATTTTTTAAATGTTAGAGTTACAGTGCAGTGCCAGCTGATTGTTTATAGGTCTGTAAACTACAGATACTCTGACTAACACAAGTTGAGGAGATACAGAGTACGTGAGTGTGCGTGTGAAAGAGAATAAACTTAGTTTGACATTCAAGCTGTGTTTTGTGAGCAGGGTTTGCCTGTGGCCAAACAGGTTTGTCCTGTTCTTGCATATGGGTCTTTTTACAAGCTTCTAAGAAATCACCGGTGGAACAGGCTCTGCTAGGCTCCTCATGAAATCCTGGCACAGTTGTAGTCAAATAAGACACACATGGATGAATAAGAGGTTCTTCTCTAAAATAATTATTATTATGAGTAATCCTGCAATGATGTGTTGTTGTATGTAAAAAGCCAGCTTTGAACAATACTTCTAGTCACTCTAAATATTAACTTATATATTTAGATTTCCTATATAGGTCACCATCCATGTAGACGTTAACTGTGAGTCACTGCTGGGATACATAGATGATTATTTTTTAGTGATTCTGTCTGTGAAGTGGAACAAATCAGTCCATTTTGTATGGTCCAACTTTGAGGATGCCATTGGTGCTTTTGGCATGTTTACAGACATAGAGTAATGGCTGGAGATCCTTCTAATTCCCACTGGAAGAGGGCATCCGTTAAGGGAAGCTAGTTATTGCATAAATTTTGCAATAGATCTCTTGCTGTGTATCTAGCAGAGGTGATGGCTGAACTCAGTCAGCTTGCGTTAGCTGAATGTAACCAGATTTCTGTATCTGGTCACCTGGAGTAGCAGTGTTGGGACATCTGTAGGTTCACCTGCACAGAACGTTCACCTCATTTGCCTGGGCATAGCATTCAGAAGAATAGTGGAAGTGTTTCTCTTAGCAGGATGCCCCAGGAACAGAGAAAGAGCTCCTTATTCTTAATCTGTTTCATTTACAAGAAGTCTCAGTCTTTTCTGATTTGGACCGTTTGGATGTGAAACTCTGTTGGTTACAATGGTGCTTTGAACTGTACTCTGTCGAGCTAAAGAACACAGACGTGATTGTCTTGTCCATGTTTGTAGCATCCATCTCTCCTTGTCTGAAGCATGTATGGTGGAGGACATCAATCTTCTCCAGGGCAGAATACAAAGCTGGTTCCATCTGACTAGCTTTGAACCAATGGCAGTAGGGAAAGTTGTGAAATGTGACTTCCTTCCCCTTCTGTCTGGTTTGTTCTTTTCCTATAAGTCGCGTGTGATTTGGTGGGGCAGCTGTCTCACGCTGGCTGTGGGGACCAGATGAAGGTGTGTACTGGTTGGTGTAAACCCCTCTCCTCTGTGCTCTCCAGGAGGCTGCCTCATTATTCACCATGGCCCCCTTCCTGCGTATCGCCTTCAACGATTTCGACCTGGGTGCCTTTGCCCCCCTATCTGACCCCCCCTTCTGCGCCATCAAGATGAAGGAGTCTCTCAGCACAGGTTTGTGTCCAGACACATTTATAGCAGATATTCACCATCACACACTCACTGTTACTCACTCACAACTTACATCCACTGTCATAAACTTGCATATAAGCGCTTATGTTGATATGCAAGCTTTATATATGGTGTGTGAGTAATGCCACTTTATTTATTTAGTAGATGCCCCACCTAAAAATGCCCCAGCAAAATCGGGGTCCACTACCCCCACCCCCACCCCTCACTCCACAAATTTGTCCTAGCTATGTCAGCCAAAGGCCCCCAGAGTAGTTAATATGCCCCTAGGTGCAGGCTGTGTGTGTTTACTGACTGCCTCCTCATACAGAGAGGGGGAAAACTCTGGTCCAGAGGAAGCCCACCATGTACCCAGCCTGGAAGTCCAGCTTTGATGCCCACATCTACGAGGGCCGCGTCCTGCAGGTGTTGCTCATGAAGACGGCTGAGGAGCCGCTGTCCGAGGTCACTGTGGGAGTGTCCGTGCTGGCAGAGCGCTGCAAGAAGGGCAATGGACATGCCGAGTTCTGGGTAAGAGACTCCTACCCATCTGTCAACTAATGAAAAGCATTTGGTGTGCTAGTAGGCAGTCATTACGATGGGACATCTGTGTAGCATTTAAAAACAACTGTGTCCCGTCAAAAGGACTAAGAAGATTGGTTAGGTCAAAATCATGAAAAGAACTTGAACAACAGACTGTCCAAACCTTTAAGCCTTTGTCTTTAAAGGGACAGCCAAAAAGAGTCATCCGTTGATGATGGACAATGTCTAACTAAGAATGGTCTTTCAATTGAAAACGATGATCTTTGTCTACTCCAAAGGGATGTGTAACAGTGAGAGTCAGGTGATGGGCATTTCACAATGTCGTGTGCAGTGTTCAGCTGTGCCTGTCCCACCTTCCCTATTCCATTCCCACGTGGAGCAAGTTCAGGAGCTGGAGTGTCAGCTGTGGCTTGATTTTCCTTTGTATCTGAGTGGATTGGCTTTTCACTATCGTCTGTAAAACTCACCCTTGTCCACTGCTTACTCTCCATGTTATGGACATGTATTCACACTTGACACTGTAAATAACTATTGATTAAAAACACTTCTAGTCTTTTAGAAGTTCATCTCTCAAAAAGACTGCAACATGTCCCTGTCCCCTCTTCATTTCTGTATCTTCCCACAACCCTGACCAGGACAGGCAATTAGTGCATGGATGGATGGATGGTTGGAGGGATGGAAGGAATCTTAGGTGAATCTGAATCTTAGGTGAATCTGAATCTTAGGTGACCACATCCATTCAGAGTTGCCCTTTTCCGCAGCACAGGGGTAATGGGGAATTTTTGGAAAAAGTCAGGGCAATTTAGTCTCTGCATAATCTGCCATCTCAGTGTGTCATGTCTTGTATGACATAAGAAGGGAAAAATGATGCAGCTACTAACCCTATAGCTGTAGGACGTATAGATGCACACCAGCAAAATGACAGTTTTCTCGTGGCAGTATTTTAGTTATCTGTTGCAGCCTTTAACACAGATGCAGATTTTCAACAGGGCCTTCAAGCTATGCACCTGGCACCTAGAGGTTACTTAGAGGAATTTCTTGACCAAGTCATTTCTGTTATAGGGGTATAGTATGGTTGTATATATGTGTATGCTATCCTACAATGTTAATAAAGCCAAAAGAGAGACATTGTTAATTCCACTTTCAAAGTGTAGCTTTTTGATTTTAATAAAGGCCAAAACTTTTTTGGTAACACTTTACTTGAGGGGGCACAAGTAACTTAGTGACTCTGTTATTATTCAAATACAAATCATGAACAAATGCAGTAACTGCATGAAATAAATGAATTCATTGATTGAGGAATAAACAAGGGGTCAGTACAGAACAAACACTTTGTTGCTGGTTAATTAAAACATTACGTAAGGGATTAACACTTTACATGACATGGCACAAATTAGGGCTGGACAATAATTCGATATCAATATATATCGTGATATATTTTTTTTCAATAACGGTGATACGATTTTTAAACACATTTCCGATATTTCGATATACATATATACTGTATCATATAATATACAGTGTATGAATAATCAGCCTGTTTTAGTTTAAATGGAAATATATTATTGTTAATAAGCTGAGTCTGAGAGTTTTATTTATTTGATAGTTTATTTCACATTTCTTGTTTGTAAAGGCTAAATACAAATAAAAAGTGAACCTTATTTTTTTTTGTACTGTTTTTATTTAAAAAAAAATTATATAATTTTAATAGGAGGAGCCTGGAGGTATTATAGACTTTGCAAATTCAGTTTGCAGACATCCATTGTGTGTGTCCTCGGCAGTTTTTTCCTGAGGCTTTTTAATATTGTCCATATCGATAACGGAATTATATCGTATCGACCAAAATTAAGAAATATATCGTGATATAAATTTTTGCCATATCGTCCAGTCCTAGCACAAATACTTGGTAATAACTCAGTTACTACTGAAGTACAAATGAATCTGGTTGCTACTTGAGATGAATGATGCGTCACGATTCATTAATGATGAACAAACATGGGCTCAGCACTTGTGTTAATCATGACTTCTTAATTCAGTAGTTTTAGAGCTTTACACAGCTTTCAGAATTAAAGATCTAGTAACAAATACAGTAACTGCTTGATAAAACACACATCATGATTCATTAACGATGAATTGACATGAGATCAGTATGTAAGTAAGACTTAGTTTGTGGTCAATTAAAACAAGTAATCACACAGTACTATATTATTTGTGCCGCCTCAAGTAAAGTGTTACCAGTAGAAATGTACCACTGTGTTATTTGTGTACCCTTAAGTAAATTGTTACCCTTTTCTCCACCCTGCATTCCTGAATTTCGGGGCGGGGTTTGGCGCCCTGTATAACTATGCGGTGTTATTCTGCATATGTGGCTGATTCTGACCTGCGCGGTCTCTCTAGGTTGACCTACAGCCCACCGGGAAGGTGATGATGGCTGTGCAGTTCTTCCTGGAGGATGCTGACGTAGGTAGGAACGAGTGTGACCCTCTAATGATACCAATCCCACACAGACACACACACACATATATGCACACGGGTGTTTGTATTCATATCTTTATGGGGACCATCCATTAATTTATATGGGAAAAATCCCAACAATAATAACCTTAACCACTACCCAGTCCTATCGTTAACCATAAGTAATCAAACAAAATACAAGTCTTCAGTTTTTTGATTGTGGTAACAGATTTTTATAAAATTGAGTTTCCCCATGTGGGCCTTGGTCAGGATCAGCCACACAGACAAGTCGTCACCATGTGTCTTGAAGCAGAAATTGGTAAAATGGTGCCTAGTAATGCTAATCATGCCAGTTTATGTAGATCAGAAAGAATAACTCTCAGTCCGTAACTAGGATTCTCTGCAGCAAGGCGTATCTGACCTGGAATCAGTGCTTTAAAATCCGGCCTCTGGCTGTCTTGCTGTGAGCGGACCCTGAACTGGGTTTTCTGCCAGTAGTCCTGTCTCATCATTATCTCCTGCTTGATTTTTCCCTCTTGGTCAGATTTTTCCTCCAGTCTTGATTGTGTTTCTCCTAGATGATGTATTGATGTAGTAACGTGTAAAAAAAAAAGGGCAGGGAGAGTCTAGATCATAAGTGCGAACTCTCAGTAGACGTGGAGTGGGGGGCTGTCTGTAAGGCTGCTTCAGCGAGCAGATCAGCCCTAACCGCTCAGCCCCCATTGGAAGCACATGGGCGTCAAGCTTGAGGTCCTGGCTGAGGCCCAACATCCACGGATTGGCTCCAGGCTGTGAGGGGGGAATAAGAGAGCATGAGAGCTTTGGAAAACAGCTCCCACTGAGATATTTTTAGGGAACCATGTCTGGACAGCCATCTTCCACTTCCTGTCTCTGCTGTTTAGTACCCTTCCGTGGCAGGAGATCTCGATGGCAGGGGGCCACACAATTAGACCAGACGCTGGACCAGCCAGGCATTCGGCCCCAGGGCCCATTCACATGTCCACGACCCAGTTACCTTGGATTACATCAGCTGGTCCCGCAGCTCTTAATTATATAGTATACTGGGTCAGAGACAATAACAGTTCTCTGAGCAAATGGACAGCAGGGGGCATGACTGTTAAAGGCATCAGCTGTGTTTTGCTTGATCTTCCTCCCAATGTATCAAGAGATAAAACTGGGAATGGCTTTTACTGAAAGCCCCTACCAGTAAAAATGCTGTAAAAGTGTAATGAACTCTGAGCTTCATAAGTACAGTTTGTTTTGTTTGGACATAGTTCATTGAATTAATTACACAGTGCTAAATGTGCTAAGTTGGTTGACAAGAAGTCCATAAAAATTAATTTTTAAAAAGTTTTGAATACGTTTCAGTTTGTTTTCTATAATTTGCAGCATATTAAGAGACCTGCTTTTCTGATTGCAATGAACATGTTACATTATGGGACTGAAAAATAGAATGAGTGAAAGGGCAGAGATTGACTGACCTGAGAGGGCCAGTGCATCTTGGGTGCCGGAATCGAGACTCTCCGACTGACCGCTGTCCTGATGTGTACGCAGAAGGCAAGCAGGCATCGCAGGTGGAGGAGGGCGCCCTGACACTGAACCGCCGCCGAGGTGCCATAAAGCAGGCCAAGATCCACAACATCAAGAACCACGAGTTCATCGCCACCTTCTTCAAGCAGCCCACCTTCTGCTCTGTGTGCCGAGAGTTTGTCTGGTGAGTGTCGCTCTATTTCAGAAGGCTACGGTCCGAGTTAGTGCTGTGGTTAACATTAGCACTGCCGCTGCAGCCGTTAGCATTAGCACCGCCGCTGCTAATGCTGTCGATAGCAGAAGTCTGATCACGTGACCTAAGTACTCAGCCCATAATGGCTCCACACCGTTGTGGGAGGCCAAAGACAAACGTGTTTGATCATCAGTCACACAGACTCTGCGGGGGAACGCTGTGTAACCCCTGCTATGAGACAAGAGGCTTTTATAGCTGTACTGAAGTATCTAGTTTCATCCTTTTTCTCTTCTTTCTCTATAGGGGCCTTAATAAACAAGGCTACAAGTGCAGAAGTAAGTGAATGCCTTAAAATAATGTTTTAGTACTTCACAAAATGCAGAAGCCATTACGCAGAAGCAAAAAAGACTATCATTCTTAAATTTTGTTTGTGTTGCATGTCATACTAAATTTTATACTGTTTTATTTATTCATTTATTTATTTATATCTTATTTTACTTGTTTTACTGTTTTATTTAGCTTTCATATAATGCTAAAATGTATTTTGAAAGAATGTCTATACATAACAGTGTTGCGATTTATGTTTTATCATTTGTTTTGGCCATATAACTTAACATTGAATCTCTCGTACCCAGAATGCAATGCAGCAATCCACAAGAAGTGCATTGACAAAATCATTGGACGCTGTACGGGGACAGCGGCCAACAGCCGAGACACTATGGTAGGTGACTTCAGGTATTCTAAATCTATACAACAAAAAGGTTTTCAGTCTACCTGAGCACATAAGGTTACAGTTGAATTGCATTTTTTCAGCACTGGGGCGATAAGGGGTTTAAAGAGACATGAAGACTTGTATGCACACAGGTGCAGAAGGGCTTAGGTAGGGAATTCAGAAAGTCAGAAAGACCATAAGCTTCCAGTGAGAGCAGCGGATAACAGCAGCTGTCACTGAGGAGCTCATTCGAAGGGCCTTACCAAGGAAGGCCGTGAAGTTCAAAAAGGAATGTGAAATGTGGAGCTAGCGGAGGTTTCACCTACCCACCATGCCAGTACACAGGCTCAGGTGGTGTCATTATCATTGAAGGCCAGTGGCTTAATAGAGTTCCTTTGGAGGGAGTCTTTCCAGGGTACAGGACAGGTTATCAAACAGACTGGCTTCTTAAGGTTGATTTCATACTTCTACGCAGATTCTACATCATGGGTAGCCGCGTAGCCATGTAGCCTTGTACTCTATGCCCTAGCCTACACCATAGCCTGACGTCTGTATTTACATTTCTGGAGAGGTGCACGTCAGGCTCCAGCGTTGAGTACAGCATAGAGTGCGCGGCTACTTATGGCATAGATTCTACGCAGAGCATAAATTGGCTGTTAGTCCAGTAACTTATTATTGTCCTATCTGTTTTCTTGTCCTCAGTTCCAGAAGGAACGCTTCAAGATCGACATGCCACATCGCTTCAAGACCAACAACTACATGAGCCCCACATTCTGTGACCATTGCGGGAGCTTACTGTGGGGTTTGGTCAAGCAGGGCCTCAAGTGTGATGGTAGGCCAGCGTGATTGCCTGCTGCCTGCATGTTCCAACCAAGAATGTCAGCCACATAGTTAACCTTGACACCTCAATAAAAGCATACTTCGTTATGTGCAGTGGATCAGCCCAGCACTCCAAGCTTTATATTTTATGAGACAGCATTTATGTTTCATTAACTAATGCTTTTTCGCCATTTCGCTTCCACAAATTGTCACACCTTGTTGTCTCAAACTTCCTTCCTATACAGAGTGTGGGATGAACGTTCATCATAAGTGCCAGTCCAAAGTGGCCAACTTGTGTGGCATCAATCAGAAGCTGCTGGCTGAGGCTCTGAACCAAGTCAGCCAGGTGGGTGGTGGTCCGTGGAGTTCAGACATCGAAGCCCCCCTGCCTCTTAGGAAAAATGCAGGACAAATGCAAGCCCTGCCCCCCAGTCTTTAGCATTTAGTTACTTATGTATGTATTTATTATGTATATTTATCACTCAGTCCTAGTAAAGGGTCCCTATGTCTTCCTTTGAAAGTTCCTGGATCAAAAAATGTTGACGTTGCTCACAGACTCTGCTTTTCTGGTGTTAGTTATTGTGTGAAGTCGGTTTCACTGATCAGGCCACACATGAGTAAAACGGCACAATGAATAAAAATGTCATTCTTTTACTGAGAACAAGAACTGTACAAATTCTCCTGCTAGACTCACATTCAGCAAAATCCAAGTTGCTTGCTGAGTGTGCTTGAAAGCTCCCAAGGGGAGATTTGCTGCATCCGGCACTGGCCGTCCCCTAGCCCAGAAGTTTCTATCTGGCGCTTCTCCAACTCTTCCCCGACATCTCCAGTTTCCTGTCTCATGGCATCTTTTTTCCGGTCTTTGCAGAAATCCACTCGGCGGTCTGACCCCAACTTGACAGACATAGGAATCTACCAGGACTTCAACAAGAGTCCTGGATCAGAGAGCAACGGTGAGGCCATTAGGATTTGCACCTTTTCTGCAGACTGAGAAATGTGAAGTGAAAAGGGGGTAGTAATGGAAGCCCAGATGTGAATTAAACTTGAAAGAGAACAACCACAGTTACTTTCAGATGATGTGATGGCCTTCTCTCTGTTCCAAGCAGAAGGCTCTCAGTATGGGCGACTGTGGGAAGGCACCGGTCCCATCCCCACCCCTGTTCCTATTCCTGTTCCTGTTCCTGCCCCTGTTCCTACCCCGCCCCGCATCACCCACCAGAAACGCGTCACTTCCGAACAATTCATTTTCCACAAAGTTCTGGGCAAGGGCAGCTTTGGCAAGGTAGGCCAAGACTTCCAGAAGATCCACTTTGAGATTTTTCTCAAAATATTACTTTAAATTAAAGGCTCTTCAATCTGTCTGCTATCAGCCTCTCTTGTCTTCTCTCCAACTCTTACCTTCTCCCTCCTCCTGTTGCTCCAGGTATTACTGGCAGAGATGAAAGGGACTGGGCAGTACTTTGCAATAAAGGCTCTGAAAAAGGATGTGGTGCTGATGGATGATGACGTGGAGTGCACCATGGTGGAGAAGAGAGTGCTGGCACTAGCTTGGGACTGTCCATTTCTCACACACCTATACTCCACGTTCCAGACCAAGGTACATCCAACTCTCCCTTCATCCATCTATGCTTCAATATTATCAAAGGCTTGTATCACATACAGTTGCTACCACATGATGTGCAAACCCATCATGGGCATTGTGAACTTGCTGCAGCCACACGGCACATCACCGCAGTGACAACACAATCTATGCCCACAGGAACACCTGTTCTTTGTGATGGAGTACCTGAATGGGGGAGACCTGATGTTTCACATACAAGAGAAGGGCCGCTTTGACCTCTACAGAGCCATGTGAGTGTTGGCTTCCGGAAGTGGGGTGCGGGGGGGGTGCAGTTAACAGCTTAGTCATTGCCTCACATTAGGAGCTGCTCATTTTACTGGGGTATTCAAGGGGAACAAAAAATGCACAGAAGGCCCCTGCATCCTATCTTAGCTCAACTCGGAGAGCAGCTTCATTCAACAGAAGAAGCTTCATTTATCCCTGTGGAGACGTGTGTTTATGGGGGTGTCTACCCTTTCCCTCATTGTTCCGATGACATTTTGGAGTGTGTATTTCATTACCCAGGGATACCATTATGTCACCTGATCTGAAATTAGCTGAGGAATGGGGGTTGTCCTCTGCTCTCTTGAGTTTCCTTGTAACATATGGGATGGTCTCCCTGTCTGAAATAGCTTTCTGACCAATATAAGGAATGAGATCTTAAGACTATGGAAAGTGTAGCAGGCTATGAAGCAGTTCATAATATTTCCCTTTGTCTGAACCCCCAATGTGTGGTTTAAGTTATCTGGGGGCCCTAAGTTTACATTAGCATGGACACACAGGGGGTATCAATTTAACTAATATTTGCTGGGGCCTTAGGCTGTAGCCTAGGATAGCCTATGCATCAATCTGCCCCCGACAGCCCCCTGTCATCCCCGGAACATGCCCTCTTACATAACATTACAGCTGGCCCTTCACGATGACGGGATTCAGGCGACACGTTTAGGCTGGTCACCATTGCCATGGAAACAACCTGTCTCCACTCACCATTCTTTTTGTTTGACAGCCCCATGCCCCCGAAACCTTTATTAAAAATTAACTAGCTGTGGTGGAGTTCACTGTACAAGCATTCAGTGGAGGGTCTCTGGAATTACACTACAGAACTGCTGGGCAAAGACATCATTGTTAGGGTTTGGGTTAATCCTCATTATATAGCTGGCACTGCAATTACTAATAAAAATAAGTCATTAAAACTGGGTGACATGGTATTTCAGCACTGCTGTCTCATATCTCCAAGATTGAGGGTTCGAATCCTGCGTCCACTCGTGTGACACACAGAACATGCAAACTCACACAGAGTTTCTTCCCACGGTGCAAAGAACTGAAGTGAGGCTAATTAGTGTTTAGAAATTGAGAGTGAGTGCGCATCTCAACCCATTCAGGCTTGATGGCCTGCTCAGGATGACAACTTTGGATCCAAACATGTTGCTTCAGGTCTAAGTTAAGGCAGCTTCAGTAAACTTGCAAACAAAGCAAGAGGTAAGGGGAGACGGGCAGGTGGCTGGGAACTGTGGCATTCTCGTGAGGAATAAGCTGACACTGTAGGTTCAGGAATATACAGAAACATGGTATT